>NC_071992.2:26260000-26885000 GCF_028885655.2 Pongo abelii
TCATTACTGGGTATGTACCCAAAGGAATATAAATCATTCTATTACAAAGATGCATGCATGTGTATGTTCATTGCAGCACTACTCACAATAGCAAAAAGATGGAACCAAGATAAATGTTCATCAATGATAGAATGGATAAACAAAATGTGGTACATATACACCATGGAATACTATGAAGCCATAAAAAAGAACAAGATCCTGTCCTTTGCAGGGATATGGACAGAGCTGGAAGCCATTATCCTTAGCAAACTAACACAGGAACAGAAAACCAAACACAGCATGTTCTCACCCATAAGTGGGAGTTAAATGATGAGACACATATACACATAGAGGGGAACAACACACAGTGGGGCCAATTGGAGGGTGGAGGGTGGAAAGAGGGAGAGGATCAGTAAAAACAACTAATGGGTAGTGGGCTTAGTACCTGGGTGATGAAAAATCTGTACAACAAACCCCCATGCTACAAGTTTACTTATGTAATAAGCTTTCACATCCCGCACATGTACCCCTGAACTTAAAATAAAAGTTAAAAAAATACAATATATTTACCATGGAATACTACTCAGCCATAAGAAAAAATGAAACGATGTTTTTGCAGCAACATGGCTGGAACCGGAGGACATTGTCTTAAGTGAAATAATTCAGAAACAGAAAGCCAAATACCTCATCTTCTCACTTATAAGTGGGAGCTAAATAACGTGTACACATGGGCACAGAGTATGGAATGATAGACATTGGAGACTCAGAAGGGTGGGTGGGTGTGAGAGGGGTAGGTAATCAGAAATTACTTAATGGCTACAATGTACATTATTCTGGTGATGAATACAATAAGATCCCAGACTTCATCATTTAAAAAAAAAAGGAAAGAAAGGTGTTAGGTTTCTAACACAGTCGCAGCATTGTGTTGGGATTTAAGCACAACGGATCCTAGCCATAGGAATCTCTGTAAGCTCTCATAGCATTAGCAACTGGCCAAGAGAAAAATAGATATGAAGTGCTCTAGGGGGTCACGTCATAATTTTTTAAATGTGGTTATTATCTTGGTCTAAAAACAAATTGAAAAGGAAATATGTACCCTTAATAATTAGACTAGATGAAAAGACTAATCCAACCAAGCCTTAGACATCACAGAAACCAAGGGATATGTCAGATACATGTGCATTTGCATTTGTGCACACGTATGTACACGCATGTGTATGTTTCTTCAGAGTACTCCATTGGAACAGGAAAAGATCATGACACATCCAAAGAGAAGTCTGGGAAGCCAGCTGCCCTAGAATTTCAGTGAGTGAGAATGCTGGATAAGGTCAATAGAGAGTTCAATCACCCCTGGGGAGACCTAAGAAGAGCACAGATGTTGGCACGGGGCTATGGGAAGGGAGGTGGCAGCACGTGGAAGATTACACTGATCAAACTGATTTGCTGTGGATGGTGACAAATGAAGATGCGATGGAGAACTGATGAAGAGTTTGCTGATTAAAGTGGCATTGCAAGGTAGAGGAGGGAACAAAATTAGAACCAAGAAAGGACCTTCATTAAGGAAGTCATGTAGCAGTATGCTTTTGGGAAAGGAAGAAATTAAAATGTAGCCATTTAAAAAGGAAGACAAATATTTTGAGCTTTTAGAGAAGTCAAGCTTGAAAGAAACACACAAAATAAATGTTGGAGGTGATGGATACCCCAATTACCCTGATTTGATCACTGCATGTTATATACATGGATCAAAATATCACATGGACCCCCCAAAATATGTAAAGCTATGATATATCAATTAAAAAATACAAAAAAGTTTAAAAAGAAGGCCATTGTATGAAAGACATGGTTTAGAAGATAATTTTGCAGGGCTGAGATTCAGAAAGTCAATACCAAATGAGAAATATCTATGAATAAGAATGTTAGAGAAGACTTTACCTGCTGTGATACACTCAAATGGAGAACAGACGAAAAGTATGGAACAAATGCTGTGTTTTAAGGGAGGTATTCTAAGGAACATTTAGAATCTTGTGCCAGACGATATCCCTCAATTGGACTTTCTTCCTGGAGTTTTCTTTAGAATGAGGGTTTGAGAAAAAAGGAAAAGGGTGTCCACAGGCCCAGCACCTCACCAGTTAGCACATAGTATAATACCTTGCTCTCAGCTAGACACCAGATAAAGAGAGAAAGAAAGAAAGAAAGAAAGAAAGAAAGAAAGAAAGAAAGAAAGAAAGAAAGAAAGAAAGAAAGAAAGAACCAATGCATCATGAGAGAATGGGAGAAGAGGACTACACACAACATATTTCTAACTTTGTCCACCCCCAAACCCACCACCATCTAGTAACAACTGTAAATTGGCAGAATATTTCATTCTGAAATCACATTAACCTATATTGTAGTATCTCCATCTACAAAGGGTAAGAGGCAAGAAGAGAGAAACCTGCAAAAAGAAGACAGGGCCCCCCTACCCATCACAGAGATTTTTTTTTTTTAAATAAAAAACCCAACATGATGTTATCTCGGGTATAATAATGGCCCCAGGATACAAGAAAACAGTGAGAAATCAGAGGAAAGGGAACATAACGAGGTTTTCATGGACATGTGGGAAGAAACTAAGAGGAAGAATCAAGGTTTGAAAATTCAGTACTGATGAATTAAATTAGAAGTAGGCATTTAGGAGAAAAATGCAAAACTTTTCAAATATTGTGAAGAGAGTCCCTGACTGTCAGGTTGAGCATGGTCTGGGTTCACTCACTCTCCCTCTGGGGATGCACCACGCTGATTCCTGAGAGAGTTAGACTTCCTTCTTTCAACTGCATCTTCAGTAACAAAAAAGAAAAGAAAAGCTAAATAAAGACCTTTTTGAAAAAATAATTTTACTCTGTCCTTAATAAAAACAAGAAATAAATACTGTGATAACATGCAACTTAAGTAGAGTCACTTTTCCAGGATACAGCTCTCTGACCTTAAGACAAACTCCAGCCCAGTTCCCCTTTGGCTCCTCCATTTCCAGGAAGGGAATTGCATTTTATTACCAATTTCCTAATCTTTCCTTCTCAGTTCCTGATACACTGCATTTTAAAAAATCCTGCTTGCAACAGTCGGCAAGGCCCTTCCCTATAAGCTCCCAGGAAAGCCTCTCATCTCCACGGATGCCTTCCACCAGGAGCCCACTTAGCAGGTGACAGGGAACGTGAACCCACTTCCTCAGCCCCACAGGCCTCTGTGCCCACAGAGCAGGGTGGGAGCAGAGGGCCTTCAGGACCAAGGACTTCTTGCCTTTCTTTGCCTTTGCATTTCCTCTGCATTTCTCGTGCATCAGAGGGGCTGTGACTGGTGTACTGTAGGTAGGCAGAGTAGGAGATCCCTGAATCCTGGTGTGTGGACCTGACTCAGAGACAGGCCTGTGTGGGCAAAACCTAGGACCTTTTACGCCCTCGTGTGGCCATAATGTTGACAGCAGCAAAGCCCAGGTCTCCATCTTCTGTTGAATCCTAGGTGATAACGCAACCCGCAGAGAATGGCTTTACTGCACGCCTCTGGCTGTGCTGGTGGAGCCGTATGTGAGCACATGACCGTGGCAGAGAGGAGAAACTCAGTTTCACAGACAGCTTCCACTGGACCTGTCCCTGAACCACAGCCTGCCCACAGCCTCTACCCTCAGCCAATATGCATGCCCTTCAGGTCACCTTAACAAAAGCTGAGCTTCTTGGGCTGAAAACTGCATCCCTGGCCAAGCCTCATTCATTCAGTTCAGCAGAACCAACTCCTCCCTTGTTAACCTGTTGAATGAAGAAATAGTCAATCTCTGTCTTCCACCCAAGTATCTCGGTTCCACTTTTTATTTGAAACTGAATTTGAGATTAAGAGTTTGCAAGGATCCTCTACCTTATTTATGGCCAGTTTTCAGCCTAAGAAGAATCTTGGAAGGAGAAAACCTGCATGCTCTGGAAACGGTGTCTCTGGGGCACTGTTAACGTGCCTCGTGAACACGCATGTTCACAAGCTGAGCACCACCAAACCAGAGTGACCAACAGCTTCCACAGAGACCCACAGAACTGTCACCTGGAGTCTGTGCAGGGTATGGTTGAACACAGGTTTATTGTCTCTACTCAGGAGTGCCAAAGGAAAAGGCCAAATACTAAGGAGATTCTGGCTTATTGTCCATGGATGTGAAAAGAAGGGGGAGAAGGGGATTAGAGGAATCATGGGTCCAGGTTAGAGCTTTTGTGGGCAGATCACCAGCTCCAGACTGACATATCTCACAGTCTTTGAACAGAAACAGACCCCCTGACCAGACTAGCAGGCCAGGCAGGTAACCTCAGCTCAGCTGGCCAGAAAGAAGCCTACTCAGGCCTGTCAGGTGGATTTCCAGGTAAGGGATTTTCAGGGAGTTTAGGGCTAAACTCCCTGAGTTTCATTACTAGGGCAATAACTGGCAAGATGACAACATAATCTGTTCCTCTGAAGTATCACAATTAGTCCAACCACAGTGTCTCCTATCATAGAGTTCATTCAACCTTTTCTATCCCCTTTTACTCAAAGAAAAAGCTACCTTCTCATTACCTTCTGATACGGTTTGGATGTTTGTCCCACCCAAATCTCATGTTGAAATATAATTCCCAACGTTGGAGGTGTGGCCTGGTGGAAGGTGTTTGGGTTATGGAGGTCGATCCCTCATGGCCTGGTGAGGTCTGTGATAATGAGTGAGTTCTCCTGAGATCTGGCTAATAGTGTGGGGCACCTCCTCTTCCCTCTGTCTTGCTCTCTCTCTTGTCATATGAGATGCCTGTTCCTCCTTCACCTTCCATCATGATTATAAGCTTCCTGAGGCCTCCCCAGAAGCCAAGCAGATGCTAGCACCATGCTTCCTGTACAGCCTGAAGAACCATGAGCCAATTATACCTCTTTTCTTTATGAATTACCCAGTCTCAGATATTTCTTTACAGTAACACAAACAGTGGCCTAGCACACCCTCTACACAATCTCCCTCCCTTCTCCTTAACCTCAGCCTCAAGCCACAGATGCGGGATGGCTTGTTCCTTTGCTTTCTCCTTGATGGTTCTACTTGCAACTGCAGGCTTGCCTCATTTCCCATATTTAGATAAATCTCTTGGATCATGACTACTTACCCACTGTCATTTTTGAGGATTAGAATTCCAGGCACAAGTTCTTTGTCTCATAAACATTTTCCAAATATTCCAGATATGTCACATATATGTATGTAGATAGAGCATTTCCTCCCAGGCTAGGGCTTGCCTTTTCATTTTCTTAATGCCATCTTTTCAAGGTTAAAAATGTTCAATTTTAGTGAAATCCAATTTATCTTTTCTCTTTTATGCTGTATATTTGCTCAGTACTAACACATCTTTTTTCCCTCTAGGTAGATAAGAATTTCTTTTATGTTTTCTTTCATAACTAACATTCTTTTAGATTTTATATTTGGTTATATGATGTATTTCAAATTACATTTCATATATGGTGTCAGGTAAGGTCCAATGTTCATTTATTCCATATATATGGTGAATTGGTCTAGCATCATTTACTGGAAAATAATGTATCCTGTTTTTATTGCATTGCCTTGCTACATTTGTAAAATAAAAAAGTCATTAAGAATATATGTGAGAACCAATTCTTGGCCTCTCTATTCTGTTCTATTGATTTGTATATTGATCCTGTAACCTTGCTAAACTAACTTATTCTAGTAGCTTTTATGTAGGTTCTGAATTTTGACATTGCTTTTTCTTGATATACCTTGTCTACAGGATTGTAAATCCAGGGCTCTCCATTGACTTGTCACATTATTTAGATACCGATGACTATTTCTAATCACATTATGCAGCCAGTTCAGTTATCAATGACCCGGATTAGATCTGACCTACACGTGTGTCCTGTTCTGTATTCTGAAGCTGTCCCCTAATCCTGCCATGTGATGGCCCTCTGGTCCCATACTCAATAGCTTCCTCCGTGCACCAGGTTGTTGACCTGAATGTCATTCTCTCTTCTTCATCCTCCAAGTCAGAGGTATCATTTATATTTGCTTAGACAACAGTTTTAGCACAGAAATTCAATTTAGCAAATGAATCTTTCAGCTTTTACCCTGGAGGGGGCTATCTCTATGTGGTCGTGCAGGGGGAATCGCATGTCCTTTGGTAACTGAGAGTTTAAAAGATTAATACTTTTTAAATTTAATATTACTTATTGATTCACTTGATTATTTAGGGTACTATTCCTTCCCCTGTAGGTTAAAGAGAGATACAGAAGAAATAATCAATTTGAAGAAGATGGACTTGTATCTGGGAATTTTACAGCTCAGCTACTCTGAGGACATCTTTTTGACACAGTAGATATAGACTTCATACTACAAAAGAATATTCACCAAAACAGATGTAATAATCTTAGCTAAAATGGAAGGCCCTGGGTTGAGTGCAGAGACATGAAAAACTCAATACTAAATTACTTTTTTAAAGGAAAGAAAAATCCAAACAGTACTCAATAGTAAAGTCCTCTCTAAGCATGTGAGCACAGGAAGATAAAAACTTCGGCTGAGGTCGGGTGCGGTGGCTCATGCCTGTAATCTCAGCACTTTGGGAGGCTGAAGCGGGCAGACCATGAGGTCAGAAGTTCAAGATCAGTCTGGCCAACATGGTGAAACCCTGTTTCTACTAAAAATACAAAAATTAGCTGGGTGTGGTGGTGGGTGCCTGTAACCCTAGCTACTTGGGAGGCTAAGGCAGATGAATCACTTGAACCCGGAAGGTGGAGGTTGCAGTGAGCTGAGATCACAGCACTGCACTCCAGCTTGGGCAACAGTTGAGCAAGACTCCATCTCAAAAAAAAAAAAAAAAAAAAAATTGGTTAAATGCTGGGACATGAACTTTTTCATGGCCTGCTACGCAACTATCACCAGCTAGAGATTGTTAGTGGTTGTGTTTTCTCTGTGTTTTTTGAGTTTCCCCTATGGCCCTAGACCAGGACAATACGTATCTATTATAGGCTCCGATTACAAAGAGCAGAGAGAATTCTTTATTTCCCTGCTAATTACTCTAAAAACGCAAGTTGAAAGAAAGAGTACCACCTCCTGTATCCATCAGCAAATTGCACCATGCCTACCACCATCCTTTACCATTCAGATCCTGCTGCCTCAAAATTCTCCATTGTTGTCATGAGTCATTGACCAGCAGGGGCAATGGCACCTTCCAGAGTTAGCCTCTGTGCAAAGAAAGCAGAACTGGGCAGAGAGACACCTGGCAAAATGGAAAGCATTGGTAGGGATGTGTGACTCACTGGGTACCTTCCAAATAGCCTGTGGTTGGTTATCATATTTCAAGTGCTTTCACATTTTAACATATATGAAGTTGGGATACTGCTTGTAGTATATATGTATGTGTATTTTTTGCACATATACATATACACATAGAAACACACACACTTTATAAGGGAGTGTTCCCCTTTTTCCCCTCAAAAATTATGATGAAATAGATGCTGTCTATTCCATGTCTATTCCAGCATGATATCTGTGAATGGAGGAAATGCACTCATTACCATAGCCATTGTAATATGTTAATAATACTAACCGAAGGAGTCTGTAGTCTGTATTTTTAGGTGTTGGTGGCTTGCTTTTTTGCATTAGGAAACCTTGCAGCTTGCTTCTCTTTTATTAGGCAATTGTGACACCTGCTGTCAGAAACAAAGAACTTACCCTTTTCTCAAAAGTAGGCCTTTTCTATGGAAAAGAAAGAAACATGGCTAGGACATGGAAACTTCTGGGTGAAGATGAGCAAATAAGTTATTTTTTTTCTGACTGTTTAAAGTCCAGTATTAAGCAGGTAGCATTTTTCATTGAAACATTCTAAACAGCCCCAAACCTGTGTCTTTACCTCCCCATCCCTGGCTTTTTCCCTGAGGATGTGGTGGTGAGCCATTTAGAGACCAATAGTTGGACTAATATTTGCAGGCATCTACCCAACCTTTGGGCAGGTAGGTAGCACTTTTTTCTAGTTTCTAGCTACCTACATACGTTTGCCTCATATCTCCTTTTTGGAGATATGACTTTATTAAGGTATAATTTATATATATACAAAATAAAACGCACTTACTTTTAACAAATGTAACAGTTTCTGCAATCATAATATAAAACATTTCCATTACTCATTCTTTTATGCCCCTTCCTTGTCAGCCCCAATTTCACCCTGGGTCCCAGGCAATCACTGATCTGCTAACACTATAAATTAAGTTTGTCGTTTCTAGTGTCAAGCAAAGGGGATCATCCAGAATGCATGTTTTGTGCCCAGCATCTTTCATTCAGTGTAACGTTTAACAGGTTCATTTATTGTTCCACTTACTATTGCTGCATAACTAGTCACCTCAAACTCAGTGGCAGGGAACAATTATTTTAGCACGCTCATTGAGCCCGTAGGTCAGACTTTCATCAGGCCACAATAGTGACAGCTCTGTGATATATAGGGCCTCAGCTGGGAATATGGGCAGACTAAGGGTGAATAAATGCTTGGGTGCCAGTGTAATGGGGGTGCTCTCACTCACGTGCCTAAGGATTGATGCTAATTACTGGTAGAGACCTCAAAGGCATGTACGGACTGGGACACTTGTATGTGGTCTTCTCACAGCTTCATGGTCTCAGAATAGTGAGAATCATTGCACGGTAGGTCAGGATTCCAGGCAGAAGCCGTTTGGCCTTTTCTGACCTAATCATGGAGGTTACGTAGCGTCACTTTGGTTGCATTATGTTGCTTTTAAGTACATTATCATGGTCAGTGTAGATTTAAGGGAAGACCCAAACAATTTGACAAAGAATCTGTAGATATATATTAAAACTGCCACATTATTTAATTGTACTGGAATCATTTTTTAAAAATCATTGTTAATGATTTTTTAAGAAATCATCTTTTAACTATTCATGGGTAGTTAGGGAGTTTCCAGTTTTTGGCTATTATGAATATAACTGTAATGAACATTTGTGTACAAGTCTTTGTGTGGGCATATATTTTCATTTCTCAGAGTAAATACCAAGAGTAAAATTTCTAGGCCATATGGCAACATATATTTAACTTTATAAGAAACTGACAAAATGTTTTCTAGAATGATGTCACTTTACATCCCCGACAGCCATATGTGAGAATTCAAGTTGCTTTACATTTTCAACAACAGTTAGTATTGTCAGTTTTTTCAAATTTTAGTCATTCAACTGTATATGTAATGTTATCTCATAGTAATTTTAACTTTCATTTCCTTGATGACTAATGTCATTGAGCGCAGTTTTGAATGCTTATTGGCACAAATGTGTTGCAATCATTTGCTTGTCTTTAATGAGTTATTTGTCCTATTATTCAATGACTGCAGTTCTTTACATATTCCCGATACAAGTTCTTTGTTAGATAGACACAATACACAAATATTCCCAGGCTATTGTTTTTTCCTGTTCGTTTTCTTAATGTTGTCTTTCCAAGAAGTTTTTGATGAAGTCTAAATAATTTTTTCTTTTGTGTCTTATTTTCTCTGTACTAAGAAATCTTTGCATCTCTTTGGTTGCTAAGATTTTCTCCTATATTTTCTTCCAGAACTGTATTGTTTTAGCTCTTACATTAGATTTATGATGCATTTCCAGTTAATTTTTATGCATGATGTTAGATGTGGTTTAATGTTCATCTTTTCCATACCTATGTCCAGTAATTCTAGCACCATTAATTGAAAAAAGTATCCTTCCCTCATTGAATTACCTTTGTACATTTGCAAAAATAATTACCAACCGTAGACATGAGAGTCCGTTTCTGCCCTCCTTATTCTGTTCCATTGATCTGTATGTCAATGTTTTGGATGCTTTGGCCTTGCTGAACTAATTTATTAGTTTCAATAGATTTTTTTAGACTCTTTAGGATTTTCTACATACAATATCATATTGTCTGCAAATAATGAGATTTTCACTAAAGATGTACAAATGAGTACACCTTTTATTCTTTTTCTTATTGTATCACAATATTAGGTACTCCAGAAAAATATTTAGTACAATTGTTGAGAATGAATATCCTTGTCTTATATTTGATCTTATGGGGGAAACATTCACTCATTCATGATAAAGCAAGCTTTTTCAATCTCATACAGAGGAGGTTGACATATGGAGCTAGATAATTCTTCATTGTGCAAGGGGCTGTCTTGTGTATTATAGGATATTTTGCAGCACTTCAGGCTTCTACTCACTAAGCACAAGTGGAATGTCATCCCCCACCCTGTGACAAGCAAACCTGTCTCCAAACATTGTCAAAAGTTCTCTAGGGGCAGAAATCACTCCCAGTTGAGCAACATTGCTATGAAGTGTGATTTTAACTGTAGGTTTTATGGAGATGCACCTTATTAGATTGAGAAATTTCTCTTCCATTTCTAGTTTGCTGAGAACTTTTATCATCAGTGGGTTTAGAGCTTTATCAAAGGATTTTATTGTTGTAGTAAGTCATATGATTTTGAAGCGGCATTGCTGTCTGGGGTAAATACCCAAAATTCATCTGCTCACACCAGGGAAATCGAGGATGTGGACATAAAAGAAGTGAGTTTAAGAGAAGAGGTTTAGTAGGCAAAAGAAAGAGAAGAGAAGAGCTCTCTCTCTTACAGAGAGAAAGGGGTTCTTGAGTAGGTCTTCTGGTTCTGTGGTGAAATGCATGGGGTTTTATAGATGGGCTTCAGGAGGCAGTGTCTGATTTACATAGATCCCAAAAGATTAGTTGGGCCAGGTGTGCCATTCACATAGCGCGAAGAAGCTGACAGTCCTACCTTAATCTTTTATTATGAAGATGGGGTCTTTACCTGGCTGTTACCATGTTGCCTGCCCTTTTTTTTTTTTTTTTTTTTTTTTTTTGTAGTATCTCCTGTTTTGGCCCAGGCTGGAGTGTGGTGGTGTGATCTTAATTCACTGCAACCTCAGCCTCCCAGGTTGAATCGATTCTCCTGCCTCAGCCTCCCTAGTAGCTGGGATTACAGGTGCTTGCCACCACGCCCCGCCAATTTTTGTATTTTTAGTAAAGACAGGGTTTCACCACATAGGCCAGGCTGGTCTCGAACTCCTCACCTCAGATGATCCACCTGCCTGGGCCTCCCAAAGTGCTGGGATTACAGGCATGAGCCACCGCACCCAGCCTGCCTGTCTTTTTACTGTACACGTGGCAACAAAGAAAACCGAAGAGGGAACCTCCATTTTGAACAAACCTGCCCCCAGGTAGCCTTTTCCTATTGGCACAGTTGCCGGCATTCACCTATACAAGCTTCCAGCTTGCTTATTTATGTCTACAGCTCAATTTTACAGGCTGCTGTTTGTTAGAAAAGAAATTATTTAGAGGAGAAGACGTGGTTTGGTTTTTGGCCTCAGCAATAACACCACACATCTACAACCATCTGATCTTTGACAAACCTGACAAAAACAAGCAATGGGGAAAGGATTCCCTATTTTATAAATGGTGCTGGGAAAACTGGCTAGCCATATGCAGAAAGCTGAAACTGGATCCCTTTCTTACACCTTATACAAAAATTAACTCAAGATGGGTTAAAGACTTAAACGTAAGACGTAAAACCATAAAAACCCTAGAAGAAAACCTAGGCAGTACCATTCAGGACATAGGCATGGGCAAAGACTTCATGACTAAAACACCAAAAGCAGTGGCAACAGAAGCCAACATTGACAAATGGGATCTCATTAAACTAAAGAACTTCTGCACAGCAGAAGAAACTATCATCAGAGTGAACAGGCAACCTACAGAATGGGAGAACATTTTTGCAATCTATCCATCTGACAAAGGGCTAACATCCAGAATCTACAAAGAACTTAAATACATTTACAAGAAAAAAACAAACAACACCATCAAAAAGTGGGTGAAGGATGTGAACAGACACTTCTCAAAAGAAGACATTTATGTGGCCAACAAACATGAAAAAAAGCTCATCATCACTGGTCATAAGAGAAATGCAAATAAAAACCACAATGAGATACTATCTTATGCCAGTTAGAATGGCAATCATTAAAAAGTCAGGAAACAACAGATTCTGGAGAGGATGTAGAGAAATAGGATCGCTTTTACACTGTTGGTGGGCATGTAAATTAGTTCAACCATTGTGGAAGACAGTGTGGCGATTCCTCAAGGATCTAGAACTAGAAATACCATTTGACCCAGCAGTCCCATTAGTGATTATATACCCAAAGGATTATAAATCATTCTACTATAAAGACACATGCACACATATGTTTACTGCAGCACTGTTCACAATAGCAAAGACTTGGAACCAACCCAAATGCCCATAAATGATAGACTGGATAAAGAAAATGTGGCACATATACACCATGGAATACTATGCAGCCATAAAAAAGAATGAGTTTATGTTCTTTACAGGGATATGCATGAAACTAGAAACTATCATTCTCAGCATCATACATGGGGGCCTCTGGTGGGGTGTGGGCCTGGGGGAGGCATATCATTAGGAGAAATACCTAAAGTAGATGACAGGTTGATGGGTGCAGCAAACCACCATGGCACACGTATACCTATGAAACAAACCTGCATGTTCTGCACACGTACCCCAGAACTTCAGTATAATAAAAAAAAAGATATTATTTGAGGGCTGCTTTTTATTAAAAGGAAAACCTTACCAAGAACTCTTACCCTTCCTATATGCCTAAATAATTTATTTCTAGCTCCTGTATCAGTTTCTCTTTCTTAATGATGAAATGTAGGGGTTAATTTTTGAATGTTATTCCAAATTTGTATTTCTAGGATAAACTCCACCTGATCATGTTATATTATTCATTCATATATTACTATATTTCATTTATTTGTATTTTTAACTGTTTTCTTGCTCTCTTCATAAGAGACAAGCCAACCATTTTAAAAAAATGTTTTTGTATGGTTTTGGTAATAGGTTAATTCTGATCTCAAAATGTAATTGTGAACATTTTCCTTCATGCTCAAAATTTTAGAAGAGTTCGTGTAGAATTCTTAAGATGCTGGCTGGCAGGAATTTCACCAAGGAAGTTATCTGGGACTTGAGTTTGCATTGTGGGAAGCTTTAAAACTACAAATTCCATTTTTCTAGTGGGTAAATCTCTTCAGATTTTCTGTATCTTGTTTAATTTGTTTTAATAACTTGAATCTCTTAAGGAATTTTCCAATTTTATGTAGATTTTAAATATTTATTAGCATAAAGTGGTGCTGATCATAATCTCAAACACTTACCCAACAGTGTTGCTAGTCAATCACCAGTATTGTTTCCACCAAATTTGTGGTCTGTATATGAGGATATGTGAAAGTCCATTTCATGAAACAATATAGAAGCATGGCAGAGAAGGTAGGAAAGTTTAGTAGGAAATGCTGACATTGGTGCACATCAATTCACAGAAAAATTTCAGAAAGAACACAGCCACATAGAAAACGAATGTGAATGTGTTTTCCAAAAGCTATGGCCTAAGAGAGAAAAAAAAAAAAAGCAGGTATTCATCATTATGCAAGACTTCAAAATACAGTTAATAATCATAAAAGTCAGTCAGTTCTTAGGAACTACTTATGTTCCTACCATAATCTGTGTCTGTAGTATACTTTTTCACATGTCCAATTTTTCTATTTAATTTTTTCCCCTCTGTTTTAAATGGTCAGTGTTATCTTTTACAATTTGCTATGCTATGTATTTCATTATTACATCATTTCCAACACTAAAGGTGTAAATTGTGTAAAGAATTTTAGAAAGTTTTTATATCTAAAATCTATCTAATCCATAGAAACATAAAAACATTTTCTCCATATTCCACAGAAATATAAAAGTAAGATCATAAAACTTATATTAACAAGAAACATAGGTTAAAGTAGCACTAGGTAAAGTTCTTAAAATTCTCTTTTCTAGTAAATCCCATAGAACAACTAGTTTTCTAGTTAATTAATTCTCCCTGTAGGGTAAAACACATTCACATGTAGGCCTGCACATGTACACATGTAGAAAACAAATGAAAAGAAAAATCCATTATTTTTACTAAAAAAAGTGACTATATTGTTTTATGTTTCTGTTTTACTTTCATCTGGGAAATTAAAATAAGCTTCACAGAATTATAGAATCAAAATAGTTTGCTGTAAATTAGAAGGAAACATTCATTTGATTGACCTAAAATATTCTCTCAGTAATTTTACTCTTCAGATAAAGTGCTTTTTCTCAGGGCATGCGATTGAAGTCAGATTTCATTATTAGAAAAAGATCATTTTAGAGCTAGAAAAGAACTTCAATGTCTAACAACCTTAATGGATTTAGAGCTAATTTTAGAAAAAGGTATATTTAGGACACATATTGATTCCTAGTACTGATTAAGTTCGTGTTTCTTCAGAAGTACATATTGCCAGTTACCACTCTATTTTCCTATTACCTAAATGAGACCTTCTAACTGCTCTGAATCATAAGTCTTGGCAAGAAATAGATACTTGGTATTTTTTTTTAAAAGTTATTTACTTTTAATAGAGTTAGTGTGATATCCTGAAAAACAATTGGATTTTTAGGACATAGAATCAGGAATCCTTATTCTGCCACTTACTGTGTGAATTTAGAAAGGAGAATTAGTTTACTTATCTATAAAATTACCACCCCATCCTCCCATTTTAAAGATGAGCACATAGGATAAGTAAGCCCTGAATAAAGCATGGTTATGTTTTGCCATCTTTAGAAGGTTTAATAGAGATTGCTTAGCAGTGTGTGTGAGACACAGTAAGCATTCAGCAAATGGAAGGTAATATTAGTAACTGTCAATAATAGAAACGTTTTTTCTCTTTGTTTAATCTCAGATGTAATGTCGTAGCTCTGCTGATTTTCTGCTGCACCATTATCTCCCTGACCTAAACCTGTAGGCCAGGACACATGAGCACCTTTCTTTAAGTCCACTTTTTGGGGCCTACATTCTTCTGTGTCACATGTACTCACACATTCAACAAAGATTTCAACAAAGAGCGGTGCCACAATGTCTAGGTAAAGAATTCCCAGAAGCTTTATTATGAGGTTGGATATTAAAGAGACAAACTTGGCTTTTTCTAAAACAAAATATAGCATTAAGTTACACAGTAGGTCAAACAAATTATCTTTGTTTCTTGCTTTGTCTTTTCTTGCTCTTCTATTTACGTGTGTGTATGTGTTTGCACATGCACGTATCTGCATGTACACGTGCAGTGCTCTGTTACTTTTACTATTTGAGAGGCCTTCTATACATCTTCGTTCTTCTAATTTCCATTTCAGTTCTTCTTAAGAGCTCTTGTCAGCAAAATGTAATGCAGTAAACCTCTCGGGATAACAGATACTTCAAGCCAGAAGTATATCCTTAAGAAAATGATTCCTCCTTCTCTCCACCTGCCTTCTTGTAATATAATAGTGAGTTATAACTGCAGTTGTATAATTAGTAGAAAATCTATTTTAGAAGGAATATGATTTATTTATGCTCCATGTTTATTTCCTTAGAGTTTAATCTACTTAGCATTACTCTTTTTGGTGGGCCAAAACCTGGCCCGGAATCTGGTCGCCCTAAATAAATACTATGAATATTTTTCTCTTGAGTGGTTCAAAAATCTCCCCGAATTTAAAATGCTTACAAAAAAATGGAAAATAACACTAACATAAAAAAATGGCTTAAGCCAGAGGTTGATATACATTTTCTGTAAAGGCCAGATAGTATGTACATATTTTAGATCTCACAGGCCATATGGTTTCTCTTGCAACAGCGTTGCCATTGTATCATGAAAGCAGCCACAGACAAGTAGACCTGGCTGTGTTCCAATAAAACTTTATTCATAAAACTTGTTGTGTTCCATATATTGCAGTATCCTTTCCCCTTAAGAAATACAATGGCTGTCATTTTATTTCTCAATTTTGGAGAAAATCATGCAGCAGTCTTCCAAATTACTGAGAAAATCTTCCAAAATGCCTTGAAAATCATCATATTTAATATACTGTATTAAATACAGTTTGAGTACCCTTTCTCCAGCAAAAGAAAACTCCAGGAATAAAATCTCTGAGCCTGAAGGATAAAAATAAAATATATCAGTGTGAGAAAAAAACTAAATTAAGATCAAATCTGGCCCAATAAAAACCATTTTCTTCTTTCCCCATTCCAATCCATTATTCCAGATATCCTTATAATTCAAAAAAAACAGGTTGAACAATTTTATGTCTGCATTTAAAATCTTTAGCAGCTATTGCCATCAGGATAAATTATCTTTTTACGCTAGCAAACTGACCTCTTCATGATCCATCTCCACCATCCCTGAGTAGCCTCATCTCATGCACTGCCTTTCCTCTTCCCCAAACCCATTAACCGATTCCATTGCTAAACACATTTCCATTGAGCACCCAGTTCTAGGAACGTGTCAGAGTTTACATGTGCATTGACTTCATCTATATTGTTTTCAAGCATTTTCATTTCAATTCGTAACAATACTGTACTAGAGAGTACTTGTGGGCAAATTTCATCTTCCCATTATCATCTAACTTTTTTTTAGTCTTTTTTTCTTTTTTTTTTTTTTTTGAGATGGAGTAGCGCTCTATCACCAGGCTGCTGGAGTGCAGTGGTGTGATCTTGGCTCACTGCAACCTCCACCTTTCGGGTTCAAGTGATTCTCCTGCCTCAGCCTCCTTAGTAGCTGGGACTACAGTTATGCACCATCATATCCAGCTATTTTTTGTGTTTTTAGTAGAGACAGGGTTTCACCATGCTGGCCAGGATGGTCTCACTCTCTTGACCTTGTGATTCGCCTGCCTTGGCCTCCTAAAGTGCAGAGATTACAGGCGTGAGCCACCACACCTGTTTTTTTTTTTTTTTTTTTTTTTTTTTAAATCTTCTTAGAAGAGTATTCAATTGCTGCAAGCATGTATTACTCAGGCGAAGCAACAGAGAAAGTCCAGCAAGGAATATGGTGGAAGCCAAGGCTGGAGGGCCTTAAACCATAACAACAAACAAAATAGAGCAAAAGAAACAAAAGAGAACAAAGAAAACAAAAGGCTACCTCCTGACTTCATAGGGAGAGAGTGAGAATAGCTTTTTTGTGAATTCTCCTTAACAATTAGGGTTAAAGGAACATGGTTTTTTAAGGAAGAAACTTTGATGAAAGAAAATTAAAAAATTCTTAGATTTGAGACAACCATTGGCATGAGCAGGCAGCAGGACCACCAACAAGGCACAGAACAAGGCAGAGGCTCCAAATATGCCCTTGACCTTTGTATCATTTGCGGTTAGAATTTGAAAATGGAAGAGATTGGTTTCCTTAATTTCAAAACTTGTGCAGGTGGTGGTTACCTTGAGAAGCAAAAACATTTTTCTAAAGACTATCATTGATAAAGGGTTTCTCTGTGATGCACATAAGTGAGAGTTAGAATAGTGGTAACCCAGTAAATTAATTGTCTAAGAGACTTGGGCTAGGACAAAGCTCCCCCATTTGCTGGTTTTCCTAGAGCAGGTGAATTTTTCTCTTGAGCCTCAGTTTTCTCATTAGGAAAATGGCTAAACAATAACTAACATATATTGTTAAAATGACTGAGACTAACAGAGCGAATGCTCAGGATATCAGCTGTATTTCATCTTTAGCTAGAGGGGTTAATTTCAAACCTGCCTCAAGTGCATGCTTTCCGAACAAAGGAGGGCTTTCTGGGTGCCAGAATACACTCCTTTACTCTCTATTGCCAGGGGACAGTCTTAGCATCAGGGAGCTCTGAAACAAATTTGAGGGCCACACTCAGCCTCTGACCCATGATTAATGGAGATCTGCTGGTACAGGCACACAGAGATCAAGCTGTGCCCAAAGGAACAACTGTGGGTGAAAGCAATCTTACAGAGTTTGAATGAGCAGACTGTAGAGATGCTATCACATTCATTTCTCTTTTCAAGACAACAAAACAAAACAATTATGGATATTCAGGTTGTTACAACTATCACTATCGCCTTGGCTCTGGTATTCGATGGCTCATGAATAGCTATTGATTCCAGATAACTCTGGAGCTTTTCAGCAGCCTTGGCCTAACTGTAGAGACCCAGAGCAGTATATATTTTTAGGAAAATAGAGGTTGCAGTGGTAACGGTTTTTTAGTCACATCAAATCTATAATATTTTTAATCTATTCTATAAACTGAGTGTGGCAATAAAGTTACAATAAATCAATTAACTTCTTAAAAAACTAGTTGCTGAGTCCCAACAATGTGCACGGTCTGGTGTTTTCAGACCCTGTAGAAGACACATGAATATTAGCCATGGTTTCTGTCTTCAAAGGGCCTACACATACTGTAGAAAATAATATGAGAATGTGACCTATGATTCCTGGCATTGCAAACGTTCAGAAGCAGGAATAGGCAGAGGACTTGCAAATTAAGATTTATTACTTTATTAAGGTCTAAACAAACAAACTAACTGAATACCTCACACCTCACTACAACTAGTCCACAATAACGAGGAAAGAAAAGATCAAAGACTCACTCAAAGATCTTCACACACCAACAGGGAGACTGTAGAGCAGAGGGAGGCAGGGTATTAGGAGACAGGGAGGGATAACAGAGTTCTCCTGGAGAATGTGATATTACATGTGTGGGTTTGGGGAAAGTGATGGGTACGGGGCTGGGAGCCCCTCATGCCGCAGGATGATTTATCATATTGTCAAATTGGAGGAGAAAGGTGACATGGAATCAAAAATATGATTAAGCTGCAAAAGGCTTTACAGGTGCTCTCAAAGTTCTGTTCAGTCAACCTTGAAAACTATCTTTCAGCAAAATCTGTAGGAAGATGAAAGCAAAGACAGCTGCATGGGAGAATTCACACAGGCATGCCAATAAAAGCAGCAGGAACACCAAGAACTGAGCAGGCCAACCAACCAAGTGATCGTTGGCCAAAAGTAACATCTCTACTCTTTCTTAGTTAATGATTTTAAAACATTTTCCAAACAGTGACTGGGCATGATAACCTATGCCTCCTAATACTTGAGCATTCATAAGAGTAGGAAATTCTCTTCAGAAAGCCAGAAGAATCTGGAGTCTTGGTTATTTATTAATAACACTCAGTTCTTAGAAAGAAAATGTAAGCTATTGTAAGAAATGCAAGAAAATGTAATATAAGGACAATATACTTAAAATGGTCAATTCACACTAAAAGTATTTCTTGAGAGGCTACTATATGTGAGGGACTATTCTAGATGTTAAGGGTGTAGCACTGAACAACAGATGAAATTCTATGTTGCATTCTAGTACAGAGGGATAGATGAAGAAATACACAAATAAAGTCTTCACTGAGTAGGTGCTGAGAACTGCTATGATAAGACAGCAAGTGGGGAGGGGGATGCATGTTTAGACGCATGTGTGTTGGGGGAGTGAAATCTAAAATAGAGTGGAAAGTACTGGTATTTTCTGAAAAGTGGGAAGGTCTTACTGCACAGGCGACATTTAAAGAAAGGACTAAAAGAGGTGAGGGATAGAGCCAGGAGGAAGGAGCCCTGGGATGACAACATGCTGGCATTTTACAGCAAGAACACAGCATGTTACATACAGCAAGAAGGGCAGAGAAGGTGAGCAGGGGATGGGTAAGGGACAAGGTCCATGTACAACAAGGCCCCAGAGCAAGTGGGGACTTGGAGATCACTGCAAGGAATTTAGCTTCTACTCACCTACTCACAGTGGAGTGGGAAGCTATTGGAGGATTTTCAACAAAGAATGACATAGTATTGTGTCCATTTGAAAAGGAATTATGGGAGAGAAGCAAGGACGAAAGAGATGACACTGCCAATAAAGAGGCTGTTGCAGAAATCCCAGTGAGAGATGATTATGGATTAGCTGAGTGGTGGCAGTGCAGATGAGAAATGGTTAGATTCAGAGTGTATTCTGGAGGATGAGACAACAGGATTTCCTGACAGATTACATATGAGGTGTGAGAGGAAGCAAGGTGTCAATGGTGCCTTCAGCATCTTTGGCTTCAGTAGCTTTATTGACGGCATTGCCATTTACCTGAGGTGAGAAAGACATATGGAGAAAGAACTTGGGGGATGAAGATCACGACATTGGTTTTTGTATATATTAAAGTTGAAATGCCTACTAGAGACCAAAATGAAGATGATAAATAGATAAATGAAGTCAAGGAAATATTTCTGGGTTCTATGAATTTGACAACCACACAGCTATAGTTTGAAAGACATGCAATTTATTGAGATTCTCCAAAAGAATAAGTGTAGACAGAAAGGAGAATAAGCAAAAAGAGTGAGCTTTGGGGCTCTTCCCATGTTTAAGTCTCTGGAGAATGGGGAGAAAGTGAGCAGCTAACGAGAAAGAAAACCTGAGCTGAAAGTCACATAAAGAATGTATGTCCAAACAGCAGATGATCAATAACAAATCAAACATGAATGAGAGGTCAAATGAAGTCAGGACTGCTGAGAACAGACAACTGAATGTAAAATCTGGGGATTCCTGGTGACCTTGATGAGTAGTTTCAGCAGAGCAATGAGGGCAAAAACCTGTGGGGTGGCCTAAAAAGCGAATGATGAGAAGAACTAGTGACAATGATTATAGATAACTCTTGGAGGGGATTTTGTTATAAAGAGATCAGAAAACTGTAGGTAGATGGACGGAGATGTGAGATCAAGAGAGTTACTGTAAGTTTTTAAAGATGAAGGAAATTGCAACTTGTTTATATGCTCGTGGAAATGCTCCAGGACAGAGATGGAAAAGGATGCAAGAGGGGGTGAGTTGCAGCTGTCAATTGAGAAAAATGATGAGACAAGTCTCGATCATTTCAGGAGGTTTATTTGCCAAAGTTAAGGGCACACACCCATGACACAGCCTCAGGAGGTCCTGCAGACATGTGCCCAACGTGGTTGGGGCACAGCTTGGTTTTATACATTTTAGGGAGACGTGAGACATCAATAAATATACATAAGAAATACCTTGGTTCCATCCAGAAAGGCGAGGACAACTCGAAGCAGGGAGGGGACTTCCAGATCACAGGTAGGTAAGAGAAAAATGTTTGCATTCTTTGCATTTCTGATAAGGCTTTCCAAAGGAGGCAATCAGAATATGCATCTGTCTCAATGAGCAGAGGGATGACTTTGAACAGAATGGAAGGCAGGTTTGTCCTGAGCAGTTCCCAGTTTGACTTTTCCCTTAGCTTCATATTTTGGGGCTCCAAGATTTTCATTTCATACTGCCATGATGTCTTTTTATAGGGAAGAAGAGTGAGAGTCTAGTGCAGAAGTGGATGTATCAGCCTTTGATAGAAGCATGGCCCATTCATTCTCAGTAACTGTAAGACAGAGGATCTGAGCGCAGACAGGTTGATAGATGTGGTAGTGCGGGTTGGTAGAAATGATTTTCTGGTTGTCTCTTTTTTTCAGTAAATTAGAAGCAAGGTCATTAGCTATTAGAGATGAAGGAAGAGCCATTGGAGGATTGAGGAGTGAGGCGAAGCTGTGACTCAGTTTTGGAAGAAGATGAAACTTATGAATAGAAGCATGAATGTCATCACCTTGGGCCCAGTTATTCAACAGGGAAAAAAATCTAATTATACTGCCTTTTATACCCTGTCACCACTTGGCTTTAAGCCTGTGTTATTTAAACCATTTTGACCTTACTGAAGTTAGTGAAATTCTTAAAGCTGTTATGAAACAGTCAGATTGAAAGTAAGAAAAACATCAACCCTTTCATAAAATTGAGAGTTATACATGTGTTACGCACTATTCATTAATTATTTTGTTTAATGTACACAGTGATTCTGTATAGAATGCTAGGATCAGTATGTACACTAAACAAGATCATTAATGGAAATACCAAGGAGTTTGTTCAATGTCACTAGCTAAATAATATGATTACCATAATTAAGAGGTGAAATTGTTATACACTCCGTTTACTCTGGGCCTGCCACTCCCTAGGGATAACCTTGACCCTTTGGGCAGCAGAGTGAGTTAAATTTTTTGACTCTTGTTGCATTTATTATTTGACATTTACTATATATAAATTGATAAATTTGTGTTTGGAAATGGAAAATAAGATAGTGATAAAATGACCCCAATTTTTTATTATTATGGTAAGTTAAAATCTATACTTACAATGAAGAAGGTCTAAGAGAAGAAAAAGATCAGCAAAGAGATGGAAACATTTGAACAATATAGTGATAGAAACATAGCATTTTGTTGTTAAAACAATCTAGGGGATCAAACATAACTATTCCAATTTATAAATAAGGTGCAGGGGCCGCCAGAAATAAGTGACTTGCTGAAGTTCACTGAATTAGAGAAGAATACAGGGCTTCTGATTTAGAATTTGGTATTCTTTTCAGAATACTCAAACATAATTACTGAGCTGAAAAGAGCTTCTGAATCTATGAAGAAAATTACAAATTCTCCTGGAATAATGTGTCTTTGGAGTACTTTCTGAGGATATTTATTGTAAAGTCAGATAGAAAATGCTGATTTTTATTCCAGTAACGCTATATGAACCTTTTTTTGCCATTACAATTATAATTTAAATAAGATACTTTTATTCATTCTCTTCAGTCTCTCCACTCATTTGAATGTATTGCAGCTTTTCTTCATGTTTCTTTTTACAAAGGTGGCACAAGGGTAAGCATTTTGGGTCCACAAAGTGGGCACCTTTCCATTTCCAACTCAGAATATATTCTTTATCAACTGCCATTCTTCCCAGGCCTGCATTATTGTGAATTCACTCTTTTAAGTCATTAGGAAGGTTGATGAGATTGCTCTCCAAGTTGCTAGCTGGGAGTGGGAGTGGGAATGAGGGAACTAGAGAGAGAAGGAGACTTTGGAGGGCAAGCCTGAAGGAGTATGTGGGTTGTGAGAGCAATCAAAAGGAGAAAAAGGCAAGCTGTGTGCAAAGCTGTGAGGCCTCCAAGACAAGTACTCCTGGTTGACTGTTTTGTAAAGAGCTGATGCCAGTGGCAATAAGGAATGAATACAAGAATCTACGACCTCAAAACTCAAAGAAACCTAGATGGGACTCAATCGGAGTACCTGCTGTGAGAGGTTGCTTCACTAATTTGCAGCAGAGAAATAAGAAGAGAACAGCGCATTCTCATACTTGTTTAATCTTCTCTAAAATCTGCTTTTGTTTGGCATTTGGACTCCACAGAGTTCCTTTGATACTGAAATGCTTCAGGGTTCATTGTTTTTTTTAAAAAAGCTTTGTATACTTTAATAATATCATTAATTTAAATATAGAAAGCTGTGATCTGAGATAAGAATCCATTATGGGCTAGTAATAAAATCTTCATTTTTTTTTCCTATCCCATACCAATGACCTGGTATAGTTTAGAACTGAGGGATCATATTCCTCAAATTGGAAAAAATTGATCATAGAGTAATTGTGAGAAGGAATAAAGCTTCTCCTCTCCCACATAAAAAAAAGAGAGGCCTCAGTGTATAATAAAAATAACACAGAGCTAGGCAGAAATTTTCTTTTCATCTCTGCTTTCCACTTATTATGTTGTTTGAATAAATTACAAAAACTTTTCTATGAATTTCCCTAACGTTCTTGGTTGTTTCGCCTGGGGTAACCATACATAAGGTCATAAGTAATATTTCAGATTCACTAGAAAGTTGGCTTGACCGTAAGTTGCTGAAAGACATCAGACAAATGCCTTAAAGCCTTATCTTTTAATATGACACTATAAATAACTCAGATTCCATGACTGGTATTTTAAAAATTGGTTTATTTCATTTTCCACAATCTTGACTGTAATAGAGGCAAGTTCAACATATTTCCCATCACCCAACATAAAATGTTCTTTTCAGTTGTCACTGTGAATAAAGCTGACAATTTCCACTTGATGCGTGAATGAATGTTTGTTTGCTGAAGGGTCAGATACACTCAGTAGGCCAATTGGCCTTCAACTATCTCTTCTACTGACCCGAAAGAGTATTAGAAATTCTACCAGTAAAGATGATAATTTGGGTTAAAGCTGTTTCAAGGACAAGTTCAAAATTTCTGGAAAGAAAATATGTAAGGTTCTAATCTGAAAATAATTATTTTGCAAATCAATTTAGTAATTCATTTAACAAATTTATATTGAATGCAATGTCTATATGCAAGACCTTGTTAGGTTTGTGGTACCAGAGCAAGCAAAGCAACTGCACTTTTTACTTTATGGAGCTTTGGTTTTCTGGAGGAGACAAATATTCAAATATTTAGATTAATAAGTGTAGGACACACCAACATAAATTTTCAGAAGTAAAAGAATCTTGTTTCACAGAGAAATGTGGCCTAGACTTAGGCATTAGGGAAGACTTTCTTGAGATAGTGAACATTGAACTGAGAACTGAAAAAGGAGAAATTAATTTGGCCACAAGGAGGAGAGGACAGGACTACAGGTAAAGAGGTAAATATGTCTAGAAGCCCTTTAATGGGAGAATTAAAGTATATTGGAGTAAAGAGGGAAAGCCAGAGAACCTGGAGCTCAGAGAGCAAAAGAGAGAAAAAAATAGTAGCAGATACAATTGGATCAACAAAGGTAATAATACCAAAAATCAACATTTATATAGCGCTTAGAAAATCAACACTTATCTAGCTATTGGCATATGGGACGCATTGCTTTTCAGTGATTTACACAAATCACTTCACTGAACCCTCACAACAATTGCTACAAGTTAGATAACATTGCTATTCTCATTTTGGGAAATGAAAAAACTGAAGCACAGAGAGATCAGATATTGTCCAAGGTTTACAGTAGGAAGTGTAAGGGCTGGAAATTGAACCCAGGTGGTGTGGTCCTTAGTGTGTACTTTTATTGACTGTACTCTACAACCTCCTCATCATTAGAAGCTAAAATAATCATAGCTTACCTTCTTTTTTTTGAAGCAAAAGTTTAATAGGCAAGAGAAAGAGAAAGGAATACAGCTCTCTCTCTCTAGTGAGAGAGAGGGGACTTCCAAGAGGAAAAGGCCCATAGTTTGCTTTTATTGAGTGTTTGCCATGTACCAGGTATCTTTCCAAGTTTGCAAATGTATTATATTATACATTCAATAAAAATCTATTGCCAGTTTACTGTTCTAGCCAATAAAGATATGGTGGTAAACAAAACAGACATAATTTTTATCCTCACAGAGCTACATTTTAAGGAGAGGAGCCAGCTTATGAAAAATAAGTAAACAAACAAGTCAATGTATAGCATTTTAGATGGTGACTAATACAAGGCACAAAAGGGCTTAGAGGTGCCAGGGCGGGAGTGGGCAGGTCTATTTTGCATAGGGTGCTTAGAGAAGATTCACAGAATGATGTATTTTAATAGAGACCTGAAGAGAGAAAAGGATAGATGTGTGACTGAGAGGGTTACATTCCAGGAAGAAGGAACACCGAGCAAAGACCCTTGAAGCAGACTGTGCTTGGCATGCTCAATAGATGCCAAGGACACTTAGCAATAGGCTCAGGGTGGGGAGGGGGAGGGGGAGGGTAGTAAGATATGAAGCCAGAGAACATCAGGCTAGATCATGTAGATCCTGGAGGCTATCAGAACTTTGCCTAATACTCTGAAAATGGAAGTTATTGAAAAGTTTGGACAGAAGGAATCACATAAAGTGATACATGTTAATAAGACCATTCTAGGTGATGGGTGGATAATACATTGTGAGGGACCAAGAGAAAAACAGTAAGACTAATTAAGAGTTTAGCTTCAATAAACTAAGCTACAGATGATAACGTCTAAATTATCTAAGAATCAGCAAAATAGCAGTAAATGTGGTGAGATATGGTCAGAGCCTTGATGCCTTTTCAGGACAGTGGCAACTGGATTTGCTAAAGGATGGGATGCAAAGTGTGAAGAAAAGAGACGAATCAAGTATGACTCCTGAATAACTGAAAGAATGGAGTTGCAATATCCTAAGATAGGAAAGACTATGGAAACACCAGGTTTGGAGGGGGAGAGCAAGAATCTGGCTTTGTACTTGTGCTTGAGAAATCCATTAGTCTTTCAAGCGAAGATGTTGAAAAGAGAGTTGCTTCTATGAGTCTGAAATCCAGAAAAGACCAGGTTAGATAAATAAATTTGGCAGCCATCATATTATAGATAATATTGAAGATCAAAAGATTGAATGGGAAACACCTCATGAGTATACAGAAAAGAGGAAATTCTCAAGAATGAAGCCATGGGAACCTATAGCGTTTACACACTGGGGAGAGAAAGAGGACCAACAAAGGAGACTAAGAAGATGCAGTGAATAAGCATGGAGGAAATCCATGGTGCACCAGGGACTCAATTCCTTTCAAAAAATGAAAATAATCCACTGTGTCCAACGCTGCTAAAGGATCAAGTGAGTGTGGATTGAAAATTGACCACTGAATTAAGCAAGGTACAGATCATTTGAACGTCGCCTTGCTGAGCAAAGGGTAAAAAGTCTAACAGTACTAATCTCAAGAATAAGGAGAAAGGAACTGGAAACAAACTGCAGACTTTTTATTTTTTATTTTTTTAGAAATTTTACTGTTAGAATCCAAGAATGGGTGGTAGCTGTTTGAAAGAAGAGTGATGTAAAATAAGAAATATTTTTCAAAGGATAGAAAAAAATGATCATATGTATATATATGTATATATATATACACATATATATATACATATATATACATATAATGAGATGATAGTAGAGATGGGGAACAATTGCTGGAGTGATGACATTGACGGGACAGGAAGGAATAGATTCCTGCATATTAATGGGGAATAGACACTAGAAGCATGAACAGTGCATGCATAAAAACAGGAAAGAATGAGTCTATATGGGCACACATTGTAAGGTAAATGTGATAATGAGAGAAAGTGAGAGTTCCTATGATGGTTTATTTTTTGCTAGTGAAATAGAAAAGCAAGATGGTCAGATGAGAGTGATGAAGAGGAGATTTAGAGATTTAGGGAAAGAAGAAAGGGTATACAATAATTAAGAGAAGTGGGGAGTGAATTAACTAGGGAATAAAAGATGGCTTGTGAGTACGGATTCATTTAATCTTCACATCATCCCTATCAGATTTATATTATTATGCCCATTTTATAGATGAGAAAACAGAAGTATAGAAATGTTTCATACCTTAACCAAAGCCACAGAGTTAATAAGTGTCAGGCAATTTAAGTCAAGTGAGTCTTTTGTCTAACACCAGTGAAAAACTATTGAAGTATTTTTTTTAAGAGGCACATGTCATGGCCCGGTTTACATATTAAAAATATCACACCTGTGGCCATGCACAGTGACTCACACCTGTAATCCCAGCATTTTGGGAGGCTGAGGCAGGTGGGTCACTTGAGATCAGGAGTTTGAGACCAGCCTGGCCAACATGGTGAAACCCTATCTTTACTAAAAATACAAAAATTAGCTCAGCATGGTGGCACACACTTGTAGTCTCAGCTACTCAGAAAGCAGAGACAGGAGAATTGCTTAAACCCAGGAGGCAGAGGTTGCAGTGAGCCGAGATTGCACCACTGTACTCCAGCCTAGGCGACAGTGACACTGCATCTCAAAAATAAAAAATAAATAAATAATCACACTTGTTGCAATGTAACCAAAGAATGTCTTGGACTAGAATGGAAGCAAAAAAAAAAAAACAAAAAAACAAAAACTTAGTGGTGGACTGATTATAAGGGATGTCAATGATGACGCTGACTTTCAGAATTGCAATGCTAAAGGGATCAGGCACTGCTGGCCAAGACAGAGGACAAATTGGGGGGAAATGTATTTTAAGTCTTGTACATATTGATTTTACAAGGACTTTGATCCTTCCCAAGGAACGCATTAAGTAGAAACTTCACTGTAAAGATCTGTTGCCCAAATGGCTAGAAATACAAAATGTGAGGCATAGCATAGCAATAATTAAACCATAACTGAAGATGAGATGGCTTTGGAACAAGCATAATTGGAGGAATAGAGGGTATTGAATAAATACCTCAAGGAACTCAAATATTTAAATGCTACATCGAAGAGGATATGCCTACAAGTTGCCACTGAACCAGGAAGAAGTTAAGAAGGCTATTGTGTCAAGGGAGCTAAATAGTATATTTCAAGGGGAAGGATGTGGTCAACCGTGCTAAAAATTGTTAACAGGGCAAATGAGATGAGGAAACAAAATATCTCTTGGATATAGAAATGGTAAAATCACTGGAGATATTGGCCATTTCAGTAGAATAATAAAGGCAGATGCTAGAACTGGGATGTGGTAGGATAAGCTGGAGGTAAGAAAATTGCAAGAAGTCCAGACAATACTGACTAAGAAATTTAGCTGTAAAGGAAATGGGAAAAAAAGTGATAGTAAGGGTATATGAGATATAGAATAGAGAGAATTTTTCTAAAAGGAGATACTTTTGACTTGACTTAAAATGGTACCCCCATTTTAAGCCAAGGGACTCTGATTTCTTTGCCTCCTTTCCAAGTTTGCTTATATTTTCCCAATTTGTAAATATCAGTGTCAATTTCCCCACCTGCAAAGTGGAGATTATATTTTATAATGTTGCTATACATGGCTGCTAACTGGGAGCAAGTGAACTGTATGAGGACAATTCTGTTTTTCAATCACAACGGATGAATGTTAATGTCAGATGGATTTTTCCCCTTATGTTTCCTTGTAGAAAAGGTCATCCCTGGAGCAGAGGGTCTAAATATCAAAAGGAAGCTTCCAATTGACATAGATTGGTTCAGTTTGTGGAAATATTAGAGAGATACAGATGCGGGTGAGAAATAGAATCCCAAATGAAGATAAAAGGATTCTATTGGCCGTGGGATAACTCTACTAACATAACAACAGAACACAGACATACGGATAGAATTGTCCAGGCCCTTTGCACATTTGTTCATTAGTATTCTTTTTTGTATTCATTTGAAAGGTTTCTACATTATATGGACACTTACTCCCACCTTTTATTTATTTATTGCATACATTTCTGTAGTGTGGATATTTTAATTTTAATATGTGATTTATGCCATATAAATTTTCAATATTTCTCATTTAACAAATGTTCCTTTTAGTTTTTATATGACATACTCTGCATAGAAAGAATTTAACTGTCTTCAACCAAAGCATATATAAATATTTTTCAACATTTTTTTCCTAAGACATTCTTGATTCTTTTTCCACTTTTGAAGTTTTCAGATATCTGGAATCAAATTTATATTAGACATGAGGTAGGAATCTATGTCCAGCCAACCTTCACCACCACCACCTCGGTAGTTGTCTTTAACTAGAACATGATGTTCAACCTCCAGGTTTTAGCCTCAAGCACCTAGCAAGTTGTGTAACTCCCTCAAGGAACACTTCCTTGTTCTGGATCAAAACTGCCCATCTATCTGTGAGGTGCTTCATCACTGCAGTGGAAGCGAGGAGGAAGAAAGGTGAACTCCTTTTCTCAAGCACTTGTGCTCTCCTCTACCAGAATCACCCAGAATGCTTCCCGGGTGTATATTCTTGATGATTTTACTCATTCCTCAGGTTAAAGGTATGTCTTGCTCTTTTTATCAGGACTTTCTTATTATGCTATGAGGTTGTGTCTGTTTAGTCACAAACTTTAAATTGTAAGTGATAAGAACATTAAATATTGATGATTTTTCTGAGAGCTTTGACTAGATTATAGCTAATCATGAGAGTCCATGCATCTGTGTAATGCCATATCACTCTTGAACACTCTGACCCACAGTGAGGAGGAGAAAGGAGTGGACAAGTACTGCATACCTGCAGCATGGCAGGCACTGTGCTGGCCATTAGCTGCTTCGTATGTTAAAGTGTTTAAAATTTGAAATTAATATCTCTACTTTACAGATAAGGAAAATGAAACTATTTACAGATCAGAGAAATTAAATATGCTACTGCTGGCCACACAATAAATTGGTAAAGCCTTGATTCAAATCAGAGCATATTCCAAAAAGCCCATGCCCTCTCCTTTTTATTGCTCTTTAAGTACCACACCTTAATTAAGCAGGGCTCACCTCACAGATGACTATCAAGGTGATAGGACATGAATAGAAGATTGTGGTTAGCACTGATTCAGGGCTACCCAAAATTCTGTATCAGGTAAAGGCCTTATACTTAACTACGAAAGGTAAGACTTTAAATGCAAACATCCCTGGAAGACCAAATTCAGTAATTTACATTCAAACAGGCCAACAGTGCAGGCTTTGACAGGAGACAAAATCCAGAGGTTGGCATGAGGATAATAAAATGACAACCGCAGGCCAGACATGGTGGCTCATACCTGTAATCTCAGCAGTTTGGGAGGCTGAGGCGGGTGGATCACCTGAGGTCAGGAGTTTGAGACTAGCCTGGCCAACATGGTGAACCCCGTCTCTACTAAAAATACAAAAATTAGCCAGACATGGTGGTGTGCACTTGTAATCTCAGCTACTTGGGAGGCTGAGGTGGAAGAATCACTTGAACCGGGGAGGCGGAGGTTGCAGTGAGCCGAGATCACGCCACTGCACTCCAGCCTGGGTGACAGAGCGAGACTCTGTCTCAAAAAAATAAATAAATAAAATAAAAAATAAAATTACAGCTGCAGAACATGGCGAAAATATGGAGGAAATGGAGGGACACTGATTTCTTTGGCTCCTTTCCAAGTTTCTTTATATTCTCCCGATTTGTAAATATCAGTGTCAATTTCCTTGCCAGTAAAGTGGGAATAACATTTCATAGTGTTGCTGTCCATGACTGCTAACTGGGGGCAAATGAACTGTATTAGAACAATTCTGTTTCTCAGCCGCTGTAGACGAATGTTAATGTCAGACGGATTTTTCCCCTTGTATTTCCTTGTAGAAAAGTTCATCCTTGGAGTAGAGGGTCAACAACTGGTTCATCCTAAAAAGCTTCCTCTGATACAGAAGCGAGATACTGGACACACCCATGATGATGACATACCGGTACAGGTTTTGATTTAGTAAATAAGATTTGTTGCTTTCACAGGCATGTAGACAGTTGTCTCTAGCTCTAAACGGAAGCAAATAAGGAGAGAGGAGTTTCAATTTTTCTAAGGACTCCCATTTGGCATACAGCATGGGCTTGGGAATAAGCAACCCCTCAATGGGTTAGAAAACAGAAAAGAGTAAAGCCTGGGTTTAGGGGATACCATTCTAAATTTTCCAGTTTATGGAGTTCCACCAACAGCTTTTCAGGCTGACTGATAACAACCTCATTTGTTCTGAGCCGGTGCCTGGTGAATGTCATCTTGAGCATGTTGCTTTCCCAGAGGTCTGGTATGCAGGTTTTTGTTTATAGTCTGCAGCAAAGACGTACAACTTTCAGAGGAACTCAAAGGCCTGCTTGGTCTGTGGCTCAGACGGGTATTTATTCAGATGTTAAAAATTAAATAAAAACGTGAAATATTACTTTCAAAAGTAACGAATGCTTATTATAGAAAATAGATAATATATGTAAGAGGGAACAGGCTTGAAAATTAAGATGTTTTCAATTTCCACTGTTATAAAAGACATTAGATGAATGTCCTTAGGTATTTATCATTAGGCACTTGATTTTTAAGCCTTAGGTTTTAACTGGGCTCATGGAGAATACTGACAGGCACTTTGCCCAATCCTACTATGGAAGCCCAAAACCTTCCCAATGAATTTCTTCTGTCCACCATTAGAGCAGCCAGTTTTTCAAGTTCTCACTTGTTAGGTTTCTCAGTCATAAATCAGACACATTTCAGTTTTCTAAGTCCCATTGAGATCTGTTTCCTATGACTTGAGATGATTAAAATAAAAAGCAACTCTCCATCTCCTCCCCTTTGGAAGTAATATGTAACTATTTTGTTCAATGATTCTCTTTAATATCCAACTCTTTTCTCACTTTCTCAGACTTTGTCTTGGCTGGAGATTGGTACTCAGCTAAGGGGCCTTTCACCAGCTTTCTACCACCCACTGTGCATACACTGGTGGGGTCTTCTCACAACTACTGTCTTAAGACTTAATCAAGACTGATGTTAAAAATCTCATTATGGCCAGGTGCAGTGGCTCATGCCTGTAACCCCAGCACTTTGGGAGGCCGAGGCAGGGAGATCACTTGAGGCCAGGAGTTCAAGACCAGCCTGGCCAGCATAGTGAAACCCCATCTCTACTAAAAATACAAAAACTAGCCAGGCATGGTGGTGTGCACCTGTAAGCCCAGCCACTCCGGAGGCTGAGGTGAGAGAATCGCTTGAACCCAGGAGGCAGAGGTTGCAGTGAGCCGAGATCATGCCACTGTGCTCCAGCCTGGGCAACAGAGCAAGACCCTCTCAAAAAATAAAAATAAAATAAAATAAAATAAAAATATCATTATGAATATGCCAGATAAGCTTGGATAAGGGCAAGAAATATAAACAATGAAACTAAAGCTTCTTGTAGTACCAGAATATGCTCAAACAGACAAAACAAAATTCAAACCACATTGAAGGGGTCTTGTCAAAAGAATTCAGAAGCCAACAGAAAGAGCTCCCGATGGCTGAAGCTGGGATAATGTGAAGAACAAAATAAATAACAGTTTTGTATTATGACATGAAGTGTAAATAAATATCATGAGCCCATACTGATATAAATAAACGACTGAATAAATTATATACAGTAAATAAATAAATGGAAAAAATGGACAATTCTCCTGGGAGAGGAATCAAATAATTTATGTAGATGATGTCCTCTCCAGGAGGTGGAACCTAAATCCCCACCCATTAAGTGTGGGCTGTAGGTTGTGACTTCCTTCCAGGGAGTACAGTATTGAAGGGGGGAAAGAGTAATTTTACAGAGAAAGATGAAAACACCATCTCAGCCACGTGATCAAGTTTAACACTTGCTAAGTCCTGTGGCTAGTAGGGTGTAATAAAATGGCATTTTCTATTGTGGTTCTCACCTCAAAATCCATAACATCAGTCTAAGCATGAGAAAAACATCAGAACAAAAACAAATTGTAAGACATCCTACAAAATGCTTGACAGATACTCCCCATAAAGGTCCAGATCGTAAAAAAATAAAAAAATAGAAAACCTGAGAAACTGTGAGACTTGAGGAGGCTAAGGAGACATGACAACTAAATGTAGTGTGGGATCTGGGATCAGATCCTGAAAGAGTTAAAGTACATCACGGAAAAACTGAATAACTATGAACTTGAATTAATAATAGTTTATGAATCTGGGCTCATTCGTTGTGACAAATAGACTATAGTAATGTCAGATGCTAATAAACAGGGAAACCTGAGTACAGAGTATGTGGAAACTCTGTACTATCTTTCCAACTTTTCTTTAAATCTAAAGTGATTCCAAAAATTAAAAACCAAATTCTCTTATTAAAAACAATATTGACACAATTTAAAATATCATATTAACAATATTGACAATATTAACAATAATCTTTTAATATTTGTTAATATGAAATCCATATTTGAATTTCCAAAAAAGTTCCACGGCCACCATTACACCCATACATGCATGTACACATACACGCAGACACACACACACATACGCACCTCTACATATACAACTCATCATGTTGTAAAATGTGACCAAACCCTTTCTATCTGATTAAGTACGTAGCCTAGTTTCTTGACCTCCCACATGGGGATTCTTTGTCTTTATGATAAAGTCGTAATTTTATTGTTCAACTTACAGTCAAAACAGCTTTAACTAATGCACACTTAACATTGAACAAATACAAAACTCTCCTTCCTGACCTCATAGCTGCCCCTTTTCAGATCCTCCTTGCTATAATAGCACAGCTCCACAAGTTAAACAAATCAGAAATCTGGGCTTAGTCTTGACTACTTTCTCTTACTCCATCTAACTATCACTGAGCCTTGTAGATTCTAGCATGTAAATGTCTTTTAAAGTTATCTACTCCTTACTCCTCTGCTCAAATCATCTGCATTCATCAACAGCCTTAAATGGTTTTCCTGGCTATAGTACTGAGTTTTGCTAATCCATTATCTATAATAAGTAAAGTACTAAAACACCATGCTTGCTATGGCATGTTTCTGCCTAGATATTTTGCTTCTCTTTGTTCTTAGGATAAGGCCCAAATCTTTGACTTACTAGGTTGAACATGATTTACTCCTTCCCACTTTGTCATTTCATTTCTATTCAACTTACACTTGATTTTCCAGTAATATTGAACCTCTCTCTGTTCTTCAAATGTGTCATGTTCTTTCCTGACTCAGGGCCTTGGCATGTGCTGTTCCCTGCCCCTGACTTCTCCTTGTAATATCCCTGGCACAGTCCTTGCATTTCTCCTATTATGATGCTCATTACACTCCACTATGTGTGCTTGGTTATCCAGTGTTTTTCTCTGCCAAGCAGGGGCTTCCATGAGGGCAGAGACCTCCACCGTCTACACCATTGTATTTTCCGTATTATCTCTGTGCCTGAAATAGTAGTCATTGAATAAATGAATGAACAGTCATCTCAAAGTAATGTGCAACATGTATGACCAACTATGAATCTTAAATTATAGAGAATTTTTATGAAGCATGAAGAAATAAAATACCACAAAAGAAACTGGTGAAAGGACATGAATCAGAATCCATATGAAAACTACAAATAACTAAATAAATAAAGGAAAAACATTGATGTGAATGATCATCCAGGAAAACAATTTATCACTATAAGTTATCATTTCATTGTTTGAAATATATGTATTAATCATAGTATCTGTTATTGGTAAGAAGGCAAGGAAACAGAAACTGCTATAAATTGATGGTGAGGCTCTAAATATGTCCACTTCCTTTCTTCATGATAGTTTGGCAATATTTATCAAAAACTTTACATTTTTTTTCATGTCATTGAAAATGCAGCTCTGTACAACCACAGGGAATACCCCAAACCAAATTTCTCATAGTAAATATAGATTAAATAAATGAAGTTTCACTCACATTGTGCTTAGCTGCCTAAAGACACATACCATAAAAATTTATTAAAATAGGAAATAGTCATGATTTATCAATGAGTGGAAAGTAGATGAAAAAACAGTACGTATAAAAATTGTTTTAAAAATGCGTGAACAGGATATCTGTGTATAGGGCTGCTACATGGACATATGGTAAATGGTGTATCCTTGGATGAGGAGAGAATCTGCATTTTCCATTGTATTGTATAACTAGAAACTATATATAATATGCTATATTATATTAATTATATTAAACTATATTATAACATACTATGTTATAATATAAATAGCTATAATATAAATATAACTAATAATATAAACTATAATATAAAAGAATAACTATATTTATATTTTATTCTAATATAACTAGAAGAAATCTAGTTCTAAAATATAACTAGAATGAGGTTTGTAAAATCTTCCTTCTAATATTAGTTCTCTTTCAATTCATTTTTATCAGTATTTTGCATTTTGGCTGAAAGGACGGCTGGGTGGATTGGAGATAGGGAACGTTCACCCAAAGCACTACTTGCTCGAGCACACACTAAATGAGCCCATGTTGAAGTCATGTGATATGCCTCTTCTTTTTTAGAAAATGTATGAAGAAGAATTGTTGTATGAAATAAAACTAAATAGAAAAACCTTAGTCCTTCATCTTCTAAGATCCAGGTAAGTTCTATTGTGATTCCAGTACCTTATCGATTTTAGTAATTATGGTAAGCCAATTTTTGTAAAAACTGCCAGTGAAGTGGATTCCTCAAGTAATTGTTATTTGTATGTAATCTGAAATTTTCCTCTTCAAATAAAAGCTCTTCATGTGTAAGCCAATCCCATCTCAAAAGCTGAAAGACAATCATAGGTGCCACTGTTCTCCCATTCCTAAATAACTCCCTACTTTGAATACTTGGAGTTTTTTGAGCCCCATATAGTCACTCTAAGAACAGGGTTATTACTGTGTTGGGAATCAGTGGAACAAAAGATATTTGAAAAACATGGTTTTTAAAATGACTTCTAAGCTGTGTAACCTAGATATCAAACGAAGTTCCATTGCAGAGTAAACTAAGAACTGTAGAGCATTTGCTTCGTCAAGACATCTTGCGTAACCAAATACTGTAATTGCAATGCCTATAACTTTCTTCATTGGCTTTCTTCAAAAGAATGTCTATTGTTGCTGCTGTTTAAGTTTCATTGTTTTTCCGTTGGGCCATTTCTACACATAATAGCTCTTTCTCAGAGCCCCAAATATTAAAAGGATGAGGAGCTGTCAAATGCTAAGCAGAAAGAAAAAGTGACACTACTGGGGAATTGAAACTTTGGTCTATTAGCTAAAAGTAAATAACAAAACACACACACACACACACACACACGCACACACACATACACAACCCCAAACCCTCCCTCTATTCTGAATCCGTTACCGGACAAATGTGCCGAATAATAAACATAATCCCATAACCATATTGATAATACATTTAGACTCTGCATATTTTCACCTTTTCAGCATGAAAGAAGCAAACATTTATTGAGAGATTTCTATCTCTTTCCATTATTTTTTAATTCCTGAAAAATGTATATGAGACAGATACTGTTTAATTTACACTTTGCTGAGGAAGAATTATAGGTGCACTGAAAAGATAACTTGTCCAGGGCCACAATACTCATAAGCACATGATGATGCAGATGGTCTGACTGAAGAGTTCCAAGTTACTTTCACAATTACCCCAGGCTGCCTAGGCCTCTGAGTCAATTTCATTGTATTAGCCATTGCTTAATTCTGCTAATCAGCCTGGAGTGGCATGTTATTGAATTGTACACACAGAGAGCAGTTTAATCTAATTTCAACATCTGTAATAGGCAACACTGCCTCATTCCCTCAGTTCTACAAAGTAAGTGAATTTAGTGCATACCACAGAGCCTCTAAATCTGTGAATATTATGTGATTGGATGTTTTCGTAATACAGTAACAAACAGAAACTGATCTTATTAATTTAGATTTCTATTTGTCTTTCTCTCCATGACCACACTTTTCAACATTTCCCCTCTAAGTTTCATTCAGCTTGGTTTTAATAATAATAAATACTTATTTTATAAACTCATGTTGAGAAATAGTTATGAATCTTTCTAGGACAACAATGTTAAATCAGATTGTATATTCATTCTGTGGAAACATTGATTGGGTCAATTTTCTGTTCACTACAATAAATCTATGAATAGATGAAGAGTTTTATTTGTATGTGCATATGAGTCACCAGAAATATTAATTTAGAATCTACTATACAACCAAGCAGTTTATTATACATTTTATATATGCTATTTCAAAACAAACACAAAATAATTATATTCTATTTACCTGTTGCATCTAGTTAATGTTCCCAAAAATTTACTATGATAAAATTCTAACACACAAAGCAGAATTGAAAAAATCCATATACCCACTAACATATACATATACCCACAGACCCATTAAGATACACATACATACACATATTCACTAATACTTTACTATTTCTATTTTATATCATCTTTCTTATCTATCCATTCATCCATCAATCCATTCATCCTCCATGTTATTTTTATGCATTTTAAATTATATTACAGACATCAGTTTACTTTCCCCTCAATACATGAACAAGCTTAGCATTAGAGTTCAGTATTTGTTTTTGTTTGTTTTAAGACACAGCCTCACTCTGTCACCCAGGCTAGAGTGCAGTGGCACAATCATGGCTCACTGTAGCCTTCATCTCAACCTCCTGGGCTCAGGTGATCCTCCCACCTCAGCCTCTCAAGTAGCTGGAACTACAGGCACATGCCACCACACCCAGCTAATTGTATTGTTTGCAGAGATGGTGTTTCACCATGTTATCCAGGCTGGTCTGAAACTCTTAGGTTCAAGCAATCCTCCTGCCTTGGCCTCCCAAAGTGCTAGGATTACAGGCATGCACCGCTGCACCCAGCCTAATATATGTTTACAATTAATTTTTTCTTTGTGTAACATTTTCATGAAATGAAATGCACAAATTTTAAATGTGCATCTACATATTTGTTAAATTTTATGTATGTATGTATGTATGCATGCATGCATGTATTCACTTATTGTAATTTGACAAACTATGATTGTATGTATTTATGGGGACAAAGTGATGTTATGATTCATGAATACAATGTGAAATAATTAAATCAAGCTAATTAACATATCTATCACCTCAACTACTTATTTTTTTTTTGTGGTGCAAACACTTGAAATTCACTCTCTAAGAGTATTTACTCTCACTGTTATTAAGTAAATTCACCATGCTGTGCAATAGATCCCAATAAAACACAAACTAACTTACTCATCCCATGTAACTTGGGCTTTGTATCCTTTGACCATCATCTCCACATTTTTCCTACAGCTCCAGTCACTGGTAACCACCATTTTACTCTCTGCTTCTATGAGTTCAATTTTTCTAGATTCCACATATAAATGAGATTATGCAGTATCTGTCTTCCAGTGCCTGGCTTTTTTCATTTGGCATAATGTTCTCCAATTCCACACACGTTGTCATAAATGACAGAATTTTCCTCTATTTTAAGGCTGAACATTTTTCCATTGTATATCTTTACCATATTCTCTTTATCTATTCATCTGTTGATGGACGTCTAGGTTGATTCCATAATTTGGCTATTGTGAATAGTGTTGCAATGAACATGGGGGAGGAGACATCTTTCCCACATAGTGATTCCAAATCTTTTACGTAAACACCCACAAGTGGAATTGCTGGGTCCATCCATTGAGCTCTGGCAAATGCACATACCTATAAAACTCCTATAAAAATACAGAACTGACACTCAGAAAAGTTCTTCATGCTTCTCCTGAGTCACCTCCTCGCAAAATCTGTCCTGGGAAGTTTTTTTTTGTTGTTTTTTATTTTTATTTTTTTTGCCATAGATTACATTTGTCCATTCTGGAAATTTTTAACACAAGAATCACACTACATGTACTCTTTTGTGTAAGACTTTTAAAATTTAGCATACTGATATTGAGATTCATTCCTGCTGCTGCATTTATCGGAAGTTTGCTTTCTTTATTTTCTTGCTGTATACTGTTGAATAAATATACTGCAGTTCGTTCATCCATTCTCCTATTGATAGACATGTGGGCTATTTTCAGTGTTTGGCTATCATTAGTAAAGCTTCTATGAGCATTCATGTACAGCCTTTTTATAAACATATGTTTTCATTTCTCTTTGGTGAACACCAAGGAGTGATATTCCTGAGTCACAGGATATGTATATGTTTACATTTATAGAAATCTGACAGATTCTTTTCCGAGGTGTTTGTCAAATTTTAGTAACTACCAGCAATGTATGAGAATACTAGCTGCTGTATGTATTCATCATTTTATATTGTCACTTTAAAAAATTTTAACTTACCTGCACATTGCGCACATGTACCATAAAACCTAAAGTATAATAATAATAATAATAATAATAATAAAAGAAAAAAAAAAAAAAAAGATAAATTACAACTTACTGTATGTATTAGTTTAATGTATTTGTTTAATGAGAATTACTTAAGAATTTGGAAAAGTGTGTTAATCAGAAAATGATGTATTTGAAAAAATAATCAAATTTTTAAATTAATAAATGCAATTTAAAATGTTTAAAATGAAAAAAAAAAAATTTTAGCTATACTAGTTGTAATATTTAATTTTTATTAAATGTTATGTTTCCTGTTGAAAATTTTTTATGTGCTTATTTGATCATTTGTGTATCTTTTTAATCTTTAAATATTTACCCATTTTTATTGGGTTATTTGTCCTGTTATTATTGAGTTCGAGGAGTTTTTTTTTTCCTCACTCTGTCATCTAGGCTGGAGTAGAGTGGTGCGATCTTGGCTCACTGCAACCTCTGCCTCCTGGGCTCAATTGATTCTCGTGCCTCAGCCTCCCCAGTAGCTGGGACTACAGGCATCCACCACCATGACTGGCAAATTTTTTGTATTTTAGTAGAGATGGGGTTTCACCATGTTGGCCAGGCTGGTCTTGAACTCCTGAGCTCAGGCAATCCACCCACCTTGGCCTCCCATAGTGATAGGATTACAGGCATGAGCCACTGTATAATTTGGAGACCAGCCCTTAGTCAAATATAGTTCTTGTTATGTTTGTTCCTGTCTGTGACCTTTTAATTCATTTTTTAAAATTGTGTCTTTTAACGTAAAAATTCATAATTTTAAATAAATTTTAATTTATCAATTTCTTTCTTTATGGTCATCATTTTCTAGGACCTAAGAAAAATTGCCTAACTGCAAATCACAAATATATTGTATGTTTGCTTCTAAGCTCTTCATAGTTTTAGCTTTTAGTTTTGGTCTGTTGTGACCTTAAATTTGTGTATGTGCATATGCGTGTGAGTGTGTGTGTGTTTGTGTGTGTGTGTGTGTGTGATTTGCTGGAGAAGTCAATATTCTTGCTTTTCCATATTTATAGGCAATTATTCCAGTCCATTTTGATGAATTGTCTTTCTGGTGCTATTGGATTACTTTGGCACCTTTGGCCAAAATCAAATGACTATTTCTTGGCTCTCTATTCTATCTTATTCATCTATTTACAGTCTGTAAGCCATGGCCAAACTGCCTCGATTACTGAAGCTTTTTAGTATACTTTAAAGGCACAATGTGTAACTCTTCTAATCAGAATTGTTTATTTATTCTAGGTCCTTTGCATTTCTATGTAAAACTTAGAATCACCCTGGCAATTTCTATTAAAAGGCCCGCTGGAATTTTATTGAATTTCCTTTTAACTTATTGACTCTATAGATAAGTTTGGAGAGAACTGACATCTCAATAGTGTTGAGCATTCACATTACAACTCATCTTCTTTAATGTTTATCAACATCTTTTAAAGTTTTCAATGTGGAGCTCTCACCTGTCTTGTTAAATTTATTTCTTTATATTTACTATTTGTGGTGGTTATATAAGCTGAATTGCTTTTATTATTTCACTTTTCTATGATTTGTGTCTACAATATAAAGGCAAAATGGATTATTTTATTTAGGCTTTGGATTTGAGAAGCATTAGTAAGTGAATTTATTGATTGTTTTGTAGAGTACTTAGAAATCTTCTAGGAAATTTACCATCTTGTCATCTGAAAATACTGATAGTTTTGTCTTCCTCTCTGATTATTATTTCTTTTATTTTTATACTTTATTTTATGACAATGGCTGGGAGCTTCATTACAATTTTACCAGAATGAGTGAGGGCAGCCTTACACTTTTCCTGATCTTAAAGGGAAAGTGTTCGGTATTAAATGATAAATGTGACAGTAGCTGTAGATTTGTCATTGATATACTTTATCAAATTAAAGTTCCTTGAAAAATTTGCTGCAAGTATTCTGTCTGAATCCATTGAAATGTCCATATAGCAGTGTACACTGATTTTTGTTCATTATACGTTATATATTATTTTATAATAAATTACTGTATTTAATTTGCCAGTATCTTATTAAGGGTTTTTGAAATTATGTTACTGATGGCTATTCTGTGGTTTTAGTTTTTGCAATAGATTTGTGAAATTTTGATGATAGATTACGTTGGGCTTCTGAGTTGGGAAATATTCTCTCCTATATTTTCTTAAAAAAGTTATTTTCAAAGTGTTTGACAGAATTTACAAATGAAACTGCATGTACCTTGAGTATATTTGTGTGTATGTGTAGGAAAGAGGTTTTATAACCAATTCAAGTTTATTGATAAGGGGTTATTCAAAGTTTCTATTTTATCATGCATCAGTTTTAAATTATAGTTTTCAAGAAAAATATCTATTTCACTTAAGTTGCCCCCTTTTTTGGCATAAAGCGTTTCATATTATCTTATAATTTTTAAAAATGTAATTAGTGATAACTCTTTTTTAATTTCTATTATTGGTAATTTGGGTTCTGCTTATATGGTCAATCTAAAAGGGACTATCAATTGTCGACCTTTTATTTATTTAGTTATTTTTATTTTTTGTTTTAGTTTTTGAGGCAGAGTCCTACTGTGTTTCCCAGGCTGGAGTGCAGTAGTGCAATCATGGCTATTGCAGCCTCAACCTCCCAGTCTCTACGCATCCTCCCACCTCATCCTCCTGAGTGTCTGAGACTGAAGCCATGCGCCACCATGCCTGGCTAGTTTTTTAAAAACCTTTTTGTAAAGATGGGTTTTCACCTTGTTGCCCAGGCTGGCCTCGAACTCCAGGCCTCAAGCGATTCTCCTGCCTTGGCCTCCCAAAGTGTCAGGATTACAAGAGTGAGCCATCATGCCTGGCCTGATCTTTTCTTTAGCTTTGTGAATAATTGTAATTGGTTGTCTATTTATTTCGCTGATCTCTTTCATCGTTTGTATTATTTTCTTTATTATTCTTATTGAGTGCTTTTCTCTGGTTATAGAAATATTTAATATTTTCTAAGTATTTAAAATATTGAAGTCATAGCATTTCTCTCAAGTCTTCATTTAGATACATCTCAAAAGTCTTGATTTTTTTTATTATCATTCATTTCAAAATATTTTATTTCTTCTGGGATTTCTTCTTTGAGTCATGAATTATTTTAGAGCATGTTATTTAATTACTAATGTTTGGATTTGTTTGATTTTTAAAAACGTATCTTTGGGCCAATCATTTGTGTATTTTGCAGTTTGTTATCTGATATTAACACAGCTATTCCGGCCTTCTTATGTTTATTATATAAATACTATTCTTTTATTCATTTCCTTTCAACATATCTGTGTCTTTACATTTAAAATGTGTCTTTTGTAAGATGGAAATTAGTTTGGTCCTGATTTTTAATGCCTTCTAATAATCTCTGATTTTTAATAGGAATGTTAACATTAACATTGAATGTTAATGTTATTTTTAATAGGTTAACATTTAATGTTAATGTTACCATTCCTATTAACATTACATTAAATGTTATGATCGGTATGGTTGGAATTATTTCATTTATGTTTATCTCCTGTGTTACTATCCTTTTTCCTTTGATCTTTGGCTTACTTTATTTTTCACTTTCCCCACTGGCTTCTTATTAATCTCTTATCTTTGTAACAATGACTCTCTACATTAGATTTAATTTTCGTTTTAGAGATTGCAGCATATATTTACAATTAATCATTAAGTTATAGTTAATGTCATGTGATTTTATGTGAAATGTAAAAACACTGCAATAAGTTCATTTACAGATACTACTTATTTGTGCAAAGTTGCCATATATATACATATATATACACATATATATGTGTGTGCGTATATGTATATGTATGTATGTGTGTATATACATATATATAAAACCCATGATGCATGACTGTAATTTTGGCTTTAAGCATTTATATGTATCGTGTGTGAAAATATGTTTTAGTTTATTCATTTATCATTTCTTATCTCTCCCTTTTTGTTACAGGTTCAGTTTTTTTCATGTGTTACAATTTCATTCAGACTAAAGAACTTTTACCAATTTTTGTAGTATAGATCTGTGGCAAAAATTCACTTCAGTTTTATTTTATCTTCAAGTCTTTATTTTGTCTTCCTTCTTGAAGGCTATTTTTGTTGCATGTAAAATTCTGGGTTCACCAATTTTCTGTAAGCTCCACCTTCAGGGTTTATGCCATTCTCCTGCCTCAGCCTCCTGAGTAGCTGGGACCACAGGCACCCGCCACCACGCCCAGCTAATTTTTGGTATTTTTAGTGGAGACAGGGTTTCGCCGTGTTAGCCAGGATGGTCTCGATCTCCTGATCTCGTGATCCACCCGCCTCGGCCTCCCAAAGTGCTCGGATTACAGGCTGAGCCACCACGCCCAGCCGATTTTCTGTATTTTTTTTAAGAAAAGACGATGACTGATGATGTTCTCCTCTCTTCTGGCTCACATAGTCTCTAATGGAATGTTAATAGTTGTATAAATTTCTGTTCCCCAGTATGTGTCATGTTGTCTTTCTCTTGCTGGTTTCGAGATTTTATCTTTATTTCTGATACTCTGCAATCCGACAGTGATGTGCAAAGGTGTGACTTTCTTCATATAAATGCTGTGTGATGTTTGCTGAACGTCTTGAAATTATAATTCATGTCTTTCTCCAAATTGGGTTCACTTTTTGCTACTACTTTTCCATTTTTTTTTCTGATACCCTTTCTCCACTTTCCAGCACTCCACTTATCAGTATGTTAGTCTTTTGATGTAATCTACATAGCTCTGAAGCTCTTTTTTTTTCTGTCTTTTTCAGGTTAGATAATTTCTATTGATCTCTCATTGAGTTTGTCAAGTCTTTTATCAGTTTTGTTCTTATTTTAAGGATATCAAGTAAATCTTTTATCTAGGTAGTTTTTAGCTATAACATTTTCAATTTGTTTTTAAAAAATATAATTCCATTTATCTGCCACAGTTCTACATTTTTGCATGCATTGCAAATAACTTTCTTTTACTTTGCTAAGCATAGTTACAGTAGCTGCTTTAAAAGTCTTATCTGTAATTTCAACTTCTAGATTACCTTGAGATAAGCCTCTGCTGATCATCTTTTCTCTTGACAATAGTTCAATGTTTTATGTTTCTTCATTGTGTAAATTTGAATTATGAACTGAACAATCTGAATGTTGTGTGAAATGGACTCCAAATTCTGTTACTTTCTGCTGAAGAGTTCTCATATTTTCATTTTATTTGGAGATTAACTTTGTTGGACTTAAACTGCAAATTCTGTCTTTTGGGTGGCATCAAATTTTAGTTCAGTTGTTTTATTCTTAGCATGGCTACTTTTAATCTATCCTTCACATGTCATAGTTCAGGGAAAATTCTGAATTTGAGACTGAGTTTGTTTATAGAACTGAGGATTCTCCCCGCTCTCTCATTTTTTTCCATGATTACTGTGTACATTCCTGTTACTATGATTACTCCAAACTCTGTTATATGGCTTTTCAGATAAGAACAACTGTGGTTTTCTAGCAGAGTTTTATCCATCCTCTATAAGGCAGACTTCAGCCTGACCTCAGGCTAAATGCTGTAAAACTGGAAACTTCATCTTATGCTGTGCCTTCTTCCCTGTTTCTCATGCTGTGCCTTCTCCCCTGAGCCTCCTTCCCTTTCCCACAGGATGCTGACATCCCTTCAGAGTCTGCCTGCTTTTGCTTAGTACCTAGATCCTTTAGGTACTTTCTTTTTATATATTATCCAGAACTAAATATTTATACATGGAATGTCTGTCTGGTAGTAGCTTATTCAGCCATAGCAGGAATGAAATGCTATATTTAGTTCATTTTAAACATTAGTTCACCATTTATTTTTTTGACCACTCCTAATGTTACAAATACTATCTTAAAAACCGGAAGACACAAATAAATAAAAATGAAAAGCCCCTTTCCTATGGTAGTTCACAGGTAACCTTTGAATATTGACATGAAGTACATCGGGGTGAACAAATGATAATTGGTACACCAAATTGGGCATGTTTTCTACTAATGTATACCCCTTAATCTAAGAGTAATGTTCAAAATTTGGAATATTTGGAGTAAAAACAGCAGCAACAGTAACAAAAAATGAAACAAAGAACATGTAATAGCAGCCACATATATGGCCCATCTAGCCTCGAATGCTTATTGTCTTCACCGGTACAGAAAAGGTTTGCTACATTTTTATTATGTAACAAACATGAAAATGAACATCTTTGGAAGTGTGAAATACACCTTAGGAAGGGATCTCAAAATCTGCTTGATGGAGTCAGGATGTGTGTTTTGCACTGAGTTTTGAAGAACTTCTAGAAGTTTCTTATGTTCAGGTTGGGATCAAGAAGTGGCCATGGGTAGTCCAAAAAGATGTTCAAGAAAAAATTATTCAGTGACAGTTGTTAAAGCACCGGAAGGCAGGCTTTATTCAGGCCCATCACTATAGATATAGAGACCACTGCAATGGTGGGTCTTGCCATGGGGGAGAGAGATTGGGCTCAATTCCAAATACAGCATGGGTAGTGTGACTTTATTATAATTAATACATATTGCTTTTATCTAAATATGTAGCTGTTTATTAAGACTATATATATTAAGACATATTTGCCACATATATCTTATGATGTGATGAATATAAGATATATTCATCACATATATTAATGCATGTTTTTTGCATTAATTTTGGTCTCCGATTTTTGCTTAGATAACATTTTCTCCAAGCTATTTTAAAAATACTGCTTTGTTAAAACCGCCAGAATCTATTTTCTAGCTTCTCTACAGTCTTTATGAACCATGATATTTAGGTAGAAAGGCTCTTCATATGAGTGGGCTTGATTCTGCTTTACTATTTCTAGCAGAAGAGGATCTTGCTGAGATTTGGAAGCAAACTGGACACTTCTCCATCACATTATAGGTTTTATCTGTCAGGTTTTTAGAATGAACAAATCTCACCACCTGTCTGCCCTCTTTTTCAGGGAATTCTTAGGCTCAAATTACAGTGAAACATTCTACTCCATGAAAGGAGAAGCGTTCACCAGACATCCTCAGATCATGGTATCTTATGGAACTTTACTGTGTCTCTTCTCTAAAAGTAGTATTTCCTGATGTGATTTTGAAACCCTGTTTTAGCTGTACAAGCTTCTCCAGAAAGTACTACATCAGAAATAAGTTCTGAATTGATTACTCTCACTGAAAAAGTATAATATAAAAATACGATTGTGTGGACCCTAACCTTGTACTGCCTAACAAGCAAATCAATGACTGCTAATGTATCTTTGCTTTTCCTAAACTGATTTCTATACACTCAGTATGGTGTTAAGTCTGGGAGAGGATAAAGCAGGACACCAAAAATATAAGGCATCTTATGAGGCTGTGATCAAGCTAAACGGATAAAATCTGAAGCTATGAAACAACTTTAAAATCTCCATTAATTGATCCTTATATGATTCTCATCCCCTTGCCCAGTTTTTCTGATGCACCAATGTTGAAGGTCTTTTCTTCAATCCTCAAATGAATTTTTGTTCATTTATTATTATTATTCCATTAATTTTAATAAAATCTAGATACAGATTTTATTTTTATATCCCCATTGCTTTTTTCCAAAACATGTCCTCTGTAACCTTCTACCAAGAACATTACTTTTACCAAACCTATACATTTAAAAAAGTATTTCCTCCATTTAAAGCAATGGTCAACTTTTTTGTGCGTGTTTTGTTTTGAAACGGTTTTGCTCTGTTGCAAGGCTGGAGCGCAGTGGCGCAATCTCAGCTCACTGCAACCTCCGCCTCCCAGGTTCAAGCAATTCTCCTGCCTCAGCCATCCAAGTAGCTGTGACTACAGGTGCACGCCACCATGTCCGGCTACTTTTTGTATTTTTAGCAGAGGCGGGGTTTCACCATGTTGTCCAGGATGGTCTCGATCTCTTGACCTTGTGATCCACCCGCCTTGGCCTCCCAAAGTGCTGAGATGACAGGCGTAATCTACCGCACCCAGCAGCAAATGTCAACTTCTATGAGAGCTAAGTCTTTATGCAATCTTCAAAATAGGACAAGAGGAAGACTGGGTAACATTCTTTTATGCAGGGGGTGGGTTATTTGTGAGGGTGTGAGGTCCCTGGAAGACCACAGAAAGTGTCATCCGTAGGGAGGATTTTAACACATGGCAATGATGGGAAAAATAATTACCTGAGTGGACTACCATGGGCAGAGCATCAAGTAGGGAGTGATAAAGACATCAACTTGATTGAAACAGAGAGGCCGGAGAGAAAGGCTAGTTTCGTAAAAATTTTAGGGTGGATTAAAAAGTAATATTTCTAAGGAAAAGGTCACAATTCTAAAACTACTGTCATCATTAACAGACTATTAAATCTGTAGAGGAAGAATCTATACTTTGCTTTACACAAAATAATCACATAATTAAGGTAAAATGTCTCTGAAGCAGGCTCAAATATTTCCAAATGAAAGAATTTAATGAGTGAATGCAGAACAAATATCAATGCAATTTGTCAAAATAAAACATTGATATATTCTGAACAGAAAATATTTAGATATTAGTATCTATATAAAATCAATATTTATACGTATAGTAATAGAGTCTTCTTCTATTTTAGGATCACTGTTTTTACCAAGGATCCATAGTACATGAATATGATTCAGCTGCCAGTATCAGTACGTGTAATGGTCTAAGGTAACGCAGAATATCTTTCTTTTTCCTTTATGAGTTTTCCTATGGATTTTCAAAGAAATTAACTTTGTTGATTTTGTTTTATCACTCCTGGTATATAGAAAAATCAATGAGAAAAAAGCTGCTGTGCATTTTTAGCAGTCTCAGCTGTAGCCTATGATTTACTTTTTGACAAAGAGATGTCTAATGCATAGTCCTGAACAAGACAAGCTTTGCAGTATATGAATAAGGGATTCGTATTTGGCAGATTACTGAAAATCATTTAGTCTGGCCTCTCATCTTATAGATCAGGATACTGACTGAAATTAGAAATTTTCTCCTGAATATTCCATTTGCTAGTGGTAAAATTGAGTCCAAAACCCAGGTCTTTTGAATGCTAGTTTTGTGAACTCCCATTATGCCATAAGGCTTGACTCATTAAGCTTTTTTTTTTTTTTTTTTTTTTGAGTGTGTGTGTGTATATATATATATATATATATATATATATATATATATATATATATAATTATTATACTTAAAGTTTTAGGGTACATGTGCACAATGTGCACGTTAGTTACATATGTATACATGTGCCATGCTGGTGTGCTGCACCCATTAACTCGTCATTTAGCATTAGGTATATCTCTTAATGCTATCCCTCCCCCCTCCCCCCACCCCACAACAGTCCCCAGAGTGTGATGTCCCCCTTCCTGTGTCCATGTGTTCTCATTGTTCAATTCTCATCTATGAGTGAGAACATGCGGTGTTTGAAATCGAGCTGTGTTTGCAGCCTCTTGAAAGTAAAAATTCAGAAGTAAAGCCTGTAGTTCTCTATAGATCATAGGCTCATGGACAAACAAAGATGATGTGGAGAGGTAAAGAGGAGAAGAACAAAGAAGTTCTGTCTTTAATTACAGGAAATTTACTTAACTAGTTCTTAGTATTTTCAAGAATAAGAACCCTTTAATGACACAGTTACCACATATTAGTATTTTTACTTTCATATATTTACTTTCATATATATTCCATGTCATGATAGACATAGAAACTCCCATAATTTTTGCAATAACTCTTAAGACTTGACAGCGGTCCACAACCACCAGTGGGACTTGCTACTCTACCTGTACTCAAAGCAGATATAGGACTATGAAACTTCTGAAAATCTAGTAAGCTGACTCGTAGAAAAAAGTATTGATTCAGTCAAAGGCCGCATATCATCACATTTCCTTACCACTGAAAGCACCCTCCTACATGTTCATGAAGCACTGGCTTTGTGGTTTCTCTTTCTTGAAAAGACAAAGTCAGTACAATGAAATAGAGTAATTATAGACCTTGAATACACATTGTGTTCCCAATTTCTACAGGGGATTCTTCAGAATAAATGACCAAAGATACCTCATTGAACCAGTGAAATACTCAGATGAGGGAGAACATTTGGTGTTCAAATATAACCTGAGGGTGCCGTATGTTGCCAATTATTCCTGTACAGAGCTTAATTTTACCAGGAAAACCGTTCCAGGGGATAATGAATCTGAAGAAGACTCCAAAATGAAAGTGAGTACTTTATTATTAAGTTATCTTTACCCCAAATGAAACACCTTTTATTTTCTTGATGATGTCTAGGGAGAAAGTATGAGTCCAGCTAGCGAAATACATGTGCTACTTTGAGTCTGGCACTTCATCTGATATTTGAAATTGGAAAACTTTTGTTTTTCTTGTCTATGTAAAAAGTGTTTGTTTCATAGAGTAAATCTCAGTTTGTTTCATCAGTTTCAAGAAAGGATGATTCTACAATTCTATGTATAGATTGATAACATTGGGGCTATGAGTAGCTGGAAATAATGAAATTTTCAATATCCTAAAACCTAATCTAGAGATAGTGTCTTTCCTTGTCTTCCCTGCCATTTTTTTTTTTTTTTTTGCAGAGTTATTGATGACAAGCTATGTTCTCCCCTTTTTATCATTCAAATGTTTTAATGGTTAAGGACGATTAAAGATAAAACAAGTTCAGTTTTTGGTGGGATGGTTGTATAAAAGTAGTCCTTGGAGCTTTAGGCTTTTTTATACTACGAATCCATATCCCCTTAAATTCCCAGTGGATGTTAGCCTGTAAGCCACACGGTTGTTTTTCTTCTTCATATGTCCATGATTTGTATAGTGTCTGACACATACTGTATGCCTAATGGAAGTTTCCTGATTGAATAAATCAACAAATAAATGATTACTTAGTCCATAGAAAAAGATTTAGCCAAATCTTTGAACAATTTACCTCTGGTTTGTCCTCAGAGAATATGTACATACCTCAGCGCATGCACACTGAAAGCTGAATACTTAGAAGAATTTCCTGGTATTGGTATTTTATAGACATAAAAGATTGGCCAGGCGTGGTGGCTCATGCCTGTAATCCCAGCACTTTGGGAGGCTGAGGCGGGCCGATCATCTGAGGTCAGAATTCAAGACCAGCCTGACCAACATGGTGAAACCCCGTCTCTACTAAAAATACAAAAAAATTGGCCAGGCAGTAGTGGTGTGCGCCTGTAATCCCAGCTACTTTGGAGGCTGAGGCAGAAGAATACCTTGAACCCAGGAGGTGGAGGTTGCGGTGAGCCAAGATTGCACCACTGCACTCCACTCTGGGTGACAGAGTGAGACTCTGTCTCAAAAGAAAAATAAATAAAAATAAATAAAAAAATAAAAGATCTATGATTAGCAAAATTTATACATGTTTGTTTGGAATTGAGACTACTGAAAATTAGAAAGTTGGGAGGCAGGGGAAGGAGTATAAGAAATGCAGTCAGTCTTATTGGTCCATCTTATGTTTTAACTCTCAGTTACAGATGGATGTTTTTCGCGTGAGCTTACTAATGAAGCACTTACTCAGTAAATGAAAAAAAAAAAAGAAAAAACCTGAATGTTAAAGTATGTGTTTATGATTATTTACAACACTTATTTGACCTGAAAGCCTAAACAAAGCATTAGGAAAAAGCTAATGCATGCTGGGCTTAATACCTAGGTGATGGGTTGATAGGTGCAGCAAACCACCATGGCACGTGCTCACCCATGTAACAAACCCACCAATCCTGCACATGTACCCTGGAAATTAAAAAATTTAATTAAATTTAAAAAAGAAAAGAAAAAAAGAACAAATAGAAAATACTAAAATCCAATGTATAGGACCCCATGTTCAATCATATAGATCTCATTTAGATAAATTTGTATAATTTTTATATATTCATATGCCTCCCCATTTTGTATCAACATTTCTTACCTTGATAATACTAGGATGTTTTTTCCAACTTAAAGGGTTAAGATAAAAAGTGTTAACTATACTTCAACTGAATTTTCCCTACATTTACAGGAAATCCATGATGAAAAGTATATTGAATTGTTCATTGTTGCTGATGATACTGTGGTAAGTTTTCAATAGAACATTTCTCTCTTTATTCTTCCTTGTGGAACTTGTAGTTATCATTCTAGCACAGAGAAGAAGGTATTCTAATCAGAGTTCTACTCTAGGCTCAAAGTCCTATTTTTAGCTTCCCAAAACAGACATACATAAGAGATTATGGGGTCCTTGCCACAATAGCAGACTGACCCAAAATAGAACACCCCTCCCCATTAAGATCATATGGAAATGCTGAATGACATACAAAAAGTTGAAAATATTTTAGCAACCTACTGTTAAGCTCAAAGGAAAAAGTGGAAAATCTCCAAGTACTAAAAATGAAGAAGAAAATCTCTATCAGAACAGTGAGTAAAATTTAAAGGTTTGGTGACCCCGCTATATAGAATACAAAAAGAGGCAATTGTAATGTGATTGAATGTAAACCCCTGAGAAGCAAAATACTGAAATTTGGAAATGAGACCTCTGCATCATTCTCAGAGCCATAAAGGGCTGCCCATCTCAGAAAAGGAACTAGAAATTCTCCACAGAAACTGCAAGAGATAAGGGAAATTTTCTGTCTGCCTGTAGCCATGAGTAGGTAAAATGTTACACATGGGAAAACAAATCTCCTGTTTGTGTTATGCACAGATGTGGGACATGAAATTATATATTTCTTCAGATGCAGCATTGCCAAGCAAATTTTTTAATATAAAAACTTATTAGAGAACTGCTAAACTGCTGGAAGTCAAGTCAAAAATGCCCTAACATGACTCTTCAATAATCCAAGATAAAATGAACCACATGAGGAAGAGTCAATCAACTGAAAAAAAAGGAAAATAAGCTCACCAGGAACTGTAAACCATCCAATGATATTTCAGACTATGCTGTGACATTAAATTATATGTTTAAAGTTATTAAAGACGTAAAGATGAATTAAAATGACACTGAAGTAACTAGAAAAGACTGGACAAAACAGCAGGCATACTTGAAAAACTACCTGTTTTAACATTTATGAAAGGAAAATGTATATACCCTTGAAAAACTTCAACAGAAGATTAGACACATGTGAAGAAAGAATTAGTGAACTGGAGAATGGAGGATATACAGAAACTACCATTTCTCCAGAGAAATAAAAAGTTGGAAACTGTAAAAGAGAACATAAGAGACATTAATTCAGAATATAAAGTTTATAAAGAGTGAATGGGAATGATTGGATGACAGACGACAAATGAGAGACAATTCTTGAGAATTTTCCAGAAGGAAAGGAATAAGCAAATCAGATAACACTGTAGAAAAATTTCTGAATATCAAAGACAAAGAAAAGATCTTTTAAAATCAACTGTAAGAAAGAGACAGATTGCCTATACGTAAATCACAAACAGAGCATACGTTTTAAACAACAGAAGATACAGTTTCTAGGACAGTAAGTTCAAACAGCTAATGCAAAATGTTATAAAATTTAAAATGAGTACTAAAATATCAGGCAAGGATAATATATTGGGAGAGAGAAATCATACTTAAAATGTTCTATGGAATTTTAGATTAGGAATGTAAAGGTAGTCACAATTTTACACTTGGTAAGTAAAGTATGAGTGTTAAAACTGTAATTGTAATCACTATGAACCTAGCAATTAGAATGTAAATATCCCAAAAGAGTAGAGGGAAAGAGATGGATGTGAAAATTTTTAAAAAAAGACCAATCCAACAGAAAGCCTCAAAGAAAATACACACATGCACACATACACCTACAGTCATGTACCACATAACAATCTTTTGGTCAACAATAGACCACATATATGAAAGTGGTCCCATTAGATGATAACAAAGCAGAAAAATTCCTGTAGCCTAGTGACATCGTAGCCATCATAACATTACAGCACAATGCTTCACTCATGTGTCTGTGGTGATGCTGGTGTCAACACACTTACTGCATTGCCAGTTGTATGAAAGTATAGCACATACAATTATGTACAGTACACAATACTTGATAATAATAAAAAACAACCATGTTACTGGTTTATGTATTCACTATATTATACTTTTTATTGTTATTTTATAGTGCACTCTTATTGATATATTTAAAAAGTTAACTGTAAAATAGCTTAGGAGAGTCTTTCAGGACGTATTCCAGAAGAAGGCACTGCTATCATAGGAGACGGCAGCTGTATGTATGTAATTTCCCCTAAAGACCTTCAGTGGGACAAGATATGGAGGTGAAGACAATGATAGTGATGATCCTGATTTTGTGTAGGTTTAGGCTAATGTGTGTGGTTTGTGTCTTAGCTTTTAACAAAAAAAGTTTGAAAAGTAAAAATAAATAAAAAAGAAAAAAAGCTTGCAGAATATAGATATAAAGAAAAAATATTTTTGTACAGCTATATAATGTGTTTGATTTTAAACTGTTGTCTAAAAAAATCAAAAGTTTAAAAATTTTTAAAGTTTATAAAGTAAAAGTGTTACAGTATGCTAAGGTTAATTTATTATTAAATAAATAAAAATATACTTGCATAAATACAGTGTAGCCAAATATAGAGTGTTTACAAAGTCCACCATAGGGTACAGTAAGGTCCTAGGCCTTTACATTCACTCGCCATTCATTCATTGATTCGTCCAGAGAAACCTCCAGGCCTACAAACTCCATTCATGGTAAGCTCCCTAAGGAAGTGTACCAGGTTTTTTTTTTGTGTGTGTGTGTCATTTATACCATTTTTTATTGTACTTTTTCTATGTTTACATACACAAAAAGCATTATGTTACAATTGCCTACAATATTCAGTATAGTAACATGCTCTACAGGTTTGCAGCCTAGGAACAATAGGCTATACCATATGGTTTAACTGTGTTATAGGTTATAACATTTAGGTTTGTGTACGTATGCTTTATGATGTTTGCACAAAGATGAAATCAACTAAGAATTCATTTCTCAGAATATATTCCTATTGTCAAGCAATGTACAACTATATTACATATATACATACACACAGAATAGTAAATACAAAAACAGAAAAAAAATGTGAAAGTAATTCCAAATGTGTCAGAAATTAGAGTAAATATAGCAATTACATCTGCCTGTTAGAAGTTAGAAAGTCTCAGATTGAATATAGAAAAAGGACTTATAAGAAATACACCTAAACTTCTGAAGAGACTTAAAAAATCTCAAAACTAGTTTCTTCTCTCCAAAAATATATCTTATGATTTTAATAGTATATAAAAGAGAATTTATGATTTAAAAAGTTATTTGAGATAAATTGGGGAATTAATCAGAAAAAGAGCACCAAAAGGATACAAAATATGAAAACACCTAACAACAAAGTATAAAAAGATAACAAGAAAATAACATGGTTGCCAGAGAAAGTAGGGTATTTTTTAGCTCTTCTCCATCAGAAAATGTTAGGTCAAGAGGAAAAGCTTCAGCAAAAATTGCCAAGATTTGAACCACAGAAATGTAAGTTTGATCTAACCAACTGATACACTACCTTGCATTTTTAAAAAAGAATATGTATTTTTTTCATGTACAAATAACATATTTGAAAAAATTAAGTGGGTATCTGGCCACAAAGACAATACACAGAAATAGCAAAGAGATATCATAAGATCACTGTTTCCTTTTTTACCACAACCCAATTAAAAGTTATAACAGAAATTGTTAAATTAAACCACTAAAAGACTATTGATTTGGAAACTGAAAGTACAATATATTTCCAAATATTAATTGTCTAAAAAATCAAATCTGAAATTATGGACTACTTATAACTGACCATAAAAAATAGTAAAGTAAAATTTATTAGATACAGGCAGCATACCAGTATTTAGAAAGACATTTGTCAATTTAAACAGTTTTATTAAGAAAAAAGAAAGAAAATAAATGGACTAAGAGTCCAACTAGAGAGATTAGAAAACAAAACAGTATAAATCCAAAGAAGGTATAAAGAAGAAAGTAATTTTAGCAATGAGAAAAACCAATAAAACCACCAAGCAAAACAAAAAATACCACAATGGAGTAGTTCAACAGAGCTAAGTACTCGTTCTTTGAAAATGTTAATGAAATAGACAAGCTTCTGATAATGCTGATTAAAAAAATATAGAAATATATGTAAAATTAGAAGATAAAACATAAATAAAATTAAGGTTACACCTTATTAAAAATATATGAAGAACTATGTGCCAATAAATTTATAAACAGAAGAATGTAGTAAAATGTTATCAAGCTGACTCAACAATAGGAAAAGCCAAAAAGATTTACAGCAGATTTGAAAAATTACATAAGTAGTCCACAACCTATCAACAAATGAAGACACCAGGAGCCTCAGATTCGTTTAGTAACAAATTTTACCAAAGTATGTTACAAACAAACAACCTTTGTTTAACAAAGATAAATAACCTTATCTTTTACAAACTGTTCCACAGAATAGGAAAAGAGGAAAAAATCCCACATTGTATAAGGTTATTATAACCTTTGTATTATTTATCTACCACTGTGTAATCAACTACTCAAAACCTGGTGGGTAATCAATGACTCATGCGGCTGAAGTAATCTATTGGCTCCCATGGCTGGCTAGTCTAAGATGGCCTCAGTCATTTGCCTGGTACGTGATATTGGGTTTCAGCTGGCCATGCATCTCCAATAGGCTAGCTAGTTGTGCTTTCTTGCATCATAGCTGGGAAACAAAACACCAAAAGAGAGGTGAGGCTCCAATGTGCAAGAGCTTTTCAAGCTTCTGTTTGTACATGTTTTCATGCCTCAACCAAAGTAAGTCATATGTCCAAGCCTAGAATCAACGTTGGAGGAAACTTATAAAAAGATATAGATACCTGTAAGAGTGATTCCTTGAGTCATTACAATAACAATCTATGACAACTGATAATATTGGTAACAGATCTAGACATGATCTTATGAGAAAGTAAAATTATAAGCTAATTTCACTTATAAATGCAACTTCAAATGTCCAAAAAATATTTGCAAACCCAAGCCAAGATATATCCATAAAAATTTACACAAGAGTGATGGTTTCCTCCAGTAATGTGAATATTGCTTTGCTTTGACATGAATAGATTTTTAAAAAGTGATAATTTCAAATATCTCAAATTTATACATATAGTATATATTTGTGTATGTATACACATACATATAATTCAACACTCATTCATAATAAAACTCTTAGGATATAAAAAGTGGAAGAAAATAAAGTATATTTACCAAACTCCTACTCAGTATAAACATTAAACTTATTAATAAAATGTTGGCAGTTTTCCTCCAAAATTGGGAATAAGGTACATTTGTTCATTGTCACCAGATTTCTTTCAACATTTTTACTGAAATTCCCAGCCAATGTAATAAAAAAGGTAAGACCCATCTTAATTGAAAAGATGTAATATTTTTTACACATTAAAGATACAAGAAACTATAATTAACCTATGAACAAAATTTTAAATCAAAATTAGTAAGTTCTAAGCACTAAACAGATAGGCTTACACTGGCATGTTGCTGAGAAATTTTATAAAGAATGCTAAGAGACTCTTGGCTCTTAATAATAATATATGTGTTATTAAAGACTAAGAACAGGTTATTAAAATTTTTATTCATATACTAGGTGAAAGGTTGCTTGGTGTGATTTTAGTTGCATTAAACTGGGCTTTAGTGTATAGCTCTTGCACATGCTGCTTTAATAGTATCTTAAAATATTTAAGGGTTTCTTTATTTAGAGAAGTTCATATAGTAAATCATCCATTTTCATTAGACAAATAGTTAATGAGCATTCAATATGCTAGGTTCTGAGTATTGATGATATATATGATAGCCAAATAAAAAGAGCAGCAGAGGTCAGGTGCAGTGGCTCACACCTGTAATCCCAGCACTTTGAGAAGCCAAGGTGGGAGGACTGCTTGAGACCAGGAGTTTGAGACCAGCCTGGACAACACAGCAAGACCCCATCATGACAAAAAGAAAATAAAAAAAAAAATAGCTGGGTGTGGTGGTGTACACCTGCGATCCCAACTACATGGGAGGCTGAGACAAGAGGATCACTTGAGCCCAGGAGGTCGAGGCTGCAATGAGCCATGTTCACGCCACCGCACTCCAGCCTGGGTGACAGAGCAAGACCTTGTCTCAAGGAACAACAACAACAAAAAGAGCAAGAAAGCAAGAGAAGGATAGAAAATTTGAGCACTGCAGTCAGATAAAATAAGGAAACCAAAGACAGTCTTTGGAAACCTGTTGAGAAGTTTATATATCTCCACGACAGTGAGGAATTCTCAGCAGGGAAGTGAAGTGAGGATATGGATGAAACACTGACAGCTAGCAAGTTGAAAAAGAAGAGCAGAACACAAATGTCTGAATCCTGGGAAACACCCATCATTAAATAAAGATTTGACAATAAAAGTGCAAAGCTCCTACCTAACCATTCCTCCTCCCTCCCCTCTGATTGAAACTCACTGATTGATAAAGCATCTAATCTTTGTGATCCCTAAAATAGCTTCAGAATATTCTCCACAGTGAATTTTAGGCAGTGAATTTTGGGTAATTTTTATCAATCAATCAATGGAAACCCTGTTGTGAAACAGATTTGTCATCCAGCATTTAAGGGATAATGGGAATGCACAATAAACTAGTAGGAGTGTACGGGGTAATAGAAACCAAGAAGAAATTTCTTGAAACAGAAAATAGTCAACATTAAACGTGGAGAAGATGACCAGAAAGGAAAATATGTTCACAATGTATTTGACAATTAAGGGAATATTTGTGGGTTATTAAGAATAGTTTCAAAGGAATAGTGAAAGTTATAATCAGAGTGTAGTAGGTTGAATACGTGGAAGATGAAAATTGAAGATATTCTAATGCTATATCTCAGCAGTATTTTGATATTTAAGGTAACAGGAGAGCAATGGGATGGTAACAAGCAGATACTTGTGGGATTCAAGAAAGGCAGGTTAATTTCTTATTTTTATTATGAAAGAAGTTTGACCATTTGCATTTATCCCCACAGGACACCTTATGTTATTATTAAGTATATTTGATCAGGTCTAAATTGATAATTGATACAAGATCCCGATAGTACAAAAAGGGAATGCAGTTATAAGGAGACAACAAAAGTCAGAGTAGACTGGACATGAAAGTCTGGTTTGCCCTCGTAGCTATTTCCTGGAGGGAAGGGGTAGCTACAGTTTCCTGTCCCTCTTCAGCACTTCTCCAGCTCCAGTAGGTTTTTTAATTACATATTCCTTATTTTGTGAGCACCAAGGACACAGAAGGACTAATAAAGTTGCTGTTCTTTGCCATATATTGATTGCTTTGTAGCTTTAATAGTTTTGTTTCATCAATGTGATAAAAATGGACTCTAAAGAACACTAATCAGTTGGTTTAATAAATTAATGTAATGTAGTACAATGTAATGTGAAAGGGAAACAGAATTAGAAAGAAAAGCTTGAATTAATACTACACCTAAGAATGTCTTTAGGAGGGCTGTATTTAGTTATTTTATATCAAAAATGTATTTAAGTTGTCTAGTTTTTAGCTGAATGAAAGGAGTTCTCTTTCTTCATTAGGCCAATGATTTTTTTTCTTTGTAATAGCTGATGAATGAAGTATTTTGTTGAGCTTTTATGCAACTCCTATTATTAATGAATATTAATATGATATTTATATTTCCAGTATCGCAGAAATGGTCATCCTCACAATAAACTAAGGAACCGAATTTGGGGAATGGTCAATTTTGTCAACATGGTAAGATTTGATACAGTTTTTGAATCAAGCCAATAATACGAATGCAAAGAACCTTTCAGCGCAGATCTCTGCTGGACTATTGTAGTCACCTGATATTAAGGGAATACAAAGCACAAAGACTAATAAGCAAAAATCCCCTGGAAAAAATAATAACAACAAACCACAGCTCTGAATTTTCAATTTTCGATGTAAATGACATTTAATATTGAAATAAGTTTCAAAACTTGGCCTCTAATCACAAAATTTATGAACCAATGTACAAAGAATATGAAAATCAATCACTGTAAACCAAATCACACTACTTTAAATCACTGCTCTGTGATGTTGTATAACAAAAAGTCTTTTAAGTTATAATTTGTTGTCCATGGTTTGGCATAGAAAGTGGAGTAACTGTTTCAGTAAAATATATTAAAATGCTTAATTTGTCTAAATTAGAATGAGGTATATAACCCTTTAAAAAAACAAATTGTGAATTGCAACACATTTTTTTCCTGACTCATTCTAAGACACCTCAGCCCTATTACTAGGATAAAGAGACCCCGTAGGAAAAAGCTGTAAGGAAGGCCCCTCTAGGCCAATGGTTACTAATTCACCAGTTGAGGGACATTTAATCTGTTTGTAGTTTTTGGCTATTGTAAATACAATGCCTTTAAACATTTGTATATAGTTGTATGTGCAATTATAGAATTTCATTTATTTTTGTAAATAACGAAGAAGTAGGAATACTGGGGCATATGGAAAGTGTATGCTTCCTCACAATAATATATTCTTTGAAAGAAAGTTACTATGCACGGCTCACACTTAAGTGGAAATTATGCTCTTCCTCCTTGACAATGGAGCATCTACATAAATTAGTTGAAATTTTTCTATGCAAGAGATTTTTCTCTTTTCTTCCATTAATATGTATTTAAGAATTTATTTATATCAGTATGAACTCATGGATACTTATTTTGTACTTTGAGTTACAACCTAACACTATTTTGTTGCTCAAATTGTTTCAGTTTTGTCCATTGGGCAATATTTTAGCTGGTCTATGTGTCCCTTGGGCATACCCTCATCAGTGTGTGAGAGAGAGTGTGTGTGTGTGTGTGTGTGTGTGTGTGTGTGATATTTATAGTGTTGGATTCTCTGAACTTCTGGGATCTGTGATTTGCTGTTTTATACTATTTTAAAAATTATTGATCATTCAAATATTTCAAAGAAATTCAAATATTTCTTCTGCCTTGTTATTTCTCTCTCTTTCTCATATTTCAATTATATGCGTATTAGATCATGTGATTTTCCCACAGCTTTGGACCTTCCCTTATGTGGTTTTCACTCTTAACTCTTTGTGTTTCCATTTGGCTAATTTTTGTTGGGCCAACAATATTCTTTCTTCACCCATGTCTAGCCTACTGCTGTACTCATCAATGGTATTCTTTGTCGCTACTACCATATATGTACTCAGCTATTTTCATTCACTCTCTCTTACAGTTTCCACCTCTCTGCTGAAAGTCCCTCATCTTTTCAAGCTTGTTTTTTACTACATTCATTTTTTTTATTACTGCATAACAAGTTACCACAAACCTAGCATCTTAGAACAATACTCATTAACTATCTCACAATTTTTATAGGCAGGAAGTCTGGGTACAACATAACTGGATTCTCTGCTCAGGATCTCAGAATGAGGAAATCAGGCCTGGGGATCTCAGCTTGTTGTTGTTGGCAGAATTTAGTTCATGCAGTTACAGGATTGAAGTCCTCAAATCCTTGCTGGCCGTCTGCTGGGGCCATCTCAGTTACTGGGGGCCCTGACAATTTCTTGCCACACAGTGCTCTCTTGGACCCTTTCACAACATAGCAGGTTCCTTCTTTGGGCCAGCAGGAGAAATTCTGCTGCTTCAAATTACTAGATTTGTTTTAAAAAATTAAGTTAGGTCTACCCAGAGTAAGTTCACTGTTATTCAACTCAGAATCCTCTGATTTGGGTACCTTAATTACATCTGAAAAGCTGTAAGCTCCCTTTATCTTTGTTCTGTATCATAACCTAAATATATTAGTGAAATTCATCATAGTCACAGTCCTGCCCACGTTGAAAGGGAGGTCATTCCACAGTGTGTTAGTGTCCAGGAACAGGAATCCTTGGGGGCCATCTTAAAATTCTGCAAACCACATCCATCTTTTCCATTAGAGCCTTCAACATATTATGGATAACTAATTTAAATTTCCTGTTAGACAATTTCAACATGTGGGTCATCTACGAGTTTAGTTTTGTCAACTCTTTTCGCTCTAACAGTGGGTTGTCTTTTCTTGCTCTTTTGTATGTTCTTTAATGTTTTATTGGATAGTAGACAGTATGTATAGGAGAGTCTAAGAAAATAGTATTTATGCCTGAAATGGTACACTTCCTCTTTTGCTAGGTCATTAACATGCGGAATTGGATTAATCTGGTCAGAAATTGAGCTGATTTTGTTGCTGCTGCTACCTGCAGTGCACTATCAACTGCATATTCATCTAGTGTTACTTTGTGCTTAGGGTGGATCCTGAATTGTTGGGGAGTTTTTCTCCATATTTCTGTTCCTTTCTCAACTTTAGGCTTTTATTGAGAGCCAGCACCTCCCCTCACATTGTCACTGCTTCTTCAGTAGTGGCCTGTTGTTTGTTCCTCAGTGCCTTCTAGCTTAGTTATTGGATCCAGAGCATTTTCTCTCATCCTGATTTAACCTCAGTCTTAGGGAAGCCCTGTCCATGGGTTGTTGGGTGAGTATTTCTCAGTGTTCATTTTCCTCTCCATTGGTAGGAGATCTTGAATGGTCTGGATTCAGGACAGTTTCCCACCTCTCCTCCAGGAGTAGAAGGCTATTTTTGTTTTGTTTTCCTTTTCTTCAGCTGTAATACATTTTAATTTGGGTTCTGGGGGAAAAATTTACTATAGCTCCCTTGGCAGTTTAAGGCTTTTGTTCCTTGAGGGAAAGAGTTCGGTAGATATTATAATTTTTCGCAAAGCAGCAATTCTCCCCTTCTTCAGGCCCACCCCACTGAGGGAGCCATCTTGAGTCTCCCTCTCTGTCCCCCACTGTGGTTGTTGGCATCCACAGAGGCCCATGGAGATCAATCTGTGTATGGGTCTGAGATCCCTGTGTCTGGATCTCCATAGGGCTCTGCATTCTCCTTCTCTCCCACACTTGGCCTGAAGCAATTCATTAATGATATTTGGTCAGTTCTTTCTACCGATTAAAAAGGTGCTCAACATCTTTCTTTCTCATTATCTGCCACAAGGGAGGTGCTCTGGCACCATCTCTCCTTGAAGGAGACTGTCTTTGCTTAGGGTTCAGGCACACTTGTTGGCCCTATTGCCTCAGTTCTCTGGTGGAGTCAGAAAAAAATATATGATTTTCTAGATTCTCTGGCTTGTCCTTTTTGTCAGGGTAGAGGCAACATTCTTTCTAACTTTGTACATTGTAGGCAGAAGGAGAACTCCCAACTGTTTCAATTTACGTCTGTGGAAATTGAAAATTTTCCCCATACCTTTTTGTAAGAGGGAGGAAGGAACAGTGTGGAGTGCAATGATTACATCTCATAGTCACTTCTGTTTTCTTCCATTCCTTGTATCTTTCAATTATGTCTTTTATCACTTCCCTAGCATTGACCCCAACTCAAGACTCAAACTCTCTCGTTGGTTTCTCATCTTCAAGTAAGCATAGATACAAAATTGTTGCATATTGCTGAACTTTTACTGAAGATTTGTAGTTTACATTGGGAGGCTACATAGCACATTATAAAACAAACAATTTAAGCTAACAAAGTCTAAAAGCCCGTGTGCCTGGCCATTGTATCCCTTCTTACTGGCCCTTTATCCTTCACAGAGCCCATACTCACATTATTTCACTGGGTCCTTTCTTATTTTGACTTTTATCGTGTCCTCACCCCTTTTAACTCAGAGATTCCTTAGTTATTTCCCTACTATAAAGAGCAGTTCAATTCTCCACAGCCTTCCAAATGTGTGTATCCAAAACTATCCAAGAATTTAGCAGATAAAGCATGGCTTTTATTTTATATGTTCTTATGAGAAGAAAATATCATCAGAATGACAAATAATATTTCCGTTTGCACTTGTGTGTAGTTTTGTAAATGTAAAGCCCACTTGTGAATAGAGAGGGTCTGAAAATCCCAGGTTAAAATAATTATTGCTATGTAGTACTTGATTTCTAAAGTTTACCATACATTAAGATTAGGGTCAAGATCCTGGTGTGGTGGCTCATGCTTGTAATCCCAACACTTTGGAAGGTCAAGACAGGAGAATCACTGAGCCCAGGAGTTCAAGACTAGACTGGGCAACAAAGCGAGACATCATCCCAACAACAACAACAACAACAAAAATAAATAAATAAAAAAAATAGCCAGGCACAGTGGTGTGTGCCTGTAGTTCCAACTACTCAGGAAGCTGAGGTGGGAGGATCCTTTGAGCCCAGGAGTTCGACTTTGCAATGAGCTATGATTGCACCACTGCACTCTAGGCTGGGTGACAGAATGAGACCCTGTCTCAAAAACAAACAAAAAAGCAAACAAACAAACAAAAAATTCAGGGCCAAGAGGAATAGGGATGCATATCACAGGCTCCAGTGTAGATTTGAAGTAAGAGTTTGACTACATGTCTAACTTCGGGAGAGTTTAAAAGGCACCTAATTCCCCTGATTATGAAATGAACTTTTTGGCCTCTACTGACACATGGAATTGAGTATATTCATATCATGTAGGTTAAGAAAACTAGAATATTAACAGAAGTTTATTGTTACAGGAATGATATAATTATTACACTTCTTATTGACTAGTTACATTGACTAGTAACATTGTATGAATGATCTTTCCATTTCTGTTCATTCAGTGTTGATAGTTTATCATTCACTTTCTTTCAACCTACTTGTACTGACGATTGTGGAATATAAAACTGATACAACACATAGTCCTTTCTCTCAAAATTCCCATAATAACTGCATAAACTCTAACTTCTTTTGTCCTGGCATAAAAGCACCTATCACCCTGGTGTTTAGAGAGCAGGTAGAAATAGGTGTGAGGTTTATAGGCTACAACTATTTCTGCCTGCTTAGAGAAATCCCTAATGAACATTTCTCAGATTAAAAAAAAACAGGTAGTTACAAAATTCAAACATAAAGATCAAACGCAGCAGTTAAGTTTTTGAGAACCAATGCCAACTTTCTAACCTGCCACAGAATGGACACTTGGCCTGAAGTATGAAGGTGCATAAGGAGCACTCACACCGCCTGCCACTGTTAGTAAATTTATGCTTTTAGGCCAGTTCTAAACTCAGAACTTTAATAAATTCTTCCAGCACATCCTGAGACAGTGCCTGTAAGACTTATGATAGTTCGAGGAGGCAGATCTTTCTGATCAAATTTCACCATTGCCCAGAAAATTCACCAGGTATTCTGGGCAATGCATTCTGTCCCATTTTGATATATCTGTTTGTAACATGAGGCTTGCACTGTTTACTTATGTACGTCGCAAGTTCAAATTATTGTTTTTTGGGGAAATGTAAAGGAATATAGCAATATTGAAGAATCTTTCCAGCAACTTGACTTTGTGAAAAATAATTTCTTCTTTGAACAGATTTATAAAACCTTAAACATCCATGTGACGTTGGTTGGCATTGAAATATGGACACATGAAGATAAAATAGAACTATATTCAAATATAGAAACTACCTTATTGCGTTTTTCATTTTGGCAAGAAAAGATCCTTAAAACAAGGAAGGATTTTGATCATGTTGTATTACTCAGGTTGGTGATTGCTCTATTTTCTTGCATACCTTTGGTGGATTATTACAAAAGAAAACAAAAAAAAATTAACAGAAAATAACACTTTTTAAGCAGTTGACTTTTGGGTAGTATGCAGCAACAAAATGTTATCTGTAGCTATACAGAAAATTTCCAAGCAAGGAACAGTAGCATATACCTTTAATCCTAACATTTTAGGAGACCAAAGTAGAAGGACTGTTTTAGCCTAGAAGTTCAAGACCAGCCCCAGGCAACATAGCAAGACCCCATCTGTACAAAAGATTTAAAAATTAGCTGAGCATGGGGGCATGCACCTGTGGTCCCAGCTACTTGGGAAGCTGAGGCTGGAGGATCTCTTGAATCCAGGTTAAGGATAACATGAGCTGTGAATGTGCCACTGCACTCCAGCCTGAGTGACAGAGTGAGACCCTGTCCCAATAAATAAATAAATAGAAAGTTTTCAAGTGGACTATTTAATAATCTTTCTTTCTAATATTAATACTAGAAAAGAAAAAATCTGATATATTCATATTCCTTGGTAGACTTAAAAATGCCATTAGGTAAGCAAAGTGCTTTTAGAATCCATTTACATTTTTTTATCAGCATCCAGTGCTAACTCCTCTCGCCCTCCATGTTGTACCATCCCAATAGTCTACCAAAATCTGTCTTTCTGGGAAAGCACCTCACTCTCTGAACATTTCCCCTCATCAAAATCTGCCTACCTGGTGAGCAGCCCTTCAATACCATCTTCTCTACTATACAATTGAACAAACAACTAATCTGATAAGTGAAACCTGTCAGAGCTTTAATATTCCTAAGTAAAAGCGTGATTTTGTCTAGACTACTCAATCTTTAATTTCTTTAAAAAGGGGACCATTTTTATCATTTTTGTTTTTCAAGATACCTAGCACAGTACTTAGCCCAGAGGAAAGGGACAAGTAATTATGGAACTGAATGTAATACAACCTAATATTTAGTAGAGTCCTGTTATCCTAAAGAATGCTGAATTGTGGAAGAAGTCCTTTGGAGCGATGCCATCTTTTAGCATCTCTTCTGATGCGCTTAAAGCTACTGTATTAGAATAGTGCCCACTTTTCCTACTTTATATACCCATAATATCGGTATTTCTCCTAAGGTCTGCAAACCCAGCCTGCTAATAATCTTCTATTATTATTTAGACGTTGACTTTCAGTCTGAACTCAAAAACCTGAAGCTTCCAATACCTGCAGTAGAAAGTCGGGTTCAGTCCTCTGGCAGATTAATGAGAGTGCATCAGACCTCCAAAGTAACATAATTCCTGTGTTTTATATCTGGGATGGCCCATAGCATATATCTCCAGAGGCATAGTTGTGCCTGCTTTGTACTTGAATATTCATACATTAGCATGCCCCAAAATCATGGGGAATGGAGCGTAGTAAAACATGGCCACAAACTTCAGAGTGGGCAAGATTAACTCCTTTGCCCTCTCCTTATACATGTATTTTTTAATACTTAATAAATAAAAGCAAAAGTATTTGAAAGGGTGCAAGTAGAAAACTTTTAACTTCTTTAGAACACCTCCTATTCTAACCAGTAGCTTCGCATATCAATAGGACGTCTGCAAGTAAGGAGATGGGGTGAAATGCTACTAAATAGCCCATTGAGCATCATATTTGGGACTTCTTATATGTTAAGTTTCTTGGGTACCTGCCCTTCTGTATCCACTTAGATGTAGAAGTGGCAAGACAGTATATACGGCATTATCATGTGTTACTTGATTTCAAGCAACCATGAGCAGACACTCGAGATTATTCTTGTCCTGGTGCTTCCCCTCCATACATATGGTTTTCTCAATATCCCCAGAGTTTAAAAAGACCAGAATTTTGTCTCTCCAAGAAGCATAGTCAAATACTGATGCCTAATATGTAGGAAGAGAAACATTTCAATAATAAAGAGAAAAATGGAGTGTATCTTAATCAAAAAAGGTAAAGACTGAAAGGGGTCATCTAATCTGACCACCTTTCTTGGCTTTGAGTTCTATCACATTCCAGGTGTGACCCTTTAGCCCCAATGGCTCTTTTTAAAGTGGTTCAACTCTAAATAATATTCCTGAAATCAAATCAAATTTGGATTCCTATAATATAAATATCTACGTTTGTCTTTTCAAGTAATCCAAGAACAGTTCTCATTTTATCTGACAACTCATTTAAGTGTTTTATTATAGCTATCAAATCCTACCTGAGTTTCTATGGTTGATCAAAAGTCTTAACATTTTTCAATTGTTTGTTTTTCCTTCTAAACACTTTTACACTTCATTAATCAATTTCTGGTCTTGTAAATGGTTTTATCCAAAGCTGAGGGCAGAGTAGACTATAGTCAAGTAAAATGGGATTTCTATTGTATTTTTTGATTTGTATTTTTTGTTTTTTGTTTTATACCCTTCTGCAATTTCAGTGTAAGATTGCACTGGCTTTTTATTTTATTTTTATTGAGGTGGAGCCTCGCTCTGTGTCCTGGAGAGCAGTGGTGCGATCTCAGTTCATTGCAACCGCCACCTCTCGGGTTCAGGTGATTCTCCTACCTCAGCCTCCCAAGTACCTGGGACTACAGGTGTGCACCACCATGCCCAGCTAATTTTTGTATTTTTAGTAGAGATGGGGTTTCACCATGATGGCCAGGATGGTCCCGATCTCTTGACCTCGTGATCCACCCGCCTCGGCCTCCCAAATGCACTGGCTTTTTCAATGCCTCTAATATCCCACAGGTTAAAGATGAGCTCAATATCAACTAAGGTCAGCCTCAATTCCAAAACTCCAGAAATAAGAAGGCATTTTCACATGCAAAAGCATTGGTATTGTTGGGGTTCACTGCAATTTGATCTTTGTGTTAACTAAACTACTAACTCAGATTGAAGAGTATTTTTGCATCTTTTTCATAGTGGGAAGTGGCTCTACTCACATGTGCAAGGAATTTCTTATCCAGGGGGTATGTGCCTGCCCTATTATTCCACCAGTATCATTAAGGTGGGCTGTGTTTTATTTATATTACTTAATAATGTTTGAACAAAATTGTTGTAATGTCCTGGGTTCCATGGAAAGAGATTATGTGTGCATTTTGTCATATATACTCACTAAGATATGTCATGAACAGACTTATGTTTTCTTTATTAAATGAATAAAAATGTTTTATTAAAAAATTATAGATAAATATTGATGGTAAATCCGTTTTGTTCAGAGTTTAAACAGATGGTATACCACAGATCAGCATGCAATGATTAGTAAAGCTCTTTTGCATATGAAATATAACTACTTATAAGGACAAATAATGCACACAAAAGTTGATGGCTCATTTAGCAAGTGAGGATAATTGTTCTTGTGCTGATAATAAGGCACATAAACCACTTCACATATCATATCAAAACAACCTTTCAATTCATTTTTAGAAAGCATAAGACCTAAAAACTGTTGACTCCCTTTTTTTATGTGATCCTTTCCAAAGTCTCTAAGCTTCTAGTAAATGTTGTCCAAATAACCCCATCTGAGAGATTCTTGAGAACACGAAGGTTTCTATTTACTTCCTTTATGTCGTGCCTAGTTGTTGCTATGCCTTGTCTGGTATTAAGATAAAAAACTTCAAAGCTAGTACTTATTTAAATGACCACATGACTTACTTATTATATAGTTATTTTGGGCTTATAGCTTTTCCTATGGTATTTCAGTAACATAAGTTTTGGATCATAGAGTCAATTTCATCTGATATATGCTGTTAGATTATTGCTACTCATACTATGATACATGCTACTTAGATTATGATATTATAATCACTCCAGGACACATTTTAAACTTTATATGAGTAAGATGAGATGACCAAATTAGATATGTTTTATTAGCTTTATAGTAATCTGATAGCCCACCTCTTTTTGGAAATTAATTTTGTATTAACATAGAAATTAAAGCATATAATGGAACTATGAGTCAAGTTAACCAATTCTTCCATGGATTTGATATATCTGACATTTAAGTTTTTCTCATAATAGAAACTTCATCTTTAACATTGTATAGCATTGTTGTGCAATGTGAGACTATAAGCTGAAAACAAGAACCTCACGTTTTTATTTCTATAGAATTTGGATATGTAGTACAAAGAGGACAATCAATATTACTTATTATATTGTGTAGGATATTTATCTTAGTTCATTCTAGCTGCTGTAACAAAATATCAGAAATGAATGGGTAAGAAACAATAGAAAGTTGTTTCTCGGAGGCTAGGAAATCCAAGATGGAGTCCTTAGCAGATTCGGTGTCTGGTGAAGCCCTGTCTGGCTCATAGTTGACACCTTCTCGCTGTGTCCTGACCTGGTAGAAGGGGCACAGATCTCATTCCAGCCTCTTTTATAAGGGCATTAATCCCACTTATGAGGGCTCTGCCCCCATGACTTAATCACCTTCCAAAGACTTCACCTCCTAGTGTCATCACCTTGAAGTTAGTTTTATACCTTCAACATATGAATTTTGAAGAGGTAAAAATCATAATAACATTAGTTAATAGTTTTTAACTATTTATAAGAATGAGCTTCTATAAATTTAACAATGACTATCACCATGCCACAAAGAAAGAATTTCAAATGTTAGAGCTAGAGATACTTAAAAAGTCACTTTCTTGGGCTTCTTATATAATTAAGGAAACTGAGGTACAGGGGAGAGAGGTAACTGAGTTCATGCCTTTTTAAATAGATACCAGTTAACTAGGAGCTAGAAGCCAGGTCTTTCAACCACTAGTTTGAAGCACTATGTACTACAGTGTGCTATCTTTTGAAAATTTCTAATGCAATTTTGTTTTCATCAGGATCTTTTACCTGACACAAACATAATTGCAAACAGAATGGCACATCAACTGGGGCATAACCTTGGGATGCAGCATGACGAGTTCCCATGCACCTGTCCTTCAGGAAAATGCGTGATGGACAGTGATGGAAGGTGAGGTTCGAACAACGTACAGAATACACTTAAATAATTCAGAAGTGGGCTGGGCATAGTGGCTCATGCCTGTAATCCTAGCACTTTGGGAGGCCGAGGCGGGTGGATCACCTGAGGTTGGGAGTTCGAGACCAGCCTGGACAACATGGAGAAACCCCATCTCTACTAAAAATACAAAATTAGCCAGGCCGGTGGCACATGCCTGTAATCCCAGCTACTTGGGAGGAGAATTGCTTGAATTCGGGAGGCGGAGGTTGCCGTGAGCTGAGATCATGCCACTGCACTCCAGTTTGGGCAACAAGAGCAAAACTCCTTTTTAAAAAAAAAAAGAAAGAAAAAGAAAAGAAGAAACATGTTTCAAAAGTGGATTTTGAGTCAAAACCAATTATTGTAGGATATGTTGTAAAGTATAGAATTTCCTAAAAAGTCTATTCCATAACTAGGCATGGCAGTTTTCTTTCTGGGGCTAAATCTCACCAACTGGTAGTGTCTCTCTCTGGTGATACTGTGAGAGAAATCCCAAAACTCTTTCTGGGTACACTGCAAAAGTACACCATGACAATTAGTACCAATTGCTACCAAGGCAATTAGGGGAGAAATAGACTCTACATGCCTTGTTTTGTCATCTTTTCTATAAGCTGTAATGACTTCCTTCACATCTTTACTCAAATGTTATTCCCACCAATGTTTTCCCTGGCCACCTGATCTAGATCACACACATATCCTGGCATTTCAACTCCCACTCCTTTTGTTTTTTGTCTTCTCCTTAGTATTTATTACTATCTAGCATATTCTCTGTTTCACGTGTTCAGCTTATTTATAACTTTACTCTTCTGCTGGAATATAAGCTAGTCCCACAAGGTCAGAGGGTTTTGTCTTTTTGGGTCTCTGTTATAACACCACCATACTAGAAAAGTCCCAAACACATATTAAACACTCCATAAACAGTTACAGAATAAATGAATATCCAGCCTTCCCTATTGTACTGTAAATTACCAGGCAGTCAGGTCCTAAGTTTTGCACGTCTTTGAATCCCTTCTGAGCAGGTATACATAAAGCATTGTATATAGTAAGAAAAGTTTCTTGGTGATCAATGCTTCCACACATTGATTAAATGAAGTAAAGTGGCTAACACAACTAAATGTGATGACTGGCACAGAATAAGAACTCAGTAATTAATATTTAGTTTTACATTGTTATTTACATAATTAGTAATATTTTACAGAGTCCTATTATCTCAGTCTAATGTAGTCAAGACTCTAAAGTCCTACTGTATTGAATTATTATGTCAATAATAATGTTAAGGAAGTCAAAAGAAAAGGAAGATGGAAGGGAGATAAATTTCAGGTTAAGAAGTATATCACATTCCTATGGATATGTATATTATTAAATAAACTGTTTGTCTTAACAAATTTATAGAGAAGCACTCTGTGCCAGGCACTGTGTTAGCTAATGTTTATTTTTTTAAGTCACACATGATACAATTATTGCTTTGAGATGCTTGTAATCTAGTAGGGATGATAAACAAGTACATAGGTTATTTCAAGAGGACCAAATTAAAGAGGATGTGGAAGCAGTAAACACAGACAACCAGTCTATAATGTGGGCTTCAGGAAGGATTTGCTGGAGGATCTATAGCCAAGATATTTTCACTAAAATAGCATGTGTTCGCTGTGTTTTGAGAAGATATTTTCTATAATAAAGAACCCAGTTACTTCCCTGCTCTAACAGTAAACATTTACATTTGTTCTTTCTAAATGCTTCGTAAAATGCTCACAGCCGCTGTACCACTATGCATTGATATGACTAATCTTTATTTTTACCTCATTCTATCTCTAGCATTCCTGCACTGAAATTCAGTAAATGCAGCCAAAATCAATACCACCAGTACTTGAAGGATTATAAGCCAACATGCATGCTCAACATTCCATTTCCTTACAATTTTGATGATTTCCAATTTTGTGGAAACAAGAAGTTGGATGAGGGTGAAGAGTGTGACTGCGGCCCTGCTCAGGTATTTGCAAATGATGCTATCTTTAAATTGCAAAATTTATGATCAGGTAGAACCTAGGCAGGGATGTGGCCATTAATCACACCAACCGTGGTGTTCCTTGTAAAGCTTTTAAAAATTTTGCTTTCCATTTTTATTTTGATTTTATAAAACAAATGATTGGTGTAGCCTCATTCCAGGGCTTCTTATCAAGTCATGAAACATGTGTAATGACCTTGCTAGAGATCAGCAGCATCACCTTTCCTTGTTTCTATATAATTGGTTCTGCTTGTGACAAGGGCCCATGAGTGTCCTTAAGTCTGATGTCTCATGCAGAGTCAGAATCTGCTCTACAAAATCTCTTACTCAATCAAGTTTTATTTATTAACTTACGAAGCTAGCCTGTATCACAGCTGGATAGTTCCTGTTAATAGAAAACTCTGTCTTAATAGAGCAGAAACCTTCTAATGTTTCATGTATTTATTGTAGTTGTGGTCTCTGGAGCATTTAGGAAAAGCCCTTGAGGCAAATTTTAAAGTAATTCTTAATATGCTTTTCCCCAACACAGAAGCTATTTCTTTCAAGAGCTTATCACATAGGTATGTGTTCTAGACAACTGCCTCTGAAATTAATAAGTGCAGATGAATCACCAGGGGACATTGTTAAAATGTGAACTCAGATTCAGTAAGTATGGAGTGGTTCTGAGATTCTGTACACCTACCTAGCTGCAAGGTTACACTGATGTTGCTGGCCCGAGGACCACAATTTTAGTATCTACAGTCTAGATAATGCACAATACCAGGAGGTCTAGTAGGACAGCAGTTAGAGACTCCATAATCAGACCGGGGACAGTGACCTGTCCAAAGGTTATAAGAATGTCTTCAAATGTCTCAGGCTAAATGCAAAGAGGCTCTTAATTTTGGAAAATGATCCTCGTATCCATATGCATTCTTTGGAATGGTTCCATGGATTCATTCTAACACATGAGGTACCTTATCTGGCCACACTCCATTTTCTTTGAGGTTTTAATTTTGTTTGAGAAAATAGGGCATAAGTTAACATTTTGATGCTATTTAATGACACATTAAAAAATAAAGGTCAGCCTGAAATAATGGGCAGCTTGAGCAAAAGATAAAATCAGATCTTCAGCAGTTGAATAATCTCACATCACACTTCAGTACAGGGAAGCAGTAAGACCCTTCAATGAAATGGAGATCATTAGGATAATTGAAGATTATAAATGTTGGACTCTCTAATTCTGTCAATGAGAATCCATTACCTGTAGTGTACCAAACAGCACGAGAGAAGGAGAAATAGTAAAAGTCCCAAATACCAGTTCTAAACAGTAATCTTTATGTATGCACCACAGCCAACCATCATGCATTAGTATTTAACTCTAACAGAATCCGCAGGAGCACAACTAATTAATTCTTCAAACGGGAGTCAAAGTACATACCAATTTCTCATCTCTCTTTTGTGGTTATTGCCAGGAGTGTACTAATCCTTGCTGTGATGCACACACATGTGTACTGAAGCCAGGATTTACTTGTGCAGAAGGAGAATGCTGTGAATCTTGTCAGGTAAGGTCATGTGCCAGGAGAAGGTTTTTTTTTTTTTTCAGTTTAAGAATATGTAGGATCCAAGAGTTATCTAACCACTGGACAGCCCTGAACCACTGACTCCAGAATGAAGCTAGGCTTGCAAGTACCCAGCAGAGATTCTTGTGAGATGCTCCAACATCTGAGCATTGGGCTGTGCTATGGCCTGGGTAGTGGAGAAACATCAAGTAGCAATTGGAGGTTTAGGAGGGAAGTCACATGACCAGCTCTATTCTTGCTCCTTTGTAAATAATCACCAATCTGTTTAACCTCATCTGGGAGGATAGTTGAAATCCCAAGGGTGAGCTAAAAGGGAAAGGGGTTATATTAGCACTGGAAAGTGGTAGTGGCTAGCAAGTGGAGAAACGTTCCTGAGGAAGACAACCAGAAACCCCAATGGCTCTGTCGAAGAGTTTATTGACACTTCTTTCAACCAACTTTATTGTGAATTCACAAAGAAAACAAACATATCTTATGCATCTTCAAATTCATCCAGAACCCAGCATAATTAAATTCATATTGAATGGCTGAATGAGAGAATATCTCTATGCAGTTCCCTCCAGCAGTGAAAGCAAGAGTATTTTTCTCCAGTTCATATGGAGGAATCTGATTTATTGGTACTGGAGATTTCCTCATTATAAGCAGGGGTTCCCAGTTTGAGGTGGGTAGCGGGTAGGCAGGGTATGTACTGGATCCCTTGGAACAAAGAAAAGACAAGATAAATGAGAACACCTGCCTGTTTCTTCATTTGATGTACATCCCACCTCTCCCTAAGGCTGTTCTAATACCAAATTTCAAAAACATCACTTTGTCATTCTTAAAATTACATGAGTGCCAACACATTTACAGATGATAATGATTCTTGGTGGAATGGAGAAGGAAGCTATGATCCATCCTTAAAACCTTTTTTAGATGAATGGGTCAACTTTCTGTCTACTTACGAAACCTTACCTACCTAAATGTATCCAGGATTTAGTCTCTTTGTTTTTCCTCAACAGATAAAAAAAGCAGGGTCCATATGTAGACCGGCAAAAGATGAATGTGATTTTCCTGAGATGTGCACTGGCCACTCGCCTGCCTGTCCTAAGGACCAGTTCAGGGTCAATGGATTTCCTTGCAAGAACTCAGAAGGCTACTGCTTCATGGGGAAATGTCCAACTCGTGAGGATCAGTGCTCTGAACTATTTGATGATGGTGAGAGATAATCACAGTGAAGTATTCACAAAGATGGTGGCCTCTATTTCTCTGTTATTGCCCTGTAGGAATTGGGTCAAGATCAGATATAATGTCATTTGTGGCATTATTCCAAGATATTGCTTAGCATTTCTCTGGATATTACCTGTCATATTAGTTGATCTTAAGTCTAATATTAACTATCTCAGTATATGAGCTATGTATATTTGTTGCTGTTTTGTATCTCCAGCCTAAAATATTCTCTTGAGGCAATAGGATACTTTTTAAATAATTTATTCCATTCTACTTCACTATGACATGATTCTGAAAGTTTAATTACATTAGTAAAATAAGGTCTTTTATGATTCATGATAGTCATGCTTTTATTGTTTTACTTTTATACCATTTTTTACCCCAGAGGCAATAGAGAGTCATGATATCTGCTACAAGATGAATACAAAAGGAAATAAATTTGGATACTGCAAAAACGAGGAAAACGGATTTCTTCCCTGTGAGGAGAAGTAAGTGCCCTGTGGAAAAAAAGTAATTTGCCTTCTTACAGCACTTTGTCAAAATCAGAATGGCTCCTGTCCCCAGACCTGTTAACCTCTTTTTACTGAGACCGGGAGAAGAGGGAATTAAGAAGGAAATCTTGGTGTCCTGCTTACAATTATGCTAATTCAAATTACTAATAAAAAAATATTCCCCTGTAAACTTAAGCCAGTATTGACTTGTGAGGTTCACAGGGAAATCCAAAAGAAATACGATCATTTTACATTTTTTACGGTCTCATCTCAGTTCCCAGGGCCAAGACTTTGCTCAGTGGTTTTCTCTGCCCGTTCCAGCCTCCTCAACTTGGCGAGAAACCTGGATCTAGAAAAAGAGTGACCGGGAGGCTTCATTGCCAGCCTAGTCTCAAAAGTTGTATTTCTAGTTCCAAGTTTGAATATTCTCCCTTTCCTTCAGAGATGTCAGATGTGGAAAGATCTACTGCACTGGTGGGGAGCTTTCCTCTCTCCTTGGAGAAGACAAGACCTATCACCTTAAGGATCCCCAGCAGAATGCTACTGTCGAATGCAAAACCATTTTTTTATACCGTGATTCTACAGACATTGGCCTGGTGGCGTCAGGAACAAAATGTGGAGATGGAATGGTAAGACAAAAGCCCTTTGTTTTATTAAAACGTCTTAGTTCAATCCTTTAAAAACATTACTGGATACTATAATTGGTTCCAAAGAGGTCTAGATATGGAAAAGGAGAAAATATTGACAAGTATTTTTTTAATGAGGAGCAGAGTAGCAATAACACTGTAATAAACATCCATTTTGCCTAATTTTAGTCATGCCAAATGACACATAATTGTTACAAATGTGCTTAATTAGTAAAACTTACAGTGGATATCTAATGAAATTATAGACATGGATTTTTCTAATTAATGGGACTATAAAGTAGCCTTACATCTTCATTTATTTTATTCATTCACTCATATTTACTAGCCATATACTATGGTGCCACTGACTGTACATTAAAGGTAAGCATACATGAGAATTTCTTACAGTAAAAATTAAGTGATTACGGTTCAACAAATTGCTTTCTTAGTGGTGTGACCAATGTACATTGATGTCTAAAGGAAAAGTGGCGGACTTTGCTCAGAGAAGATGAAATGGCATCTTAAATGAGTAACATTTCAGCTTTGACTTGGACGTTTCAACACACAGGAAATGGGAGAAGACATTTTAGCAAAAAATGCCTGCACAATATGTAAAGGTACAGTGTATGGCATAATTCAGATAACCAGCAATTTCAGAGTGGCTTGACCTTTGGGTTAAATGGCAAAAGATGAAATTGAAGAGAAGACAGAATGGGGCCAAATTGGAAAGAATTTTTTATGGAAAGATGACAATATTAGAATGCATACTCTAAACAATAGCTGGCTCATGAAGAATATATGGAAAACACATGATATTTTACCCCTAAAATCAGCTATTTGAAACTGAGTAGTTTCTCTATGTGATATGTCTTCCCTTCTCTCTCTGCATTATCACCAAGAATATTACAGTGATATTTGTACAGTGTGATAGAGAAATACATTGGAAAACCAAAGTTCAGAATGTAAAAAAAAGAACTAGAACTAAATATTTAATAGAGACTTACGTTTTGAGTCTATATATTTAACTATCCTACTTCCCATTAAAATCATTAAATGAAAATCTACATGCTAAGAAATCTATGTTTGTGAAAATTAAGGTATGTATGCTAACCACAAGCTAAAAATTTCAAAGATATTCAACAAGACAAAGTGTGAAGCCTCAGGTTGAAGAAAATACCAAAAGATTTGCTATTCACCTCAGATATGAAAAACCAGCCTGAGATACAAAGTGCTTCCTTCTTTAAGAGTGGCAAGGACTGAAGAAAGGGGCTGTTAGAAAGGCAGTTGTGAAGGAATCCATCTCCATCTCCTAAGTACAATGTGACCATGTACTCTGCATAGAGAACTTATTCCTTCAAGAGAAGGCTTAGGGCAGAAGTACATCCATCACAGTGGTGCCAGTTCTTCAGCAAAATTCTAATGAGGAAATTCATGCATACTTAATGCCAGTCTATGTAGGTATAACAATGATGTGAGTGAAAAAAAATCTTCTTTTTGGCATCGATATGCTATTTTTAGACTATGAGCTATGGGACCTTATTCAAATCTGTTGTTTTAGCAGGGCTTCTCTAAAACCAAAGGACAAGAAAAGGAGTAGGCTAACGAGACGGAAAACATTTTGGTAATAATTGCCCCACTCCAACCAAACAGCAGGGAAAAATTCTGTGGTCTGACTCCTGCTACATCAGCAAGGATCAAGCGGGAAGCCTAGACTTCCATTTTCTTCCAGCTGTAACAGATGCCCTGGCTCCAGACAGGGTTTCAGTGGAGGCTTATGGGGAGTCAGGACATTCACCACAGCTCAGTGGTGATGAATTCTTCCAACCCCAGTGTCATGAATGCCTTTAACAGCATTCATATGTGAGGAGGCTGGGTTTCCACCCCAGCTGGCATGAGTGAGGCAGTGATTCTCTTCCATAACAGGAACGGTTTTAGAGAAGGTCTGCTAAAACAACAGATTTGAATAAGATCCTATAGCTCATAGTCCCCAGAGTATCCAGAATACAAATGAGTCACTCTTCAAACAAAGAACCAGGGAAATCTCAATTGAAATGACAAAAGACAATCTCTAAATGCAACAACAAGGTGACACATATGTTGAATTACCTGAGAAGAAATTTAAAGCAGCCTTTATAAAAATGCTTCAGTGAACAATTATGTACACGCTTGAAATAAATGAAAAAAATAGAAGGTCTCAGTAAAATAACAAACTTCCAGAAAAGATGTATAAAATATAAGAGCCAAATGGAAATTTTAGAACTGAAAAATTACAATACTGGAATGAAAAAATTCAGTGAATGAGTTCAACAGAAGAATGGAGGGAACAGAAGAAAGAATCAATGAATGTAAAGAAAAAAATAAAAATTATTCAATCTCGATTGCCATTTCAAGTAAAGATGAATGTAAGGTGAAACAGGAGCAAAGATGACTCTTGTTATGTTTTAGCAAAGAGACTGGTAGCATTTTGCCCTTGCTCTAGAGATTTGTGGAACTGTGGACTGAAGAGAGATGATTTAGGGTATCAGGTGGAAGAAATTTCTAAGCAGCAAAGTATTCAATAGGTAACTTGGGTGCTGTTAAAGGCATTCAGTTTTATAAGGGAAGCAGAGCATAAGAGTTCAAAAAATTTGCAGCCTGACAATGTGATAGAAAAGAAAAACCCATTTTCTGAGGAGAAATTGAAGCTGGCTGCAGATGTCTGCCTAAGTAATGAGAAGCCAAATGTTAATCCCAAAGACAATGGGGAAAATGTCTCCAGAGTATGTCACAGGTCTTCATAGCAGCCCCTCCTACCACAGGCCCAGAGGCCTAAGAAAAAATGGTTTAGTGGGCCAGGCCCAGGGTCCCCGTGCTGTGTGCTCTGTGCAGTCTAGGGACTTCGTGCCCTCAGTCCCAGCCACTCCAGCTGGGACTAAAAGTCTCCAAGGTACAGCTTGGGCTGTTGCTTCAGAGGGTGGAAGCCCCAGGCCTTGGCAGCCTCCATGTGGTGTTGAGACTGCAGGTGCACAGAAGTCAAGAATTGAGGTTTGGGAACCTCAGCCTAGATTTCAGAAGATGTATGGAAATGCCTGGACGCCCAGGCAAAAGTTTGCTGCAGGGGCGGGGCCCTCATGGAGAATCTCTGCTAGGGCAGTGTAGATGGGAAATGGAGGGTCGGATCCCCCACACAGAGTCCTCGCTGAGGCACTGCCTAGTGGAGCTGTAAGAAGAGGGCCAATGTCCTCCAGACCCCGGAATGGTAGATCCACCCACAGCTTGCACTGTGCACCTGGAAAAGCTGCAAACACTCAATGCCAGCCCATGGAAGCAGCCAGAAGGGAAGCTGTACCCTGCAAAACCACAGAGGCAGAGCTGCTCAAGACTATGGGAACCCACCTCTTGCATCAGTGTGATCTGGATGCGAGACACGGAATCAAAGGAGATCATTTTGGAGTTTTAAGATTTGACTGCCCTGCTGGATTCAGACTTGCATGGGGCCTATTAGCCCCTTTGTTTTGGCCAATTTCTCCCATTTGGAGTGGCTGTATTTATCCAATGCCTGTACCCCCATTGTTTCCGGGAAGTAAGTAACTTGCTTTTTGATTTTACAGGATTTTAGGTGGAAGGGACTTGCCTTGTATTGAATGAGACTTTGGGCTGTGGACTTTCGAGTTAATGCTGAAATGAGTTAAGACTCTGGGGGACTGTTGGGAAGGCATGATTGGTTTTAAAATGTGAGGACATGAGATTTGGGAGGGGCCAGGGACGGAATGATGTGGTTTGGCTGTGTCTCCACCCAAATCTCATCTTGAATTCCCACACTTTGTGGGAGGGACCCACTGGGGAGGTAAGTGAATCATGAGAGCAGGTCTTTCCCATGCTGTTCTCCTGATAGTGAGTAAGTCTCATGAGATCTGATGGTTATTATAAGGGGGGATTTTCCTGCACAAGCTCTCTCTTTGCCTGCTGCCATCCATGTAAGACGTGACTTGCTCCTCCTTGCTTTCTGCCAAGATTATGAGACTTCCCCAGCCACGTGGAACTGTAAGTTCAATTAAACCTCTTTTTTTTTGTAAATTGCCCAGTCTCATGTATGTCTTTATCATCATCAGCATGAAAACGAACTAATACAATGTTGAAAGATTTCCTCATCAAGAAAAATTTTTTGAATGAAATTTTAAAAGATATTAAACCTATATAAAAAAGTATAATTTGAGATCAAAGAGCATTGCCTTCAAAGTACAAAACATGATTACTGATTTATATGTAATGTGGGCAGTAAACCAGTGAATGGATATTACAAAAAAAATCAGTAAGTTAGAAGTTAAACTTCTTAACACAATAACATAAAGGAATGTTAAAACTCAAAGAAAATAAATAAAACCAGGAAATAAAGTTCTAAAAAATTCATTACAGATTTAATATGAATTCTAAATTTAAAAAAAACAGAAGAGACGTGAAAATATAATTAATGAAATAATCATAATGTGTCCCTAATCTGAAGAATGTATGAAAAAATCCACTTAGTACCAGGAAAAATTTATAGAAAGAGATGAAGGCGTTTACTTACCCTCATGCCTTGAATGTCAAAAATACAGAATACATGCCATAAGCACAAAAGAGAAAACGTCATTAATTTGCTACAGAAAGAAATATCAGGTTACCATAATACTTCTCTGCAACAAGTATCCAGAAGACAATGGAGCAACATCTACAGAGCTTTGGGGAACATAATTGCTGGGACCCTAAAACTATATTTACAGCCAAGTTTTTATTCAGACAGAAAAGCAATACAATGACACTCTCACACATATTACAACTAATAAAATATATTGTAATATATAGACTGCACCTATTTTTTGAAAAGAAAAATAGTCAAGAACGTATTCCAGCCAAGAGAGAAATAAATTTAAATTTAGAAGGTAAAATAAGGAGATACGATATTAAAGAAATGATTGCAAGCAACAAAATCCATAAGACTTTTGAGTAAATTCTAGTTATTAATTATAATATTTTTATTAGAATGATATAAAAAATCTCAGGAATAATAAATAATTTTGACAATGTAGTATCTGATTTACTCAATCAAAAACTTGAATTGAGAGAAAGAGGAAAGAAGTAAAAACATGATAAATTTCTTATCTTACAGAAGGAGGAGTTAATGTTGATTTTTTCTTGAAAATGATAGAATTATTTAGATTCAAATATATTAATGTAAACCAAATCAATCTTTAGAAATTAGCATATATAGCTTTCAAATCAGAGAAAACAATAGCTGAATAAAAGTGACAAATATAGTAAAAGGTAAGCTACAATGTCTAATGTTGGAAATCAAGTAAATAAAATGAAAGGAGTAAGAGTATATATATCACTTATTCCAATAAATATAGATGTATTAAGTTCTCCCTACAGAAAATGTAAATATAATCTTTGAACTGGCGCAATAAATGAATGTTTAATTATAAATAAAATTTAAAATACCATTTAAAAATTAAATAAATGAGTAAGGATGAATCAGGCAAAGACCAAAAATAACAAAACCAATAATATTTTGGTGATCAAATTTACCAACAGAAAGGAAAATTTAAGGCAAAAAATCAAACACAAATAAGATAAATTGATATTAATAAAATGACCATCAATTGTGGTATAATAAACATACATTGCTAAACCAAATCAAAAGAAAAACTTCATTGAAACAAAAGAAACTGTTGCAATTACAGCTGTAGAATCTTTGACAGATTAACGCTGAAGTAATTACTCAGAACATAAACATTTTAATAACTAATGAGTTTAAAATATTTCTTTGCCTGTATAGTACACACCTCAATCATCTATAGAGGATTTCTCTATCCACAGAAGATACTACATGTGGAATTTTACAGTAGGAAAAATTACATAACATAATTAAATCATGTAAATTGAAAATTTTTATATGTAAATTACATGCAAAATTATGCACTTCACATGCATTACATGAAATTACAATTTCACATCAATTGTAAGTCATTTTAATTCATGCTTGGTTACTTCATTTCTAGGTGTGCAACAATGGTGAATGTCTAAACATGGAAAAGGTCTATATCTCAACCAATTGCTCCTCTCAGTGCCATGAAAATCCTGTAAGATATGACTGCTTTTAAAATTAATGTCTTATCAGCCATATATTTATTTTATTCCCCAGCCTATATGTGCATGTATATGTATGTATATATGTATGTTTGCTGCTTTCTAAATCAAATGTATATTTGGGATTCATTTTTTCATGTGTTATCAACAAAATTTACCCAAGGAGCCAAACCACATATTATTATACACAGATATAGCCAGTATTACAGGTAATGCTTTCATTATTGTCCTGGTTATCTAGAAATTCAGTTATTCATGTATGTATAAAGTTTAAATCTGATGTTTAAAGTTGAATCTATTGCAACATATCTTATAGTTAAATTACACCAATGTCAAGTTTTTAAGAAAATCAGCAAACATTGTATATTTTTTATAAAATATTAATTAACACTAATACCAGCAATTACTAACAGTTTGTGCCTAACATCGCTTATAAGCTGGGTTAATCAGTAACACTTATATAGTAATACATACACACACACACACATCATGCACACACACACACACATATATATATCAGGTTACCATATTTATCATATATATCATATATTTATCTGGAAAGATAAATCATGCTGTCTTGTTCATCTGCCTTTGAATTTGTCAGTATCATTCTCTTATTCAAAGGCTGTTTTGAAAGATGGCTGCTTCTTGTATTTTGTTTACTTATTTTTATGCATCATTGATTTTGTTAGGCAGTTTAACGAATAAAAAGTTCGTGCTTGTGCTTGTGTGCATGTATGTTGGATGTAGAGGTAGCACTAAAGTAAGTGAGTTGCAGAACACAGCTTATATCAGTCATTTGAGAAAATATCCTTGACTGCTCTTCCAGGTGGATGGCCATGGACTCCAGTGCCACTGTGAGGAAGGACAGGTACCTGTAGCCTGTGAAGAAACCTTAAATGTTACCAGTGAGCATCCTAAAACAAAATCTTTCGTATATCAAAAGACTACCCAGCGAAAAAAGTTTTTCTTATTTTTCAAGTCTGCTACTTATTTGCTGGGTTTTGATATGGATTTGTATGGTCTTCATATTATTGTGCAAGAATACCCAAATTGATTTTACTGCAATTACCTTTTACAGCAATTCCCTTTTACAGCCAATGCAGTCTCTTCTAGCTAAATTAAATTTTCTTAGTTCTTCCACAAACCCTCAACACACAAGGGCTTTTCTATAGTTACTAACTGACAATCAAAACTCTTCCTGATGATTGTTGTTCCCTTAAATATAACGGAATATTGGGTGGAGTGTCAGTTGCAAATACAAATGATAATTTGTATAATGTTTGGGCTTTTTACTTTACATAAAAATAATTGAGAGGAAAGGAGAATCGAAGTCCTATAGAAAGGAATAAGGAGCATTGTAACAGCTCCATTAAATGTTAATATTCCACTGTTTTACAACTGATACCCGCGATGAAGCCCATGTTTCTTCATGTTGCAGATATCACCATCTTGGTTGTTGTGCTTGTCGTGGTTATTGTCGGTATTGGAATTCTTATACTATTAGTTCGTTACCGAAAATGTATCAAGTTGAAGCAAGTTCAGAGGTACATTTACATTTTTCTATGTGTTGAAGGGAATTGTTACTGAGAATATATAAGCTTTGTAGTTATAGAGGATATTCGATGGGGGGAAGTATAAGCTTCTTACTGAAGATCAGGTAAGAATAGTAGTACCTCAAGCTTTTATGTACTTGCCCATATCCAGATGCTAACATCAATGATTCCCAAACTTTGTGCACATTGAAATCACCAACAGATCTTTCAAAAAATACTCATGTGGGTTGAAGACATTGTGATTTAATTGTTACTGGGTATAACTTGAGCATCAGTATTTTAAAAATCTTGTAGATGATTTAATTTTAGCCATAAATGTATCCCATAGTTTGTTTATCCCATAATTTCTGATTCTTCCCACATCAAGAATCAGGTGACATCACTGAAGATGGTATAAGTATTAAGTTGATAATTAGACAATATAAAAAGCATTATTTCAATATATTTAACATTGTAATGAAATATAAATTTTTGAACTATAAAAATTACTAAAGCTTACTCATGAAGAAATAAATAACCTGAATAGCCCTATATCTAATAAATTAGTTGTTCAATTTCCTTCTTGACAGACCTATAGAAACCCTAGGAGTGGAGAACAAAGGCTACTTTGGTGATGAGCAGCAGATAAGGACTGAGCCAATCCTGCCAGAAATTCATTTCCTAAATGTAAGAAACTTCCATTTGCAACAGTTAATTTATTGATTTTTTTTAAGTAGCTGCATGTGTTTAAAGTAGAACCCGTCCTAAGCTAAGTGACATGGGAAGTGCAGAGGAGCAATTTAACATGGTTCCACACACATGAAGCTTTGAATCTACATGTAGGGAAAGAAAAGAGGGCAGGATTCAAAACCAACATGGAACAATAACCAAGATACTATATCAGAGTACAATATATTGGTTGAATAAAATATTAATTTGTGCACTATTGGAAAAATTTACAAGCATAAGCCACATTATGGGCCACAAAGCAACTCTTAACAAACTTAAAAGAACTGAGCTGGGTGCAGTGGCTCACTCCTATAATCCTGGCACTTCTGGAGGCCGAGACGGGCAGATCACCTGAATTTGAGATGAGCCTGGCCAACATGGGAAACCCTGTCTCTACTAAAAGTATAAAGAACAAAAAACAAGAAAGAAAAGAATTGCAGCCACACAAAATATATTCTCAGAATTAAATTACAATAGAAGTAAGTAATGGAAAGATATTACTAATTAGAAAAATTCTCAGTTGAAAATTAGGTAACAAATTCTAAGGAACTCAACTTTCAAAGGAATAATCAAAAGGGAAATTAGAAAGTATTTTAACCTGAATGAAAATTAAATACGATGTGCCAAAACATGCGGGTGTAGTAAAATCAGTAGAGGAAAATTTATAGCGCTTATCTGCTTCTGTTTGAAAAGAATAAAAATAAAAGATCAATGACCTCAGCTTTTACTTTAAGAAACTAGAGAAAATAAAGAAAATGAAGCCCAATATATGCAGAGAAAAAGAAAAAGTAAATATCAGATTGGTCACTAATGAAATAGAAAACAGAAAAGTAACAGAGAAAATGTATTTTGAGAAGATTAATAAATTTTATAAGCCTCCAGCCAGTCTAACTAGTTAGTACGTATTATTAACATCAAGAATCAGAAAGGCAACATCAATGAAGATACTATAAATATTAAGTTGATAATTAGAAAATATTATGAAAAACCTTATTTTAATAGATTTGACAGTGCAATGAAATGGAAATTTTTGAAAGATAAAAATTACTAAAGCTTACTCATGAAAAACAGATAACCTGAATAGCTCAAGTTAAATTTGTAGTAAAAACCTTTCCACAAACAAAAAATATTTGACCCATATGGCTCTACTGGTGAATTCTATTTAAAAATTCATGAACGCATAACACCAATCCTACATAAACTTTTCCAGATAATTGGAAAGAGGGGGGAAATTCCCAATTTATTTTATGAGGCCAATATTTCTCTGACACCTACCTATAAAAGTCATTACAACAAAAAAGCATTACTAACTAATACACTAACAAATATAGGTGCATGAATTATTATTAGATTTTAGCCAATTGAATCTCATGATAAATGATAATGCATCATGATCATATATAGAGGATAATGAATCATGATCAAGTATGACTGCAATAATGCAAAGAAACTTTAACATTCAAAAAAGCAATGAGGCTAATTCACTGTATTATCAGTGAAAGTGTAAAATCATATGATCATATCAATAGATGCAGATAAATTATTTGAAAAAATTATATCTATTCTTGAGAAAGTTCAGTAAACTAGGAACATAAGCAATATATGAAGATCTAAGAAAAATGTTGAAAATCCTGCAGAAGTCCCTGCAAATCACAGCTTGTTCAATAATTGTAGCAACAGCTATAATTTCCAATACATTCAGCTCACTTAAAACACTGTTAGAATGGTGATCATTAAAAAGTCAGGTAACAACAGATGCTAGAGAGGATGGAAAGAAATAGAAACACTTTTACATTGTTGGTGGGAGTGTAAATTAGTTCAACCATTGTGGAAGACAGTGTGGCAATTTCTCAAGGATCTAGAACTAGAAATACCATTTGACCCAGCAATCCCATTACTGGGTATATACCCAAAGGATTGTAAATCATTCTACTATAAAGACACATGCACACGTGAGTTTACTGCAGCACTATTCACAATAGCGAAGACTTGAAACCATCCCAAATGTCCATCAATGATAGACTGGATAAAGAAAATGTGGCATATGTATACCATGGAATACTATGCAGCCATAAAAAGGATGAGTTCATGTTCTCTGCAGGGACATGGATGAAGCTGGAAACCACCATTCCAGCAGCAAACTATCACAAGAACAGAAAACCAAACACCACATGTTCTCACTCATAAGTGGGAGTTCAACAATGAGAACACATGGACCCAGTGAGGGAAACATCGCACACTGGGGCCTGTCGGGGGATGGGGGACAAGGGGAGGGATAGCATTAGAAGAAATACCTAATGTAGGTGACGGGTTGATGGGTGCAGCAAACCACCATGCCACGTGTATACCTATGTAATAAACCTGCACATTCTGCACATGTACCCCAGAACTTCAAGTATAAAAACGAAATAAAAAATAAATAAAAAAACTGAGTGGCCAGACACAGTGGCTCACAGCTATAATTCTAGCACTTTCAGAGGCCAAGGCAAGAGGGTAATTTGAGGCCAGGAGTTCTAGACCAGGCTGAGTAATATGTCAAGCCTTTGTCTATATAGAAAAAGAAAAATAGCCAAGCATAATGGTGCACACCTGTAGTCCCTAGCTACACGGGAGACTGAGGCACCAAGAACCTCTGGAGCCCAGGATTTCCAGACTGCAGTGAGCTATGATCATGCCACTGCATTCCAACCTGGGCTACATAGTGATACCCTGTCTCAAAAAACAACAATAACAACAACAATCAAGACAAAACCTGTAAGGAAAGATCAAGAAACTACAAAGGCATTAGCTTTTAAAAAAAAATTAGCTGATGAAGAAAGCATGATTTTTGAAAAGATTATTTCTTTAAAATGATGAAACTGCCCATTAGGATTTAAGTCATGAAGAAGGGATCAAAAGGCCCAAATTTTAAGGCTAATAATTAACTGACTGTTGCTAGATGCAAGTGCCAATAAAAATATAATATTGCCAATATTTTAAAATCAGGATATTTTTGGTTGGTGGGGTGGTCTGGTTACATAGTTCCAGAGGTTTTGAATGCTTTGCCATGGCTTTAGGCATGCCATAAGCCTTGTGATTTTTACTGCACGATATTGCAGAGCATGCCCCCACTCTATCCCCCAGAACACATATATGTCATTTTAGTGGAAATGCCTCCGATGAATTTCACTGGAGTATAGAGATAGTGAATCTTTATCTGGTTATATATGTTAGTTATCATTTTTATCAATTGATACTCTTTATTATGCCAGATGTGATTCCAAGAAGGTAAAACCAAGTCTTAATTGTCCATTAGAATGGACAAAATAACAACGTATGATTTTTTTTAAGTTTACACTGAGATTTTCAGGAAAGAAACTGCATGATACTAATCTAATTCTCATTCATTTGTCTTGAGGTTTAAATGAGAAATTGTATGTAAATATACCTAGCACAGTGATTGGTATATACTTAGCACTTAATATGTGTCATTTTAATCTACTATGCCTCATATGCTGTTGCGGTTACTTTCCTAATTACATTTTCCTTAAATTAATACGTTAAAATAGGTGGACTTCCAGAGAGATGAGTCAGGAAAGGTAGGCTGAGTACTGGTCAATGATGAATAACCATAGATCCTAGGACATATTTGTTACGATTATAGATTCTAAGCTTCCTTTAAGGGCTTTTGGTTTTTTGGTTAAATGAGGGGCACCTAGAAGGGAAGATGAATAAATATCTGTTGAATATGTGAATAAATTCAGTTTACTGCTGATGGCATATACACCATGATATTAACACAGATAGCAGAGTTGGATCCTCAAACATCACATTTAGGGTTTTTGTATTTTTTGGCATGAAATATTATAAACAATAATGATTTAACTGATGCTTATTTGACGCAGTTATCCATCAAAGACCAGTCCTCAGCAAAACTGGGGTTTGGGGGAGGTCTGTCTTTGGCGTCTTTTACCTGTTACGTTAATGATGCTTGTTTTTTGTTTGTTTGCTTTTTCTCTCCCTGCTCTGGCATCCAGGGCCTTTCACAGATCCTGCTTCCATTGGACCACGCTTTCTAGTTGTATTAATATTTACTGGGGAGTTAACAGAACACACTTTAAAGAGGAAAACTTAATTTAGGAATTTTTGTATTTTAATAGGAAATTGTGGAGTTTCTCAAAGACATTCAAGGCCCAAAGGAATGTGGCTGGTTAGGGAATTTCAGGCATACAGTCAATTAGCGATAGTAAGATTTGGTGGCTAGCAGACCTGCCTCATCATATTCACATCACAATGTATAAATCCCCACTCTTCTCATATGTAAATTTGTCTTATAGACAGGTCCTGAGATAGCCTCATGTGTTGTAGGATAACAATCTACACATGAATATTATGTCTGGGTCTTTCAGTATTGGTATATTTACTAGGAATTGCAGGTTAATAGTATCTCTTTTCACTAGCAGAGAACTCCAGAATCCTTGGAAAGCTTGCCCACCAGTTTTTCAAGTCCCCACTACATCACAATGGTACGTCCCCCTCCTCTTCCTCTTGGGTGGTGGGCTATGTCCTTTCCAATAATAATTTTCATGAAACTTTCATTTGTTGGTTCCTTGAAAAGGACCAATAATATAACATCGATAGCTCTCTGATTGGAGGTAGAAATGGGACACTCTGACACTCTGGCATAGAGACCTACTTCTTACCAGGGTGGGGGTTAGGGTGAGGAGGGTGAAGTGAGCCAGGCAAGTCCTAGGGCAGACCCAGTTTTTGTTTAAAATGTTGGCATTTTGTTCATCATGATACATGCATTTTCTTGCAAATTAATTTTGGTATTTTAAACTAACATATTAGTACATAATTTATCCTAATTACTGAATTAGTTTTCTCCCCTTAAATTCTGCCCGAGACCAATGCCTCACTCACCTCACTCTAGTCCTGGCCCCTGTTCTGAAAGGTAAAACACAGCAATGGTTTTCAGTAGGTCCTTGATCAGCCAGAGGGCTCTGCCCTGGAACCCTCAGTTAGCCGAAGCTGTGTAATCCCTGCATCTTTATTTATAAGGGAGAAACAAAATATTAGCACATATTAGCACACACATGCATTAGAGGCTGAGTCAAAGCACACACACACACACACACAATAGAACCACTACAGGATTTCTAGGAATTGCCCAAATGACTAGAATCTCTATCTCTACATCCTCAAGGTTACTCAGTAGAGCACTTCTTACTCAGAAGTGGGTGCTGAATACACACAGATTTTCAACTTTGTATTTTTAAAAGCAGCCATTCTCATTAAGCTTTCTTTACGGACGACTAAAACGCTGTGATTAGTTGATTAGTTTCTAATCTGTGGTTGCACAGAAATCCTCAGATCACACAAAAGGATTACAGAAAGTGGCAGACAGCTGGGGGAGTTATATGAATTAATTCTTCCTTGAACCCGGGCATTCCATGTTTAAAATCAATTTTACTGAGATTCCAATAGAGATGTTATCAGAATGAAAGTGCTAATACTTAAAAAGTGTTTGAAAATCTCTTAACTAATATATTCTGGGAAGATTCACAAATTTTACAACCAAAAATGGTTTTTGATTCAACTTTGCTTAACCAGCACTATCTATCCTCCTCTCCCCCAATCCCACAGGAATTTACAAACTGTCTTAAGCAATTTACAAACTGTCTTGGATTTTTCATGGAGCAAGCAGAGGTAGTCTGGGTGTGTATGTGTTCACGTGTATGTGTGCACATGCACGTCTGTGTGTGGATGCCCATGAGTGTAACATCTGATGCGGCTCCTGATATAACCTAATTTATTTATTATAGAAACCTGCAAGTAAAGATTCAAGAGGAATCACAGATCCCAATCAAAGTGCCAAGTGGTAGGTTACCCTGACAGATAGTACCTCCCTTTTTTATTTTTCAAATGTTGGCACAGTTTTGTGTTCTTTACCTACTCATTGATTTACTGGGGACATCCTCTGTACTTATCAACAGATTAAGAAGGTTAGAATTTTTTTTTTGCTGATATGCTTACATTTCTAATATATAATTCTGCTAAGGATGTTTTAATCAAAACTTTCTAACCGGACCAAAGGGGCAATCTAGAATTCAACAGTGCCAGAGTGTCGATACAGGTTAGGAATAACGAAAGCAGCACTATTCTTTCAGACTTTTGTTGGTCAGAGTATACATACCCACAGGTTTTCTTCAAGTATATTAAAGGACTTCGTAATGTTGGGAATCACAGAAAAGGAAGAGTTTCCTTCATGATTCCTTTTTTAGATTTTTTCACTTATCAAATCAATAAATGGAAGGGTTGATTTCACATTCGACTTAGTATGTCTATATTAGAAAATTTATCCAAAAATTGTGATTTATGTCAAAGGGAAAGAAAATGACCATGGCTTGAGTACATTTTGAGTTTGTTTTCATTTCTTCCTCCTTTATTTTTGCTGAGTTTTTACAGTGCACTAGGCACTGGATTAGTATGAAGGTTCCTTCCACAAAGTGTTCTTATGAGGAATCTTGCTTAATAAGATATACCACCCACCTTCACTGAAAAGCAGGGCATTTTCTAATGATCCTTCCACTCCACAATAACAAACCTGTCCCACAGAGAGTAGAGAGTGAAGACACTCCTTAGTGCCAGCAAACTGTTTGGCATCCCATAATGGAAAACAAAATTATTTTCTTTCTTTCATAATAGGCCTATTTATTGTATAACTGCTTAATTAGCAATGGCTAGGGAGAGCTATAAAAGCATGAATAAATGTAGGACTACAGAATCCAGAAAGGTTATTCTAATTAGTAGATATAAATGAGTAATGGAAATACACGGTTCACAGATTTCATACAAAACAATTTATTTTTAACCATCTGTTTCTATTTAGAGCTTGAAGTTGGATATCCAAAATGGCTGTGCAAGCGTAGGCTGGGGATTCTGGATGCAACATCTTTACAACCTTACCTAGATATCTGCTACTCAAATTTTTGGTAGTTTTTCAAATGTTCTTTATCCAGACAGCAAATGCTTAAGAGAAACAACTTCTTTCTGTTAATATTTACTGGTTAATATTTACCCTCTATCATAAACATATGCTGCAGAAAAAATTTTCTTGTGGTCTTTCAAATGCTCTTTAGCGCAATATAAAAATTTGTACCCTTGCTGTAGTATTTTCCTACAAAATGTTACTCTGCTTTCTTTTAAGAGTCCAAACTTTGAGGATGATAACTTACAGTCTAAGAAGAAGAGATTGCATATAAAAAGTTACTTCTTTGGAAACATAAAAGTACGTTTTAAAACTTGAACATGACATCATTAGCACTAATTCTGGTTTAAATGAAAGTCCTGCAGAAATGCCAAAGAAGGCAGGGCAGAGTGGCATGGATTCTACCAGGTAATTAAAAGTGAAAGAGGCAGAAGAATAGTGGACAGAACTGCAGGATAGTCCTTAAAATAATGGTGGTAGGAAAGGAAAACACAGAATGCTTCTGGCAATTCTAAATTCCTAGGTTTGCCTTTCTAGAATTCCTTAAGAAGCTGACAGAGAAATCAGAGGGTTACAAGAATTTCAGAAAATTTACTCCAAGTGAGAGGACATACTCACAACTCCTATGAAGGGTTTCTAAGTTCTTTGTCCTGTGCAATTTGACAATGTGCCATTTCTGTGCTGTCTCTGCCCCCTCCCTGTCCATTTGTTTTGGGATGGGGGGTTACTCTGGGAATGATTTCAGCTGCTTCTTACGCAGATGCCTCTCAAGGTGTTCTTTTGTGTCCTCTATTTTCTTCTTGTGAACTGTTAAAGCTACATGCAATATTTTTTTTCCATTTACTGAAATAAAGTTTTCAAGTGCTAAATAAAAATGTTCTGACTCGATGAAATAAATAAAGGCTACAAAGGAAGGAAGAAAGGCTGTTGTCCTTGTTGACATTTTTGTTGCTCTGCTGACTTGTTTTTCTCCTGGAGCGGAGCCTGCCTGCAGCACAGCACAGCAGTGACTCAGCACCGGATACCACAGGAGCTTTCCTTCGGCGTCTGCTGTTCTAATCAAAGCCACCACTTTAAGAAAGGGTGTTGACAAATGTGTACTCAAAGCCAAAAAAACTAATTTAAACGTTTTATGTAAATTTGAGGGAAAAAAAACCCCCAGAAACTCCACATCTAATATTTGCTGGCCTCATTAAAGCAAACAATAAGCCTCTGATGTCCAAAATTAAGGAACAACCACATCTTCATATTCTCCTGAACACTGCATATGTGGATGAACAAAGCACATTTTGATGATATCGTATTTCCTTTATAAAAAGGATCACCTTTCTGATTCATTATTTTTGTATTGTCTCCGTATCTCTTTCAGACAACATCACCTCCCCCCATTGCTTCTGTCTTGGGCTCCATATTTAACTAACTGCTACTTTCTGGTGAATTTTTTCTAAGTTTTTCTCTCTCCAATAATAAACATGTCTTGTACCCCCTCCATTTTCCCATCTCATTGCTTCCTGTTCAGATCTCTTTAGATTTCTAATTTGCTTCCCTTTCCTTCCAACAACCTCAGAAGCCTCTGACAGTTAAGCCCCTTTTCAATTTTAGGTCACGTTCTCCAAGTTTGTCCATATGTAGACCCCAGGCCTTAGGACTTCTACTCCTTTTAAATGCTGTTAGGAAGCCTCTCCTTCCAATGTCTACAGAGCAGAATCAAACGTCACAGCTCCCTTGTCAGCCCAGTTCTGCCATGACCGTGGAGCCAGTTACCGGCCGTGATTTCCCAGGAATGGACATCGGGAGTCCCTGCCCCATACACGGACGTAGCTGGCACTTGCCCAAACTCAACTTGAGTTTGTTGTGTTTGGAGATGCTGTGTTTTAGGGTATGGGGTTGTCCTTGCAGTTGGGTCATGCCCCTCTGCTCTGAACAGACACAGATTTATATGGAAGCAAATGATCTTGCTTCCATATAATGGAAGTACATAATATGTACTGCCCTTTTCAACACCATTTATCTCATTTTGTATTTACATTTTTAATGGCCTTCCATAGGCCAGATTTGGGTTGGGGAGGAGAAATCCAAAAGATTTGTAAGCAAAAATGCTAAAACCCATGGAAAACAAATAGGACAAAGATGTGTCTTGGCTATCCTGGGACTGGAGGCACAGCTGAGGTGAGGAGTGGACCAGCCAGGGATGGAATTAGGGTCACAATTGGGGGGTGTTCTGAGAATGAGAGAAGCATGGAAGGGTTGCCAAGCTCTCCCCTCACCCCTGCGACATGCACGGGAGTGGGTACCCGAGACAGCACCACGGAGAGTAAAATCCAAGAGAGGGCTGAAAGCTGATGGGCTTTGATTACACTCTCAACCCACACACAGATCAGTGGCCTGAGGGCTGAAGTTTTACAGGCCCCCGGGGTTTAAGCAAAACCTCTGTCCAAATTACTGACCACTATAACCTGCCAACCCCAGGGCAACCCATAGAAAAACAAGATAAAATATAAAAGTGAGAATTAAAACCTGAGCAGAGATGTCCGTGGCTATACGCTTCAAGCAGAGATGTCTGTGGCTGTACACTTCAGGAAGGGAGTTAAGGGAGAGTATGGGGGAAATCGATTGTGCAGTTTAAGTCCAGCCCAGCCACGTTTTAAAACACTCCAAACAATAAATCGGAATCCGTACTTGCTGTATTATCAAAATGCTGTTGTGCCATGGAATCTCATGCACATATTTACATCAGTTCTGCCAGGAATGCACCAATGACGACACAAAACAAAACCTTCACCGACGGATGACCTATCATCAGCATTCCCAATATACCAGCAATTATTCTGAAATACCATCCATCTCCCCATAGCTATTCCGCCTTTTTCTCAAAGTATCTGTCCTGCCAGGTGATTCTAGAATTCAGAAACTCACATTGTATGTGCTAAAATTAGGAAGTCATATTCCAAGAAAGATAATAACTTCTTTATTAGTGGGTAATTGTCTGTGTACCTGACAATCCATCAGTGACATTCATGGAAGAGCCACTAGGTGGCCGCATAGCTAACAAAATTCTTGTTAGCTAGAAAACTGCTCCAGGCTGCTGCTGTCCCTTTTCCAGATAGCACTAGGCCGTCAAAATCATGACTTTAAGTAAATTTCTTAAGGAATTTAATCAATTCATTCTTGATGATTACAGATGGAAATCTGGGTGAATTGTTTCAAACACTTCTTTCGTCTCTGGCAGAGTTGTGGATGAAAATAGGCAAACAGGGACCATATCCCTAAAACAAAAGGGGAACTGGGTTCTCAGCTAGAAAGCTTTGAATGGAGATTTTAGACTGGAAGGATAAATCTTCTTTACTCTCAGTTATGAAGCCCAATCTTCTTGACATTGGCATTTGGATAAACCCCAAAAAACCCAGGGTCCTGAAAACTACTGCAAGTGGGTATCTAGTTTTTGTTGCTGTTTAATTATATATTATCTGTTCATTTTTTTTTGAAGGCCATCAGATTAGCTTGGCCGACTGCTGCCATGGAAACCTGAAGTACTCCCACCTCCTGGGGGATGTATAATGGATGGTGAATGTCAGAAGCCTGCATCCTGTGTTACTTATCTGACATTGTGGTGGACTGTTGATGACAACTGATGTCCTCTACTAATCATCACCATCATGTGAGAAATATTGATTAGATTCCTAGGCTTTTTGAGAAGCTTCCTGATCACTTTCTAACTGAAGGTCAGGCTTTTAGGAAACTCAAGAGCTGATGTATAGGGAAGTGAGGGTCTTGTGGGCTGGACAGAATCCATTAACATCTGTCTCCAGGAAAAGTTGTAATTGTGAGACATATGTAATGGGTATTGATTGCTAAGGAAAGAAGATACATATAACTTTAAACCTTAGAAGTCTCCAAGGACAAAAAAAAAAATATGTAAAAGCAGGGGTCTTTGGGATTGCAGGAATGCTGGCTTGGAAGAAATTGTATCAGAGCTGTCTTAGAGGATCTTAGATAAGTAAATTCAAAAGCCAAAGTCTCTTGCCCAAGGATACCAGAGATAGGCTACTACAGCAGCTAGAACAAACAGCATTTCATGAGTGGACACTATTTGTCAGAGATTATTCTAAGCACTTTATATGTATTATTTCATTTAACTTAAAACAATGAGTTAAATACTATTACTATTTTCATTTTACAGCTTGGAAAACTGATATGAAAAAAGTCAAATAATTTGCCAAAAGAGACAGCTGATTAACTAGTATAGTCACAATTCTAAGCCAAGAAGTCTAACTCCAAAGAGTATGCTTTTAATCATTATTATGCTGCTGCTATAAATACAACTTTGACAGGAAGAATGCACAGCCCTCACCCCCAAAATTCAGAACTGTGTAAATATCTCACTCCCATTCTCGTCTTCCATCTACCATCCACCATACTTCCCAACCACAGTAATAATGGTGCGTGAGTTAACATATCAGGTAGGAAGAGCAAAGCTAGGCAGCTGTCACCTCCCAATTCAGCCAGAGCATGGCTGAGATGTTGTTGTCCAAGGAAGAACTGTATTTGGGGATGGACTAAAACTTAAACACCCTTTGCAGCTCTCATTGGCCACTTCCTAGGAGGCACTTTGTGATCCTTGAATCTTTCCCTTGTGTTATAGTGACCTCAATTTCTGGATGATCCTTTCTTAATAGAAAAGACCTCTACCTGGGTGGTGCTTTAAATCAGCTTAGTGTGTTTGGGCAAGCTGTCTGTTGCTGTCTCTGCCATCACTGTGCATAACAGGGAAGACAGTGGGTCAGGGGATGGCAGGGGCCAATCAAGAGATAGAGCTCTCTGCTAAAGCTTCCTTCCTTGCTTTAATCAAATGAAGAATGCACCAGATGGGGGTCACTTGGAACACATACGGAAAGGTAGAACACCTGCAAAGAATCTTCCAGACCCCATACTATTGCATTTCCATGAAGTGAACAAGGTCCATGGGAAGGATTATTTTACAAATGAGGAGGCTAGGGATTAAGAGGTCCTCAAACACACAGCCAAGAAATGGCAAAACAGGAATCATAGGCCTCAGATCAAAGCCGTCATCCAAACAGTAACTCACTCCAGTTTTAAGAGTGACAGCATCACAATTGGCCACTGGATGACCTCAGAGTTCAATCCTGCTAAAAGTAGCTTTGGATTGAGACCATCCTGGCCAACAAAGTGAAATCCCATCTCTACTAAAATACAAAAAATTAGCCAGGCGTGGTGGCATGCACCTGTAGTCCCAGCTACTCAGGAGGCTGAGGCAGGGGAATCCCTTGAATCCAGGAGGCAGAGGTTGCAGTGAGCCGAGACTGCACCACAGCACTCCAGCCTGGCGACAGAGCCAGACTGTCTCAAAAACAAAACAAAACAAAACAAAACAAAACAAAACAAAACAAAAAAAGTAGCTTTGATGTTGAAAGGGGCTGGGTAGCAGAGATCAGTTAGTGGACCCTCCCCAATCCTAGCCAAAAGGAGCACAGTATCCATTTCATTTTCACATTTCAGGTTCTTCAAAGTCATGCCTAAAGGGGGGAAAGAATTAAAAGATCTACTGTCATTCAAACAGGATTCAAAGAGAGGAACCACTGGATGGAAAAATGTGAATTATTTTAGACAAAGCCTTTAGCATTTAAAATACTCCTCATCCCATAATTAATCTATTCCTTTCTCTCAGGTTATCAGTACCAGTGTCTTGATATCAAAGTGTATGTCAATAAGCACAGAAGGAGAAATAATAGTCGGAGTGACCTCCTGAGCTTCTAGGTTGTTCTACCCTCTCCCTTAAAGTCCTGGCTCAGGGGCATGCCTCCTCAGGTCCACCAGGGAAAGCAGCTGTAGAGTAATCGGATCTTCTGTGAAATGTCCCTGACCCTGTCTCTGAACAGGGACATTTCCCAAGTTTAAGCTATCATTACGCACTGCAGTCTCCTGTCTGGCTGAAGGAAGGAAGAAATAATCTCCTAAGTAGCACATTGTGCAAATCTGACGCATCAATCTTCAGGCACTGCCAAGCAATTCAGAAGAGAAATAAATCAATTCATTCCATCTCGTTAATGTTGCCGTGTCTAACAGGTTTCTATGCTGAAAATATCACCAGCTGGACACTGTGACACTTAATATTGCACCTTCAGAAATGAATTATCAGGCACAAGCCCAGTCTGATGTCATTCTCCTGCCCTGGTTCACTTGAATCTTCAACAGAAAGAACACTCAGGCTCAGAAAGAACAATGATAAAATGGCAGAACCACATGACATCACCTCCGGCATCACAAAACAGGCAAAGTTATAACCCTCGTCACTAGGATCCCTCCGTGACTCCTCTAAATAGAAACAATAACAAAAAAGCAGAGGCAGAGATTAAGCACACTTACAGATTTCAGAGGGAAAAAAACTTATAAAAATAAACAATGAATGTGGACGGATGCCATGTAGGTTCTGTTTACTTATCAATTAATGTCTTTGTTCAACATGTATTCATTGCATACTGGCTGTGTTAGAGGTATTATTCTAGGGACATGAAGATATGCAGGTGTACACAGCCCTGCCCTGAGAAAACCAAGCTTCGTGAGCAAGCAAAACAGGCTTCTAAATGGATGGTCATAAATTATGGGATGTCTGCATCAAAACATCTCATGTATCCTCTGAATATATATACCTACTCTGTACCCACAACCATTAAAAATTAAAAGATTAAAAATAAAATACATTGCCACATATATATGAAAAATGAAATTCTGGAAAAAAAATTAGAAAAATAAACTAATGTGATACATGGCACCAAAGAGGAAGGCAGTAGGTGAAATTGCCCAGGGGAACGAAGGGGAGGCTTGTAATGCTTGTTGAAACGGAGAAGGAGTCAGAGAGGTAACTTTTAATCAAGGTCTTAACAAAGGTACAAAGGTTTGCCAAGCAGAGAATTAACATTCCAGGGAGAAGCAGCGAGTCTAAGCATACCTGAGTTTGGTAGGTCTGATCACAGAAAGTAGGTTAGTGTAGTTATATCATAAGGTATATAGGAAAGCATGGTATGAGAGTACATTAAAGATAGGCTACACTGGATATTCTATGCTGTGGTTATCTGTTGTTGTTGTTTGAGACAAGGTTTTGCTACATTGCCCAGGCTGAAGAGCAAGGGCACAATCTCGGCTCACTGCAACCTCTACCTCCTGGGTTCAAGTAATTCTCTCACCTCAGCCTCCCGAGTAGCTGGGACTACAGACATGTGCCACCATGCCCAGGTAATTTTTAAATTTTTTGTAGAGACAGAGTCTCACCATGTTGGCCAGGCTAGTCTCAAACTCCTGGCCTCAAGTGATCTGCCTGCCTAAGCCTCCCAAAGTGCTGGGATTACAGGCATGAGCCACTGTGCCTGGCCTGCTGTGGATATCTTAAAGGCAACTGACTTGGTAAAATAACTTAAATGAAAGTAACAAGGTAAAATTTGTGTTTTAGGGGGGAAAAAGTCATGATTTTGAAGGTTGGATGAGAGAAGGCTACTGTACTGTCCAAGTTAGAAGATATGAAACCTCAGAGAGACCGGGGTAATAGAAACATAGATTAAAGGAGGGCTACAAGTTCTTTTTTGATTGGATAAGGGAACAGGGATGAGGTCAAGGGCAGAGTTGATGCTGTCTTCTGTTTCTGATTTGTGTAGATGAAGTTTTATTGGTTCCTTAACCAAGAAAAGAAAGTAAGAGAGAAGCAGGTCAGATTGGAGATGACAATGGAGCTTAAGTTTGATGCATTTTTAACTTCCTTATGTAAATAAATATAGTGAATTAATATAATGATAAAAGTATACTGGTAAGTTTATGTAATCAAATTGGAGTAACTGGGATACCTATCACCTTAAATATTTTCTTTTTTTTTATGCGTTGAAGACTCAAATTATTTTTTTCCAGCTACTTTGAAATGTACTATTGATGAATGTTAAGTGTAGACACACTACTCATGTATCCTGAAAATATGTACGCATATATCAACCAAAAAATCTAAAAAACAAGTATACTGAGAAATACTCAGATACGTTTTCCTAAAAAAATTACTTAAAAATATGCATTCAATTTTACTCAGTTATTGTGCTAACAGTTGACTATCTAGAACCTTGGACTAGGAGCAGAGGGTATATAGTGCAGGGTAGGTTTATCAAATATTGTTTTAGATTTAAAAGAAACTTGCTCCTTTTATAAGTTTTGAAAACAAAGCCCAATGAAGTTAAACAACTAGTGGAAAATAAACAAGATACGGATAATTGTGTAAACAGGACCCAACTCTCCTAGCTTCTTATGTAGTACATGGTCCCTGCTCACCTGCAGACTCATTGGTGAGATAAAGACTATTAGGCTATTCCAAAAATTCTCTACAAATCCCAAAGACTTTATAGCTCTCCTGAGTAAGCCCCTCTGTAACTTTCACTCTAAGCCCCAATAAACTCTTCTCAAGGGAGAAAGTTAAGGTCCCCTCAAGCAAGAAAGTCATTCTATTTGAAAAGACAGAATGACAATTTTATCCTATTCTACCCAACACAATCTTCCTTATTTCCTCATCTTGGAACACTAAGTCCACTGCAAATGTTTAATATCCTTTATATCTTCCATGTCTCTACTTAAATTTTTGAACATATTGAATATTATTTTAATGAGTGTTCTGAGCCTAGTCTGCTAAATCAAACATCTGTGTCTGTTCTAGGTTAATTTTAAGTTTTCTTTTCATGTAAGACCCCCACTTTGGCTTTACCTTTTGCAATGAGTAAAAGCTCCCTGAGGCCTCGCCAGAAGCAGAAGCTGCCATACTTTCTGTAGAGCCTGTGGAACCGTGAGCCAGTTAAAACTCTTTTTTTTTTTTTTTTTTTTTTGAGAGGGAGTCTCGCTCTGTCGCCCAGGCTGGAGTGCAGTGGCACAACCTCGGCTCACTGCAACCTCCATCTCCCAGGTTCAAGCGATTCTCCTCCCTCAGCCTCCCAAGTAGCTGGGATTACAGGTGCCTGCCACCACACTGGGCAAATTTTTGTATTTTTGGTAGAGATGCGGTTTCACCATGTTGGTCAGGCTGGTCTTGAACTCCTGACCTCAGGTGATCTGCCTGCCTCGGCCTCCCAAAGTGCTGGGATTATAAACCTCTCTTCTTTATAAATTATCCTGTCTCAGGTATTTCTTTATAGTAGTGTGAGAATGAACTAATACATCCTGTGAAATACAGCTGCATTACTCTACTTGGATCCATAGCTCCTTCTCCTCACCTCAGGGAATCCACTGGGCTCTGCCTGGGTTCCCCCTTCTTTGTGCTGCAGCCTGAAAACTCTGAAGGCAGTGAGTTTTGGAAACCAAATAGTTCAGGTCCTTCATTTCCAGTCTCTCAGGATTCATCATCCTTCATTGTTGGATGGCTTGTGCCTTAAACTGTTGTTTTCATACTGTTTGCCTTTAAGTTTTTGCAGTTGTTCCAAATAAGAGGGTAAATCTGGTCCCTGTTTCTCTAGTTAATGCCTGTTTGGATACAAGTAAAGAGTGAAGTTGAATTGTAGCTTCCCTAGCTGGCAAAATAGTGAACAAGAAAGCTAAAGAAATATACCTGTACAAAACACCGAAAAGTTCTGAAAAGTTCTGGAATTTTTTTTAACTTTTAAATGGATTGCTGTTTTGATAAGAAAGTAAAGGTTATCCTCAGAGTCCAGAAACAATGAGAAACATAAATCCAGAAATGTAAGCTAAATACAAACCACTTTAATCACAACCTCAATGTTTCATCTCACAATAAGTTTCCTGTGAACATGAGACTATGTTTTAGAAAATCACAGAGTGGAACTGGAACTAAGTCATCCAGAACAAGGGTCAGTAGAAAAAGTAAACAACAATGTTAAGACTCACAAATATGGCCGGGTGTGGTAGCTCACACCTATAATCCCAGCAGTTTGGGAGGCCGAGGCAGATGGATCATCTGAGATCAGGAGTTCAAGACAAGCACGGCCAACATGGTGAAACCCCGTCTCTACTAAAAATACAAAAATTAGTTCGGCGTGGTGGTGCTTGCCTATAGTCCCAGTTACTCGGGAGGTAGGAGGATTGCTTGAGCCTGGGGGTGAAGGTTGCAGTGAGCCAAGTTTGCTCCATTGCACTCTAGCCTGGGTGACAACAGTGAGACTCCACTAAAAAAGGAAAAAAAAAAAAAAAAAAAAAAAGATTCACAATCAATTTCGGAATAGACTCAAAATATAAAATAAGTACATTCATTATATTTAAAAAGTTATAGGATGACCAGAAAAATAGAAATATTAAATAAAAATAGTCTGTGTAATTTAAAACACACATAACATAGTTGAAATTTAAAATGCAATGGATGTATTGAACAGCATTTTGGACATAAACAAAGAGATAATTAGTGAGCTATATGGCAATTCTAAAGAAGGTATTACAAAATACAGCATATAGTTGAAAATAAATATAGTTGAAAAATAAAAGACTAGTTGAAAGATGTAAGAGAAAGTGAAAAGATGTAACATATCTAACTGAAGTGATGATAGAATGGGTTGACATTATTCAAATAATGATGGATATATTTGTTCCAGTAACGTGAAAAAGAAAGAGATGAAAAAGAAAAGAAAAAATATTTTCAAAACTAGAGCATTTTGGTTTCCAGGTAAAAAGTACTCTTCTTAAAAGTCATAGTAAAATTTCAAATCATACGATTTAAAGTGAAGAATCTAATACCTCCAAGAGAAAATACAGGTTATAAAAAAGGGATTAAGAATAGGATGGCATTATATTTCTTAATGCAGCTTGTGAAGTTAGAAGAAAATGGAGCAAAGCCTTCAAGAATTGAAGGAAAATGCTCATCAGACTGCACTTTCATAGTTGCAAGATGGCATATAATTCCTAAAACTGACAAAGGTACAAACGGAAGTAGAAGTAACTTACTTAGAAATATAGAGGTAGCTGGTAGTGGGAATAGAAAAGTATGGAATGTCTAGTATATACAAATGAGAATCAGAAGTGGTAACATATGGAGCAGAAGCTCCTATATTTCATTATAAATCTTTGGATATTATTTGATATTTTAAACTATGTGTACATTTTATGAAAAAAATATTTTTGAAGAAGATAAGGTAGCTGTCCATCACAAGACACAGTGAGCTAATTAAGAAATTCAACTTCTGGTTCATACAAATGAGTAAATAATTTAGACAATTTTGCTAAAAACTTTATTTTCTGGTTGAAATACCAAGAGATGCAATTTTTTTGGTTTTCAATGTATAAAGATCAAAATATTTAATATTATATCTCATATATATATATCTCGGTGCTTATGGATGTGTAGATAGATAGATAGATAGATAGATAGATAGATAGATAGATAGATAATATAAATATAGATTTTTTTTTTTAATTTCAAGTTGACTTCCCCATTGGAGAATTCATGCAGGGTAGGATGAGGGGGTATGCCCACAAGGTTGAGTCAGGGAGGACCAGGACTGTCCCTTTATCATCTCTACTTAGTGCCAGAAGGACAATATGAAATTGTGACTGAGAGAAAAGTTGAGGCTGAGCCAGAGAGGCATGTGCAAAATGGGCCCTTAAAATTGCAATAGAGGAAGCATCAAGAGTCCACATATTGAAATCAACTGGAATTGGAGAGCTAGGCAATTTGGTGAGAACTGGCTGAAATGAGGGAAGTAAATAAGAAGTGGCTTGGAATAATTCCAGACATGAGAGCCAATGTCTGCCACTGGGCTTGTACAAATTCTCCATATACGTTTGCATAAGTGAGTTCTTCCACTTAAAAAGGATGGGACAAAAAATGACCTTAGTCTGTCATATGATGGGAGGCCGCAAAATTAAAAGCAATACATATATACCAAAATACACAAAGGACTGAATTTTGAAATTCAATCCATGGCCTCTATGAGCCCTCCAAATAGATGAAACAGATGAGATTACCAGTCTACAAATGATAAGGACAAAGCTCTTTGTTGTGATGATGAGACAGCATCATTGGATGACAGCATCATTAGCATCTGACTCACTTGACAAAGTATCTGTATCCTGCCGTTTACTAAAAAGCCTAGCACTGAGGGCTCATTTATTCTAGGTAATGGGCACACTTCTTTGCTTTAAGGAGCACTGTTAATATAGGAGTGTTAAAATCAAGGCTTTCATGATAACACAAGGATTTTTAAAAGAGATTTACTACTTTAATTAGAACCAATGATTAGAATGTCTTGCATTACATTGCAGTACTTAGAATATGAGAATGCAATTTTCCTTTAGTCACTAAGATAATAATTTCTATGAGTGTATTCAGAGGATGTGCATATGTATAAGATAATTGGAAGATGGTTTTTGGAAGAATAGTTATGTCACAAGAAAATTTTAAAAATTCACTAAGCTACTGATATTAATACTTGCATTCATTTGTTAAAATCTTTCCCTTTTTCATAGTCAAATTTCCTACTTATGCATGTGAAGTGTATAGTTTTTCCCCCATTACAAGAGTTGCAAAGTTTTTCCTTAGGAAAGTTGCATTTTGGCAAGATACTCGAAATAAAAGAAACGCAATTGTTGTTTTAGTTTTAGCTTTAGTTTTTTTTTTTTAAAGAAAGTCAATGATAGTCACAGAAATATTAGGATTTCTAATAGGTCCTCAGAGTATGATCGAAAAGGTCATGTCAAGACAGGGTCAGCAGTATACCTTGGCACTGAGTGAGTTTGAATTGGCTTAGGAGATGGGATCATATTTATCTGAAAGGAAGCAGAAAAGAGACTCTAAATCATTTTTGTTCTCAGGAACTTATATCAGCTTAGGAAGAAGGACTAATATGTACAAGAAAACAATCCCATGGTAAGTGGCACACATTAACCTTAAATAGACTAGGTACACAGGGCGATCTATCCCTATATGTGAGTTTGTGGGTTTGAACCTGAAGGACATTGTGAAATACTATTTTTCAGGCTCTAAACATGGGTCATTGTGGGAAACAGAAAATGAAAGAGGCAGAGATGTTAAATTTCTCTTTATAAAGTTGCATGATTTACTAGTTAAAATCAATGGGGACTACCTGTAGTAATCTACAAATAAATAATGATTTTTAAAACAGAAACATGAGAGATATCTGACTTGCCATCCTCGTTCTCAGAACAGCAAATGGCTCATCTGAGATCTTAGAACAGATGCAGAACAATAACACAGGCTCTTCTTCCATAACAAGGGCATCACATACTCTTCCTCTAACACAGAAGGTGGATCATGAAGGGTATTGCCAACCCCACTGCCCACCTCTCATCTAAGTAAAAAATCTACTTGGAGTTTCAAAACAGCTGTGTATTATTGGAGAGGAGGCCCTTAGGATGAAGATACCAATGATGCCTACTTAAATGTGCCTTCTGTATTGAATATTAAGTACAAGAGTAAAATCCTAGTTTAAAGAAAAGTTTGGAAGAACACTATTCTAAGTAGTAAGCTTTCTATATCCAATTGTGGGGAAATTTTTGGCTTGTTTTATTTTCTCAGTTTTTCGTCACTTGATTGTGAATGAGAATAGCCATTTCTCCTGCTATAACACTGTGCTATGCAATAAGCACTCATTTATAGAACACGGTACTAGATCTGCTGTATATATATCTCAAAGCATTGGTTCTTGATTTGGTGATCTTTCTCTTCAATTCACTTTACATAAAAAGTCTCAAAGTAATTGTAATTCCTTTTCATGACATTCTAACATCCTCACCAGTGAGATAATATATGCCAGATATAGAAAATGTAACAGTTGTTCTTCCCCAATGTTAAATGTATGAACACATGGGAATTGAGATACACAGAAAGCAGCTTCAAGCAAGGATACTCATTGTCATTGTCTGTGTCATTCATTAGAAGTTCTATGGGGATAAAATAGCCATAGCCAGATAGTTGTTTCTATTTATACTTAACCAAATTTTATAAAATTTAACTTTCAAAGGCTACTAAGCCATCAACAAATATTTAATTGGCACCTACTATGTGTTCAGCCCTCAGAAATACTACTAAATATACACGATAACTATTGTTAATGTTAAAATAATTAGGTTTATCAATTTGGAAAAGAGAACTTTATTTCTCATAAAGGGTTGCAGCCCACAGGGTGACATTTCTGACAGACTGGGAAGCGTAGCCTCTGGTCAGAAACCAAAAATAGACATCTCAAGGGAGGGGCAAAGGGAATAGGAATTTACGCTGAGCTATATATATATATATGTATATACACACACACACACACACACACACATACATATAGTTGGTAAGCTGTGTTAGCCATGTATATTTATGAAAAGAGAAATATGTGCATGCACAGTTGAGTCTCATGTCCCTGCATGAGTATAAATTGCTGCAAGTGCGTGACCCCAACATGGAGTTTTCAGCTCTCTGATGGCAAAAGGTGAAGGAGAACATGAAAACCCTCATTACACATTCTTCGTAGACTGGCCAGAGCCACTCCATGGTTGGTGGACTCCGATCAGAAGGAATGTGGTTTGTTGTTTTGTTGAAACTGCAAAAGGGTGGACCAGTATCCAGCAGTTGGTTGACACCATTGGTAGAGTCTTTTGAAAGGGCTGGTTTCTGTTTTTCCCTTAGGGAAGAAAGCTTAACAGCAGTTTGCAAAGGAAGGGGTATAATGAGGCACATCTAAGCTTCCATCCCACCATGCCTGAGAACTCAGTTTTCAAGGTTTCTCTGAGGTCCCCTTGGCCCAGAAGGGGTTCGTTCAGTCAGCTGGGAGGCTTAGAATTTCATTGTTATTTCTCATGATAAAGAAGAAAAGCAGTTTTTATCCTTCTATTTAGATTGTGAAAATAAGATCTACCTATGAATAATACAAAGTATGTCATTCAAAGCTGGATGTTAGTGCACAGTATATAAAGTGTTATATAACATGAATATCCCAGGTCTCCCTACACTGTGACTTCAAAATAGAGATAGAGGAGTGAAATCATTAAAACTGCAGGCTCTGCAGTGAAACCACCCAAGTTAGACTTCTCAGCTCTGACACATACTAGTGGCACGTTCCTGGGCCATCACTAAACCTTTCACTGCTTCCCCATAAGCTTCACTGGTGGGTATTATTTTCTCCTTTAAATTTCCTCCATTTATAATAGTTCTGGGAGTCCTACAGGGATTATCACATGTATCCAACAAATCACAGAGTTGGCTGCAATCATGCAGGTTTATGCTGTTTGTACACCCAGGCTCATGCTTGCTCCTTTCTGCTGTCTCATCACAGCACTGTGCACACCCCTTCTCCAGATAATTCAAAACTTTCAATCATCAGGATGCCTCTGCTGGATACTCTCTATGTGATTCTCAGATTCACTTTACACCCTTTTTTCTTCCCAAGGATGCTGTGGGTGACAGCAATGAACATTTCCTTTCTGTGATTTCCTTTGGAGTTTGTCCAATAGGAGGAACAATAGGCTGAAGTTTGGAAAGGGAAGACTGTGATTGAGCTTTGCATTCTCCCAACTCCTTTCGCACAGGGCTATAGCTTGGGAAGTTGCTGTGCTACTCTATTAAAGTCCACAGCACTTGTCAAGCAGCCCTGTCCCTAACTGCAACTCCCCCACACCTTTCTCTTCCAGCAACAGTTCACTCCCTTTGCCCTTTAGGGTAAGGGTGGTAAGGGCTAGTTGCTGTTGATAGCCTTGGGGTTCCTCATCATCCTTTTTGATTTTCCTGAAACCCTAAATATACCTTTTTTATTATACTTTAAGTTTTAGGGTACATGTGCACAACATGCGGGTTTGTTACATATGTATGCATGCGCCATGTTGGTGTGCTGCACCCATCAACTCGTCATTTAACATTAGGTATGTCTCCTAATGCTATCCCTCCCCCCTGCCCCCACCCCACAACAGGCCCCAGTGTGTGATGTTCCCCTTCCTGTGTCCACGTGTTCTCATTGTTCAATTTCCACCCATGAGTGAGAATATGCGGTGTTTGGTTTTTTGTGCCTGTGATAGTTGGCTGAGAATGATGGTTTCCAGCTTCATCCATGTCCCTAGAAAGGACATGAACTCATCCTTTTTTATGGCTGCATAGTATTCCACGGTGTATATGTGCCACATTTTCTTAATCCAGTCTATCATTGTTGGACATTTGGGTTGGTTCCAAGTCTTTGCTATTGTGAATAGTGCCGCAATAAACATATGTGTGCATGTGTCTTTATAGCAGCATGTTTTATAATCCTTTGGGTACATACCCAGTAGTGGGATGGCTGGGTCAGATGGTATTTCTAGTTCTAGATCCCTGAGGAATCGCCACACTGACTTCCACAAGGGTTGAACTAGTTTACAGTCCCACCAACAGTGTAAAAGTGTTCCTATTTCTAAATATACCTTTTTGCAAAATGGCAAATCATCCTCTTCCTGCTACTCCTCTCATTCACACTTATCAATTATCCCCCATTCAAGTGCAGCACCTGTGACCTGCCTGGACTCTGTCACAGTGTCAAAATTCTGTCACAATGTCAAAATTCTGCTGAGTTTCATGCCAAGGGAGGGGAAGGAGAATATTCATCCTCTTTTCCCATTTGGTATCACATGCAATTATATGGGGCCCAAAGCAGATCAGCTTATATCCAGGTAAGTCAAATAGTTATACCAAATCTCATAAAACTCAATTCCCTACAATCTTAGAAAAGAGGAAAAAAAATAAAAATGATGAATCAAGTTATTCTTCCCATCCTCTATCCTCTTCATAAACCCTGCTTCTAATCACAATATTCCTCCCAGGCATAAAACAAAAATTGCATTGCCTGCCTCTGGATACAAAGAGGTTTGGCTGATGGGAGCAAGAGTTGGGAAGGCTTGGCTTACAGAGCATTAGCTTATCCAAGCAGAACGTTCTCAGTTCCAATAATAGAAGCCAGGAGGAGTAAGAAACTGATAATCACAAAGGTTGGACAAATCAGAAAAGGCTTTATGGACAAGATGAAATTGACTTGGGCTTGACAGATAAAAAGGATTAAGAAGTTTAAAGAGTATTTCAGGGAAAGGTAACATTTATGCAAAGATAATGGGGTAGGACATTAATACATTGAGGGGAGTGCGGTTTAGGGAGCAGTGGAAGATAAAGTCAGATGGGTACAGGAAGCCACTCGAAGGCAGATCTTGAAAGTTACGTAGAAGTATTTACATTAGATGTAATCAGCAATAGGAAAACATTGAAGGTATAAAATTAACCTGAAGAGACAAGTGACAGCCCACTGGAAGGAATTCTGTTCTAGTAGTTTTGGTTAATTTAATGAGATCTTGGAACTCTGGTAATGCTATCTTCAAAATGGCCCTTTTAAACTTTCTGGACAATGTAGAAACCAGTAGAAGCCAAGCCCATTCTTCCATAATGGCAGATGTGGAAATCTTTAAATCTTTAGTTAAGCAAGCCTTACAAAGAATTATGGCACTTTGTTAAAGCTCCGCTCAGAAGACAGATGACAGATAAATAAGCCTTCAACACAGCTCTGCACTTGGAAATTGCAAAGCTGGCAAAATGTTCAGAAACTCACCCGGAAGTAGTTTCTGTACAAGAAAGTTTCCTTAATTGCTATTTCTTGGAAAGTGAGTAGATAATAATTCTTTAGGCCCAGGATACCTCTGTGATGGCACACGCTTTGAAATGTAGTCTAAAAGAAGGAGTAATGTAGAAAAAGGGCAAAGAGATGAAAAGGATCAGAAATGGCTACAAAGTCCATATGACATGGACTCCAATAAGATTACAGGTCATAAAGTGGTCTACGCTTTCTGATTATCTAAATTTTCTGCATATGATGCTTCCTTTTTCCCTTATGGACAACTGTAAGAAATACAAAATCTTTGGAGGAAAATGGAAAGCTAGCATATTTAGAATATTTTTTAAAAGGTTAAGCTTCATGCACTATTCTGTGCATTTCCTTATTTAGTAACAACTTTATCAAGTCTATAGGTATTTAGTAGTTTGCTCAAAATCACACAAAAATATTTTAAATTAGGACACTCAGTCTTCATAATCAATACCTTTCACATGTTACTCATCTGGTATAACTAACAGAAATCATTTATCTGAATATATATATGGTCAGCCCAATTGATCTGAGTTTTCTTCTAAGAATTTTCAATAGTCATACTGTTGAGCTATGTCTCTCTGAATTAAATCAAGCCTATAGCTAAAGGATATCCCCTCTATAGTCCTTTCCTCTTTTCTAACTGGTTTTACTCATTGTTTTATTCATTCACTGTGTGTGTTTGAAAGAAGTTAAGCTTTGATATCATTTATTAATTCATACTTTCATATATTTCAGCACCTCTTATATGGAAGGCATCAATGAGAACCAAAATAAAAACTACAATCCCTCACTCAAGAAGTTTAAAATAAAGTGAATGGACAATTGTGACAAGAAATGCTATTGATTTTCTAAAGTTGTACATTCGATAGTGAATATTGTATGTTTAAAGTAACCTTGCAAAATGTGTCATGTCAAATGTAATAAATTGTATGTTCTGATGAAGGAATAGAAAGCCAGATTTAAGGAAATGAAATTTATCTGGGCACTGGACAGTCATTTTATATTTTTGAGGAGAAAAGCCATTTTAGTATTCCTTGAATATGTGTAGTTTCTAAATACAATATATATGCAGTATGAAAGTACTGAATTTAGAATGGAAAGGTACCTTTACATTTGCCTTGTTCTATCCTCTTATTTGACAAGGAGGACATGCAAGCTCAGATAAGTGAAAATTACTTACCTGGATTTGATAGGGCCTGAATTCTACATTTTCTAAATTTAAACTTCCTGGTAGATTGTCACTGAACTGAATGCCTATTAACTCCCAAATCAGTACTTCATCAGATCTTTGTGACTCAATATTGATTCATTATCTTATTTGCCAAATAAATAACAGTTTAAGCACAATGCTATGTGCTGGGTGTGAGGAGAAGAGTGACACACAGCCCCTGACCTAGAAAAACTTCCTTAATGTGGCAGAGGGTAAAATGCAAAGCAATACATGTGTAAATCCATTTGGATTCACAGGGTATTAGCAGAGAATAATAAATATATTGTGGCATCTTAATTACCCATTATGCTTATTAAAATGCATGAGTATTATATAAAACATTCCAAATGAAATGCTATCAAATTCGTATGACATTGTTAAAACCCTCAAGATATTGAATAGCTTCATTAATGACACTGTTAGAAAAATACTGCTGCATTGCAGGCAATATTCCCATTTGGAATAAACTCATTTGCACTTTTCTCCTCAGCGATGGAGCTACTGCTTTGCTATCAGCCAGTGCTCCAGAAACTCCTTAAGCTAAACCCACATTTAGGAAATAATAGAGATTGGTTTTTTGAGTCCTCTAAAACCTTCTAAATCTTCCATAGCAGTTGGTCCATTTGCTGAGCTGCAGAACTCACGCTGTCATGAATGAATTTTACTTCACAGATTCAAAGAGTGGTTCAGAGCTGTAATGGTCATTTAGCCATTTTTCTTATTTTTTCAGGTGAGGAAACTGACACTCAGAGAAACTGGATGACTTGCTAGCTAGCTGGCAGATGAAACTAGATCCCTAAATACCTAGCACCTGTCTGGTGTTGCTTCTGCTACAACATATTATCTGGACACCTGTCTTACTCTGTTTTGTGCTGCTATGATAGAATATCTGGGATTGAGTAATTTATTAACAGAAGAAATTTATTTGGATAACAGTTCTGGAGGTTGGGAATTCCAAATTCACGCAGCCCACCTGGTGAGGGTTTCTTGCTGCTTCAACTCATGGTAGAAAGAGGGGAAGGGGAAGAGAAGGGGAATGTGTAGAGACCAAACGTGAGAAAGAACCACCTGGTTTCTGCTAACTAATCCAATCCTGCAAGAGGGAGAACTTGCTTCCCCAGATGGTATTAATCTACTCATGAGGGATCCATCCCTGTGACCCAATCACCTCCCACTAAGCTCCACTTCCCAACACTGCCATATTGGGAATCAAATTCCAACATGAGCTTTGACAGGAAAAAGCCACATCCGAACCACAGCAATACATTCTCCAATATAATTTTTCCATTATCAATAAACTCACAGTGACCCATTATGGCATGAGGTTCAAAAAGTGTTCTATCTATTCATTAAACACTATTATGAGTCCACATGGATACTTATTCCAAGCAGGGAGCTTGAATGAGAAAGAATGACACAAACAGAGTTTTCTCTTTGTGGCACCTCTGCTGGGATGGGCCACCTTAGTCTGTTTCTTGTATTGAACATGATATCCTCTAGTTATATATATAGAAAACTTTATGGAAACTGCAAGACAGAAATTCTTCTGGGTACTTTGCCTAGGTTATCTCATTCAGCCCTCACAAATCGTGACGGGTGTGTATGTGGTATGTGTGTGTGTGTGATTATCTTTCTTTTGTAGATTAAAAAACTGAGGCTCTGAGAAATTATCTGTGCAGGTCACATTACTGGTAAATGGTAAATCTCAGAGAAACTTTGGTTTCTCTGAACCTAAATTCATGCTGCTTACACTGTACCAGGTTACTCATTGAAAGTACCAACTCTGCCCTGAAATTAAGCAAAAGCAATATTTGTTTTCATATAGTGTAATTAAATGTGTATATTTCAGGGTTTCAAATTAACAGAACCATGTTGGAATTGATATGACATTTTGCACTTCCCAAATGTTTTATAATTTTTTTGTCTGATCAATGAGAAAATCTTTATAAGTGATTTTGCAAGTCATAGTGTTTGGTTTTCTGTTTTTTGTTTTGTTTGTTTTTTTTTGGCAAGAGGTAGGAGCCTGAACAGAACTGACTTTGTCATTCTATGGCCTCAGAAGCAGGGATGAGTTACAGCTTTTAAAGTTTCCTGGGTTTTGTCCATGTCCTAGGTTCATAAACCCATTTATCTCAGCTCCAGAATTGTAGACTCGTCAGGACCACTGGGAACTATTGTCTAAAATACCAGGTCTCTGCCAGGTATGGTGGCTCATGCCTATAATCCCAGCACTTTTGGAGGCTTGGGCAAGCAGATTGCTTGAGCCCAGGAGTTTTAGACCAGCCTGGGCAACATAGCAAACCTCGTATCTACAAAAAAATAAAAATAACTTAGTCGAGCATGGCGGCGCTTGCTTGTGGTCTCAGATACTCGGGAGACTGAGGTGGGAGGATCATTTGAAACTGGGAGGTTGAAGCTGCAGTGAGCTGAAATTGTGTCTCTGCCCTCCAGTCTGGGTGACAGAACAAGACCCTGTCTAAAAATTAAAATAAAAATAAATAAAGTACCAGGTGTCTCTTTTAAAGAGCAAAATGAAAAACATTACCAAGATTGATGTGAAAGTCACAGAAACTGATGTTTGTGATTTGTGGAAGACTCATTACCACATTGAAATGTCGATGCCTCCATGCAACCTAATGAACCCTTGGCCTTAAGTCACCCAGTATTATGTAATGTAATAAAAATCTACTGGGGTTCAGCGGGGTAAGTGATAGTGTCATGGTGTTACAACACTTTTGTACAGTGGCCAACACAATGACTGCTTTCATATTCATTTCCTTCGGCTTCATTGATTATGTTGTGTGACTTTGCATAAACACAGCATAGATGTTGGTCTGATTTACATTGCAGTGACCTCTAGCAAGCAGCACCAATTTCCCTTCAACTCCAGTCTCGCAGCTCCCAAAACTCAATATTTGGGAATGCTATATTTAAACAAAGCCAAGGTGCTACAAGGTGGATCTAAAACCTAGGAGTTTTCTCATCTACCCCCAGCTACAGCAACAGATAGTCATTGGAAACCCAGTTAGACTATGAGCAGAATAAGAACAAGAAATGAAATCGTGACAAAGGAATTTTACCAGCAGATATGAAAGAGTTGCAGGAACAAGTTCTTCTGTAAAATATTGTGGTTAAAATCTATGAGGCTATGGTTAAAGTTTAAGCCAGGCGCTAAAAGAACCATGGATTTGCTCCTAGCTCTGCTCTGATTCTTTGAAAATATTGGACATAAAATTTGAACTCAAGTGCCTATTTTCACATCTGTAGTTTGAAGCATATATCTATCAATTCTAATGACAACATGTCTTGGTCATATTTACCACACTGAGATCACAGCAGTATCTAATTCATAGATGACACTAAAGTTAGGTCTATTGAATAAATTAGGGCTTGGTCTTCTTATTGCCTGTAGTGCTCACACATAATTAAAAGGCAGCATAGTATGGTGGTTAAGTGCATAGGTTGAGCCCAGTAAACCTGTGTCTGACTTTTCACTACTTATACATGTAAACCCGGTAAAGTTCCGTAATCATTCTGTACCGCACTTTCATCAAAGGTACGTTGTAATAATGGTACCTACATCATAAGATTGTTATAATAATTAGCTGAGTAAATATAAATAAAGCAATTAGGGCAGAGCCTGGCATATAGAAAACACAAGTACATGTTACTAAATTTGACCTTGTTAAAAAGATCTTTATTAACTCTATGATTTCCTGTTTATTCCCTTCATGACAATATTCTATTAAAACAATTAATGAATACTGAAATTGCCCAGTGAAGAGCAGGGGAAAGTGAAGGTAAATATTAACAATCAAGGAGTAAGAGTAAACATTTTATACATCCCCAGATATCCCAAGTTGCTCTCATGTCCTAGAATACAAACCAATCAATGCATTTCAAGGAGGCTCCTTTGTAAAACACAATGTATTGCTCATTAACTTAGGAATCTGGAAATAGAATGCATTTTCTCACAACTGCAAAAAGGAACAGAAGGGCAGGTATGCTACTTAATTCCCTTGTTTGAATTCAGTATTACAGTGTGCAGCATTTTTTACTAGAATACCCTGGGCATAACATGTTTATCATAAGCTTTCTCTTTGAGGCCTTTAATTTGCCCACATTCCCTCCCCTTGAGTTCCCATTGCAGTTCCACTAGGGAAGGAACTTTCTGATCCTACAGCCTACACATAGGTTAGAGGTTTGTCTGTCTTAATTTTACATTCCACTGAGCAAAGGAAATTGTTTCCAAAAGAATAAGGCAATAAAATTCCTAATTTTGCCTTTAAAATGCATAGGTAATCTATTTAGAATGATCTTTCTTTGAATACACAGGTTTGAAACATCTTAGGGGATCGTGATTATGAGCTAATTCCTGCTCCATTCTTCCAGGCTGGGCTATAGCTCTTGGCCCTATCCTGTAAAGACTCAGCCCTGAGCCAATTTAGATTAAACCAAAGGAGACCAAAAGAAAACTGGTAGCCACCCTGGGATAGGGTCAAGAACTGGTCATGCTTGAACCAGCCCATGGTTTGTTCTGCAGTGATTCATAGACATCTGCTTGTCAGTGAGTTGCAATCTTGCATTAACCTCTACCATGAGCTTCCAGATCACATACTTGGGCTTCTGCCTCTGTTTCCTGAGTTGCACTCCATTTGTAATCCAGTTTCCTGATGGCATTGAAAATTGGAGCCGAAACCTAGCTGAAATAGAGAGGACCCTGACATACAACTTTACCCCCATTGTTATTTGCTTTGGGGACTGGAACACTTTTCTCTATTTCATATGTTGGTCTTTATTTTGTTCAAAATAACATGGACTACCTGGAATCATGACATTGATTTCTAATTACCAGGCATATCTCCACTATATAGAAGTTCTTTATTTTGCACCACTCTTTAGATCAGACTCCTCTGTAAACAGACAGCTCAAATCAAGAAATAATTAATGCTACTTGTGGATACTCTCATTCTTATTTGTTTAAGCTGTCAGAGATAGCACCACATTTGGGTCTGTTAGTTCTGGCCTGGCTTATGTCTACTCACTCATGTCCTCGTTGAGCAGCTACAGATGGTTAGCTCATTATGACCCATGGAAGGGCCTAATGCGATCCTACTTCATTAAAAATTAGAATCACACACTCACAGACACACACACACACATGCACACACAAAAATAATATTCGCAGAGTTACTCACAATAGAAATACAGGTACACATGCACAAAAATGTCATAGCAGGATTATTTTTTATTTCAAATCATTTAACAATAATGTATAAATAAATCATGGGCTATTCATACAATAGAGTACTACACAATAATAAATAAACATAATTTATTGGTACATACAAAATTATAGATAAATTTTATAGGCATAACTGAGCAGAAAAAACCAAACACAGAAAGATATATTCTCAGTGGTTGTGTCTGTATAAAGGGCAAAAACAGACAAAACTAAGTGTCTATAGTGATTACCTCTGGGAAACGGAAGAAAAGACACAGAGAACAAGAGTTAAGGAGTAAACATGAGTAAATCACAAACTCCATCTTCTAGAAGCTAGCAGCCCTGTAGAGAACAGAAAAACGTACATAGAGGTTTATGAAATTGGAAGTAGCACCTTAGGAGGCAGCAAGCAGAGAGCCTTTCCTTTGACTCCTAAGGCTCCCTAGAGATCTGGAAGGCTTTTATGTTATGATAGAGTTTATATTACAGTGAGTCCTGGAAATTGTCATCCATCTGCTATAACTTGACAAAAGAAGAACTTGAGGCATCCTAGGATGCAGATAATGTTTCATTGCAGTCTCTCAGTAAAAAGACAGACATTTTCACGTTCAATATCTGTGCACTTTTCTAACTATGTATTCAAATTATAACATTATTAAAGATAAAAATATGGCCTCCTGCAATTAAGGTTCCTGCTGTTTAATTTTGGGGCTACAGATTTATAAATAGTACCTAATCTTCCCCTTGGCTATTTATCCATCCTCATTCTACCAATATTCTTCTGTGGGCAGATGATGCCAAAGTCTATAGCTGTAGCCCTGATATCCCTATCCTGCTGTCGAGCACACTTGCTACACGGGACCACTTGAACACTTCTTCACCTTTGACAGCTTGCCCACAATACTATTCTTTCTGCCTCTAAAATCTGTTTAGTCCATTCTCTCCTCCCCTACCTGATAATCTTTATCCTCCTATCTTCAGAGACCTAATTCTATGTATCCCGCAATGTCTACTTCAAACGCTACCTTTTTGATAAAAGTTTTTCCTCATTCCTTCCAGGTGCAGTTTCTCCCTCCTTTCAACGACCATCACCACTTTATTTTTATATCTTTTATAGTATTTATCAATTTTCCCCTTTTATCAAGGGCCTAATTTGCAAAAAAAAAAAAAAAATACTCAATGTGTAATGAGTAAGAAGCAGTTTGAATCCTACCTTTGTTGCTTACTAAGTGTGTGATTTGAGGCAAGTCATTTAACTTGAGCTTCAATTTTTTTTTTTTTTTTTTTTTGAGACAGAGTCTTGCTCAACTGTTGCCCAGGCTGGAGTGCATTGGTGTGATCACGACTCACTGAAACCTCTGCCTCTCGGGTTCAAGCAATTCTTCTGCCTCAGCCTCCCGAGTAGCTGGGACTACAGGCATGTGCCACCATGCCCAGCTAATTTTTGTATTTTTAGTAGAGACAAGGTTTCACCATGCTGGCCAGGCTGGCCTCGAAATCCTGATCTTGTGATCCGCCCACCTTGGCCTCCCAAAGTACTAGGATTACAGGTGTGAGCCACCACGCCTGGCCTTTTTTGTCATGTCAAAATATGGAAGATGGCTGCAAATTTTCAGGACTCACTACAATATAAACTCTATCCTAAAATAAAAGCCTTCCAGATCACTACGGAGCCTTGGGAGTCAATGAAAAGACTTTCTGCTAGGTGCCCTTTAAGGCTACTCCCTGTTACATAAACCTCTGTGTACATTTTCCTATCCTCTGCAAGGCTACAAGCCCCTAGAGGATGGAGTTTATGATTTACTCACGTTTAGTCCCTTAACATAAGCACCATGCCTTCTACACTGTTAGTGCACTAGAAATATGTGTTCTTTAAGTAAATCATGGAAAAGAATCATATAATGAAAGGGTGGTATTTTACATAAAGAATTAGACAAGTCTAGAATTTATTGGGATTGACCAAAGAAGTTGTATTCATTGATAACATCAGGATCTAAACCCAAGTGTCATGTCTCAGAGGCTAAGACTCGAATAACTTGACAGTTCATCCAATCATAAATAAAACAGTGAAAGGAACTCCAGTGATCATCTAGTTCAAGCACGTCGTTTTATAGGGTGTCCCTCCAACTGCTGAAATGCTTTTCCCACTTAATATAGCCAGAAAAGGCTACAGGAAGAGGCCAGGTTTCCTCTTTTCTCTAGAGATCTCTTAAGCTTGTTACTCTGCTTACGTCTGGAAGCCCTGTTGCTAGGCAACCATGAGCTCTTTCTACCACTTAAGTTTTAAGTGCATTTTATGAAATTTCTCTCCTTGATATACTTGAATGATGGTGGAGTTTACTATGAGAAAGAACAAACCTGAAAACAGCCAGCTTGTGAGCTTAGGGAAGTTAACTCAGTCCGGTTCCTCTAACCAGACAATGGGATTGTTTTGCTTGATGTGAATAATGAATAGGGTATTGGCATTACAGCATTAAGCACCCCAAGTCCACACCAGCTCTGGGCATGTGGATGAAAGTGCTTGCATCTTTTTTAAGGGTGGTGAATATTAATCTCACTATGCCCTTTTAAGATACAGATTTTTCCATGAAAATTACATGTTTTGGTTATTTGCTTTAACAAGATTTTCACTTGGAAACTTCCACATTTAATCTGATTTTTATAGCAACTACATGTAGTACAGAGGCCTTTTTCTTGTACCTGATTTATGACCTTCCCCTGGAAATTGCCCTGGGGACCCCTCTGGCCCACTGCTGAACTCTGGTACTCTTGGTTTCTCTAGTTCCTTCAACAGGGGAGCAAATGGGAATTAAAACTGACTTCTTTAACTGGTTTCAGCCTTGCTATTCGTATTTCTCTGCAATGCAGCACAGCATTCTCTTCCAAGCACAGCCAGCTCTAACTCTGGCAGTGTTTTCATAATTTATAATATATTTTAATATTGGGACTCAGTTCACATATTTGGGAGGATTTGGTTAGTTTTTTCTCAAAGGCTTGGATATAATAGGACGTTTGTAGCCAGTTGCTCTTCCGGCCATTATTTTGTCTCATAAGCCAACTCTGAACCCAGTTTACTTCACAAAAACTGACAATGGTGGTTTTATTTTTAGCTCTTGAGCCAACTCTGCAATGATAATCAACCAGTTATTTCAAAGGTAATACAAGAGCTAGGAATTATTATTCCAAAATATTTGAAAGTTGCCAAGGGCCATACAAATTTTATTAAATCATTTATAATAAAACATGTTAGAATTACAAATTATAATAATTTACTTTTATATATCACTTTCCAGAATACAAAATACCTTATCTTGATGCTTACAATGACCTTGCGGGATAGGCAAAGCCCTCTGAAGGTAGGCATTAGCTCCAATTTACACACTTGAGAAGCTGAGACTCAGGGAAGTAACATGACTTGTCAGGAACATTCTGTGCAGGAGCTAGGACTTTAACCCAAGACTTTCAGTTCCAAACTCACCACTCTATTACTAATGATATTCTTTGCCAAATATCAGAAGATTACACTTATTGAGCTACTTATCCCATAACTTGCATGGTAGAAAGTAATGATAATTCTTTTTTTTTTTTTTTTTTTTCTTTTATTATTATTATTATTATACTTTAGGTTTTATGGTACATGTGCACAATGTGCAGGTAAGTTACATATGTATACATGTGCCATGCTGGTGCGCTGCACCCACCAACTCGTCATCTAGCATTAGGTATATCTCCCAATGCTATCCCTCCCCCCTCCCCCCACCCCACAACAGTCCCCAGAGTGTGATGTTCCCCTTCCTGTGTCCATGTGTTCTCATTGTTCAATTCCCACCTATGAGTGAGAATATGTGGTGTTTGGTTTTTTGTTCTTGCGATAGTTTACTGAGAATGATGATTTCCAATTTCATCCATGTCCCTACAAAGGACGTGAACTCATCATTTTTTATGGCTGCATAGTATTCCATGGTGTATATGTGCCACATTTTCTTATTCCAGTCTATCATTGTTGGACATTTGGGTTGGTTCCAAGTCTTTGCTATTGTGAATAATGCGGCAATAAACATACGTGTGCATGTGTCTTTATAGCAGCATGATTTATAGTCCTTTGGGTATATACCCAGTAATGGGATGGCTGGGTCGAATGGAATAAATGCTAATACTAAACGCTGTGAATACATTTGGAATTCAAGTCCTATGACATACATGCTATTATTTTCCACATTTTATTGATAAAGAAATTCAGGCAAAATCAAGTTACATAACTTGCCAAATGTCACACATTTAAGAGAAAGACTGAAGATTCAAATCGAGGCCAACTGCTGAGTCCTAAGCACCGCTATGACTGATGTAAGAAATATAAGGCAGCTAGCTGTAGAGAAAGGACTGTGGTGACCAAGCGAGTTCACAAGTTCATTTGAGGACCCATCTTGGGACCTCATGTTCATTAACACAGTATTCACTTGCTGCATGCTTCAAGCAAATAACTGGTTGGTTTACAACTATGCAGCTAAAGAATATTAGACTCAAGTACTACGAGTCTAAGAACACAGCTGAATCGGGTGGGTTGGGGTCATAGAGATGACTCCTACTCTAAGTTACTGATTGGGACACTTGCCTTTGATCCTGCTCTAAGTAATTCATATATCTTTATTTTTTTTTCCCATGAGACATAACTTAAATAAAATCTGATAGGTAGGATGATCATATGTCCCCATTTTCCCAGGTCCTTATTGTTTTACTTCTGTTGTATCAAAGTAATTATTGACAATAGCCCCTTTCACTCTCAAAGGCTTCCCAGTTTGGGTAGTAGATATTATGGTAAGAAACCCATAGTTTCCAGACTATCAAAATTTCAATTGAGTGGAAAACCTCACATTTTGTTGTAAAATTGACTTGAATGTGGATAGTTAATAGCTATTTTGTCTTGATTAGATTGAACTTAGCTCAGTCTCCTGTCTTTCATCTGCAAGATGGATATACCAATATAAATCTTACATACTTATTATAAGGATTACATTATACACAAGCATTGGCTCCCCGTGAATTTGTTCCCATTCTTCACTTTCAGTATCCTTTATTTAATACTTAACCGAGGGCTGACAGTTGTTCTTTTCTATATATGCTGCTTGTCTCTTAAAATAGGTAAGCCCCTCAGTGGTCATGATCGAATGTTAAATCATTTGTAAGTCCCGGTCACTTGATATGCTTCCTTGTAATTGCTTTTTGTGTAATAAATGTTTGCAGATAGTGGATTTGTCTATGAGTAGATCTTATTGAAATATTTAAGCATCTCTAGTATACAATAGTTTCATGGAATCAATGTTAAGGTCAGAAAGTCATCCAGCCACAAATCTTACTCTCTTCAGTAAGCAAGTTCATCCTGGTGGTTACAATGCTTCTTTTATGCTACTAGGGTATTCCTTAGCAAATAACTGCAAGATAGCTTTACATGGCATGGTGCATTGCAGCTAGAAGTCTTCCCTTCTTTCTGATCCTTATATCAATATTTGTTTTCTTCATTTTGCACATGATAAAAGTTCGTCCTTTATTAAGGAAGTAAATAGTATAGCAGTGGCTTTAAAGTGATTTAGTTGCTCTGTAAGAATTTCCAAGTTCCTTAAAGAAGCACTGCATTGTATCTTAAGAAGGCACCACATGGTTTGGCTACAGAGAAAGTTCCAAGTTAAAGTTTACATGAAGATATGTTTGCAGGGGTCTCTGCAGCCTTCTGGACTGATCTGCATAGAATCTGTATAACATGCAGTTGAGAGGAAGAGTAAGACAGAATGGCTAGCCTGAAACACACACACCAGAGCCATTCTAGAAGAATCTGACCCTGCTAGAAAGGCCAGCAGCAGAGATGACCAGGCAGGTCCCAGCGCAGTGAAACTGGCCTCAGTTAAGGTATTCCAAGTGGTCAGTGTTGAGGAACAGAATGAGGTAGGGAGAGCCTTGTATGGAAAAATCCAAGGACGAGGGAGTAGGATTCTTGACAATCAGAGAAACTGTTGCTATGAGCCCAGGAAGTTTCCTCATTGAGAACTCTAAGCCTAGCCTCTTCAGGGATTAGGAATTATACTTCCTCCATAAATACTTATCACATTTTATAGCAATTTCTTGTTAATTATCTGTCACCTCACTAGACTGTAAACTATGTGAAGGTAAGGGAATCTCAGCCTTGTCCTGCTCTAATCCAGTACTCAGCAGGCACACTGTAATTGTTCAATAAATAATCGTTATGTAAATAAATGAACCAATAAGCTACATAAACAGCAGTATCTTAGCCATGAGTCTAGGTAGAACACTAAAGCAAAGCTTCATAAGGGAACTACTGAATCAGGCAAGTACCAGGTCGAAATTGTGGGTGTGATATGGACTCATCTCCATAGAAAATATCCAAGGTCAAGCTAGCAGAGACTCTATGGGACCACTGAAATTCAGGGCAGAGCATATGGCTTAATCCCAAGTCTAACCAAAGAGAAGACACTACCATTGCTATCCTGTTCTTGTTTTGCTCAGAGAACACAAGTCTGACTGTTAATAGGTCAAGCCTTGAGGAGTCACGAAAGGCACTGGGGTATTTGTCCTTGCATTAGGTCATTTTAAGCAGACGCTTCTGGCAGATTCTGTAAAATCTACATATTGGCTTCATTTTTATTGTAATTTGATGGAAAGCTGGGTATTGATTTTTAGAGTAAAAGCAAAAAATACTTGGAAAGGTTTTGATTCTTTCCATTAACTTTATTAGAACTATAACAAATCAGTCATCTATTAAGACTACAGCATTTGTATAGAGAAGACAGATTCCTACACTAAAATTGTTTGGTCCCAATCTCTGTCTCTCCCTAAGCAAACACAGTGTGTTACTTAACCATTCTTCTAAAGATTTTTTTTCTCGGGCAGGGCATGGTGGCAGCTCCTGTGGTCTCAGCTACTCAAGAGACGGAGGTGGAAGGAACACTTAAGCCCAGAAGGTCGAGGCTGCAGTGAGCTACGCTCACACCACTGCACTCCAGCTTGAGCAACAGAGCGAGAACCTGTCTCAGATAAATAAACCAATAAAAATAAAGAGATTAACAAAATAATAATTTAGAAAGACAAAAAATATTTATTTTTTGAAACAGGGTCTCACTCTGTCATCTAGGCTGGAGTGCAGTGGCATGATCATGGCTCACTGCAGCCACGACCTCCTGGGCTCAAGCAATACTTCCAACTCAGCCCCCTGAATAGCTGAGACTATAGGTGTGCAGGACCATTCCAAGCTAATTTTTGCATTTTTAGTAGAGATGGGGTTTCACCATGTTGCTCACGTTTGTCTTGTGCCCCTGGGCTCAAACAATCCATCTACCTCAGCCTCCCAAAGTGCTGAGATTATAGACATGAGCCACCATACCTGGCCAATCTCTTCATTTTTTAATGTAAATAATTCTACTTTAGAAAGATCATTTGCTTATTTGCTTTGAGGTAAATTAAAGACTTAGGAAATATCAAAAACATTCAATATACATTTGATTCTAATAGCATATCTTCATTTTCTATTTGAAAAAAATTTTAAAAACACTATAAGGTAGCTTTTAAGGATACTTAAGGCTCAGCTATGAGTCACTCTGGGATAAGTACAGTTCAAGGTGACGCTGAGGCTTGGTCAGATCAAAACCAATGGGATGAACATTAGTATATTTAGCTCTGTATCCTAGGGCTTAGGCAAGAATTTGAAGTAGAGGATGTGCTCAGAAAGTCGATGAAACAATAGATGAAAAATTTAAAAATTGAATGAATTAAATAATCTTGAAGGATGTGTCTGTTAATCAGCTAACCAGTGATACCAAATAATGCCCAAATAGGTAGAGGCAATAGGCTTACTATTGGTAATGATAACATACAATCAGGTCAAACCTGTGGTTCCTGGCATGAGTTCCCATAGTTTGAATGGATGGCACAGCTCAAAAAAGACAAGTGACAGGAACGATGTCTAGATTCTAATAATGCTGAGCCACAGTTGAGGTTAAATCTCTTTTCTCACCATGGAAATGAAAAGTTGAGCAGGAAGACAAGATTAAGAGGAACAAAGAGGCCTACACCTCAGAGGCAAAGGTGAAGGCTGTAGCCTTGTGGCTTTCAGATGCTCATGGTTCATGAGAGGTGAGGCAGATCAATGACAACAAATCTAATTCACCACCTACGCTGTCACTGAATTTCTTTCTGTTCTGATGGGGATTGGCTACAAACTGGGAGGGAAGTTAGGGCGAAGTGAGGGTTTCAGTATCCCATGGCAGAAATAAGTGGGGAGTCACAAAATGCACTGGGGTATTTGTCCTTGCATTAAGTCATTTTAAACACACGCTTCTGGCAGATTCTGTAAAATCTACGTATTGGCTTTATTTTTATTGTAATTTGATGGATAGAGAGTGATACTAAAAAATTCCTGCTAAGTACAACATTTTCTTTCTCACCACCTAGGATGAATGAATCTTATCTAGAGTAAAGGAGAGATTCTAAAGAAGATGCCAGAGAGGGTGGGTCTATGTACCTGCCTGTCATCCCTACAACTGCTTTGTGATCTAGGTTTCATTTCTCCCAGTTTTACAGACAAGGAAACTAAAGCTCATGGAAATTAAATAATTTATAAAAATTTACAATACAGGAAGAGACAGAGATAGTTATCAAAGGTAGATCTTTTTCAATCTTATGGCACCTTCAGCTAACTTAAGACTCTGAGAATCTAAGCCTATGAACTTCAACAGAAACAAAAGACACTGCCTGCCCGTCTTTTTGGGACTGGGCTGTCCTCACCTGTTAGCTATTAAGAAGTGTGATCATTTTCAGCCCTTACTCCAGAGTCTGACTCCAATCATCATCCCTATTACCAATCTTCAGATGTGTATTCTGAGAGAGATTGAAAACTTATAACTGCTAAATCTTGACTTCACAGGACAGAAGAAAAAATGTAAGCAGTCAAAAATGTGAACTCAGACTAATAGGAACTGCTTTAACTAGAAGAGATGAGATATTATTATTACCTAAAGGATTCATGGGACTAGAAAGAGAGGTAATGGCAAAAGCATCCCTATACCAGAGAAGAACGAGTAACATGGGACTAGAAAGAGAGGTAATGGCAAAAGCATCCCTATACCAGAGAAGAACGAGTAACTGCTCATGGTTAACTATAGGAGATTTTTAATTCACAGGTCCTTCTAATGCTGCTCAAATCCTTAAGCTGTATTTATCCTTTTTGTTCCCACATGTGTAGACTTCTATTCCCCTCTCCAGCGCATAAATCCAACACTAACTCCCAGTTTACCAAAGACAGATGGTTAAGGAGGTGTAATTCATGGGAAATAGATGTTTCCGAAGCCACAAGGTTTAGTACATATAGTAGAGCATCAGTCTATGGTTCTCCTTGCTCTTTTGTTTTTTTCAAGAACTGGTATCTTTTTAGCATTCAAACAGAGGTGTTATGAGTCAGCAAAAAGAAAATAAAGTTTTTGTTATAAGTCAAATTGACTATTAGTATTGTTGTATGTTTTGAATGGAAATAAATGGCATTCAATTCTTTAATCTATCCATATGCTATATGTATATCACCGAAAATGTCTTTAGTATCAAGAGTTAGTGCCAACACTGCACTACATAGATTTATACACACAAGGGTTAAAGTATTAAAAACTATCTTAAAGCGACATGGAAAACGAACAGCCAATGAAAAGCTCTTTTGATGAGGTAATGCTATTTGCTTAAGTTTCATTGGTTGAGTCTAAAATTTCTGTTTCCAGGAGTTGGAGGACAAGTTTCTCTGCAACCAGAAAGAACTGGATAGTCTCCAATTGCTTATATAAGATATTTTATGATCACTTAGTAAAAGCAAGTCCCTCCTCAACTTGCCAATAGCCTAGAATTATTTCCCAACAAACTCATACATAAACTAGCCTGCAGGGATTTCTGCTTGTTCCAAAACAAAATCTACATGAGAGATTAAGAAATGCAGAGTTAAATTCTGAGTAATTATATTTGTGTACTATGTTGGAAAGAATATTAAACTGTAAGTTAACACACCTCGTTCCTCATCCAAGCTCTGATACAATCACCTTGGCAACCTTGTGCTGCTACTTACCACTTCTAGAATTTAGGTTCATCTTGTTTTTGTTTTTCAAAATTCTTATTTCTTGCTGAAAAATGACAATAATTGTGACAGTCCTATCTATTCCACAGACTTTTTGCATGCAAGGACAGCCAAAGAAATATTGAATATGCAAGAGCTCTGAAAGATATCATATCTACCTCAACTCACAGGGTTTCCTGTAATTTTAGGGAAAGATGACATTATGACTCCTTTTTGAGGTAACATTAGCACCCTTCATAAGCAAGCACAGAAATCCTCTTAGCTAGATATGATACGTCCATATGTTAAAAGAAAAAAAAAAATCCAACAGAAACTGAGAAGGTAGTCTGCTTTAATGCTAGGGAGGAAGATACACATTTCATTGAGGTAGAGTTCTATCCAAGCCAAACTGTCTTGAGACTTAATTATCTAATTACAATAGTTCTCTTAGCTTTGTGAAATATAGATAGGCTGTTTGTCCCATTGGGAGTTTTAAATCCTATCTTCAAGCCCACTAGACTTTGAGGCAACTATCCCACTACTCATTGCAATGTCTAGCCATCTAAGTATACAACCCACTGCATAGGCACATCTGTAGCTTCAAGTCTATTGCTATCTTGGCAAGAAAAAAAAGGCAACAGATTTATTTTCTGGGAGAGAGTTCTAGTTATAGATCTTAACATATTTAAAAGCAAAACTCTTGATATTCTTACTACCCAACTCTAGCCTTCCCAAATCCCTACCTCTCTCATCTCAGTAAATGGAAATCCCATCCTTCATGTTGCTTAAGCAAAACACCTTGGAGTCATCTTTATTTCTTTTTTTCTCCACCCAGCCTTGACTCTAGCAGCAAATACTGCCCACCTACTTTCAAAATACACTCACAATCCAGCCTCTTCCACTCATAATCACCACTGTGATTATCACTCTGGTGGAAACTGCTGCCATTTTTTCCCCCTGGATTATTGCAAAAACCTCCTAGTTATTCTCCCTGCTTATGCCCATCCCATACGATCTACTGTTCAAAGAGCAACCTAAGTAATTCTCCTAAAAAGTTAATGAATAATGTCACCTCTCTGCTCCAGACCCTCAGAGGTCCCATCTCACTCAAAGTGAAAGTCAGAGGACTTACACTGACCTGGCCCCAACACGACTTCCCTACTCCTCTTCTACTACTGCCCTCTTCTGTACCTGGATTACGGCAAGCATCCGCATCCGCCCTCCACACCTTTGCACTGGGTGTTTCTTCTGTCTGGGTTGACCATCTTCCAGCAAACTTTCTCTTGCTGTCTCTTCATCTTTATTCTCAATTAGAACCTTTTCAAATGCATTCTTAATCTACTCTCATTGCAATGGTTAATTTTGTGTGGCAAATTGACAGGGTTAAGGGATGCCCAGATAGTTAATGAAACATTATTTCTGCTTGTGTCTATTTCCAGAAGAGAGTAGCATTTGACTCAGCACACTGAGTAAAGAAGATCCCCCCTCACCAAGGTGGGTGAGCATCATGAAATTTACGGAGAGACAAGACGTAGCAAAAAGGTGGAGGAAGGGAAAATGCACTCTCTCTCTTCTTCTCCCTCCTTCCCTTCCTCCCTCCCTCCCTCCCTCTCTCTCACATACACACACATACACACACATCTTGAACTGGAGCATCTATCTTCTCCTGCCCTCAGAAATTTTAGTTCTTGCTCTCTGCATCTTCAGATTCCAGGACTTACACTAGCACAACACTAGCACCCCCTCCAAACACACACCCTGTTCTTAAGACTTTAGACTCAGGGTAGGAGTCACACCAGGGGCTCCCCTCATTGTCAGGCCTTCAGACTCAGGGTGGGAATCACACCATGGGCTCCCCTGGTTCTCAGGCCTTCAGATTTGGGCTGAATTACACCACCAGCTTTCCTTGTTCTCCAGCTTACAGATGGCATGTCATGGGTCATCATCTTCATAAATGCATGAACTGATTTCTGTAATTAATCTCCTCATATATATTAATTATGTTTTTCTACAGAACCTTGACTATTAAACCCATATAAAATTATGTCTTCTACACAAACCCTTCATTGTCTACATTGCTATGTTTTTCTCTACAGTTCTTGTTGCTATCTAGCAGATTTTAGGTTGTCTTGTTTATTGTCATCCTTTTGCACGACAACATAAGCTCCATGAGGACAAGGATTTGATAATTTTTCTTCTATATTCCCAGCGCCTAGCAGTAGGTGCTGAAAAGTATTTCATATAGTACGCAGGAAAGGTAGTGTATTCATATCTTACTTGAAGTAGTCATAAAATATTTAATACTTAAGGAAAAACCACAGTGTAATTATGAACTCTTAAAATTGATCCTAAAAATATTGTAATTTATGTGTTCCCAGAGGAGGCATTCAGTCAGTGTCAGTATCATTGCACTAAGTGTATAGATGCTCAAGGACATTCTACTGATTGGAGAAATAGGAAAAAGTAATGTATAAATGAATGCTTAGAATTACTCAGACACTGGGAGATTTTCTTTCTTTAGCATTTTGATCTAATTTCAGGAATCTTAGTGGTTGATAATCATTTAGATATACATATTCTTATGCATTCATTATAAAATCAGTCCTTTCTGTTGATGTATAAACACATGTGTACCAATAAGATACTGAAATATCATCTATTATCCTGACTACAGACAGTGAAATTCTGATAATATGAGTAAGTTACTCTCTAACACCAAGTTAACCAGTTATTCATGTAGGTTGAGAAGTGCATACTTAATTCATCTTAGATAGAAAGAATTTTTAAAATGATCTAGAAGAATCAGTATGTCTCTGAGAACCTTATTGATGTGCAGAGGGAGTACCTTCATAAGAAACAATATGGCATATATTAAAGAAAATATTATTCTGACACTTGTTAAAAGGATACAAAAGATTTTAATGAGGACTATTACCATAGGTATCAAGACCATTAGAGTCAGGGAGAGAGACGACCTCTGAATACAAAACAGACCTTCAAGGATTTATAGCCAAAGAGCAGAGTGAGAGAATCAGTGGATAGAAAATTACTGGCTGGGTGCAGTGGCTCATGCCTGTAATCACAGCACTTTGGGAGCCAAAGCGGTCAGATCGCTTGAGGCCAGGAGTTCAAGACCAGCCTGGCCAACATTGCAAAACCCCATCTCTACTAAATATAGAAAAATTAGCCAGGCGTGACTGTGCGCACCTGTAATCCCAGCTACTCGGGAGGCTGAGGCACAAGAATCACTTGAACTCAGGAGGCTGAGGTTGCGGCGAGCCGAGATAGCACTGTTGCACTACAGCGTGGGTGACACAGTGAAAATCTGTCTCAAAAAAAGAAAAGAAAAGAAAAGAAGATTACTAGGAGGTGACAGCTAGGATCCAGGGTAGTGGGATTCTTGCTAAACTGACTTAACAAGATTCTTACCAAAGGTAAGCCAAGTATATATGCACCAAATGCTGAGAATGAGAAATCTGATGAGTTATCGAGGATGATCGGATATCAAGGGTGGGAAGATTCTTGCTAAAGTGACTTAGCAGGATTCTGGCTAAAATTGCACTAAGCAGGCCTAAGATAAAACCCAAGAATGAGGCCTAGTCTTACAGGTGGCTCAGAGGAGCCTGGCTAAGGTCTGGTCAAGGAGAGAATCTTTATTACACAAAAGGTCATATCAAGAGCCCATCTGAAGTTCATTTGTCTCCAAATATCATAAATAAGACTTGGCCACTATTTAAATCAACAATATGCATCCACTGACCTTGCTGTAGGCACTGTGCTCAATATAGAAGAAATAAATTCAAATATAATGCAATTTTGACCTGGGAACTCCCACTCCAGTGGAGAGACCAATGTGTAAATTAATCATCACAATGTAATACAGCATGTGCTTTGATAGAGGGTGAAGAACATATTATGAAACGCAAGGAGGAAAGGACGTTGATGTTGAACAGAAGAGAAAAATACAGGGGTCATGGAAGTCTTCACAGCAGTCGATTCATTTGGTTTGGGTCTTGACTGAAGGGTAGGAGCTTACTGATCAGAAAAATAAAATTGAGGAATATCTTTCAAGGAAAAAGCAACAACACTTACATAGGTTCAGAAATACAAAACAAATATGATAGCTCACTGGGAGATGCAAGAAGAGGCTGGACCCAGCATGGGGTGCCTGAAGAGGAATGGAAATGAGTAAGGCAGGTAGTCACCTGGATCCAGATTGTGACAGACACTGTACTCTAATTGCGTCCTTGGGTTTGACCCTATAGGAGGAACAGAGGAGTGGAAGTCAGATTTATAGTTTAGAAAGATTTCTCTGACACAAGTGGAAGAGGGAGACTGACGTATAAACAGACCAAATAAAAAAGACTACTTTGGTGGTTTCTGGAGAGAAAATTAATAATGAGGGTTTCAAGGAAGGCTAATGAGGTTGGAAAGGAAATGACAAATTTAGAGGGGACAGATTTTCATTAGAAATCCAATGTTAATTATAAGGTAAGACTTCTGACTGCTTATGAAGATAGTGGTAGTATTATATTAATACATATAAAGAGTATAGAAAAGTGAAATAAAATAAAAACACGTCACCTGTGGGGTATATAGAGAGATTTGTTTCGAATATGTTGAATTTAAGGTGCTCAAGTGACCTTCAAGTCTAGATGTCTGGAATGCAGAACTGTGTGTGGGTTTGTGACGCAGGTGGAGGTAGGTGAGACAGGAACTTGCAAATCACTGTAACAGAAACAGGAGTTTGAACCACTAGAGATGGAGAGCGTACACAGGAAGAACACCGTGTGAGAAGACAATAAAAATGGAACCCAGGTGCACTCATGCATAAGAAAAACCGCTGTGTGTTCAATTAAAAAGAAAAGGCTTATGTTATATAACCCCAAATGTTCCTAAGCAGGATGAATTATGTTAGTAAGAAAAGCCCTGTTTTGAGAGTACATTGATAGGTTTAGATAAGCAAATATGAGATATGCAAATCTGCTAAATTAATCTGCAAATGAGAACAAGAGAATTGAAGTTCTTTAGAGAAAAATACAGACAAAAGAACAAAAAAGGAAGGCTAGATGCTTAGGGAAATCAGAAAGCGAGATTCTGGCAGGAACTTTAGAAAAAATATGTTTCAAAAACAGATTTGAAATTCTATGTTGTGATTTACACTCTTCCCAAATGAAAACTTCCGTAAGTCCACAGTTCTCTAATGTCTTTACACCTGCGGATTCACTGGTCTGGAATTGTGTGGAGGGGGTCAGTTCTCTAAGGGCTATTGATTTCCACTTTTGGCTGCTTAGTGCAATTAAAAGACAATGTCTATAAGATAAGAGAGAGGAGGCCATGAGAGACTAGGCAGCAATAACTGACACACAAAAAAATTGTGAGAAGGACTTCCTACTTCCCCCAGGGGCTAGAAGTTTCCTGTTGACCTACGTGCTACAAAGTAGAGATATTCATAAATGATACATACCAATAAAACACATTTAACAAATTTAGCTAGCTAGCTAGCTATGTGATCTTAGGCAAGTTTCCAATATTTACCCATATACTGACTCACTTACATATGTCTCTGTATTCTTATATTAAATTCAAATTTAAAATGATAGCCTCATTGACATGCATAGCATGAACCATCATGTTTGTCTATATATTTAACCTCCTTTCTATTAATACATTCCCTACCATGTGCATATGCAAAATGTTGCTTCACTGTACATCCCCAAAAATACAGGAACAGTATATGTATTGTTTTTTGTTTGTTTGTTATTTTAAGCTACATATTCGCCAGGTGCGGTGGCTCACACCTGTAATCCCAGGACTTTGGGAGGCTGAGGTGGGTGGATTACTGGAGGTCAGGAGTTCGAGACCAGCCTGGCCAACATGGTGAAACCCCTTCTCTACTAAAAATACAAAAATTAGCCAGGAGTGGTGGCACATAATCCCAGCTACTCAGGAGGCTGAGGTAGAATTGCTTGATCCTGGGAGACGGAAGTTGCCCTGAGCTGAGATCGTGCCACGGCACTCCAGCCTAGCCAACAGAGCAAGACTCTGTCTCAAAAAAAAAAAATAATAATAATAATGATAAGCTACATATTAATCTCTGGTTTTAGAAAAAGATAATTTTTTAATTTTATGAGGTTTTGTGTTAGGCAAATCATGCAAAGCAGATATAAGAAGCTTAAAAATATTTCCATAATGCAAAAACATAAATCGGAAGGCTTTTTTAGAAAAATCAATACAGCCAAGCAAACCTTATGTGCATTCTGCAGGCAGCTGCTGTCAAGTTTCCATGTTGCCCTATGGGTCTCAGAGGACGCCCTTATTCTTGCTGCAGATACTGCAGAGATGTGGGTGTGGTTTCCAATACAGAAGCTAACTGTCTATGAATATTCATAAACACACTCTAGCTAAAACCTTCTAAGGGTTTTCTGGGAACAGTTAAAATAGCAACAGTAAATTTTAATCTAACCAGATAAAATAGATAAGGAAGGATGCTGAGTTATTTGAAAATGAATATATACAGCACCCCACTCCCAAAGCCTGTTCAGCACAGAGCCAGTTTCCTCCAAATCAGTCCACTCTGAGTTATGAGGGCATGTTACTTGAAACAGATTGGTAAGGAACAAGAAGCACAATTCACAGAAGCTACAAAACAATAGGATCCAATGATTTCTTAAGACAGTGTCTATAATTGGTTATTTCTGAATCCCTAGGAAAAGTTCCAAAACTCAGCCTCAAACTTTCCTTACGTAGTATTGATTTTTTACAAAATTGTGCACTTAAGCATTGTTTTCCCAATCATGAGCTGATCTTTGCACAGCATGTGAAAAATACAAAGTTGTATAAAGAAAGCCAAAATACATTTAATTCCTCAATCCAAAAATTATAAATGCTATAAACATAGAGACAACTATTTTATCTCACAGAAATCTCTGTGTGCAAATTTATCTGTGTATCTACCATCTATCTAACCTATCTATACATATATACACATACCTATCACATAAATCTCTTTATACAAATTTATCCATATATCCATTTATCTACCACCCATCTAACCTATCTATACACATATACACATACACACAATATTTTTAAATGGATATTTTAAATATTTAAAGACAGTGGTAGTTTATCTATATACTGTTTGATATCTCTCTTTTCAGGTTATATCAAGGTCACTTTGCTAAATTTTTACAAATGATCTAAAATCCCATCTTATGGATATGCTATCATGCATGTGAATAAACTTTAATTGTTGGATGTTTAGTAATTCTTATTTTTTGCTATCATAAATAAGAGTATAATAAATATTACTGTACATAAGTCTTTATGGGCATTTCTGATTATTTCCTATAAATAAATTTCTTGATTAGAATTAGCCTGGTAAACTTTCACAAAATTTTAGAAAATGTATAGAAATTTTTGCTCATAAACGAACAATGCTTATTTTGCCCTATAGTCACAACTAAGATAATAAGTATGATCACGATAGCAAAAAAATCCTAATCTGCATTATTGGATTACTAACAAAGTGGAACATTCCCATACGATTATTTATTTCTTTTTCTATTATTTGGTAATGATCATATTATATCCTTGATCATGGTCTTTAATAGTGCAAAAATTAATTTTTATAGTATTTATTTCACTCTCTGCTTCTATCATTATCAAATGTAGTTTTAGCAAAATGTAAATTTTTGTTAAATGAATTGGAAAGCTTTTGATATTATTTTCTTTTAACCTGGCATAATTAGTTATGGACATTAAATCTTGGAAATTCAAAATATAGACCTGGAATTACTAGTTACGGCAACACTATTTTTCAGATGTAATTTTTTGGTCAAAAAAAAAATCTCATTTTTGCATATCCATGATCAATTCCTATCTTCTATTTATTCTTAAATGAAATGAAGTCATAACATTTTCTAGAAATTATGTTTATTCTGTCAAGATTTCAAATGAAATAAAATTTATTGGCAGAGTATTCTACATGTTATTTATTTAAAATATATTTTTTATTAGTCACATATTGTTTTTATTTATAACATTGTGGGGTTTTTTTCTCTATCTTTTCTTAAAATAGATAAAAGTTTAGTTAATTAGTACTTTATTTTCTGGGAAGTTATCATTTTAATTTATAAGTGATCTTTGTATTCCCACTTAAAGTTTTTGCCCTGGAACCCTCTAGCTGTAACTAATGTTATGTATACTTTGCTGTAGTATTTCATAAATTTTTCGTCCAAAATATTCTCTCCAACAAGTTACTGATAACAATTCCATTTCACCTTATTTTGGAAGAGTATTACTGAACAACAGAATTGTTCTTTACTTTTTGTCCAGTCTATAATCAGGCTATTTATCTTGGTTAAATGTTTTGTAAAAACTCATGTTGGGTCTTTTATTACATTTTGTTATACCTTTTTTTCTATTTGGCTCTTTGAGCTAAGATTTCTTATTGGCTTTTGCTTTTCTCCAATAATTTGGAGAACTTAAAACCATTTCGCATTTTATGTATGACTAACTCAAACTTTTAAAACTATATTGGAAATTTATGTTTCTAATAGTAAGTGTTAGAAATGGGAAAATATTAACTGACTTCTATTTTAAAAGATAAGGTGTTTTTTTTTTGTTTGTTTTTCTGTTTTGGTTTGTTTTGTTTTTTTGAGATGGAGTCTCGGTCTGTCGCCAGGCTGGAGTGCAGTGATGTGATCTCCTCTCACTGCAACCTCTGCCTCTAGGGTTCAAGTGATCCTTCTGCTTCAGCTTCCCGAGTAGCTGGGACTACAGGGACGCACCACCATAAACTTCGTATACTGTTATGCTTTGGGTGCTATTTTCCCAGATATACCTATGATATTTTTTAATTAGTTGTTTGTTTGACTTTCTTTTTGTCACTAGGTTTTAGTTTCCTAAACCTACCTGATAATCAAAATCACATTGGGCTTTGGTTGCAATTTTGAATTTTTTGGTTCCATCCAAACCTACCTAATCATACTCTCTAGGAGTAGGCCTGGGAATTAATATTTTCAGCATGTACTTGAGGTGTGCCTTTGAGCTTGTTTAAAAGGTGTGAGTTTACATTCAACATTTTTTAGAGTTTGCATTCAACTTTTTTTTTTTTTTTTTTTTTAACCCAGGGGATCTGACTGATCTGCAAACTAGAGTATCATTCAAGAGTCTTTTCTGTTATCTATATATGTGTTACTACTGTTCCATTTATGTTTTTTTCTTTTTTATTAAGAATGCCAATTATGTGTAAATTACCTCTGGTTTTTATATGAAAACTTTCACCTTTTAGCCATTTGAATGTTTTTGCTTTTAATGGTGTGAGTTTTTGTCTATCATGGTTCCATCTAATAATTTGTATTTCTGCCATTATGATATGTTCTCCTCAATATGATGCAGATTTTAATTCTTAGCTCCTTCTGTTCTTGTTGATTTACAAATTTTTACAAATAATTTTATGTCAATTTTACTGAGAAATGTTTTTATTTTATCTTGCTTTATTATATGTCCTGTTTGCTATGGTTATTCAATCTCAAAAATGTGTTCTTTCCTTAAGGGCACAGAATTATTGTAGAATCATTCAACTTTGAGGTTTTGTGGATCACTCCTATCTCTCATCAAAGCATTGATGATGATTTTTCCTCATTATATTTTGTTGATCACTTCATTAAGGCACTGTGAAGAGGGAGGAAAAAATGGGGAGGGAACCATTTAGAGAAATACATGAAGTTTTCTGCTCATGTTGCCATCTCACTCAGAAGTCTTACAAACTCCTGTTTGTAGTATTTGTATGTTTGTGTGTGTTTTCTGTTTCCCACATAAAAATAACCCTATTAACTTTATGGTTATATAAGTAATACTTCTTTATTGTATGTTTTTCAGATAGTACAAAAATGTATCATGATAAAGAGGAAGTAAAATTGCCCTTGCTATGGTCTATGTCTGTGTCCCTCCAAAACTCATATTGAAACAATCTCCAAGGCAACAATATTAAGAGATGGGACTTTTAGGAGCCGATTAATTAATGAGAAAGAAGCTCTCATGGATGGGTAGTAGGCCCTTATAAAAAGCCTTGAGGGAATGGGTTCCCCTTTTCTTCTTCTCTGCCATGTGAAGACACACGCATCCTGTTTTGCCTTCCACCTTCAGCCTGCACATGAAGCACTAAGCTAAATATATTATACGCCTTATCTCATCTTAACCTCAGCATAGCCCTGTGAGGTAGGGACTTCATTATTTCAGTTTTGCAAAGGAGAGAACTGAGGTGCAAAAAACACAGTGGATTGGCCAAGGTCATTGAGCATGGTCACTGGGCAAAGGCCAAGGAATGAAAGGCTGTATGTTCAAAGTCAGACGGAATTTCCTCCTGAAAGCCATGAGGAGATGCAGAAGGATTTTTACCAAGATAGTGACATGATCTTATCTGAATTGTATAAAGCTAGACCTGGAGTTGGGGACTGGGGAAGAAAGGCGGAGCCACGGGCAGAGGAAAGTAAAACAGAGTCATTTAGAAAGTTTTAGGTGAGATCTAAGGGTGAATAATGAATCAGAATGTATGCATCTGGTGAGAAGGGAATTGATTTGAGAGAGAAGAACAAACTATAATGGACCATCAAAGGGCAATTCAGGAGTTAAAGTACTGAACCAAAACAGATCTTAAAGATGCTTTATTATTCTATAGTCCCCCAAACGATGATGGGAATCTGCACAATTATACAAAATTTACACTATGATAAATATCGAGTTGGCAATCTGGAAAATCTGATTAGTGATTAATAGCCCAAGTTATTTTAAACGCATGGGTCACAGTCATTAAGAAAGGAGAAAATTGCCTCTCTTGTTGCCTTCCACTTTAATTCCAACTAGGAAGAATCGTTTAGCAGCCTTTGTTATGCAGTTTATAAATATCTTTCGAAAAACGGGACAGCATCAACGCAGTATCATTCTGACCCTACATGACATCACATTCAGCTGGTACCAAACAGGACAGACAGAGTCCTACAGTCCCAAACCAGGACCCAGAGTTTCCAGGGATGAAAGCCCACTTTCTGTCTTCACTTCTTGGCTCATGCCTTTAAGAGGGTGGGTAGTGGGAAGATTACAAATAAAAATCACTTGCTTATCAGCTCCAGAACAAGTTTCCCTCAATTTCTCTCTTATATGTCCATGAAAATTGGTCAAGGACAATTCGCTAACATCATGGTTTTCCTCCTAAAAGGACAATAAAAGCAGTAGCTACTTTACAATTTTCTGGGGAAAATAGGACCAGAGAAGTGTGAGAACAATAGCCCAGTTTGCCTGTCTCTAGGGTACTTTTCCCTACACACACAAAATGAGCAACACTGTAGGGGCTCAAGACATGAAACAGAATGATTCAGTATTTTGCACAAAGGCCACTTGGAAATTAAGTTCCTGCTAAGTCCTGTTCTTTTTAATTATAACCTGTAAAAAATTATTGCATGTGTTAAATTTTCATAAATCATGTCCAAAATAAGGCTTCATATTTGGGAGCCTGGATGACATTTTAAGAAATACAAAATAAGCCTATTCCAAGGTAGGAAAAGTGATCAGAATTGATGCAGATTGCCTTGGCATATTTCCTAAGTCTAAAAAAAAGCAAGAAGTTATGAATTTATAATATATATAAAAAGACATCCTGTAGAGTTTTTAATTTTATATATTTTATTGATGTTTAGAGATGGGGTCTCACTATGTTGTCCAGGCTGGCCTCAAAATCCTGGGCTGTAGTGATCCTCCCACCACAACCTCTCAAGTACCTGGGACTACAGATGTGCACCACCTCACTCAGCTAGGGTGTTTTTTGTTTGTTTTTGTATTTGTTTTCTTTAGCACACACACCTAAATGTGCACAGACTGTAAGTGGACAAGTAATGTATTTTTAGTGTTCACATCCATGTAACCAGTGACCAGTTTCAAGAATCAGAACTTGGCTAACAGTATAGAAGCTTGCATTTACCCATTTCCAGTCATTATTTTTCTCTTGAAAATGGTATTAGGGATTGAATGCTTTTTTTCCCATCCTCAAATTTATATGTTGAAACCCTAATCTGCAATGTGATGGTATTTGGATACAATACTAATATTTAGTAGATGAGACCCTTATGATGGAATTAGTACTCTGATGAGAAGAAACAAAAGAGTACTTGCTGTCTTTCCCTCCACATACAGAGCAAGAAGAGGTTATGAGAGTGCACAGCAAGATGGCAGCCTCATGCAAGCCAAGAGCCTCAGGATGAGGCTTCCTTGCTGGCACCTCGATCTTGGACTTCTCAGCCTCCAGAACTGTGAAAAATAAAGTTCTGCTGCTGAAACCACTCACTCTGGACAGCCTGAGCCAATAAAGACCAATGGTAACTACTTTTCTGAATTCTAACACTACAGATTACTTTTCCTTGGTTTAGAATTTTCTTTTTCATTATACTTTCAGTTTTAGGGTACATGGGCACAACGTGCAGGTTAGTTACATATGTATACATGTGCCATGTTGGTGTGCTGCACCCATTAACTCGTAATTTAACATTAGGTATATCTCCTAATGCTATCCATCTCCCCTCCCCCCACCCCACAACAGGCCCTGGTGTGTGATGTTCCCCTTCCTGTGACCATGTGTTCTCATTGTTTAATTCCCAGCTATGGGTGAGAACATGGGGTGTTTGGTTTTCTGTCCTTGCGATAGTTTGCTGAAAATGATGGTTTCCAGCTTCATCCATGTCCCTACAAAGGACATGAACTCATCATTTTTATGGCTGCATAGTATTCCATGGTGTATATGTGCCACATTTTCTTAATCCAGTCTATCATTGTTGGACATTTGGCTTGGTTCCAAGTCTTTGCTATTGTGAATAGTGCTGCAATAAACATACATGTGCATGTGTCTTTATAGCAGCATGATTTATAATCCCTTGGGTATATACCCAGTAATGGGATTGCTGGGTCAAATGGTATTTCTATAAGTCAACTTACACTGTTTATTCATTAGGTTTGGTTTATGTAAAAACATAATGAGAAATTCATTCATATTTACCAGAATAAGGAAATGCTTTTTCTTTTTCCTTGTTTCTTGAGAATTTATTTTCCTTGTGTGTTGTTGTTGTTGTTGCTGTCTCTTTGGCTTGTTATTGTTGTTGTTTTACTGTGAACAGTATTGACATTACTCAAATGTTTATCTCCAGATGAAGAAAATATCATTTGATCCCCACTGCCCACAAACAGTTTTTCTGCTAATATGAAAGAAAACATTGGTTGATTTTCAAACATATTCCTGGAATAAGACTAGTCTATTCAAGTTGTATTCTTTTTTAAAATATATTTTGCTGGATTCACTGAGCTAAAATTTTATTAGAATTATTGCATCTATATCCCTGAGAACTATTGGTTTATAATGTCCTTATCAAGTTTGGGGATGATGGTTATATTGGCCTCATAAAAAGTGTCGGGGAGTATTCTTTATGTTTCTATACTTTGAAAGAATTTTTTAATATTGGTATTATTCTTTTCCTTAAGTATTGAAAGAATACTGGCAAAGTTATATAAGTATGTTTTCGTTTATTGTTATTTTGTGTGTATGGAAGGTATTTAGCAACAGATTCAATTTCTTTACTAAATGTTAGGCTAGAGATTTTTTTCCTATTACTTTCAGTTTACGTTAGTTTTTTCTTAAGCAATTTATCTGTTTCATCCAAATTGTCAAATTTACTGGCAAAAAGTTGTTTCTAACATCCTGTTACCACTTTAAATGTGTATAGGAAATGTGGTAATACTCATTCTTACTGTTGGTAACTTACATTTCCTCTCTCCTTTCCTTTTTCCTTTTCTTTCTTCCTTTTTACCCGTTCTTCCTTTTTGTTAATTGCCCTTTCTAGGTATTTATCAATGTTATTAATTTTTAAAAGAGTCAATTTATAACTTTGTTGCTTTTTACTATTGTACTCTAATTTTCTTTATTTCTGCTTTTAACTTTACTATTTTTCTATTTTATTTAGTTTAGCTTTGTGAGTACTTTGCTTTCTTTCCTTCCTAATATAGATATGTAACACTAAAAATTTGCCTCTGAGCCTTAGTTGAGTTCCACAATGTGCTTTTTTAAAAAGGTTATATCTTTGCTGAAATTGAATTCAAAATATTCTATAATTTTTATTGTAACGTCTTTGGTCCACAAATTACTAAGAAATACATTGTTAAATTTCTAAGTTTGGAGATTTTATTTATTTTTCAATGTTTTCCTTCTTTGTTTTTCACAGTTTCCCTCTGTCACCCAGGCTGGAGTACAATGGCACAATCTTGGCTCACTGTAGCCTCTGCCTCCTGGGCTCAAGCAATTCTCCTGCCTCAGCCTCCTGAGTAGCAGAGATTATGGACATTCACCGCCATGCACAGCTAATTTTTGTATTTTTGGTAGAGACGGGGTTTCACCATGTTGGCCAGGCTGGTCTCGAATCCCTGGCCTCAAGTGATCCACCCACCTCGGCAATGTGCTGGGATTACAGGCATGAGCCACTATGCCTGGCCCAATTTTTATTTTATTTTTTATTTTTTTAGACACACCCTGTCACCCAGGCTGGAGTGCAGTGGTATAATCATGGCTTACTGCAGCCTCAGTCTCCTGTGCTCAAGCAATCCTCCCGCCGCAGCCTCACAAAGTCAAAGGATTTTAAGTTATTTTTAATTATTTATTTCTAGCTTGATTTCCCTGAAGATCAGACCTCATCCTCTGAATATTAATCTTTTGATATTTGTTAAAGCTTTCTTTATGGTTCAGCACATGATGGTTTTAGTAAATGTTTTATGTGTGCTTGAAAATAATGTGAATTTTGAATCAGTAGGATTTCTATACACCCATATCACCCAAGCTGATAGCAAAACCAAGAACACAACCCCATTCATAATAGCCACAAAAAGAATAAAATACCTAGGAACTCAGCTAACCAGAAAGGTGAAATATCTCCACAATGAGAAATACAAAACATTGCTGAAAGAAATCAGAGGTGACACCAACAAATTGGAAAAACTTTTCACACACCTGGAGAGGAAGAATCAATATTGTTATAATAGCTATACTATCCAAAGCAACTTACAGACTCAATGCTATTCCTATCAAAATATCCTTTTTGAGAATCAAATATTCTAAAATTTATGTGGAACCAAAAAAGAACCTGAATAACCAAAGCAATCATAAGCATAAACAACAAAGTTGGAGGCATCACACTACCCGACTTCAATGCATCCTGCAAGGCTACAGTAACCAACAGCATGATACTGGCACAAAAACAGACACATAGACCAATTGATACAGTCAAAGAATACAGAAATTAAGTGGCACACCTACAACTATCTGATCTTCAACAAAGTCGACAATAAGGAAAAGACCCCCTATTCAATACATAGTGCTGCGATAGCTGGCTAGCCATATGCAGAAGATTGAAAATGGGCCCCTTCTTTCATCATATAAAAAAATTAACTCAAGATGTATTAAGGATTTAAATGTAAACTATAAAAACACTAGGAGAAAACCTGGGTCACACTTTCTGAACACAGGCCTTGGCAGATAGTTGATGAAGTCTCCAAAATCAACAACAACAAAAAATAGACAAACATGTAGCAACAAAACTAAACAAAACGAAAGTTGCCACAAAAACAAAAATAGAAAGGTGGGATCTAATTAAACTAAGAGCTTCTGCACATCAAAAGAAACTGTCAAAAGAGTAAACAGCATACTGTTTGCAAAGTATGCATATATTTGCATAGTATGCATCCAACAAAAGTCTAATATCCAGAATTTATAAAGAACTTAAACAATGAACAAGCAAAAAGCAAACAACCCCTTTAAAAAAATGGGCAAAAAACATAAATGATGCTTTTCAAAAGAAGACATACACATGGCCAACAAACACGTGAAAAAATGCTCAACATCACTAATCATTAGAGAAATGCAAGTCAAAACTACAATGAGATACCATCTCATACCAGTCAGAATGGCTATCATTAAAATGTTAGAAAATAAGATGTTGACAAGGTTATACATAAAAGGAAACACTTACATGCCTCTAGTGGGAATGTAAATTATTTTAGCCACTATTGAAAGCAGTTTGGAGATTTCTCAAGGAATTTAAAATAGAACTACCATTTGACCCAGCAATCTCATTACTGGCTACATACTCAAAGAAATAATGTCATTCTAATAAAAAGATACATGTATGCATATGTTCATCACAGCACTATTCATAGTAGCAAATACATGGAATCAATCTAGATATTTATCTATGGTCAGCTGGATAAAGAAAATGTAGTACATATACATGACAGAATACTTGCAGCCATAAAAATAAAATGAAATCATGTCCTTTGCAGCAACATGGATGCAGCTGGAGGCCATTATCCTAAGTGAATTAATGCAGAAACAACAACAAAAAAGAAATACCACATGTTTTCACTCATAAGTGAGAGCTAAACATTGAGTATACATGTACACAAAGAGGGGAACAATAGATACCAGGGCCTACTTGAGGGTAGAGGGTGGAAGGAGGGTGAGGGTTGAAAAACTGACTATTGGGTACTATGCTCATTATATGGATAACAAAATCATTTGTAAACTAAACCCCTGTGACATGTAATTTACTCATGTAACAAACCTGCACATGTACCTCTGAACCTAAAATAAAAGTTGAAAAACAAAAATGAAAAGAAAAGAATATGAATTCTATTGTGATTTTTATGGGGTATTCTTCATGTTAAATGCCTAGTGTTCCATTATTGGAATGCTAAGCTGGTGGAAGTTATTTATATCCTACTGCTCAAGGTCATCGCCCAGGTCTGATTGCAAAAACTCAAAAAATTGCAACCTCAGGCATAAATGGATAAATCAGAGCAAGTTTACTTAATGTGTTGTTAATTTCTTCTATATTCTCACTGAGTTTTGTCTACTTGTTCTATAAGCTATAATGTCTGTTAAAATATGTCTATCAGTTTGGTTTGTCTATTTCTCCCTTAAATTATGTTAATTTTTTTGCTTTACGTATCATAAAGATGCATCATTGAAGGTATACAAATTTAAAATATTGATATTGTTTTGACAGATTTACCCAGTTATTATTACAAAATATACCCCTTTATTTTTAGTAAGATTCCTTACTTTAAAGTCTATTTTGTTTGATATTAGCAAAGCTACTAGAGCTTTCTTTTATTACCTATTTGCATGGAATATAGTTATTTTAATCCATTTATTATCTTTATGTTTAATGTGTTTAAATGTAAGTCCTTAATCCATTAATACTCAATTTAATTACTTATTTACTTCTGCTTCTATCTACCACTTTACTGCTTGTTCTCTATTTGACCCAATTATTTTAATTTTATTTTTTCTCGTTTTATATTTTATATTAAATGTTATTTTCACTATTCCATTTTGCTCTTATTAACTTCTTAGTTATTTTCTGTTTCATTCTTTTTTAGTGGTTACTACATATACCATAGCAAGCATTGTGATTACTACATATATTATAGCAGGCATTTCTGAGTGAGTATAATGCAGTATAAATATTACTTTTATCACCTCCTAATAAATATGGAACTTACAATACTTTAACTCAAATTACCCCTTATGCATTTCATGTTATATTTATCACACCTTTTAATTCTGTATATTTTTAAAATTATATTTCAAGTTCTAGGATACATGTACACAACGTGCAGGTTTGTTACATAGGTATACATCTGCCATGTTGGTTTGCTTCACCCATTAACTCATCATTTACATTAGGTATTTCTCCCAATGCTATCCCTCCCCCTGGCCCCCACCCCATGACAGGCCCCAGGGTGTAATGTTCCCTGCCCTGTGTCCAAGGGTTTTCATTGTTCAGTTCCCACCTATGAGTGAGAACATGCAGTGTTTGGTTTTCTGTTCCTATGTTAGTTTGCTGAGAATGATGATTTCCAGCTTCATCCATGTCCCTGCAAAGGACATGAACTCATCCTTTTGTATGGCTGCATAGGATTCCATGGTGTATATGTGCCACATTTTCTTTATCCAGTCTATCACTGATGGACATTTGGGTTGGTTCCAAGTCTTTGCTATTATGAACAGTGCCGCAATAAACATACGTGTGCATGTGTCTTTATATTAGCATGATTTATAATCCTTTGGGTATATACCCAGTAATGGGATCACTGGATCAAATGATATTTCTAGTTCTAGATCCTCACAGACATCAGGAGTTTTCTTTTCTGCAGTCAATTTCCTCACATTTATTCACATATATACTCTAACAGGCTTCTCATTCTTTCCTGCTTTTCCATATTTCCATTGAAATCATTAATTATTCCTGTGGACCTCTCTTGTATTTTGTTTAATGTAGGTCTGCTGGTGACAAATTTACTTGGTTTTATTCTGAATATGTCTTTACTTTCACCTTCATCTTTGAAGGATATATTTGCTGGGTGTAAAATTCTAGGTTGGCAATTATTCTTGTTTCAGCACTTTTAGGATGTCATTGTATTTTTTTCTTACTTCTTTTACAGAAAAATCAACTGTCAGTTGATCCTTTAAAGTTAATGTGCTGTTTTTTCCTATGACTACTTTTAAGATTTTCTCTTTCTCTTTGTTTTTTAACAATTTGACTATCGTGTGCCTATTGTTTAATGCATATTTGCCAATGTGGCTTTCCCTAAGTTATCCGAAGACAAAGGCTGATGTTTTTTCATAAATTTTGAAAATTTTTCAACAATCATTTCCTTAAAAACTATTTGCTTTCCATTTTCTCTTCTTTCCCACCCAAATACCAAGTACGCATGTTACACTTTTTGAGCATGACTCATGTGTCTCTTCTACTGTGCTCTATTTTTTCAACCATATTCCTCTCTGCATTTTGGGTATTTTCTATCAGCTGTTCCTCTTGGTCATCACTCTGTCTTCTGGTATATTTAATTTGCTGTTAAACTCATCCATTCAGAAATTCTATTTTTCAGTTTAAGAATATCCACTTGATTTTCTATACAGATTCCAATTCTATGTCGAAATTCTGCACTCTTTCCATTTTTCTCTTTTCATTTTTTTGAACATCCTGATCAGTTAAAGAACTAGTGTGCTAACTTTGATATATGGATTCCTTGTTATATTGTTTCTATTGTCAATTTCATCTTAGAGTTCGGTCCTATGATCCTATCTCCTCACATATCTAGGAATTTTTTATTGAATGACATGTAAAGGGTTAAAAAAATATAGATACTTTAAATGGTTTTATCTTCCACACGAGAGGGTTCCCCTTTATTCCGTTAAATGGTTAAAAGGAGACTGATTATTTCAAAGCCATCTGTTTGAGGACTTTCACACCTCTAAATCTGTCCCTGCAACCCTTCATGACTGCTAAGATTGCCTCTGGTTCACAGCCTGGGCTGCACTTCGAGTCTTAGTTTCAACTCCATAGACAGAATCAGATAATGTCCACAAAGAATACTCCAGCTAATACCGTGTTGCAGTTTGTTAAGATGCAGCCAACTTCTTTTTTGTAGCTGTTTCTAGGATATAACCCTTCAGGGATTTCAATTGCAATCATTGTGAGTTTTTCTCCTCAGCAATGAGAAGCTGCAGGAATCTCTGCTCTGATTTTCACAAGGTTTTCAGCTTAGTGCTTTAGTCTCCCATCCCACATATTAGAATTTGACAATGGTCTTCAGTAGGAGACCAGCTGTGTTTAAAGGCCCTCATCTCTCCAATTTTATCACTCAAGTTCTGAGCAAATGTCAAACATCCCTCTGGCTTCTTTGTCTACAGCAATGGTCGGCTTCTAGAGGTCAAGCTTGGATTTTAAGATTGTAGCTATATGCAGATATTCAAGTACCTCTATGAACAAAGAAACAGGAGTTCTGTATCCATGTCAGTTTACCATCATGGGGGGCGGGGATTTTAGCTGTCCTCTCTTATTTTCAGTATGTGTGTACTGTCCCTAGTATATATTCGTTTGCTGAGTAATGAGACTGAAAAATTCCACTCAGCGTTTCTGAGATCTGGGCTTAATTCTTTAGCGTCCTCTTGTATGCAGATTTGGAGTGCAGCAAATGTATTAAAAGGAAAACTAGCCATCTGTTTGAGGACTTTCACACCTCTAAATCTGTCCCTGAAACCCTTCATGGTTTCAGATTGCCTCTGGTTCACAGTCTGGGCTGCACTTCGAGTCTCACTTTCAACTCCGTGGACAGAATCAGATAATGTCCACAAAGAACTGAAAGTCCTAATTTCACCTTCTAAAAGTGTTTCTCTCCCTAGAACATTACTCTGTAGTCCTCACAGTTCTGTGATTCTCTGACGTTATTAAATCTATAAAAATTGTATCTTATCTGACTTATCTAGTTTGTCTCAGTGGGAACATGGGTCTGCTATGAAATTCTCCATCCCATCCCTAAGAAGTCCTGACTTGGCTTTTTAGATAAATAAAATAAATGTCATTCTTCATTTTTTTACTTCTACTTGGAGTTTGCTTTCAGATCTTCTGAACTCATATCCAATGGCTCTTACTCACAACCTCTTTACACATAGATGAATACTGACAAAATAATTTTATTTCAAAGTAACCATAAACCATAATTCATGTCATCTTTTTCAAAAGTTGCTGGGTGTTTTTAGTCTACAACCACAAGAAAAAAAAAAAAAAACCAAAACTAGTTTACTAGTTTTTCTATAAATGTTAGCTTTTAGACAATAGGATATTTATGATCATATTTATGACTTCTCAGTAGGAATTTCTTTATTCAAACAGTTTATGGAAATGTTTTCTAATTATCTGTCTAAAGATTGGTAAAATCAATCCATACCACTCCTGGCTTCTCTGTCCCTATTCCCCCCTTCACTGACAGTGGTTGCAGATTAACTTCACTCTTGCCCCACACTATACCCAAACATCCCTTTCTTCTCCAGTGTTGTTAATAAGGTGTTTCGAGAGTTTTGTCTTCCATAATGTAATTTGTTTGGAAACATGTTTGTAGAGGGATCTGAGGCTTTTAAAATATACAGGCATTTGATACCAGCATTTGCATGTTATCATGAGATCAAGAAGTTTTGACACCTCTTTCCTTCTGTAGAACAATTATGTTAACGTTAATATAACATTTTGTGCTTACAAAATGGCTTTATATAATCTCATATTTGCATCTCATTAAGTATATAACAAAGTTATTATCGGTATCTTCATTTGAGAACTGAAAAACTGATCATCTGAGGGATTAATTGATTTCCCCAAAGTAAGATAGCTAGAAGTGAACTGAACTTCAGCTCAACTCCAGGTCTTCCTATTATAAATTCCACGCTCTTTTTATTTCCTTCCTTGGTTTAATCTGGATTACTAGCATACGAGATAGTGTGCTAGAAACTGGGAAAATGTAATCATATGAGATCCTATCCTTGTGTTTGTGTAGTCCATGGGAAGACACACAGTAATGACCCACCATTTCCAGAGTGTAACAGGTATCATACCATGTAGGTCGTGGTATGTGAGCATAGAGGGCTTGCATTTAAATAAAAATAAGATGTCAGTAAAAGCTTATCTGAGAAATGACATATGTTGAGTTGTGAAGGTACAAAGATTGGGTAAAGAATAAAGGAGAACACTTGTCCGGAGGCAACAGCATATAGAAAGATACAGAGGTGTAAATCACAAATGTTCTAACATTCTAAATATAATTTACTTGGGGAATGGTTTAGAAGGTAATGATTAACCTATATTCTATTAAAGATTCTTGGAGCTAGAGGGATTCCCCAGAGTCTGCCTAGACTTGTTAGCTACCACATAGTATCCTAATGATACCAGCCAAGTGGGTCATCAGTTCATTAAATAAAACTTTACAGCCTCTCTAATAATGTTTTTCATCAGCTAACAACACTTGGTTAATTTTTTAATTATTATAAGAAATATTCTTCAGAACTTACATACTACCTGTTTCGGTCTTGGGTAAAATATTCCCTAGATCAAGTGAGAGTACAAAGAATCATGTGCAAATGCTTCAATTTGTTAAACTCATCCTATTTTTTCCCAACTATTCTTGAAAAGGGTCGCTGCAATTTTTGAAGACATCAATTTCTCTCTACAAGGTCATAATAAATTCTCAACTAAACTGTGTTTATGTTTAATGGGCCAACATTTAGAAGTTTTTATCTACTTCCATATACTTCCCTTTTATTTATTGACAGTTTTCTAATCTGAAAAAAAAAGATACATGAAACAATACAATTAGCATTTCCGTATTATGGATTCTATTTCAAATTAGAATAATTCCTCAATCATAACTATTAATTTTTAATTGAAATGTATACTTTTCAATGATGAGGCAAATATTATGGTTTATTTTATTCTCATATTTTATGAAACATCCTGAGGCTCAGGCAGACAGTGTTGTCTTGCCCTTGGTTACAGTGCAGAACCAGAATTTAGTTTCTAATCCAGTGATTTTCCCATTACCCCATGCTGCCTGATCATGGGTCTCCTCCCTCCCTCTCTCTATTTTCTTCCTCTCACCTACTACATTCCAGAAATCTTATTACTTCTTGTTAGTTCTGCAATGAATAAGTGAGAGTTACCTTCCCTGGAGTTTATGCTGTTGATGAGAATTCCTGAATTCCATAACTAAATGACAAATGACTTAGACTTTAGGGAGCTCTCTCTTTGTGTCAATTACTGAATAACTCCTTTCTGAATCTTAGATTCATTTTTTATCCTTGACACAGACGTAGGACCTGACCTACTTTCTAAATTTATATTACATTGCATTTTACCCCCACTTCTAACCATCCAGTTTATTTCACTGCTTTGAAGGAAAAATAAAATGACATGAACATATTTCTGGGTGAATTTTTAAGTTAAGCTCTTAGTAAGCCTATCAGTTCAAGATAAGATGTATGGAACTATTGAAGAGACAGAGAAAAAATTAATTGGAAAGTAAAGTATGTTAAAAATAGCCCCTGGGGTAAAGCTTATTCAAACCAACCCCTCAAAAGCTAGTTTGGGGAATAACTATCTAGTACATAATTTCTATCTCCTTAGTAAGGATATTGTAGAATGGAAATTAGGATTAAAATTGAAGAAAACTAAAAGTTTGTTCCAGAAGAATTTTAAAACAAAGAAAAAGAAGAGGGAAAACTCATAAAAGCAATAATATAGGAAAATTCCTAGAGTTGAGGAAATGAGTTTCCAGATGTAAAGGGTCTGCTGAGTTATAATACCTTAATATAGTATATAAAGAAAATATTGGAAACTTCTAAGAGAAAATGATAATATGCCAAATATCTGGAATCTGAATGTTTTCAGATTACTAATCAATAATTGTTTCACACAAATAAATGACATTTCTGATTTATAAATTTATAAAATGACTCTAGATGATATGTAAGTAATGGATTGGAGTGAAAGCAGCGAGACAAATTAGGAAGCTGTCACACTCTTCCACCCCCAGTGGGATGATGACAGTGGGGATGGAGAGCTGTCCAGAGGTGCGAGCTAGAATCAACAAAGGTGTGGAACTGAGAAATCCCAGGAGACAGAGACCTACCAGTTTCCCAAATCCCTTAGATACTCCCTACATAGTCTCTTTGTGACTATAAGCAGTACACAGATTGTATCTGCAGATAAGCATAGTCTGAAGATTTGGAATTCCTTCCCAGACACCAAGCAATCTTTACTTTTCTATCCTACATTCATACATACATACATACACCTGAAAATCTCCAGGTGGCTTCAGGTGGCTTTCTACTGTTTCCTTTTCTCCCCCAACATTACCCAACAAAATAAAAGAAGAGAAATTACAAATACAGTAATCTGAAAAAGCTCATAGTTCCTATCCTCAAATAACGTAAATTCTAAGTGACCATAGAAAGCTAACTAATATTATAAGGACACATATGGGTATATATGTTAAGTGGAAAACAGTCATAAGGTAACGATATTTCTTAAGCATTTGAAGGGAGGGGTTTGCTGTTTGAGGGGTCATAGAGGTGGTACTCAGGTAGAACTTGGAAGTTCGGGTGTCTAATAGGTGGAGGAGAAATGACAGACATCACAGAGAACACAGCATAAATAATAGGTGAGACTATGTTTGGGAGGTAGAGAGTAGAAGAGGCTGGTTGGAGAGATCCTTATGACCATGTACAACACATAAGAAGAGCATTTTTTTTCCTTAATAGTATCCTTCCCACTCACAATTTGAGTGCACATTCATGTAAGAGCCCAGTGCACCGGCTTGCATACAATAATATGACCAATATAGATATAATTTGGTCCCACCCATATTTGAACATTCATTATATTTTATATTCTTCTTATGTGGTAGCTGTGGGATTGATCCACTCAGACCTCACTTCAAGAGAATCTGCTGTGGAGAGCACAGGTGACTGGCAACCTCCAGCTGCCGCACTTTGAGATATACCTTCAGATTCACACCGGGACGCACTTCCCCTGTTTCATTTCCAGCTGATAAGTGGGCCTAGCAGGGATATTAGCACTGGGCCAATCCTACATATTGACATAGCCAACATTTTCTTTCCAGAACTGGATTGAGATCTGAGGTTGTCCCTACCTAATCCTTCTCTTCCTCTTTCTTTGCACAGATATCTGACTAGCACCACAGTTTGAAAGCTTTCCCTTTCTTTCTCAGGCATTTCCTGTGAATCTATTGTATATCTAATTCTATCTTGCTGTCTTCTTCTTGGAGGACCAAACTGATATACTTGGACATGTATCCCTAAGAATACAAATAAACAATTATTGCTACCAGAGACATCGGAGGGTAAAAATCTTTCAGGAGACACTATTCTGAGACAAATATAACCATTAATTCCTTTCAAGTTCCATTAGTTTCCACTCTAGGGTAAAAAGGATCTTTTAAAGATCATTTAATTCAACTCTACATTCTGACGTGTGGTTACTGAAGTAGATTAATGACAAAAATGGCCTGTTTCTTCACCCCTCCCTGTATCCACATCCTTTCCAATGTAACCTTGCAGCTTCTCTCATCAAGTGAACACTAATTATTGCCCCACCCCTTGCATTTAGTCTGGCTTTGTGACTTGCTTTGGTTAATAGAAAGGGACGGAACACTGAGCCAAGCTCAGGACTTCAGTGACCTTGCACACTTCCACCGTTTCTCTTGGACCTCTGTCTCCAAGAGAACATGATCAAGATCACTGGGTGGAGAGCCAGAGACCACATTAACCAGAGTTGAGTTCAATCATCCCAGCCAAGGCATCAGGCCTGTGAAAAAGTCCAGCTGAGACAACCACAACTGCCCAGCTGACCTGCAACTGATCATAGACACATGAGGGGGCCCTACTGAGTCTAGAAAAACTGTCAAGCTGACCCATAGACTCCTGAGCAATAAAAAACATTTGCTTTAAGCCAGTGAGTTTGGGAATGGTTTGTCATATAACATCATTGTGTTAAATTTAACTAATACATATGTTTTCTAAGATCATCTTTATTACACAAGCACCCAGATTCTGCTAGGACTACACCAGGGGGAAGACAGAAATAACTGATCAGGACTTTTTGTCTTCATTTTCTTCTCTTTTCTTAGATTAAATGAGATCATGTGGTTATTTCAGTGGACCTCAATAAATACTTAGAGGCACAGATGTCACTATGCTGTATCCCTCCTGTCCACTCCCAATCCATTACTTTTCAGTTTCTTTCAATTCCATGACATGTCCAGTTATCAGGGCTGATTTTTCCTACTTCTGCTATATCCAGTTCACCTATACAGTTAGTACAAATGACGAATCTGAGCCATGAATTTGGGATACAGTTTATTGCATGTGTTCCTCAGGATCAGAGATTCTTTTTGAAGGGTGGGGATATTTCATTAGTGAATTTGGTTATTTTCATGGAATTTTTTATTGCAACTTTTAAAGTGATTATATGTTGTAACTAAAGCTCCGGGCGGGGATGGATATTAGGATAGCACAGAGCTGCCAATACCTGGAAACCTGATTATCATGACATCAACAAATGAGAACTTTTAAAAAAATTATCACCCAATGAAAAGTTTTAAGTAATTGAAACTGTCCTAGCAGCTTAACAATACAAGTTACAGGGTCCCTGGTGTTCTCATGAATGCGAGATGACAATTCCAACTTTAGGTATTTCAACAAAGCGAAAAGAAGAGAGGAAAATATAGTACCAAAGTTATTTGTTCTTTTTATCAGAAATGAGAAGCCCCCAGAAGATTTTGTTTTGTGTCATTGTCGAAAATTGTACCACATGGCCATCACTGCTGCAGGGAAGGTAGTGAACTATGCAGTTCCCATTCTCAGTGTGAAGGCAGCAAGGGCTAGCAGTGCTTGGAAATGGGTACCAGTTAGGCAACAACAGTGTCTGTCATAGTCTGTACACTAAAGCAAAGAGTAAAATTGGGGAAACAGACAATGCATGTTTAATTGATACAGGATTTATCTGTAGGCAGACAACATGCACTTCAAATTTCTTGAAAAATAATAAATATTCTGAGACTTTGCTCCTCAAATTAATTGTTGTAATTTTGGGAAATATTTATATTATGAATGAGTAACTTTATCTGAGAATACTGAGTCAAAGCAGGGCACCAGAATATGTCTACTTGAAAACTTCCACATGCATTTCTGTATATTCGAGCTGAATTTACATTCCAACCCCCTACTCCAGTTCACCTAGTCATCCTCTTCCTCACCTCTTAAATCTATCAATTTCCAAGTGCAAGCAACTCAGCCTCCCACATAGAACTCAATCCGCTCTTACTGCGCATTCTTGTTGATTACATCATAGAGCAGCTCATTACCCACCGGCATTACTACAACAGAGGCCTTACTACTTACTTCTGTTAGCATTTTTTCCTCAAATCACCACCCAACAATCCTGTCAGAGTGATATATCTAAATTTAAACTGATTTTTTTAACTAGCTACCTTAAATTTTATTTCCTTTGAAATAAAAGCAAGTATCCTTTTGGCAAGACTTAAAAGCTCCTTTATGAACTGGTCTTCACCATCCTCTCCTAGCTCTTTATCCTTTCCAAAGGACCCTTTGCCCTGAAATTCCTAGAGTTCCCTAGAAACGGCAGACATACCACGTGCCTTCTTCTCCCCACGTTTTCTCACATGTCCTTGCACTAGGAATAGCTCTAGGGTCCATTAATCACAAGGGCTCCTCCTTGTCATGCACTTCAATTCTCATCTCAATGATAACCTGCTCATGTGCCTGTCTCGTGAGTTCCTGAAGTGACTCTGTATTTGTCACACTTCCTTATCATCATCTCACTATTACTTATCACTGCAATTGTGTGTTCTTATGTTAGAAAGTAAAATTTAAAAGCTGTTGGAACCCCTAAAACACTTTCAGTCTTCAGAGACATGTGATTGTGTGATCTGAGTCATAGAACATGTAGTTGTAACTACTTCTTCTTAGATTATAGATTTACTCTTTCTTAGTGTTCTTGTCTTGTGACTAGGAGAGACCAAAGGCCAAACATCCTCCCCTTCTAATTACTTACCTTTGTTACAGATTAACTGCTGTCCTTACTATCCTGTACCTAACTCAGACCAGGTTACACAAAAGACTTCATGACTGTTACATCTTCAGTGTGGAATGTTAAACATACCTCTCCCAAGAGGGGAAAAAAAAAAAAAAAAAAAAAACACCTTGACCAATCAGATCATTATAACTAAGCAGTAAGCCTCTATAGAAAGATGTTGAAATTCTGCTAAGTTTCCCTAAACCCTGCCTACAAGGACAACCCCAAACTTCTACACTTCAGAACAGTGATGCCCAGTCTTTAGAGTCTGTGCTTCCTGGGCAGGTGTCTTCAAGCTTTTTGCATGAATAAACTGTACATTTAATCACATATTCTTAATCTCATTATTTAAGGTTGACACGTGTGTGTGTGTGTGTGTGTGTGTGTGTGTGTGTGTGTTCGGCCTTTTAACATTCATGACCATCTAAGGTAGCCAGGCAGAAGACTGAAATGCTACAGTGGCACCTACATACCATCACTACCCTTCCCTTTACCCTGCCACGGAAGTCAAGGGCACAAAAGGAACTGTACAATCAAGGCTGTGAGTTCAGGACTCTGTCTTTGTGTGTCTACTTTCTTCACTGGCAACAGTTAACACTCTTCCTGATACACGGTGGGTACATTTGTTGAATTGGTGAAAGGAGAAAAGGTTTTAAAGATTAACTTCTAACAAAATGTTTATCTCCCTGGAAAAAAGTAGAAACTACATTCCCTGAGCCTCATCTCAAAACGTATGGCTTTGGTTGACCTTCAAAATGTTAATTTCCAAGGGAGAGGCAACTTTTTACATCTCAATGGTAGAGAAAATCGTATATCTTAATGTGGGCTCTGAGTCTCTGAGGAGGATTGATGCGCCAGTGAGTGAGAGAGAGGGGGCTCCTTAGGTCCTGGACAACAGGAAATGACAGCTACCGGCTTGTTTCACTTTCCCCAGATTTTTCCTAAATCCTTTCAAATGATTCTCTGCACTTCTTTCTAAATTGAGTTAAATTTTTGCTCTCTGTAGGATTATAAAAATAGCAAACCCAATGGTCTTCAAGAGTGAAAAGGTAAACTTCAGCCTCAACCCATGTGATGAAAAATATCAAATTAGTGGCCTTTGGATTAATGAAGTTTTACTGAAGTCATATTCCTAATTGTAACTTTCTCATTGCTGATACTGACAGAACAAATTGAGAAAAAGCAATTTGGCTTTGCATTCTCATGCATCAAATTTCTTGAAGTCTAAATATAGATTCCTAGGATCTCTTGCAATTTGGGAGTAGCACTGTGCCAATCCAGATAAACAATTTTCCCTCAGGAAGCTCCTGAAAAGGTTCTGTTTCAGAGACCTCTAGTATATATTAAAAGCCAAAGCAGCAACACTTAAGATTTATATATATACCAAGTATTGGTGCTTCAGAAAGTTTTCCAGAAAATAAAAATGTAAATTAGTTTTCTTGCTGAATCAAGTCACAGGAGAGTACTTTATGTCAATTACAAAACCAATAAGTGAACAACAGCAACAAATGTGTATTTTATATCTTTCCTAAATATTGATTTTATATTTTGTTTTAGAAAGACAGAATAATTGCGGCTTGCCTATTAAGCAAAAAAACAAAACAACAACAACAACAAAAAACACCACCACTGCATAGTGTTGTTCATCATTCAAGCATTAGGATGACCTAATTCACTCACAAGTCACTTGGGCCCAGCCCCGAGTCACTCCTTAGGACATGCTTGAACTCTCCCAGATGGGGTCTCCCTTCCAATTTCCCAGGTATGTTAGAAACTGAGGCCACATCACTAATACCAGATACCCGATCTGGAGTAATTTTTCTAGGATTTTTAAGAGTTAAAAATTAGTGCCTGTTCATCATGCTATCTGACTTAAAACTATACTATAAGGCTACAGTAACCCCAACAGCATGGTACTGGTACCAAAACAGATACATAGACCAATGGAACAGAACAGAGGCCTTAGAAATAACACCACACATCTGCAACCATCTGATCTTTGACAAACCTGACAAAAGCAATGGGGAAAAGATTCCCTATTTGATAAATGATGTTGGGAAAACTGGCAGCCATATGCAGAAAACTGAAACTGGACCCCTTCATTACACCTTATACAAAAATTAACTCAAGATAGATTAAAGACTTAAACGTAAGACCTAAAACCATAAAAGTCCTAGAGGAAAACCTAGGCAATACCATTCAGGACTGAGGCATGGGCAAACACTTTGTGACTAAAACACCAAAAGCAACTGCAACAAAAGCCAAAATTGACAAATGGGATCTAATTAAACTAAAGAGCTTCTGCACAGCAAAATAAACTATCATCAGAGTGAACAAGCAACCTACAGAATGGGAGAAAATTTTTGCAATCTATCCATCTGACAAAGGGCTAATACCCAGAATCTACATGGAACTTAAACAAATTTACAAGAAAAAACAAACAAACCCAACCAAAAGTGAACGGTCACTTCTCAAAAGAAGACATTTATGCAGCCAACAAACATGAAAAAAAGCTCATTATTACTGGTCATTAGAGAAACGCAAATCAAAACCACAATGAGATACCATCTCATGCCAGTTAGAATGGCAATCATTAAAAAGTCAGGAAACAACAGATGCTGGAGAGGATGTGGAGAATTAGGAATACTTTTCACTGTTGGTAGGAGTGTAAATTAGTTCAACCATTGTGGAAGACAGTGTGACGATTCCTCAAGGATCTGGAACCAGAAATACCATTTGGCCCAGCAAATGGTATTTTGCTGGAATATTTGCATATACTGGGTATATAGCCAAAGGATTATAAATCATTCTACTATAAGATCACATGCACACATGTGTTTATTGCAGCACTATTCACAATAGCAAAGACTTGGAACCAACCCAAATGCCCATCAATGATAGACTGGATAAAGAAATGTGGCACATATACACTGTGGAATACTATGCAGCCATAAAAAAGATGAGTTCATGTCCTTTACAGGGACCTGGATGAAGCTGGAAACCATCATTCTCAGCAAACACAGGAACAGAAAACCAAACACAGCATGTTCTCATTCATAAGTGGGAGTTGAAGGCCGGGAGAGGTGGCTCACTCCTGTAATCCCAGCACTTTGGCAGGCCGAAGTGGGCAGATCACGAGGTCAAGAGATCGAGACCATCCTGGCCAATGTGGTGAAACCCCATCTCTACTAAAAATACAAAAAATTAGCCAGGGGTGGTGGCGGGCACCTGTAGTCCCAGCTACTCAGGAGGCTGAGGCAGGAGAATGGCGTGAACCCGGGAGGCGGAGCTTGCAGTGAGCCAAGATCGCGCCACTGCACTCCAGCCTGGGCGAGAGAGTGAGACTCCATCTTAAAATAAATAAATAAATAAATAAATAAATAAATAAATAAATAGGAGTTGAACAATGAGAACGTATGGGCACAGGGAAGGGAACATCACACACCGGGACCTATCAGTGGGTGGGGGTGAAGGGGAGGGATAGCATTAGGAGAAATGTCTAATGTAGATGACAGGTTGATGGGTGCCACAAACCACCATGGCACATATATACCTATGTAACAAACCTGCACATTCTGCGCATCATGTATCCCAGAATTTAAACTGTGTGTATATATGTGTGTGTGTGTGTGTGTGTGTGTCTGTAAAATAGTACCCGTTTCAGAGGCTGAGGAAATAGAAGGTGGTGCTCCATTCAGGCACTGCCACTGGACAAATCTTATAGCCTTGCATGCATCACTTAACTTATGAGAGCCTCAAATTCCCCATCTGTGAAATAAGAAATTTGAAACAGAAAACATCACCTTGTATTTGTACAATATTAAATAACTTGCAAAGCACTTCAGCTGTTTTCTCATGTAATCTTAAACAAAAATATGTGAAAGGCTGGGCTGGGTTGAAATTAATATCCTTACGTTGGTGAAGTGTTGAGGATTCCTAAGGGAAACTAACTTTTCTACACTTACATCAAGTAACTGGCTTAAGCAAATAACAGCAATCAGACAGGTGGAGGAAGAGTGCCAGGAGCTAAGGAACATGAACAGCCTATGGAAGCTAGAAAAGTCAACAAAACAGACTCTCCCCTAGAGCCTCCAGAAAAGAAAGCAGCCTGGGTGACAGCTGGGTTCTTAGTCTCCTGGCACTTGTATCAGACTTCTGGCATACAGAACTATAAGATAATAAATTTGATTTTGCTTTGGTTATTAGTTTTTTGGTACAGGTTGAGAGTCCCTAATCTGAAAATCCCAAATCCAAAATGCTTCAAAATTCAAAACTTGTTGATTGGCAACATGATACCACAAGTGGAAAATTCCACAACTGAACAACTGCCACCTTTGCTTTCTGATGGTCAATGTACATAGTTATTCTGTGTACAAAATTAAAAATATTATATGAAATTACATTTAGGGCATATGGATATGATGCCCATAAAGCACAAATAAATTTTGTGTTTAGACTTGGTTTCCATCCCCAAGATATCTCATTATGTATATGCAAATATTCCAAAATTAAAAAAAATCTGAAATCCAAAACACTTCTGGTCTCAAGCATTTTGGACCAGGGACACTCAACCTACACAAATTCTATAATTTGCTACTGGCAATAGAAAACTATTATGTGATACAAGCACTTTGGAAGACACTTTGATGTTTTCTTAGAGAGTTATGTATATCTATAACATGATTCTTCCATTCCACCCCATTTATTCATATCCTATTAACTCAAGAGAAATGAAAACACATATCTGTATAAAGACTTGTACGTTAATGTTTATGGCAATGTTTTTGTTTTTAGAAACTGAGTCTCGCTTTGTCACCCAAGCTGGAGTGCAGTGTTATGTTTATAGGAACTTGTTTTGAAATGGCTAAAAACCGGAAACGATCAAAGTGCCTATCAACAGATGAATAGATTTAAAAAATCTGGTAAACCCATACAACCAGGTACTAGTTAACAATTTAAAAGAATATATCATTGATCTATATAACACTGGGGATGAATCTCAGATTACACTGAGTGAAAAAAGTCAGATAAAAAGAATACACAGTCTACGATTTCATTCATACATTTTCTAGAAAATACAAACTCATCTATAGGAACAAATCAGTGGTGGCGACAGGGAAGTGGCTGTGGGTCAAAGCAGGAGTGAGGGAACAAAAGCATGAGTAAAATTCTGCAGGTGATGGATATGTTCACTCTACTGATTGTGGTAATGGCTTCACTGGTATAGAAATGTCAAAATTTATCATTTAAACACTTTAATCTGTGTCAATTATATCTCAATAAAGTTGTTCAAAAATAATGTAAAATATCAGGGTTCCCAAGTTTATGTAATATGTTAATAGCAGAGATAAATACCATTTTTCACAAATTTATTATACTCCTAAAGGTCGTGACCTAGCTGCAAATATCAGCATAGTAACAATCAAGAATAAAATCAGTTTTATTTAAGGATCCAAAATTCTGGGAAAATATAAAGCTGTTTGGCATGATGGATTTCCAAGCTGGAGGCTGTGTTCACTGGCCACTTCTTCACCTCATTAAGCAACTAATTACTGGCACAAAGGGATGGATCAATGAGACGCCTGCAAGATGTCTCCTGGAGGCAAGGGGTACTGGGAAGAAAATGAGCACAGTCTCAGCAGGAACCCTGAATCCAAATGAATACCAAGGACCATTTAAGGGGCCAAAATGGGAAGACAGCCATCATTTGGAAGCCAGGTATGTGGCAAGAAGCCCCCACTTTTTTTTTTTTTTTTAGACAGAGTCTCACTCTATTGGCAAGCTGGAGTGCAGTGGTGCGATCTCAGCTCACTGCAATCTCTGCCTCCTGGATTCAAGCAATTCTCCTGCCTCAGCCTCCCGAGTAGCTGGGACTACAGGTGCGCGCCACCATGCCTGGCTAATTTTTATATTTTTAGTAGAGACGGAGTTTCACCATGTTGGCCATGGTGGTCTCGATCTCTTGACCTCGTGATCGACGCAACTCGGCCTCCCAAAGTGCTGGGATTACAGGAGTGAGCCACCACGCCCGGCCTGAAGCCCCCACTCTTTAAGGAGGCTGGCATGCATGAAGGAAAAGAAAAGCTGTCACCATTGAGCTGTTATTTAGGGAAAAATATAATCTTTCTGGTTGGGCACCATCGTGTGTGCCTGTAGTCCCAGCTACTCAGGAGGCTGAGGCAGAAGGATAGCTTAAATCCAGGAAGTCAAGGCTGTAGTGAGCTATGACAGTGCCACTGCATTCCATCTCGGGAGATAGAGCGAGACCCTGTCACTTAAATAGCCCTTCTACCTGCCCCCAGTAAAAATGCAGGAAGGGAGAGTTTCAATTATAAATTGTTTTCTGTACACTCAACTAAGTGTGGTGTCATGGATGGATGATGTCTTCCTCATATATTAAACTCCTAATCGCTCAGTACTTCAGAACATGACTGCATTTAAAGATAGTGTCTTTAGGCCGGGCACAGTGGCTCACGCCTGTAATCCCAGCACTTTGGGAGGCTGAGGCGGGTGGATCATGAGGTCAGGAGATCGAGATCATCCTGGCTAACATGGTGAAACCCCGTCTCTACTAAAAATACAAAAAATTAGCTGGGCGTGGTGGCAGGTGCCTGTAGTCCCAGCTACTCGGGAGGCTGAGGCAGGAGAATGGCATGAACCTGGGAGGCAGAGCTTGCAGTGAGCCGAGAGCACACCACTGCACTCCAGCCTGGGTGACAGAGTGAGACTCCGTCTCAAAAAAAAAAAAAAAAAAATAGTGTCTTTAGAAAGCAATTAAGTTAAAACACATTACGGTGGGCCCTAATCCAATATGACTGATGTCCTTACAGGAAGAGAAAATTTGAACTCAGACATGGAGAGAAGAAAGACCACGTGAAGACATAGGGAGAAGATGCTGTTGCAAGGCAAGGACAGAAGCCTCAGAAGGAATCTACCCTGCTGGTCCATTGATCTCAGACTTCCAGCTTCCACAATTGTAAGAAAATGAATTTTTATTGTAGAAGTCACCCAGGGTGTGGTACTTTGTTACGGCTGCCTGAGCAAATTAATATGGTTGGCCTGATCTGAGACAGGATGATTGCTGACTGACCAAAGCCAATGAGGTAATGATCTTTTGGGGAGATATTAGGGACAGTTCAGGTGGGTAAAGACTGTACATCACCCTATCATATTCTTACTATTAAGTTGTAAGAAAAGTTAACTACAGATCACTTGAACCCGCGAAGCAGAGGTTGCAGTGAGCCAAGATCTCACCACTGCACTCCACCCTGGGTGACAGAGTAAGACTCCATCTCAAAACAACAACAACAACAACAAAAACAAGAAAATAGCACAAAATAATTTTGCAACCTGTTCTGTAATCTTTCTGCCCTCTAGGAAATAAATCACTACTGGGTAGGGATGGGTCACTCAGGAAAGCAACACTCTAGAGACAGAATTCAGTTATCTTATAGTTCACATCAGAAGGCAGAATCCTCTGAACACAGGATATTTTAAAATCAAGCTCCATTCTAAGGAGCAATAGTAAAAAGCATCATGAAATCTTACAGTTTGTTCACTCAGAGCCAGAGAGTACTTCTACAATTTTTAGCCAAGATATTTGCATGTCTTTAAACGACTAAATTCTCCAATGACTATGCATTTCTAAAATAATTTTTAATTTAGAATTAAAAAATACTTTAGAAATAATTAGAAATGGTTTTAATGGATATCTGAATCTAATACCTTTTCTCTGTCAACATTCGTTCTCCACTAAAAAAAAAAAATCTGAGTGGGCATGGTGAGAAGGTCTTATTCAAAGATTCATAGAAAAATTTCTTTGTCTAACCACAGACACATTTCAACAATGGATTTAGAATTTGTAAAGTAAAAGCAATTGTAAAATGTCAATGACCTCTCTATTTCCCTGTCACCTATTTTTAATACATTGATTCTTTTATTGGTGTAATTTTACAGTCCATCAATATCAAAAGCATTATATGAAACCTAAATGTATATATTTTCTGACAGAGTTAATGCCATATACAGAAGTGCTAACATAAAATGTGTAAATCACTCCTTTTAGCATCTTCTTGTTTTTTTCCCCTTAGCATATTTTCAGAGGAAAATCTGGAGAAAATAAATCCATGTTGACTTGGATGTTGACTCTTCTTTAAATCCATCCTACCATTGGGTGTGGTTAGCTTTAAATTTCTTACCACCCTATGGGATAGGACACCTCCAAACGTTATGTGAATTTTATTTTTTCAATTTTATTTCTTAGTGTTACATTTGTGAAACTTACTTTTTGACAAATGGCAAAGTTGACCTGTTGTCACCTAATGACTGAAAAATCAAGGTTATTGTATTATGCTGCAGCCTTTCTGCCTGGTTGTACATGCCACCAACACAGCAGGTAGAAAAGTAGGTCATGCAGACACCCTATTGTCACCTGATGCCTTTCCTTCAACAGAGAAATATCCTAATAAGTGTTTCCATGCCTAGGTGATTACAGATACAGATATAGATATTTGATTTTAATTTTATTAGGAAGACCTCAGTTTTCCTACCAACTAACGTGAAAGATAGCATTTTTATTGACTTCAACGTTATATTTTGAGGCTCTACTCTTCTTAAATTTGGCTTATATTTCATAGTTTACCATATCTTAGTCTTGAGCCAGGGCACTTTAGAATAATATTAGGAAGCCAAATATTTCTTAGAAACTTTCTTATATAAAATCTACTGCCCAAGTGTTGTTAAGTCCTCTAAGAAAGCTTGAAATTGCCAGAATGCAAATCTTTCTAGAACAACATAAGTACAAGTAGAAATTATTAGTGATTCAAGATACAAACTGAGCCTAATTATTTCTTGATTGGGATACCTTTCCACCTTTTCACTATGTACCATGAACTTATTGTGTCTACTCAGACCCAAATCCAGGAAGGCCATCCACTCTCCATGAATGCCCTGGATTCTCTGCCCTGCTCCCCCAAGTGGAGCTGACAGCTCAGTTTTCCGGATTTCTACAATGTCTTGTCATGTCTCAGTTATATGCAAAGTGTACATACAAAATCTATCTATTCATCAGTACATTATGTGTCAGTAATGTATATATCCACTACTTATATGTCCATTAGTACCCTATGAATTACTTGAAGGCAGAAATTGCTTTATAAAAAATTTTTTGACCAAAAAATGATCATTAACTGATTAATGGAAGAGTAACCAGCATGAAATGAACATGAATGTAGCACATGGAAAGTTAAATAATAATACCAGTGTTTAAAGAAGAACTTTAGACAATTAAATTTAACAGAGTTTCATTGAGCAAAGAATGATTCGTGAATCGGCCAGCCTCCACTGCCATGGTAGGCTCAAAGAGACACCAGCACAACCACATGGTGTAAGAAGACTTAGGGACGGCAAAAGGAAAACCATGCACAGAAAACGGGAGTGAGGTTAAGAAAAAAAATGGCTAGAATGATTACAGCTCGATCTTTGCCTTATTTGAACATGACTTGAACAGTTGGCCCCCTTTGATTGCCCAAAACTCTATGAGTGGCACAAGAGTAGGTTACAGTCTGTTTATGGATCCAGTTAGATTTCAGTTTACTACATACAGAGAAATCTTTAGGCTGAACTTAAAATGTGCAAGGAGGCAGGTTTGAGCTAAACTTGATTTAATACAAGAGAAATAAAAATACTTTATGGACAATGAATGACACCAAAAATACGTTCCACAAGCTCAAAGAGTTAGCTTAGAAAGATCAGGTAAGGGTTTAGGAAGAAATTGGGAATTGAAAAATGACTTGGAATTAGTGTAGCTACGGAAGAAGGAAAATAGTTCCAATCGGGGATTACTGAGGTTTTCATGGTAATAAATCACAAATTATTTACCAAATAAAAATATCTTTCCTGGGATGTTAAGTCAGAAATGACAGACTGCATCTTAAGTTTTACAAAATTGGTATACTATATCTTAATTATTGGGATGATATGAACTTTCAAAACCAGGAATTCACCCAAGGGGATGTTGAAAATGACAGCCCTAGGCTCACAGAGTTTTTGATATAGATTCTAAAAGTCTTTTGTTTCAGTTCATCCTTTGAAGAATGGGATAAACACTTCTTTTTTCCCTTCCTGCAATAAGTCATCAATGTGGGGCTCTTTTGGGGAGAGGGCTTTTAGGCACTTAAGTTGTCCTCCATGCATTATATGTCAATAGAATAAATGCGAATTGTGTTCAGTCTGTCAGCTCTACAGTCTGTCAGCTCTGTACAGTCTGTCAGCTCTGGAGCTGTACAGTCTGTCAGCTCTGGCCCATGCCTCACCTGGTTCCATTAGATTTGATAAATCATTAATGACCTTTGCAAATCTTCCACTTTTTTCTTAAGAGCAGGTACATGCTGATCCATAACAGGCACAAACCAATGAGATAATTAAATGTGTTAAGTGTTAAATGTGAAGGAGAAAAAATGATTTGAAAAACAAAAAGGATATTGGTACATTGGTTAATTTTATGTGTTAGATTGACTGGGCTGAGGGATACTCAGATAGCAGGTACACATTGTTTTTGCGTGTGTTTCCACAAGAGATCCAGATCTGAATCTGCAGACTGAATAAAGAAGGTCACCCTCATCAATGTGAGTGTATTGCACATCATCAATATTGGCATCACTCTCATCAATGCAGATGGGCATCATCAATATTGGCATCACCCTCATTGATGCAGATGACCTTCATCAACATGGGCATCACCTTCATCAATGTGGCATCATTTGATCTGTTGAGAGACTGGTAGAACAATAAGAGGAAAGGCAAATTTGCTCTCACAGCTTGAGCTGTGCCATCCATATTCTCCCACCCTCAGACACCTGTGCTCTTAGTTCTTGGGCCTCTGGACTTGAAACAGGACTTACGCCATCAGTTTTCCTGGTTCCCAGGCCTTTGCACTAAGGTTGAATTACAGCACTGGCTTTTCTGGGCCTCCAGCTTGCAGACGTCAGGTTGGGGAACTTCTCAGCCTTCACAACTGCAAGAACCAATCCCTCATAATAAACATGTTATTATATATCAATATATATCCTATTGGTTCTGTTTCTCTAGATAAATCTGATAAAATGGGTCATTAGAAAACCTGCTTTAATGCTTCAGTGCAATTCTAGATACACTAAAGTAATGAAGAATAAGTGGTTCCTTGGAAGCTTTCATTAATGCTTGGATCCAGAGGTCAAGAGATGATTGATTTTTCCAGTTATACATTGGTATTGGTATTGATATTGACATGGATATTACTCTATGGCAGAAGCCTTTGTTTACCTCAGGGAAATTAAGAAAAGTGAAATATGAGTTTCCCAAGTCCATCTGAACTAAAAAAAAAAAAAAAAAAAAAAAATCCTGAAAAGCCAGACAAAATCTTCACTGTACTTGTCAATATTTCAGCCCAGATTGGCTGGTAAAGTTGTAAAATTGTCAGGCCTTCTAGCATTCCAATTTGAAGTTTTCTGTTTCCCTATTGGTAGTATTCCTTATACGTCTCAACCAAGTCTTTGTGGAAAATCATACTCCATACTTCTGATAATGGCCAATATTTATTGAGCCCTTATTATGTGCCTGAATTAAGTATATTTCAACTCTTTGCCACAATAATGCTCATAATTACTGTATTATCTTACTGTCTCTTTGTGCAGATACGAAATCTAAGGGGCCAATGAAATTTTATTAAATGACACAGCAAATCTTAGACCACACAGCAAATACATGATGAGACCAAAATTTTTAACAGAAGTTCATAGTCTCTTGATCTCTATTTTATACTCATATTTGGGACCCCAGAAAAAGTCATCGAATAGATAAACCCATGATATTAATAGATTGAATAGATACACCTATGTGGTTTATCACATAATCAGTAACAGTAAAAAAACATAATAGTTTGAGAAAGAGTAAATTAATTCTTTCAATTTAAAAACATGGTATGTTATTTCATTTATTTGTATCTTTTTCAGGTTCTTTCATCAATGTTTTACAGTTTTCACTGTACTGATTATTTCACCACCCTTAAGTAAATTTATTTCCAAGTATTTTATTGTTTTTGTAGCTATTTTAATGAGGATTATTTTCCTACTTTCTCTTTCACATAGTTCATCTTTAGTATATAGAAACACGACTCATTTTTATATGCTGACTTTGGCATGCTGCAACTTTAATGCATTTATTTCTAGCAGTTTGTTTGGTGGATTCTTTAGGGATTTCTGTATATAAGATTATATCATCTGCTAACAGAGGCTATTTTACTTCTTCCTTTCAGCCTGGGGTATCTTTTATTTCTTTTTTCTTATCTAATTGCTCTGGCTAGGACTTCCAGTACCATGTTGAATAGAAATGGCAAGAATGGGCATCCTTGTTTTGGTCCTGATCTTAGAGAAAAAGCTTTCAGCTTTACACCATTGATGTGTTAGCCATGGGTTTGTCATAAATGGCTTTTATTAGATTGAGATACCTTACTGCTATACTTGATTTACTGAAAGCTGTTATTATGAAAGGATGAATTTTCTCAAATGCTTTCTATACATCATTGAGATGATCATATGATTTTTGTCCTTCATTCTGTTAACGTGCTGTATCATATTGCTATTATTTATAAATGACCCACTCTGTGGTGTTTTGTTATAGCAACACAAATGAACTAAGACAAACCCTTATATAAAAATTATTTTTGTTTTAAATTTTTTCTAGATAATTCTAACATCTGCATCAATGAATCTTGTTCTAATGATTGTTTTGTCTCTTCAGACAGTGTTTTTTCTTGCCTTTTTGCATTCTTTGTAATTTTTAGTTGAATGCCACATATATTGTATTGGGTAATAGGAACTGAAGTAAATGGGCCTTTAATGTTTGTTTTTCTTTTTCTAGATAGAGTCTTGCTCTATCACCCAAGCTGGAGTGCAGTGGTGTGATCTTGGCTTTCTGTAACCTCCACCTCCCAGGTTCAAGTGATTCTCCTGTCTCAGCCTCCCGAATAGCTGGGATTACAGATGCCCCCCACCCCGCCTGGCTAATTTTTGTATTTTTAGTAGAGATGGGGTTTCACCATATTGGCCAGGCTGATCTTGAACTCCTGACCTCAGGTGATCTACTCGCCTTGGCCTCCCAAAGTGCTGGAATTACAGGTGTGAGTCACCACGACTGGCCTAATGTTTGGCTTTATGTTATCTTGCTAGCAGTCAGGCTGTGTTTAATGTTCTCTGTAGCTTTAGGTATGAGAGGCTTCAAATTTCTCTGGTGACCTTGTTTTTGTCTTCCCTTATACTTTTGAGCTCCTGCAAATAAATATTCTTCAGAGAATCTCTGAATCTAGCAGCTCCTTCAGCTGGAATCCACTGTTATTATAGTCGAGACCTATAGGTTTTAATAGAAAGGTTTGGAGAGGAGGAGTGCTCTGTAATATTATGATTAACTCTTGGTCTTTTAGTAGACATGTGTCCCTCTCTGTGACCTTCACAAGTGTTTTTCCAATTGTATAAGTTTTTACCCCTTCCCTTTACTTTCTTTCCTGGCTGCAGAGTTTCCAATTTCTTTGAAGTCCTGACCTCAATTCAATATATATATATATATATATATATATATATATATATATATATATATATTTTTTTTTTTTTTCTCTCTCTCTCTCTCTCTCTCTCTCTCTCTCTCTCTCTGAGGTAAGACAGAAAGTAGGAAATGACTGGTGTGGTGGAAAAGAATTTCCTTCTCCCTGCTAAGATTAAGTTTCAGAAATAAGCCTAAGGTTTCTCTATTGCAGTGTAGGCCTTTGTTATGGAGAATGTTCTAGGAGTATTTCACAACGGTATCTCTTCTATTATCCTGCCATAGTCAACAGGGTCTTTCTTGAATCCTCATTATGAAACCCTCGTGTGGTTCCTGATGAGAAAGCCCAGGAAAATGTCCCCACGAGGCTCCCCACAAACTGGGACTCCTGGAGGTTCTCACTTTCCTGCTAGTCCACACACAGCTTCCAGCAATGTGTTCAAAATTGAGTCTTTCTACCAGTTCGTGGTTCCAGTTGTCTCCCTTCCAGTAAGCAGATCATGGTCACTGTCTCTCTCTGGATATCCTTCTCTTTATAGATTTTGGAGTTGGCATTGGCCTTGTGTCTGGAGTTCTCTGATGTGTCCAAGAAGAGTCATTGCTTGCAGATTGTCTATTTCTTATTGTAAGGATGGTAGTGAAAACTCTAAGCTCTTTATGTGTGAGAGCAAAATAAGAAGTTTGTGGACTCGAGGTTTAATTAAGTACAAGGAACTTGGGTAGAGTTTTGAGATTGGGCATGATAAAGACCTCGTGAGGTCATGACTTTGTCTGATCAGAGAAGTGGATTTGTGCTTTAGGAGATCTGGTACGACTTAGCTATTCCCTACCCCTACTCAGAAGTCTCTTCAAAGGAAGTTTTAAGAGTCTCACCCAAAGAGGAAAAAAGACTCTGTGTGAATATGCTTTGCGTAAAGACAAGTATTTGTTTTTGGAGAAAAATCACAGAATGGAGCCTGCCTTGGTCAGTCAGTCTCTTTGCTCAGGCCCTAATTTCTGTTCAAAGCCTGCAGTTACATGGTTGTAGTAAAGAGTGATGGAGGGTGGAGGTCAAAATTGCCTGTTTCCCTAATAGCTCTATAGACACTGAGAACACAAAATAGCTCTCCTTTGGGTCATCCTTATAATTGAAAGAAAGGTTGGGCCCAGATACAAGAAGTTCCTGAAAACAGATGGGATAATTTAGGTATAATGCAGGGGTTAAAAAACAAACATGCCACTAGAGACTTTTAAGTAAGAAAATGGTATAATATTTTCACTGGATCAGTAACAACTTTTGAGTCTGGGCACATGGGCAGGTTCTATTGATGCCCTTGCTCAAAGGTCATGCAGCATTAAGGAGACCCTGACTTTGAAACCAGGTATTAAAGAGAGTAAATTTTGGTTCTAGTACCTATTAGCTGAGCCACTTGGCAAATTTCTTTGCAGGCCATTTTCTAAATTACTTCCCTGGCCCATATTTTCACCTGTAAGATGAGGATAATACCTATTCAAGGAGTTTTGAAGATTATATCAGATAACGTATGCAGTGTACAGAGATATAGGAAATGCACAACAAATAAGTATCTTATTGTACTTTAAAATAGTTAATATATAATTACATAATAGCATTAAGTTATACTATTAAAGTTTTTGAAACTTATTTTCATAAGTTAATGGTAGTGATTGGATAACTGGGGTATCTCTCCAGTCTCATAAGGTTAACAAAATGAATTCTAATCTCTTTAAATGAGCTGCAAATAGGTCATAAACTTCTGTGTGGGGAATGGAGAAATGGCAGAAACCAGAGGAGTCTTCACATCCGGGAGAAACTAGGGAATGGGAGAGACAGTGAGCTCTTGAATAGCTGGATAGCTCCAGCAGTGAGCTCAGCCCAGGAGTTCTAGAACTATGGGGCAGGGGCCAGGTGTAGTGCCTCATGCCTGTAATCCCAGCACTTTGGGAGGCCGAGGTGGGCGGATCACCTGAGGTCAGGAGTTCGAAACCAGCCTGGCCAACATGGTAAAACCCTGTTGCTACTAAAAATACAAAAAATTAGCTGGGTGTGATGGTGCACTGCTGTAATCCCAGCTACTCGGGAGGCTGAGGCAGGAGAATTGCTTGAACCTGGGAGGTGGAGGTTGCAGTGAGCCGAGATTGTGCCATTGCACTCTAGCTTGGGCAACAAGAGCAAAGCTCTGTCTCAACACACACAAAAAATAGAACTCTGGGGCAGGAACGTAAAACTTCCCAAAGGTTTAGAACCATCTTTAGAGGTATACATCCTAGAGTTAGAAAAACAAACAGACAGATTTACCATGAGAAGATCAGACAGAGGGGAAGACATGGACAGGAATTATGAAGCAAACTGAATAAAGTAATTTATGATATATTCTAAATTTTCTATTTCTTTAAAGTCTAAGTCATAATTTTGGGGAACTTTGCCCTTCAATTTTAGGGTCACAATCAAGCCAGGCAGGAAACCATCTGAGACAGCGTGGAGTAGAGGGAAAGACTAGACTTTGCAATCAGACCAGTTTGGATTCAATTTCTAAATTTTACTAATGATAGAGACCTGTGTCTTCTTGCCATTGGCCATCTCCTTAAATTTCTTAAACTACATTTTGGTTGCACCAGAGTGTGTCATCAGGCCTTAGACCTCAGGAAACAGCTGGAAGGAGATGCCAATCATACTTTCTTTCATTCTTCCCTAAAGTTTCATGTTGAGCTGTGTACAGGGTGAGGTGATGAGGACAGGGATGCCTTTTCCCTAAATAATGATAAAGGGAGAAACATAAGGCACTGATGTTTACCAAATGCTTGCTAACTTCTAAGTCATCCTTTTGCATTCCTGCATTTTTTAATGCCATGTTTTGGGCTTCAAATTGTGAAAAGCTAGTAGGAGAAATCCGGAATTCAAGCCTTCAAGGAAGACAGCCCTAAGATAACAGAGTAACAGAGTAATCATAGAAGCTAAAAGAACATAAAAGCTTTACTAGAGACCTAATATATGAATGTTTTCCAGTCAACCTGCTTCGGTTTTACAAAAATAATGAATATTTTTATCAAAACCTGCCAGTCATCAGATACATTGAGTCCTCCTTAGAGGAAAACACAGGATAAAGAGAATGCAATTATTTTCTATTATGCCCTCTCTTCCTACTCAGTCGCCACCCAAATCAACTCACATTTATTAAATACCCAGGGAGAGAAAAATGTCACACAGTGAAAACACAATGCAGTAAGAAACAAAAAATCCGGGTTTCAGACCTGTCACTGATGCCAACAGTCTATAACTTGGAACAAGTCACTTAATCTTTAATGCCTGTGTTCCCACATCTATAAAATGATAGGTTGAAAGAAATGACCTCTAAGGTCCCTGCTGCTTTTATAAAGTGATAGGAGAATGTGATGCTGTCTAAAACAGAGATAACAGTGGATGACAGAAGGCCTCTAGGTTACAACTCACCTCTACCAACACACTGTTTTGGAAGGTAAGCTGAATGTTCGCACTGCCAAAGCAACATGATAATTTGTAGATAAAACAGAGTTCCACAACGTGAGTTAGGTACAAGTAACCTGGAAACAGCAAGGTAATTTCTCTGTATTGACTCTTCATTTCACCCACTGAAAGTAAATACATTTACAAAGTTGATCCTGAAATAAAGCCAGTCATGATTTCACAGTTAACACTGTCCAAAAGGTGCAAATAATCATGCCATTTGTTGATTAATAACAACTTTAGGCAATGGTCTTCACTACACTGGTGTCAACCCATTAGTGAGCAGAGCCCCTCGATAATAATGTTCCAAATAGAAGAGAATAAAATATTTCAAATAGAAAATAAAATATAAATAGGAAATAGAAATGAATACAAAAGAAAGTACATGACATACAGTAAAGTATTATTTGTAAAACAGTTTTCATATATATCACATGTGCATCTATAGCATGCATTTAAATAGGCATATACACGTTTATATATGCACATATAAAATGCATATACATGCTTATATATGTGTACATAACACATATATTATGTTTGTATGTGTGTATATGGGAATATTGGCTCATGTTGTAAAATTTAATTTTTTACTCTGTATCAAGGTCAAAAAACCATGAAAGGCACAGTTACAGGGCAGCTCACGTCTTCCCCAGTCTCACTCCTACCCTATACTGCAGAATTAGAAGACCTCTGATGTTGTGCACCTTTTGCATAGAAATAGATCCTGTGTTAGGAATAAAGCATTTGCATCATAAAATATTCTAACTTCCTTTAAGTTCTACCTTTTGACTCTTGGGCTTGTGCTCCTTCCTGGAAGCTCTGTTAGAATATTTATTTTTTAGGTGGGCGGGGAATGTAAGACGTTTGACTCTTCTTCTGTGTAGCTGATACAAAAAAGAATAGCCATGGCTTCTTTTGCCTTCCTGAGTGAAGATGCTGTCCTCTGCCTCTCAGAGTCAGGAATGAAGTGGGAAGCAGTGGGGAGACCAATTGCTGATAACAACTAGCGCATGGCAGGGGGACAGAGCAGTGAGAGATGGTGAAGGCTTGAGACAGGTAGGGAAGTGCCCTGAACACTGTGCTAAGGATTTGGGACACGACGCTTTGGGAAAAGGGAACACAGGGGTGGTGGGGGAGGGGGGTCACAAACAGAGGCCACTGGAAGTTTTGAGTCAGAAAATGCATATTTACATGTAAGGAATTACTCTGAAGAAAAGGTAGAGCCCCATAGACAACTAAGGAGATCACTGCCTTTGCCCAGGCAAAGAGAACAAAAATAATGAAAGTGTGGACTAGGGTACCAGCAGTGAGGATGGAGGTATATTCAAGACTTTCAGAGATAAAAGACTTGGTCTCATACCTCTAATATATTTTTTTTTTCATTTTTACTACTTAACTAAAAGCATCAAAAATGAAAATTCATCTTTCCAGAAAAAGGAAAAAAAAAGCTTTATCCCTTCTAACTTATCACTAGTACTGGTCAGAGGAGAAAAACAATTATAACCTTCTTTAGTTCACAGTGTGTTTTGTCCTTTCTCTTTTATTAGTTGCCAAGAAACTCAAATTCTCAAATCTATATTTTTCTTGTTTTTTATTTTTTGGTTTTTTTGTGTGTTTGTTCGTTCGCTTTTGCAAACATCTTCCTATTTTTCAAGGCATTATAAACCAGTGGAGTCTGAGATAATTTTTCAACTGGTTTTCTCGGCCTTCCTTATTCTTTTCTCTCCCTTTTAATTCCCTGCCTTCAAACTGATCTTTCCATGATGATACTTTTTTTTCCCCCTATACCTCCCTAGTTATAGACTCACAATAGGTTCCAATGACCAAGAGAATAAAGTTAAAATGCTCTGGTTCCCACCTTCTCTCTTCTACTTTATTTTTCAAACTCTCTTTAACAAACACCTCACCTTTTATTCATTCAACAAAGAATATCTGAAAACCCAGTGTATCCCATACTATTTAAACTGTAGACAGGAGCAATGGTAAAAAAATTTGTTTCAAAGTGGGAAGTCATCAGAGGTGTTGTTTTGTTTTTCAAACTTGTTTAATTGTGTTTTTTAAACAGAGACTGACATGATCTGGTTATGCTTTGAGTCTTTAGGGGCTCACTCTGGAGGGTGGGTTGAGAATGGATTCTTGGGAAGCAAGATAGGTGCAGGGTGACTATTAGAGTATCTGGGAAAAACTATTGCAGCCTAGACTAAGATGTAGAACTTCTAAGACCTGGATTATGAATTCAACATAGGGAACATGGTAAGAAATAATTCAGTAAGAACTTTGGAGTCAGATATGATTATCTAGGCCTGAACAAATTTTTTAACTTTTCTGAGACTAAGTTTATTTATCTACTTAAAAAGGATAATAGCATTGTTATTACACATACATAATTGCCCATATTGACTGTTACTAACCTACGAAAGTCATGAACTTATATGGTTCAATGTAATATTGAACTCATAGCATTATTGGAAGGATTAAATGAGGTAAAGAATGCAAAGACACCAACTTAATACCATATTTAGTAGATGCTTGTTTCTTTCTCCCTCTATTCTTCATTCTTTCCATTTCAGGATCTGAATACAAATCTTCATTGCAGTCTTCTTGGATCAACTAACACTTATTGATTTCTTTATCCTCAAGACTCTAATTTCTACACCAGATTGCTCTAGTTTAATAATTCTCCACAACTGCCTTTTTTGTAAGAGTTCAGACAAGCCAAAAGCTTTCGTTATGCTACATAGTAAGTTAATGACAGACTCAGGCAAAAACATAATTTTTTGAACTCTGGGATTTACCACATTGATCCTGCTTTGCTGCATATTTACTAACTTGTATATTTTATCTCTTCAAACACATCATAAGGTCATAGACAACAATGCAAGTGTACAGTTGTTTGGAATTTAACATTGTCTTGCACCTACTGTATATTCTGTAAGTACTTTCTGAGGTACTTCAAACTTGATATAATCTACAATATACAGGAATAAAAGAGAGAAAAATAAGAACACATGGAAAGAACATAGAGTTTCTTATCAAATCCGTGCAAAAAAATTACTCTAGAAGAGGAGGAATAAAGGAATAATCAGAATAAATTTTGGTTAATTAGGGAAAGTCTCCTAAAGAGAAAGATCTTACCAGTGCTACTAATTGTAGTTGTTTTCTTAAGGTCTTAGGGCAATTTGTTCTTTATTAAAAATGGTCCAAATGCAACAAGTAGGACACATTGAGTCAGAAGCAACTGTTAGCAGTGGTTTTTCCAATTCGTAATAGGCATCTGTTAAAACAACTGGAATCTGAAAGTACCTGCCCAGTAACTTACTGCATAGCCTCAATCAACACCACAAAACGGAATAGGTCTCATATTTGAGTTATGCTTGATTTTGTTTGAATGTAACAGTAATTTTTTAATCAAAACTGCCTGCAGTTTTACACGTAACGAGTTCAACCAAACTGAATAATCAAATCAGACAAAATACCCATGAAACTGACTTGAATTAATGGGTCAGTATTATTTTTAAAACCATGCAACCTTAAATAAAGGCAGTCAAGTAACTAGGAAGCAAACACCATGAAATAACTTTTCTTTAGCATTTCTACTGAAAAAGAAGAGAAGGATCATGAATAAGTCAGCAGCTAACAATAGCCCTTGAACTTTACAGTCCATGAAACATTTCAGGTTTCACATGTTTCACTTGACTTCTACTAGCCTTATGATAGCTATTATGCTTTTCAATTTTGCAGATTAGAAATTAAAATTCAGAGAAGGTAGATGCACTAGTCCATTCTCACACTACTATTAAGAACTACCTAGACTGAGTAATTTAAGAAGAACAGAGGTTTCATTTCCTCACAGTTCCTCAGGCTTAACAGGAAGCATGACTGGAAGGCCTCAGGAAACTTATAATGATGGCAGAGAGTGAAGGGGAAGCAAGCATGTCTTATGGCAAAGCAGTGGGAAGGGGAGAGTGCTGTACTTTTAAACCATCAGATGTCATGAGAGCTCACTATCACGAGAACAGCATGAGAAAAATCCGCCCCCATGATCCAATCACCTCCCACCAGGTTCCTCCCCTAACATGGGGATTACGATTCGACATGAGATCTGGGCAAGGATACAGAGCCAAACCCTATCAGTAGGTGATTTTCTCAAAATCACAGTTCCAGTACATTAGGAAGAATGGCTTCAAAACTGAGTTTTTTCCTCTACAAATATTACTCCACTTATATTGCTGATGGGTTACAAACATTGCCGGATACTGGAATCACCTGGAATTTTGTTAAATGCAGGCACCTGGGATAAAACAGGGCACACCCTGGTTGATATTGTGGCAGGTGATATGAATATCGTACTTTCAGAAACACTAAAAGGCAAGTGGATTAGGAGGAGTTGGATGGGTACCAAGTTTAAAGTGTGCATCTTTTAAGAAAAAGTACAAGGAATACTGCATTTGCTTGTAGGAGTTTCATTTACTGCAAAGGCACTAATATGAACATTAATCTACGTAGAGAAGAAAAATGAAGGTTAGCAAGAATATAAAACCAGATGTAAGTTAGCCACGTCACTAATAGCATGCCATATGTCTTCCTAAGTCACAAAAACAAGCAGGGATTAACTCACTACTTTAATGGTACTGGAAATCCTGTTCATCTCAATATGTGTCACAATTAACCAAGGCTAAGATTATTGCAAATACCTGGATTAGGGTAAAATTAAGGTACCATCAATAGCGAGCCAGTTTTCAGGACTGTGCAACACTTTATCAGATTTTACTGAATTGTTTAATAGAATAAATGACAATAGTGACTACAACAGATGAAACAAACTCGTCTTATTAAAATCTAATTATTTTTCACATTTAATAATTATTAAAATCTAATTATTTTTCCATGTACATATGGAATACATATATGGAACACAGATTGATTTTCAACTCCTTTAAAAAGTATTACAGCGTCCCAAGAATAGGGTGGTCAGCTCTGTTTATTTGCCCAGGACTGAATGGGCTCCATTTTAAAGCAAGGACAGTCCTGAACAAACTGGAACAAGTTTGTCCCAGTGTGAGATTTTAATTGAAATTGACTTTAGGTTAAATCAGTGAGGGATGTAAGTCCAGGGTAAAATCAAGGTATTAGTGGGTGGCTAAGTGGAGTGGCTAATGTGGAATAAAGTAAGAGTCTGTAGTAATTAAGGACTATTCGTGTAGTAGAATAACAACAGGGCATAGGAAGGAGACTAGGAGCTTAGCATCTGTAACAATGTTCAGTGAATAAGAGGTATTCAGGAAATCAGTGACAGTGAAGGGTAAGCATACAAGCTAGAAAACCCAGCTTGAATAAGGCTCAAAGTCACAATTAGGAGGCAGTGGATAAGGCTCTGCTAACATTTAATTACAATGGAATGGAATACAGTTTAACTGCAGAAGACATAAGGAACAGTTTGTGGAGAAAGAAGAGGACTGTGACTTGGGCTTAGAAAAAAGAATAAACAGAGCAATGTATGAGAAATATGTGAGAAAAAAGTGAAAGCTAAAATAGGTAAATGGATCCTTCTGTTTGTGCAGTGGCCAAGAACTACTGAAACACAAGGCTTCCAAAACAAGTATTGTCAGGAATTGTACTTGGATGGGCTGTGCTACTGAAGGAAAGTTTTCCTAGGATTAACCCATTTATGCCAGAGGTTGCAATTTTTTGAATTTTTGCAATCAGACCTTTGGCGATGACCTTGAGCAGAAGGATATAAATAACTCCCACATGCTTAGGCATAAATGCAATATGTTTACTGGCAGTTGACATCCTTTCTCATCTGTTTATCTTTCATGACTGTATCTCACGGGCTGGAAGTCTTAAAAACTTTATTTCTGACTCTCTTGAGCTTGAGCTCTGAATGAGATCTAAGTTTCAATGATGAAAATGCACTTGAAGAAGTTCAAGAGGCAGAAGGGAGCCAGAGACCATAAACCTGCATCTATGGCAGGGAACAAGCAAACTCCCCTAGACATGGAAGTTTGTAAGGATTGAATCTCACATTCTCCTGCCTAGTCACATTCTACTGGCAGTGGAAGGGGTGGTGGCAGTAGCATAAATAGTTTCCTAATATTTGTATCTAAGCATTCAGTTATAACCCCTTATTTCTACTTCTCCAGTCTTTCTAACGATTTTGTAAGTATTAAGTTCCCTTTATCAAACCCTGTCTGAAAGACCCAGAATGATTTCAGTTTTCTACATCCATAGCCAAGACAGAGGTCAATAAGAAGAGTCATCTCTCAGGATTGTCATTGTGTGTTGAAAATTGAACATGTCTTCATAAATGGGAAGGCTACAGCTTCCTTATAAAGAGTTCATTTAATTTTAATGTAACTTTGTTCTAAATGACCCCCTGGCCCAACTAAAGTAATTTGACAGTTCCTGAGAGTTTTACCCAAGTTGGAAATAGCAGCAACTTCTAGTGGATGGGAACATAAAGGCGTCAGAGAGGACCCAAGGTACAGAAGGAATACCTCTCTTCTCATGGAATCCTTGACCCAAGGTAGGGAATTAATTAATTTCCTTGACACTTTTTTTTTTTTTTTTTGTACTTGCAATTGGTTCAATAGTTTTTTTTATTTTGAAATAATTATAGATTCATAGGAGTTTGCAAAACGTACAGGAAATCCCCGCGTGCTCTTCACCCAACCAAAGTGAACTTCTTAGACAACAGTATAATATCAAAATCAGGAAGTTGACACTGGTACAATCAATAAAGCTTATAAACGTACTCAGCTTTCACCAGTTACACATGCACTCAGTGTGAGCATGTATCCTTGCAATATTACCATGTGTACCTTCCTAACCACCACCCAAACCACATTCTCCACTGTACCATCACCACAAGACTTCCTTGTGTTCCCTTTTATAGCCACGCCAATCCCTCCCTATCCTAACCTTGGCAACCACTTTATTTTCCCCATCTTTAAAATAATGTTCTAAAAAATGTTACACATCGGGGTTGTGTAGCATGTATCTTTGGAAAGTCTTTTATTAATTAAAAAATGTAGTCTTCTGCCACCCCTAGATGTTTTTCACATTTTAAATAGTGAAGTGTTCTGTAAAGAGGATGATATTTAGAACAACTTTAGTTTCTGGGTATAAAAACACCTCGAATATAAAGTACTTGCTATTTTTAGCTACAGTTTTATTTAAAGCTTAGGAATGACTTTCGAATAATTAAATTCTAAAAATAAAAAATTATCAAAACAATTTTGAAAAACAGGGTAATTCTTGTGGGATGCTGCTTCACTTCATACTGTAAATAAATGTACAGATCCAATTATAGAGACTTATAAATATGCTACCTCATGTTTTCAATATTCACACTTTCAGGCAAATGAGGTCCTAGTTACTAATACAACCTTAACACTTATGAACCTTGACAATATTTCTTTTGGAATACAATATATTCCACCCGCCTTGCTTTAAAAAATTGAGGTAAACCCAACAGAATTCAGGAAACTTTCTATTCATGTGGGCAAAGTTGAAATTAAAATAGAAACCTTGAGGAGGAAGCCTATAACACTGTCTGATTTAGCTCTAAAGAAGAATTCAGAGGAGTGCTGCGGTGAGTTAAATTATTAGCAGGGGCATATAAAGTTCAGAGCCTTCTCTTGAAAACTGTTTCTCTTTTTCCCTTCTGTTGGATCTCCATCTCTTGGGACAGATCTCAAAGCCACTCACCACTCCAACCTAGAAGCCTAGCAATCCTCTCAGAAATTTAATGCAGATTTTTTATTTGAGCATTATTTTCTCCAAACAAATAAATGACCCTATGTTATGATGAAGGGTTTCTAGGCCACTTTCAGCTAGGTAGGACAATTTAGAGTATTTTAGTTAAGGAAATAGTAAAGTCTTCAAAGATTTTTGTGGTTTATAATGAAAATAATTTCAGAACTATTATATAAGATTTAGGATGAGTATCTAGACAAATATGGAAGTCTGAGATCAAGGTTTTGACAGTGTTGGTTCCTTCTGAGGGGGTGAGGGAAGGATCCATCTCTGAGCTCTCTCCTTGGCTTACAGATGACTATCTTCATGTCTGCATACCGTTCCTCCTCCCTGCATGTAAGCCTGTGTCCAAATTTTCTCTTTTTATAATACCAGTCATACTGCATTAGGACCCACTCTACTCTAGGAGGACTTCATCTTACCTGACTAATTACATCTGCATTGACCCTATTTCCAAAGATTGCATTGCAAGGTACTGGGGGTTAGAACTTAGACTTAAGCTTTTCAGGGGATACAATTCAACCCATAGTAGGATTCATATTATTAAAATAATATTTCCCTCTACTTTCTCCAAACTTTGTTTCCCACGTAGATTCGTATCTGCAGAGCACATCCTGATTGGACAGAACTATAATAAACTGCAGGTCACTTTCCTTTAGGGTTGGAGACAAGTCATCTTGGACCAGATTGTTTTTTAAGGATAGAGTCACTTGTGTAGCTATTTCTAGTTATGTAAGTGCGAGATAAGCAGACACTCAATAAATTGAGGATAAAATGCAACTGATCCTTCACTGATTAAAGGGACTCATTTCGATAACTTTCACTGAACCTTGCTTTCAGGGACAAGATTGGTGAATGTGTGTCATGGGGTATCCTGTAAGAACAGTGACTAAGAACCCAGCGCCTCTGTTCTGTGAAGTCTGATGGACTAAGAAAGCCAAATGAGGTTCAACAGCATTGAAGACACCAATAGTCCCCAAGGAGAACATTCAGTAAAGGTAGGAGCTCTCTGAACAAGACATCTGGTTTAACAAAATAGAAAGTTACAGTCAGAAGGATTTGTTCAGGCATAATATGAATCTACCTCAGACCTGGCTGACCTATGGCACAAGAGATGTCAATGTATATGAGTGTAAACTCAATAAATAGAAGTATTGGGAGGCCAAGAGTGGAAAGACTGTTGGCACACATTATGTCGGTGAAATTGTCCCCCCTAGAAAAATCACTGAGGGCTGTACAGGGAGGTAGACAAGCAAGACAATTATTACAGCAGTGGATAAAAACTTCTCGAATAGTGCAACAATGAGAGAAGCAATTAAAGATAAAAATCAGTACACACTATTGACTTTTCACTCAGTGTCTGCAAGTAGAAATGGTACCTTCAGACGTAGCAAACCTCCTGCATTTTTAGGCAAATCAGGGAAAAATGTCTATGGTTGCAGAGTGTGGTGACCATCTTGAAACATGATCCTGCTGCATATTGTATTAATTCAGGTAGATTAAGTGAATAGTGTTAATATTTTCAAATCTGTGATTTTACTTATATGGCAAAGTGTAACATACATATGCAAATATACATAAAGAATAACATCTATTCACACTCTATTTCAAGAATGTGAATAGATGTTATTATTTTTCCAAATACTACTTTCTCTGTTGGAGGATTATACTTCCCCACCACTTTGACATCAAGCTTGGCCATATAGTTTGCTTTGACCAATAAAATATGAGAAGTAACCTATGCCACTTTCGAGTTGAAGCTTCGAGAGTTATCTTCTGGTTCTGCTTTCCTCCCCCCACCGCCTTGTTTTCTGCCACAGGACAAGCGATGCCTCAGATAGGAGGTGCTCTTTCAGCTTGGTCCCAAAATAAAGACAGCACAAGACCATGCCAGGGCCAACCTTGGTGGTCAAAATGTGAGAAAGGAATACAACATGGTTGTATAAATCCAATATCATTTGAGAGGACTGCTTGTTACAGCTTAATCTGCCATGATCAAAATAGAAAGCTTTACCAATTATATATATTTTTTCATTTTATAAAGAGGACCTAGAATTAGTACTAATGTTTCGGAAGGTAGTCAAAACTTCAGTATAGGGTGTGGTGGCTCATGCCTGTAATTCCAGCATTTTGGGAAGCCAAGATAGGAGGATTATTTGAACTCAGGAGTTTGAGACTAGGCTAGGCAATATAGTGAGACTTGTCTCTATAAAAATAAAAAGTTAGCTGGGTATGGTGGCAAGCGGCTGTAGTCCCATCTATTTGGGAGGCTGAGGTGGAAGGACAGCTTGAGGCTTGGAGGTGGGGGCTGCAGTAAGCCGAGATCCGCCGTTACACTCCAGCCTAGGCAACAAAGCAAGACTCCGTCTCAAAAAAGAAAAAAGAAAGAAAAAAAAAAACTTTAGTACACAATATTCTGAGTATTAGATATTTGGGTTGCAAATGGTAGAAACCCAAAGCAAAGTAGCTTAAGATAACTTTTAAGGAAAATATTGATTTATATAACTGAAAAGTCCAAAATAAGTTGTATTCTGGAGGTCCACCGATGTCTTCAGGACTTTGTAGCTTTCACTGTACTGCCTGGCTCTGATTTTTTTTTCATCATCCCCTTCTTCACCCATTCTTCCCTCATATCACCAAGATGGCTCTCACATCCTATCTTTTCCGCAAAAAAAAAATTCTCTTTAGCTCTGACAAGATGTTCAAAACACCTATCGAGTATTGAATTTTAATTTGTTTATTTTTACATTTCTTTTCCCTTCCAAGGTCATAGGGAATTCGCTGGTTCCAGAATGATTAATGTGTGGCTTGGGGTGGGGAAGGGCTCCACTATGCAAGTAAATATGAATTAAAATCCCAACCTGAGTGTGGCACAAGCCAGGGTTTCTGATTTCTTGCAGGAGACTCATTCTCCCCCCATTTATCTTGCAGATAGGACTCTAAACAGTACATAGAAGACTCAATATCAGCTCCCCATGTGCACAAAGCCTGCATCCTGGAGACCACCTTCTGGATGGATATCAGAACCTCAGGCCTTTTGCATGAAGGCTTAGATCAAGTTCATATATCCCCATGAGCTCTTCAGCCTTAGTTCTTGATTACTGCTCTCATAGTTCATCCATCATAGCTGGCTCCAGGGGATTTTTCTCTTTTTTAAATGGTTATACATCAAAAATTACTATGTTCTATGTAGTAATATTTGCCTGACTTAGAAGAGATGCTTTCACATTAGCTCAATGTACGAAGTTTTTAGTGACCTCTGTAATTTGTTTGCAATGCTCATTAATCTTTGGTCCATTCAAGATCAGGTACTGTAACTATTGTGTTCACTCTAGAACTTAATACAAAGTTGAGGAAATAGTAGGTACTTAATACATATTTCTCAAGTGGTGAGAGGCAGTAGAACACAGCAGTTAAAAATTTTGGCTGAAACCAGGTTGCCTGAGTTCAAACCCTGATCTGTCACTTCCTAGCTGTGTGAACTTGGGCATGACTCTTAACCTCTGTGCACTTCAGCTGCTCATGGGTAAATAGAATAATAATGGCATACCGGCCTCATAAGGTTGTTGTAGGTATTCAATGAGGTAATGTTCATAAAGCCTGTAAATACCAATGCCTGTAATGTGTGTAATCAGCGCTATCAGAGTGTTAGTACATATTATTTGTCTTTTCATAATTAATAATACATTTTATTTGGAAATAGGTAAGCCTTTTAGTAGGACACATAGTATAAACAGTTATCTCCTTTGCCTATGTATAGGGCTGGCCCTGGGATTAAATCTTGTTGAAGAATGCTGATGAATGAAATAGCTCAGAACAGAGATCTGGTGTTTGAAAATCAAGTAGGATAAATTGCAGTGGGCATAGCAAATTATTGTAGGGCTCAGGGCTGTGTTTTTCCATCCCAGCAATCAAGTGGCCCGCAAAGGGGGTTGTGGGGGGGAGAGGATGAGAGGGGAATAAGAAACAGGAGCTAATAAAAGGCAAAAAAAAAATGTCCTAGTGTCTTGGAATCAACCCGGAAAACATTTTTTTAATTATATTTCCCACCAGGCATAGAATTCCCTTTGTAGCAATAGTCTATTTGTATCAGGATCAAAAATTTCAAAATCTCTTAGTGAACATGTTGGTATAATAATCTTTCTAGGTTAAAAAAATAGACATATAAATAGAAACCTTGATTTGGAAAAGGTGCTTCAGTCATAAGGACTGCCAAATCTTTGTTTGATAAATTCAGTAATTACCTACTTACAGCTTTAAAATATTCATTCTCTTATAATATATAACTTGCAGTATGGAGAGTTCTACTGCAGAATCCTGACGATTTAGATGTACCAATGTTTGAATCCTGTCTCAAAATAGAAAGAGAAAACCAGGCATGGTACAATTTATGTGTCAATGGTAGTGATGCTATTCTTGTATCTAACACCAACTGTGTAAAATGTTGACATCGCATGCAGATGTTTTCACCTTGTGGTTCTCAAAACTCTTTTTAGCTGATAAGTTTAGCAAAATAAATATGTTATCTTCCCTAGATTATGACAGGGCACCCAAAACTAAACGACCCTCTCTGGTGATTAAAGGGTTTGAGAAAATAGCATGCTGGTCTCTCTTTCTTTTTCAGCAGACAAGGGCAATCATATAAAAAAATTAAAAATTCCACAAAATTTATTTAGTTTGTGTCTTTTTTACTTTCAGAAAACAAATGGCAGAAAGGAGGTGCCCTAACTAACATTACTGAGGTGTTAAGTTTTTTAAAGAAGCATGTGAGCATAGTAAAATCAGTGAATAAGAAAATTAATATACACATTCTAAACAGATTCAGACTCAGCTTCATTTAGGCAAATATTAACATAATAATTACTTGTGATTGCTGAATATGATTCTGTAGATTATCTACTTCTCTGCAAGTCATTAATGGAGAAAAACTATCCACCTAATGATTATCTGGAATATAATTAATTACTCACCCAGTTTAAACATGTTAACACAGCTGTAAATGTTATCTGAAAAGATGATATAATGGATGGTGCAGAGTCAGAATAGTTTGTCCCCAATGAATTATTACTATTAACTATAGAGAAATTTACTAGTATATTGATGAATCAAGCCCTAAGTTATGAATATATTTGAAATAAATATTATTAAGCAAATATTTTGAAAAATACTCAAAGATTATGTTTTATTGTTAGAATGGCGCAACTTGAGAAACTAAAATTCCAAGAAATAAATTTAAGCATCTTGGCCTACAAATTATATTTAAACTTGACTGGATGGTATGATAAAGCTATTGTACTTTACTAAAAGCAGAATGGATTGATGAACAATTTTAGGTGATATTTTATAAACACATTTATGTACATGTCTATTTCTAGGCCATTCTACTCTATTCCACTGGCCTAAGATTTATTTGTGCCAATCCCACACTGCCTTACTTAAGGAAGTTTTATAATAAGTCTTGAATCTTGAATGCAATCCTGCCCAGGTGTTATTTTTCAAACTTGCTTTGGTTATTCTTGTCCGTTGAATGCTCAAATAAATTTTATAATCATTTTGTCAATATTGCTATTGGTATTTTAATTTGGGTTACATTTATGTTATGGAACAATTTTGGAAGAGTAAACATCTTTGTGATATCTGCAATATTCTAATCCATGGAAATGGTTATTGCCCACTGTTTTTGGACTTAAAAAAAATCAGTAACATTTTACAGTTTCCAAATGTATAGATACTTCAGTTTTCATTAGACTTACTTGTAGATATTTGATAGTTTTGAAACAATTATCAGTTACAAATTATAACTTTTTATGTCATTTTTGTTATTTATATGTAGTTTTTAAAAATCTTATGTTGGCTTGTATCTTGCAACCTTAATTCACTGATGAATTCAAATGTTTTACATGTAGATTCATTCTACATCCAATCATATCACCAGTAAATAGAGTTTTATATCTTACTGTTTAAGCCTTATAATTTTGCTTTTTTTTTCTTACTTTATAAGAATAAGTAGGATCTCTATACCATGTTGAATAGAAGTAGAACTAGACATCTTTACTCATTTCCAAATTCAGGAAGAATTTTAAATTCACACTAATTGTGAATTCAGAATTTGTTCATTACAGGAATTTGTTTGGTTGTTTACTTTGGTTTTACAGATTCTCTATTACTTTAAGCAGGTTTATTTTCATTTCTAGTTTGCCAAAATTATGAGTAGTGAATTGAATCACAAAATGTCTTGACATCCACTGATATAACTCTGATATTTTTCTCTGCTTTGTATTAATGTAGAAAAGTACACTGACTTTCGTTATATATTAATCTTTTTATATATTGCTAGAATTAATCTTGCTTTTATGAGAGTGATCAGCCCTATAATTTTCCAAAGTGCAAAAAAAAAATTAAAAGCCAAAAGATAGTTCATTAAAAAGTCTAAAAAAATTGAAAGATCTTTAGCAAGACTGAGCACAAAGAAAGAGAGAAAAGTTACCAGTATCAGATTTGACAGAGAAAGTTGCTACAAATAGATCCTAAAGAAATTAAAACTTTAATTAAACAACTTTAAGACAGTAATTTTAAAAAACTGTTGAAAGAGACAAATTCCTGTAAAAACACAAGTTATCAAAACTAAAACAAGACTAAAAAAGATCTGAGTAATCCTATATCTAGCAAAGAAATTGTAATTAAAAACTTCCCCACACAAAAATCTCCAAGCCCACATTTAAAGAAAAAGCGTTAAAAAAAGACTATAATGTCAATCTTTAAAAATGCTTCTAGAGACTAGACAAAAAAGAAAGTTTGTTTCCTCACTTATTTCAGGATTCCATCACAGTTTCAAAACCAAAATCTAAGAGAAGCACTAGAAAAGAAATACATAGAAATTACAAGATGAGCTCTGTAAATTGCTTATTTCCCCACTTTTTAAATACAAGAGTAGTTTTAAAGAAAGGGGAAAAGGTTTGAAATGACTGCCACTGAGGAGGAAAGCAAATGTTTCTGGAAAATATTTGATAACTTTCCATAGTATTAGAGTTTCAGCACAGGGTAGAAATTTAAACCTGTAGTAAAATCAGTTTGCATCTGGTAGGATCTGTTTTTTGTTTTGTTCTATTTTCCTCATAGCATTTGGCAACCTAGGTGAAAATGTGAAGTCATACTTTTGGATTGATCCAGGGTTGAGATATTGTCATGTAAGTATGAAAAGTGGGAGGACAAGGAGAAAGAGGAAAAAGGAGAGGGGGAGGAGGAAGAGAAAAAAGAGAAAGAGGAAAGGAAAGAAATGGGGAAGAAAGAGGAAAGGAAAGAAACGGGGAAGAAAGAGGAAAAAATGGAATGGAAGGGGAGGGGAGGAAAGAGAAGGGAAGGGCCAGAAGATACAGAAGACAAAGGAAAAATGAGAAGTATATACACCAGACACTGGAGGCATTATGAGAAGACAACAACAAAAAACAAAAACAACAAAAACAGAGCAATGAAATGACTAGTGATGGAATGAGAGATTGCCATCCTCCATAGACTGTGATGATTAAAAGATCAGAAATGGAGCAATTAATTTCAGTTGATCCGTGGCTATGTGTATGGGTAGCTCAAGTTAGGTGAAGTTATTAGAACTGAGGAAGTCATGGAAGTTAAAGGCTAGTATGTGGGCTAGGTCATCCATATAGCTGTTGTTTACCTGATGGTGGATTGGAGCAAGGGGAACGAACCTGTCCATCAACCCACTCTCTGTGGGAGCAGTGGAAATATAAGCATAGGGTTCCATGTACAAAATGACTAGACAAATTCTGTGCAATTCTAGACAGTTGAATTAAAACAAAAACAATGGTGGTTTGGGAAAAATAGTATTCTTGGACTCACCTAGACCTACTATGTCAGAATTCCAGGGGAAGAATGTAGGAAGATGTATTCTTAGTAAATGCCTCAGGTTATTTTTCATTCATTCATTCATCCATTCCTTCCTTCATTCATTCATTAATTCATTTATTTGAGACGGCTCACTGCAACCTCCGCCTCCTGGGTTCAAGCGATTCTCCTGACTCAGCCTCTGAGTAGTTGGGATTACAGGTGCCCACCACCACGCTCAGCTAATTTTTGTATTTTTAGTAGTAGAGATGGGGTTTCACCATGTTGGCCAGGATGGTCTGTATCTCTGGACCTTGTGATCCACCCACCTGGGGCTCCCAAAATGTTGGGATTACAGGCATGAGAGCCACTGCACCCAGTCAATGCCTCAGGTTATTCTTATGCTTAGGCCTGAGCAGAAATTTGGGGAGAAAATGTGTAATACAGGTGGAATTTTTGTTTTGTTTGCTCCGATAGGAATAAAAGATTTCTAACTAAGGGACTGGGCTGATCCAAGCAGGGGTGACTTCCCCATTGCTGACTTTAGGGCATTCACTCTTCAGACAGTTGGAGCACTTGTGCTGTGTCCCAGGCTCTGCGCTTAGGATTTTATCCTTGTTCTGGGAGGGCCAACACCCTCATGGAGCAGACAAGTAATAGCAGAATAAAAGAAGTATGCTAAGATCATGATATTTGTTTTAAAAAAATCTTACAAGAGCACAGAAGAAAGATCAACCAACTGTCTTGGGAGTCAAGAGGAAGTTTCTCCTAAGAAAGACATTTAATCTGAGTTTTGTAAAAGTCAGTAGGAATCTGCTAGGCAAGGATGAGAGGGAGAGGATTGCAGGTAGAAAGAATCAGTGCACAGATGCAATGAGAGTAGGAATAATTGTTCAGTCTTTTTGCTCAGGTTGTATTCTGTTATGAGTTGAATAGTGCCCCTACAAAGAAATATATATATTTATATATGTTAGAGTTACTACCACTTGCACTTCAGAATGTGACCTTATTTGGAGATAATGTCTTTACAGAGGCAATCAGGTTAAAATAAGCTCATTAGCATGGACCCTCATCTATAATAATATGACTGGTGTCCTTATAAAAAGGGGAAATTTAGACGCAAAGACAAACATACACTATGTGAAGATACAGGGAGAAGATGGTCATTTTCAGGCCTAAGAGAGAAGCTTGGAACAGATTTTTCCTCACAGACCTTGGAAGGAACCAATGTTTCCAATATCTTGATCTTAGACTTCCAGCCTCCAGAACTGTGAGAAAATAACTTCCTATGGTTTAAGCTGCCCAGTTTGTGACACTTTGTTATGGCAGCCCTAGCAAGCTAATACACAATTCTGTTAAAAAGTAAAATAAAATGATACGTGCCACGGAGTGGATAGAGGGCTTCTACTTACTTAGTCTGTCAACCACAATTTCCAGAATATTGTGTGGTCTGTAAATTAGCACTATATTGTTACATTTCCTTAGCAATACTGAAAGATCCTATGAGTTACTTTAATTTGGAATAAATACAATAAAAATAATTTCATGGTAACTATTAGACCCACATTATAAGATAACTTACAGAAACTACCAGTATATAAACATTTACCAAAATATGTGTGCACAACAGACCACAATTGTATATTCATCTGCATTGACTGTGCAATGCTATAATTAACATTTCCTGATAGGCCACTCTTGGTGTTCATGGCCAAGTGGTCCTCTAAACACTCTTTTAAAAAAATCCCAATTCTCAGAAACAAAAGAATGACTTTAAATAAACTTATTCTTGATCAGCTGTAGTGAAAGCCTACACTGTCTCATATAAATCCTTATTTAACAATAATAAAATATTTCCATTATCTACAAATGCTTAAGTATCAAGATCTAAACTATAGACATAATTAACTCCATTTCTGTGCATTTATCTGTTTGTTCTTGGATGCTTCAGCTCAGTCCTTCTATTCCTGAACTTAAGAAGATTCACCACTGTGCATCCTTCCAATATGTGCTCTGTAAAAGTGCTTGCCTCAGCTGCCTTCTAATGTGCAGGCAGCTTCTGATTGCTGGTGCCGCAGTGGGTGGGCTTTATAGCCACTCTTGGCATCTGAGTGGAATTCAGCAGAGTGTGCTGCGATGATTCAAAAATTCCCTTTAATTTTCAACAAGTGAACAAACAAGAGCAACAACAAAGACACAAAAATCCCTCAGTGTTTTCTTCCTATGTCACACCATAAATTATGCTCTCTTCACCCCACCCCTAATAAGCAACAACATCTTGGTGTTATTTACTGTTTCATAATCACTTAAGCATAGACTTCAAAATAGGTAAGGGTGTGCTATACTCAGGTGATATGAGGCAACAAAGAAAAGTTGCAGTTAGACCCTAAAGAATATGGTTTAATCCCAGCACTTTGGGAGGCCGAGGCGGGCAGATCACTTGAGATCAGGAGTTCGAGACCAGCCTGGCCAACATGGTGAAACCCTCATCTGTACTAAAAATACAAAAATTAGCTGGGTGTGGTGGTGCATGCCAGTAGTCCCAGCTACTCAGGAAGCTGAGGCAGGAGAATTGCTTGAACCTGGGAGGCAGAGATTGCACCGCTGCACACTCAGGCTTGGGTGAGACTTCGTCTCAAAAAATAATAATAATATTGTTGCTCTAGGCTAAGACCTTTGGACTGTATTATTTCATAATATATGTAATGGGCTTGGGTTGAAGAATTTTAAGCAAAGGAATAACTTGACAAGATTTATAATTTTTGTATTTGTAAAGATCACCCCAATGAGAGGGTAATCTGTGGATATGCATGCCTTTAGGAGACTTTTGCTGTACTCCAGGAGGATCAATGAAGGACTGTGCTTAAACAATGGCCATAGGAAAGGAGAGAAGTGAATGGACCAAGAAATATTAAGGAGGTAGAAGTAATGGGATTCATTCACTGATTGGAAGGAGAAAAGGATATATCCTATGGTACTCTATTGCATCAGTATAAAGTCAAAGAGATCAGGATTGAAATATTGGTTTCTCTATTTACTACCTGTGTGACTCATCTGAAACTAGTAATACCTACTGCATAAGGCAGTTATAAAGACAAAATAATATAACACATGCAAAGCACATAGTACTGTGGGAAGTACAGAATTATAAGTCCATGTATTTAGAAATAGAATGGATAAAATCTCAAGGATAACTCTGAAATTTCTCACTGGGCATTCTATCAGGGGCATCATAGAGAAGATTAACACACTGAGCTTGATGAGAATTCACGATTCAATGGTTAGAAGCAAATATAATTTCTATGATAGATTTTTAAAAATTACAAAGCAGGTTTTTTAAATTGCTTTTAGTATCAATTAACTGCAGCAGACTTTCTAGTTGCTGATCTCACTCTGGGTGACCTGTCTTGCTTCCTTTGATGAATCGATCCTTGTGGAACTCTAGGGGAAGGCATTTGTTTCTGCAGCCTGATAGGCAATTCCTTGTTTCAATAGTGGCTGATCACTGGAGGCTCCATTTCCATCCTCGGGTCATGCCCTTGTCAGAGCATCCCGGCTGCTCCACAGCAGGAGGCACTTGGCTCTCCATTAAATGTGTCCTGCAAACCTCTAGTAACCATGGTAATAATCATCAGAAGACACAGCCCCAAACCCATCCTGACCTTTTGACCATCCATGGTGGAAACCACAATTCCTTCCTGTTTGAATGTTTTAAATTAGACACTCATGAGGTTTTCTTTCAGTCAAGGGAAAATACCATGTGCCAATGACAACAGCCGCATGATATCAATCAAAACAAGATATCAATGATAAGATGCTGTTCTAACACAATTCGGGGCAAAATGCAATCAGTCTTTTATCTGCAAAGGACAGCCAACATTTTTCAATGCCTGTGGTATTCTGGGATTTGGGATGTCTGCTTACTCTTTTTTAAAAAAATAACTGCATGAAGAAAATATTTCTAGTGTTTCTCTAAGAGGAATGTAAGAAATATTAAAAACTGAGGAGTGGCATTATAATTAAAATTAAAATTCATGGATTTTATAATTCTTCTCCCTAAGTTTAAAAAGAAGAAAACTGAAGCACCAAAACAGAGGGAGGAGTACTTACCCAGGACAGCAAATCTTTAAGGGATCACAATACTGAGACTTATAGAATGGTGGTTACCATGGATTTGGGTTGGTAGGGCAGGGGCAGTGGTGAGTGTTGTGTTGGGAAGATGTTGGTCAAAGGATTCAAAATTTCAGTTAGATGGGAGAAATAAGTTGAAGAGATCTATTGTACAACGTGATGACTATAGTTAATAACAATGTATTATATATTGAAAAATGCCAAGAGAATAGATTTTGAGTGTTCTCATCACAAAAAATGACAGGTATGTGAAGCAATACATATATTAATTAGCTTCATTTAGCAATTCCACAATATGTGCATATTTTAAAACATCATGTTTTACTCCATAAATATATACAATTTTGTTAATTAAAATAATTGAAAATAATTATATCATTCATTATTTAGTTATACTGCATTCATTGATTCATTCATGCATCACACTTAGAACGGCACTGCGTATGTGGGTGTCTACACTTATTTAAAGGGGATGCCTGTCCTTACATGTGACACTGTATGAGATGGTACATGGGCCATGGGATAAATATAGCTCATCTCCATAGACTGTCAATTTTATTAAAATATATCTATGGGGCAATAAAACAACTAACCTGAATATAATATGGATTGCAATGCAAAATTCACATGAAAGAGAAAAAAAGAAAATTTGAAACAATTGTCTATTTTTGGCAGCCCTGATTAGCCTTTTATACCAAGACCTCCAAGATTATTTATCTCCCTTTGATTGTCATTAGCAACACAAATTTGAGAAGAAAAATTGGAGAAACTCTATGCCAAGAATAAAACCAGCATATAGGCCAGTCGCAGTGGCTCACACTTGTAATCCCAGCACTTTAGGAGCCTGAGGCGGAAGGATCACCTGAGATCTGGAGGTCAAGACCAGCCTGGCCAACATGATGAAACCCGTCTCTACTAAAAATACAAAAATTAGCCAGGAGTGATGGTATGCGCTATTCAGGAGGCTGAGGCAGGAGAATCATTTGAACCTGGGAGGCTGAGATTGCAATGAGCCGAGATCGCACCACTACACTCCGGCCTAGGTGACAGAGTGAGACTCTGTCTCAAAAAAAAAAAAAAAAAAGCATATAATACAGCGTATACAATATAATCTCTCATTTGATTACAATATAATCTCTGACTTGTTTACTATATGAATTTTACATAACACATGTAGACAGATATAGGATTTAAATATATAAAAAGATCTGATAGCAAAAAGACTCAGTTGCAAGTTGAAATACACCAAAAATGTTTACAGTAGTTGTCGTTTTTTGTTGTATGATTAAAAGTGTTTGTTTTATTCTTGATGTCTTTTCTGCACATATAATTTTTCTTAAGTATATGTAGATGGCATTTTTAAACTAAATCTTAACATGTTTACTATTTTTGAATGAAGAAAATGTATACAAACCGACTCTATTATTAATCATCATAGAAAGACTAATTTCAAATTTAATAAAGTAGTAATTTTGGTTATGTTAAATCATAAAAAATTAGCATTAGATTATATGAGATTTCTTGGGTTTATTAACAGTCTTCCTCTGGAATAAATTATTTAACTTTCTAGAATTGTAGAAGTTTAAAGAATGGAAAAACTTATAATTTCTTTTTCTTAGTTGTATGGATATATTAAATCCTACAACTGAAAACTACATCTTCTCCCCACATGGAAAATATTTAAGAATACCTCAGTTTCCCTATATTCAAATGGAGATATTACAAGTCCCACAGATTTATTCATTATTAACTATGAAAGAACTTTAACATGTGATTTGTACCCTCCTTTTGAAAAGCAGCTTTGGTTTAATTGCAGGCCATACTCATCAGTGTTAAAAAAGAAAGAACATTTCAGTAAATACCAAGTAACTATAGCATCAGTCTAAAACGTGCTATCAGAGTGCTTTAGTACATTATAGAAAGTAGGGCTCTTTTGAGCCTCTGATTCTGCATCTGTGGTCCAGCAAGACTGTGGGGATTTAAATTCCCCTCTGTGCACTGCAGGATACCTCTGGAGATGAATGATCTAGCAATGTGTGGAGTCCAGCAGGCAATCACTGTAATGCGCGAGCTGCAGTGCAGTCTTGTGAAATATCAAAACGTCTTTTTCACAAAACCTCTCTGAGCCAGCCTAAAAATTGGAGGTACTCTTTCAATGCTATCTCTTCAAATATAAAAATTATGTAAATAATAAATATAAAGCATCTTACAGGCCGGGCGTAGTGGCTCACACCTGTAATCCCGGCACTTTTGGAGGCCGAGGTGGATGAATCACTCTCTGAGGCCAGGAGTTCGAGACCAGCCTGGCCAACATGGCGAAACACCATCTCCACTAAAAATACAAAAAAAAAATTAGCCAGGCATGGGGGCAGGTGCCTGTAATCCCAGCTACTCAGGAGGCTGAGGCAGGAGAATCGCTTGAACCTGGGAGGCAGAGGCTGCAGTGAGCTGAGATCGTGCCATTGTGCTCCAACCTGGGCAACAAGAGAGAAACTCCGTGTCAAAAAAAAAAAAAAAAAAAAAAAAAAAAAGTGTCTTACAATATGTTTTGAACATAGTGGAGATAAAACACTTTAAGGCTGACAATCAAGCGGCCTGGATCCTGAGCTCAAGTTTGCCACATTACATGACCTTGAATAAAGTTATCTGACCTTTGAATATCTCATTTGCATCATCAATAAAATTAGGCTAATAACACTGCTTTTTGCTACCTCACAAGGCTGCTGAAAGACTCAAATGACTGGAAACATAGCTTGAAAAGGATAAGAGAACAATTAAAATAAGGTCATATGACTTTTTAATCTTCAAATATCAAATTACTTATACTTTTTCATGTTTGAAATAAGAAAGTGCTTTTTTTAAAAAACGTGATTTTTAAAAATCCACGATACCTCTTAAAGAGAACAAAACAATAGAATAACTTTTTTACACTGGACATCTAAGTTTTTTGGGTTTTGTTTTTGTTTACTGTCAGACAGCTGTGTCAAATGAAATATTTCAACTCTATGGTAAACTTCAAAATAGAAGTTGAATATTTGCTTTTTTAATATGTACATAGGGCTGGAAGGTCTAGGTAGCCATCTGTCCCCACACCCCAGGAAGAATGATACCACTGAAAAGTCCTCAGCATGGAATTCAAAACAAGCAGACTTGGTTCATTTTAGCCTTATGAGGTTGGCTATTTACATATCAAGACCTGCCTCTGCATTTCCTCCTAAACCTGCTCCCCCACAGAACTGTAGATTCCTTGGGAGAAGAGAAAGTATCTTATTCATCTTTCGACCCCTCCCTGTTTTATAATACAGAACTTTGCAAATTGTAGATAAAAATGGTAGCTTGTGAAGTGAATGCATAATTACCATTTCTCTGCCTGTAGCTGTATTCAGAACTAGCATTTGCTGAGCATGTGTTAAGTGCTTTGTCACTATGCTAATTACCTTACAGACAAGTCTCCCTGAACCTCCAGGGAGATGTTACTAGCAAAACTTAGGATCTAGTAAGCGCGAAGTAAATATTAACTGTAATTAAGATAATGATCATTCTTATTATTATCACGCCCCTTTAACAGATGAAGAAACTAGTTTCAGGGAGGCAAAGCTGGCCAAGGTCACAGGTTCACAGTTAACAGTGAAGCAAAGTGAGGACTTAAAAGCAGACCTATGTGGTGTCAGACCTTGTATTTAGCCATTTGACCCTACTGCCTGCCCACAGGAGATGAGGTTATGAGTGGAATATTGCTCCACGACAGAGGTACCACCTTCGTCTGTTATGACAAAATTGCCCATCCCTCTCTATGGCTTGGCAGACTTTCCAAAGAGTCTATGAATTGTGGGGAGGTTTTATTAACTGTGTGTCTCCTCCGTGGGACCCAATTTGGGACTGCTGTCTTCTCATTCTGCTGCTCTCACTTACTGGGCTTCACAATATGTGCTTTGGGATTTCTCGCTGCAAGCAGATTGAATTTCTGTATAAGTGGGTGGTGATACTCATCAATTTATGTGCTATGATATTCCTTTGTATCATTGAAGAGAGTCTCAGTCTTTCTTATTTCATGAAGTATTAATTATATTCTTTATAAAATGAATGTTATGTTTATTTTAGAGAACTTATTAAGACAGAAAAGCAACAAGGAGAATCAATACTCATCCATAACCACACTACTGACTGCTGTCTACAAGTTAGTAGATGTCCTTTTCTATGTATAATATGATATGTGAATGTATATAAATAAGTTTCGTGTATATACAAACCGTACACACAATGGTGTCATATCTAAAAAACATATGGTTTTTTAGATATGACATATCTAAATGGTGTCATATCTAAAAAACATGTCAGGTAATTCTTTTTTTGACTAAATAATACATTTTGGGCCTCTTTCCATTACATAAAATATTATTTTAAATTATCATGTAAGTAGTTAAATAATAATGCTTTGTTTAAATATGTAGTTTATTTAAGCCATCCCCTCTTATTAAATTTATTTTTTAATTATAAATACAATGCTGAAAGGAATATCATTGTAGCTGAATATTTATCCACATCATTAATGATTTCCTTAAAATGACTTCTAGATTTTGTCTCCTTCAATTTTATAGTTTTACACAGAGGGAAATATTATACATTTGTTTTAATCTGTAGTTGAGTATACACAGTTGAGTACACACAGCTAAGACATGTAGTGGCTTGGATTTTAACTTCCAATCTGTGTGACTTAAAGTCCCTACACTTCCCAATATACCATATGGTACACTTCCCAGAATACTGGTCAAAAAACTATATACAATTTACATGCCCAAATTGTACAAGGGGATTTTTAAAGGAGAAGCAGGAGTACTTATCTCAGGGAAATTGTCATTTTGATGATGTGGTTATATCTCAGAATGATACTTGCACTTAAATTTTTAATTTTCAAAATGCTAGGGGGAGCTTGACATGCAGTCTCTAAGCTTCAGAGGTCTAACCATGAAGTATATTGGCCTTTCTAATGGGCTCGGCAAATTTAAGAGGAAGAAAAATGCATCTATTGATTTGGCTCAGCTGTCTCAATTTGGGAGCTGTCCCAGTAATCTCATTACTAGGGTATGTATGCTTTTATTCCCTCAGCAACAGAATTAAGTCTATATATAGAGCCAGCAGCTGCATTCTCAGCAAGATCTCAAGGTATCAAATGTCCTCTGGAGCTCTCCACTACTCATTTTCATTAACACAAGGCACTGATGACAAATATCTTTTTCTTGACCCACACGTTATTTTCAGTCCAAAGATCTATTTTTCTCCTTTGCATATCTTTGTCTAAACGAGCACAGATTTTTAAAAAATCATTTCCAGATTCAGGCCTTACATGCTTAGATTTTGGTAGAGATTTAAATACATTCAAGCAAATCTTTCTTTTTACCTGACTCATGAAATCACTAGATTGGCCCTCAGAAGATTTTATGGATCGAATACAGAGAAAACTGTAATTACTAATAAATAAATAAATAATAAAAATAAAAAACATATAGTATGTTTAATTAATGTTCTTTCCATCACAGAAATTAATTTTTAAATGAGCATAAAAATGTTTTTGCTCACCAAGAACCTCTTTTTTAATGCTATTCCTTTATATTTTTCTCTTTTCTGCAAGAAAAAAAATATGCTTATGTGCAGAAAGTCTGGCTTGCTCAAGTCTCCATTTCACCCTCACTTGCCATATGCAATGCATAAATTTATAATGTGTTAAGCTTCGAGAACAGCTGATGACAAATTTCAGCTTTCCGACCTGGGTTTAATTCCACCTAGATGCTCTGTCCCCTTATATCAGCTCTGTGTGTTGTGAAATGCTTTTATGACGAATCAAATATCTTCTGCTGCAAAGATTTCAAGGGCTTTTAGTGAAAATGAAAACCTGTGTTAATAAGAACTTGAGAAGTGCTAACGAATCGTGTTTGTCTCAATGCCACTTTTTTTTTTTTCTGTCTTATCCTTGAAAGGTCATGAGCTTTCAGAGTGGAGGTTTCCTCCATGACCAAATTCTATGACATTTACATGAAATGTTGGGTTATAAAATACCTGTTTAAACACTAAAATTAGTCCTCACACTGTTATCTTTTGTTTTCTAGTGTCCCAAGCAGAAACACTGTTTAATTTATTTCCATGTGCTCAACGCAAAATCTCTTTTTAGTAGCAAGAGATTAAATATAAATCTCTTGCTACTACAAATTAGGCCAATTTAAAGGAGGAAGAGATTATCTGATTCAACGTCACTGTATTAAAAAAAAAAAAAAAGGGAAGTTAATGCCACATAACCTGACCATAACAGAGCTGAGGCTAAAGTCTAGGGATTTTAAGTGTCTTCCTTAATAATGCACAGGATATCTTTGATCTTTCTTAAATACTAAAGTATAAATAGAAAATCCATTTGCCTATTTAAATTAACTTTTAAAAAAAATTTTTTTTTAAAGCAGACAGAAGATCACAATTAGTAGCCCTGCAAAGAAAGTGTTTTGCTTATTTGGTTGAAAATCTTTTACTTCTAACTGGATGATATTCTGGAAAAGGTAAAAACCATAGAGCTAATAAAAAGATCAGTGGTTGCCAGGGGTTGGTAGAGAGAGAGGGATGAATAGACATAGCACAGAAGATTTTTAGGGTACTGAATCTATTCTGCATGATACTGTAATGGTGAGTATATGTCATTATCCATTTGTCCAAATCCATAGAATGTACAATACCCAGAGTAAACCCAAATATAAGCAATGGTCTTTGTGTGACGATGTGTCAGCACAGGTCGTCAACTGTCGCAAATGCACCACTCTGGTGGGGAACGTTCATGGTGGGGAGGCTGTGCCTGTGTAGGGGCAAGAGTAGATGGGAACTCTCTGTACCTTCTGCTCAATTTTTCTGCTAACCTAAAACTACTCTTTAAAACGTCTTTTAAAAATATCTTACAAACTAATATGTCAAATCAAATTAAAATTAGATAGCTGTAAATCCAAATAGAAAGATTTAAGGTGATTCTAAACAATACACCATCATGGGTTTGAGAGTTTGAAATAATGACAGAGATGGTCAGCAGTTCACTAAGATACCTAAACAAACTTTTATAACAGAAACTTAAGGGGACTTCTTGGCTGGCCGTGGTGGCTCACGCCAGTAATCCCAAAAGTTTGGGAGGCAGAAACAGGCGGACCACTTGAGGTCAGGAGCTCGAGACCAGCCTGACCACCATGGAGAAACCATGTCTCTACTAAAAATACAAAAAATTAGCTGGGCATGGTAGTGCATGCCTGTAATCCCAGCTACTCAGGAGGTTAAGGTAGGAGAATTACTTGAACTCGGGAGACGGAGTTTGCAGTGAGTCTAGATCACACCATTGCATTCCAGCCTGGGCAACAAGAGTGAAACTCCATCTCAAAAAAAGGGACTTCCTAAAATGATGGCATCTAGAATAAAAACATCTCAGTCTTTCTCTTAAAGATATATTGAAATGACCAGAGGATATAAAATATTAGGAGAAAATATGTATCAGCACTGGAAACTAAAAAATGCTGTCCACATACTCTAAGACATAAAGGTGTTTTCTCCTAAATTCAGTATAAATAGGAATATGCTGAGTAGAGACACACCAAGGGCCAACTCACAACTGTTCCCCTCAGGAAAGTATTATAATTCCAAATACATTCACAAAAGACTTACTAGCAGAACACGGAAAACAAATCCCAATTTGCAAGGGCAAAGGTAAGATACTAATATATAGCAGAATATTTTGACCTAACTGGGCTAGGAGATCCCAGGGAGAGGCTTGCTACAGCAAACTGTGAAAATGGACCCTTATTTCTACAAGAAGATAGTTGTACCATGGTAACATACAGAAATTCGTTTTTGCTATTTCCACTCCATGTGACCTGAAGCTAGATAAGTATTATTTTTGTGCCTTTCATTTTCTCAAAGATAGAAATGATAATAAAGGTACTGATTTCACAGGTTTGTGGAAAGGAAGAAATGAAACCATATATGCAAAGTGTTAATCAAGGTGCATAGTTTTAAATCAACACACAATATGTGGTAGCCACTATAATCATTGTCGTCATCGTCATCATCATCATCATCATCATCTTCATGGTGTTTATCACCTTCAAAGGCATGGACCTTGCATTTTGACAGTAGTGAAAGGAAAAAAGCTGGAGGAGCTTTCCTACGCAGAGACAGCACAGAACAGAAAATTAGCTTCAGAAAGCTTGCCCCTAGTGATAGATTTCTACAACAACATGGTATGGAAACTAAAAGTCCCTCATGCTTTAACTGAATTTAGGTGTCTCATCACTATTCTCAGAATTTTGGGATCAAAGAAACAGTGACATAAATACAAATCAACCAGTCCTTCAATTTGAGATCTGAGAAAGTATTTGAAAAGCACTTAAGAAGGGGCTCTTTCTTAGAACACAATACCAAAATAGAATTCTCCTCATCCTATCTAAATATCAGAGAACACAAATACAAAACCAATAGAAATACTGTAATAAGCTGAACAATGTCCATCCAAAGATGTGTACATCTAATCTCAGAACTGTTAAATATGTTGTTGCCTTATATGGTAAAAGATAACAATGGATATGATTAAGCTCAGGATGCTGAGATAGGAAGGTTATTATGGATTATTCAGGCAGACCCAATGGAATCAGGAGGAATCCTTATACAAGAGAGGCAGGAGGATTAGCATTATCAGCAAGAGATGTGACAGCAGAATCAAGAAGTTGGAAGTAGTCACTAGGCAAGGAACACAAGTTGGTCTCTAGAAATGGTAAAGAAATGGATTGTTTCCTCTGAATTTCCATAAGGAACCAGCCCTTTAAAAATGGTTATTTGAAAAGATAAATAGAATTAATAGACCATTAGCAGCATTAACCAAGCAAAGAAGAGAGAAGATCCAAATAAACTGAATTAGAATGAAATGGGAGATATTACAACTGACACCACAGAAATACAAAAGATCATTCAAAGCTACTGTGAACACCTTTACATGCATAAGCTAGAAAACCTAGAGAAGATGGATAAATTCCTGGAAAGATACATCCCTCCCTAGCTTAAATGAGGAAGAATTAGAAACCCTGAACAGACCAATAAAAAGCAGTGAGATTGGAATTGTAATAAAAAAAATTACCAACAAAAAAAGTCCAGGACCAGATGGATTCAGTAGCTGAATTCTATCAGACATTCAAAGAAGAATTGGTACCAATCCTATTGACACTATTCCACAAGATAGAGAAAGAGGAATTCTCTCTAAGTCATTCTATGAAGCCAGTATCATCCTAATACCAAAACCAAGAAGGACATAACAAAAAAAGAAAACTACAGACCAATATCCCTGATTAACATAGATGCAAAAATCCTTAACAAAATACTACCTAACCGAATCCAACAACATACCAAATGTAATCCACCATGATCAAGTGAGTTTCATACCAGGATGCAGGGATGGTTCAACATATGCAAGCCAATAAATGTGATACACCACAAAAACAGAATTAAAAACAAAAATCACATGATAATCTCAATAGATGCAGAAAAAGCATTTGACAAAAATCTAGCATCCCTTCATGATTAAAACCCTCACCAAAATTGGCATACAAGGGACATAGCTCAATGTAATCAAAGCCATCTATGACAAACTCACAACCAACATAATAGCGAATGGGGAAAAGTTGAAAGCATTCCCTCTGAGGACTGGAACAAGACAAGGATGCCCACTCTCACCACTTCTATTCAACATAGTACTGGAAGTCCTAGCCAGAGCAATCAGCCAAGAGAAAGAAATAAAGGGCATCCAAATCAGTAAAAAGGAAGTCAAACTGTCACTGTTTGCTGACAATATGATTGCTTACCTAGAAAGCCCTAAAGTCTCCTCCAGAAAATTCCTAGAACTGATAAATGAATTCAGCAAAGTTTCAGGTTATGAAATTAATGTACATAAACCAGTAGCTCTGCTACACACTAACAGCAACCAAGCTGAGAATCAAATCAAGAATTCAACCTTTTTACAATAGCTGCAAAAAAAAAAAAAAGAAAGAAATACTTAGGAATATACCTAATCAAGGAGGTGAAAGACCTCTACAAGAAAAACTACAAAACACTACTGAAAGAAATCACAGATGACACAAACAAATGGAAACACATTCTATGCTCATGGATAGGTAGAATTGATATTGTGAAAATGACCACACTGCCAAAAGCAATCTACAAATTCGATGTAATTCCCATCAAAAAACCACCATCATTTATCACAGAACTAGAAAAAACAATCCTAAAATTCACATGGAACCATAAAAGAGCCTGCATAGCCAAAGAAAGACTAACCAAAAAGAGCAAATCTGGAGGCATTACATGATTTCAAAGTATACCATAAGGCCATAGTCACCAAAACTGCATGGTACTGGTACAAAAATAGGCACATAGACCAATGGAACAGAATAGAGAACCCATAAATAAACCCAAATACTTACAGCCAACTGATTTTCAACACAGCAAACAAAAGCATAAAGTGGAGTAAGGGCACCCTATTCAACACATAGTGATGGGATAACTGGTAAGCCACATGTGAGGGAACGAAACTGGATCCTCATCTCTCACCTTACACAAAAATCAACTCAAGATGGATCAAGGACTTAGATCTAAGGCCTGAAACAATAAAAATTCTAGAAGATAACATCAGAAAAACCCTTCTAGACATTGGCTTAGGCAAAGACTTCATGACCAAGAATCCAAAAGCAGATGCAACAGAAACAAAAATAAGTAGGACTTAATTAAACTAAAGAGCTTCTGCACAGCAAAAGGAACAGTCAGCAGAGTAAACAGAACCACAGAGTTTGAGAAAATCTTCACAATCTATACCTCCAACAATGGACTAATATTTAGAATCTACAAGGAACTCAAACAAATTAGCAAGAAAAAGCAATCCCATCAAAAAGTGGGCTAAAGACATAAATAGGCAATTCTCAAAAGAAGATATACAAAAGGCCAACAAACATACTTAAAAATGCTCAACATCACTAATGATCAGGGAAATGCAAATCAAAACTACAATGTGATACCACTTTACTCCCTCAAGAATGGCTATAATCAAAAAACCAAAAAATAATAGATGTTGGCATCTGTATGTAGAAGGGAACACTTCTACACTGCTGGTGGGAATGCAAATTAGTACAACCACATGGAAAACAGTGTGGAGATTCCTTAAAGAACTAAAAGTAGAATTACCATTTGATCCAGTAATCCCACTACCCAGAGGGAAAAAAAATATCTACCCAGAGGAAAAAAGGTCATTATACAAAAAAGATACTTGCACACGCATGTTTATAGCAGTACAATTTGCAACTGCAAACATATAGAGCCAGCCCAAATGCCCATCAATCAACGAGTGGATAAAAAACCTGTGGTGCATACATATATACAATGGAATACTACTCAACCATAAAAGGAAATGAATTAATGGTGTTCACAGCAACCTGAATGAAATTAGAGACTATTATTCTAAGTGAAGTATCTCAGGAATGGAAAAAAACATCGTATGTTCTCACTCATAAGTGGGAGCTAAGCTATAAGGATGCAAAGGCATAAGACTGATAAAATGGACTTTGGGGACTCAGGAGAAAGGGTGGAAAGGGGTTGAGATATAAGACTACAAATTGGGTTCAGTGTATACTGCTTAGGTGATGGGTGCACTAAAATCTCACAAATCACCACTAAAGAACTCAATCATGTAACCAAATACCACCTGTTCCCCAAAAACCTATGGAAATAAAACATTTAAAATTAAACAAAATACATAACACAAAAAATTACTGAAGTGATGATAAAAGAGACAAATTCACATACTCTCTTAATAGTTGATCTAACAAAAAGACAAAAACCTAGTAGGGAGTAAGCATAAAAGATCTAAACAACAAAATTTAAAATTTGATATCATGGACATATTACTGTATCCCATAATGACAGAATTTATATTCTTTTAAAGTTCAGACAGAATGCTTACTAAAATTTAATAAATTCTGGGCCATGAGAGAATTAAAAGATTAGCAATCACATAAAAAAATAAAAAATATACAGCAGTCATCATGTCCCAACTGGCTGATGCACCAAGCAGCCAGCAAGGTCAATGTCTTTAATTCTTCTCCCACCACCACTCAGACCAGAGGAATTAGTTGTCCTTAGCTCCTCTAATCCAGCCTCACATATTTTATCAGGGAATACTCTACATGCTCTTTAAGAGGAAGATGTTACTTACATTGAATCTGGAAAATGTATACACTCACATGTTAAAGTGAAAACTTTCTTCACAGCATAATCTTCCACTTTAGAAAACAAGACCTTAGTAAAAGATAAAAGCACAAACTGTGGGCCTACTCTATTACTGTTTATACAAATATTCAATAAACATGAAAAAGATTCAGGATAAATCAGAAAACAGATGAGACATTAGAACAATTGTGAATTGAGACTTTCAAAGATCAACCAGGACATATGGTCATGCCAATCTTGCCCCACCCTAAAAAGCAGTGGATTTTTATTTTTCAGCTTGCTTATTTACCAATAAAGAGAAGCAGATGTATTGATTGCCTTTATCACTGTTTTCCCCCCACCATGCATAATGGGCAAATTCTGTTTTCAGTTTAACAACTGGGGACAGGATGACAGGCACAGCTCTCAGCTAATTTCCTCTTCTGAGTCTTGCTTCTTGATTCTCCTTATTTCAAGCTAGAATAGTCTGCATATGTAAGGCTGAATTCCCAATATCATTCATAGAGTATATTAGAGATTTAATTGAAGAAACTAAATCTCCTAAGATGCTATCAGTCTTTATTCCCTCCTTAAATGCAAGTTTTCTAGGTGCCCCACATACGTATCTTCCTTTATGAAAGAAAGGACAAAAATAACCTGGATGTTTGAAAAGCAGCACCCATACCACAGAGGGACCATTTTCTGGCAGTAACAGATTTGGAATGTTTAAGTGTATATGGCAGAGGGGAATTGATTACAACTATTATAACCATTATGATTACAGGTATTATATTGCAACTATTTTCTAAATAGTTTTAATACTCTTACTTGGCATAGATGTTTTCAATGACCTGGTTCAGTTTGCTTCCCCTTAATTCCTTATAGATGCTGGTAGGCTATCTGCAAGGCTTAAGTATATGTTCTTCTGTGGTTTCATGTATTTTTGCCTCCGTGGGTATTTTACTGAGAAATTGGGGAAGATTAACCAGAGGTTCATAGCTGGATTCCATTATAAAGTGGAGGTTCCTGAATCAATGGTTTGTAATCAAGGGACATGAGCAATATGCACTAAAGCTGATTAGAACTCATTAAAATACCGTTTCTTTAAATACAGTATTTCTGCTTTACTCTGTACCTCTATTGTAGTGTCACAGGCCATCAGATATGCCGAGAGATTACCCTAGTTTCCAGAATTAAGACTGACACCACTTAACTACAATTCCCCAATACAGTGGTTTACAAACAATTTTGGATCTCCCCGCTCCACACCAAGAGAAAATATCTTATATTTCGCAATACATTTGACTAATTGCAAAAAAATTTTAAAACTTGATTTCATCAAAGTCTCTGAAAAATACAATTCATAGTAGTTTTACTCTTGTTCCCCCATAGAAAACAGAGTTAAAGTTAGTTCTATTTTTTCTTTCTTTGGTTTTGAGACAGGGTTTCACTCTGTCACCCAGGCCAGAGTGCAGTGGCATAATTACAGCTCACTCTAACTTTGAACACCCGGACTGAAGGGATCCCCTCACTGCAGCCTCCTGAGTAGCTGGGATTACAAGCAAAGACCATGATTGACTAATTTTTTAGTTTTTGGTAGAGACAAGGTCACATGTTGCCCAGGCTGGTCTTGAACTCCTGGCTTCCGGCAATCCTCCCATCTTGGCCTCCCAAAGTACTGGGACTACAGGTGTGAGTCACAGCACCCAGCCTATTTTTTCTTTTTTAATTGTTCATTCCTTCTGAGAATTTTCCTTCACCAACCTAAGCCCTATCAATATTTAATAGGCCCCATTTTAATCATGTGAAAACACAAAACTCATATATACGTTGGCTCTATTTACTAAAATTTACACAAATTTAATTAAAACAGAAAATTTTTACACCCTCTGTATTAACAAATTCTATCTTATGACTCTATCAATGTATAGAATTATTTAAATTCACTTCCTCTGTGTCATAAAATGTGAGTCATAAGCCATCTCCCTAACACAGAATACATTACTTAGAGACATGACATTTTCTGTTCTCGTGTGTGCTGGAATGGGTAAAATTCCATTTTATAGTTGAGGGATTAGGTGATAGTCATCTTTTTTCTTTTTTATTCACCCATTGAATTTTCTCAAAATTTTTAAAAAGATACACCCGCTCATTTTAATAGGGCTTCAGAAGGGTAGTGCGAGGGGCCTTGGTCTGATGGAAGGAAGGAAAGTACATAACAAAAACAGACGCATTCCTTTTGACCATATTGCCCTTTCTCAAAAAATTGCAGATTTTTACTTGGTTGTTTCTCTTTCTTTTCTTTTTCTTCCTTTCTTTCCTTCTTTCTTATCCTTTTAAATAATTAGGGTCTTGCTCTGTTGCCCAAGCTGGAGTGCAATGGTGCAATCATAGCTCCCTGCAGCCTCAAACTACTGGACTCAAGCGATCCTCTGACCTCTCAAACCCTCTCAAAGGGATGGGATTACAGGATTCAGCCACCATGCCCAGCCTAAAACCACTTTTGGTCACTTAAATAACAAATATGCTTTGTAAGTGATATCATTAAAATCATTACCAATCTAATGAATTTTTCTTTCATGTGTGTTTCTCAGAAACACAGGAAACTTTTTAATGTCATTCTGCGTATACCATTATTTGTAGCATATTTGTTGAGTACTTAATAAACGTTAGTACTGTGAGCTGAAAATCCACACAGATACTGTCTCATTTTTTCCATAAAATCTCCCTGTAAAGTAGGAACTTGAGTTTTTTGTTTTACAGGGAAAGAAACAGACTCGGAGAACCTTGATAATTTGCACAGGGTCATCCAGCTATTGGATGACAGAGCTAGAACCATTCTTCCTAAGGTAGTCTGATGCTATTAATGTCAGAAACCCACAATTTCCCAGCCAGTTAACAAATATATAGATGTTTAGCGCCTCCATGCTGCCTGCTGCTCTGTGTCAGAGTCTAGAAAACCTCAGTTTTCTATCTGTAAGTTTTCTAATTACTTGCTTTATTATACAATGATCTACCATATCAATTCTACTTAGGTTGTTTTATTTTTTGTCTTCAGCAATTTCCACTAGTTCAGGCAAATTAATGGATTTCAAGAATAATGAGTCTTGACGTTGCTTTTTTTCTCCGGTGATCTTTTTTTTTTTTTTTTTGAGATGGAGTCTCGCTCTGGGGCACAGGCTGGAGTGCAGTGGCGCGATCTCGGCTCACTGCAGGCTCCGCCTCCTGGGCTCACGCCATTCTCCTGCCTCAGCCTCCCAAGTAGCTGGGACTACAGGCGCCCACCACCACGCCCGGCTAATTATTTTGTATTTTTAGTAGAAACAGGGTTTCACCGTGTTAGCCAGGATGGTCTCGATCTCCTGACCTCGTGATCCGCCCATCTTGGCCTCCCATAGGGCTGGGATTACAGGTGTGAGCTACCGCGCCTGGCCGATCCTCTTATTTTTAAAGCTTGCTGATATTCTCTGCACATGTGCCTTTACGAAAACAGCTTCTCTGACTGGTATGAAACAGGATTTTGTAGACCTCTTCAACTTTGAAAAATAACATCTCACAGCTGAAAGGCTTGCTTCTGTTAGATGACATTTACTTTTTGTAGGCTTTTTTTTCTTCTTATAAAGTAACCTCTTTCCTGCTTCTCGATGAAGGTTTTGGCAGGTTCCTGACTCACATCCATTTTCATGTGACTTATCTTTATTCAACATGTCTGTGAGGTGTCAGTGACTAATCAAAGCACTAGGGATTTATTAGCAGTAACAGAAACGACTGCTTGCCTTCAGGGAGCTTACATTTCTAGTGGGGGAAACAGACAATAAAAGTGATAGCTCAGTAAATTCGATAGTAGAAAAGAAAGTGATAAGTGAGAAGAAGCAAAAAAAAAAGAAAAAAAAAAAAGGCAAGAAAAGGATGTCCAAAGGGGGTGAAAATTTAGACAGTACAGCCAGGGGAGACCTGAATCAAGTGATTTCGGACCTGGAGGAAGGGAGAGATTTGGGATTTGAGATAGGTTTGAGTTGGTACAGTTTATTTCATCACTTAATGGATCAATGGCATGCAGCAGCCAATAGCTGAAAACCTGAAACATTGTAAACTTAAGTGTCCTAACGGAGATCAAATCCACAACCTTGGTCTTACACATTCTGTAGTTTAACAGAACTCACCTGCCAGGGATGGCCAAGAGACTGGCTCCATTGTGTCTTTATTAGTATCTTAAGGCTATTTTATCTGTGACTTGGGTAGAACCAATGAGTACATATTTTATTAAGCCCAAAAATTTATTCTAGTAGTCTTGATTTAACTGTTCATTAACTGCCCCCGAAGTATTCCAATTCTTCCCTAAATGTTAGTTTAAAGTGTAATGACTCCAGCAAATATGAGTCAGGATCTTTCACTTTACACATTATCTTTTTTTTTTTTTTTTTTTTGAGAGACAGAGTCTTGCTCTGTCGCCGAGGCTGGAGTACAATGGTGCAATCTCAGCTCACTGCAATCTCCACCTCCTAGGTTCAAACTATCCTCCTGCCTCAGCTTCCTAAGTAGCTGGGACTACAGGCTTGCACCACCACACCCAGCTAATTTTTATATCTTTCAGTAGAGATAGAGTTTCACTATATGTTGGCCAGCTGGTCTCGAACTCCTGACCTCAGGTGATCCCACTGCCTCGGCCTCCCAAAGTGCTGGAATTACAGGTGTGAGCTCCCATGCCAGCCACATTATCTTACATAATCCTTACAATTACTCCCTCAGGTTTATATTATGTTCTTATTACCAATGAGGACAAAAAGGCTCAGATAGATTAAGGAACTTCCCTAAGTTAAAGTGATAATAAAGTGCTCAGAGGAAATCATACACAGATATTGTTTTAACTCTAGAGTCTGTGTTCTTAAATGTCAGGTTTAGTCATTAAAGTGGATGCATCAGACATGAAAGAAACCTAAGAATGAATCTACTCCACATTGAGCCCCAGAGAGATGGAGTTATTTTTCCAGTGACTCAAAGTCACAAGCAGTTTGGACTAGAAATCAGATGTACTAGTGCTTAGCCTAACCATCTTACTACTATGCCATGCAAAGATTTATTACTATAATATAAAGCTCCAGGAGAAATAAACAACCTGTCCCATGCCCCATTGTTTCTTGGCTGGAATGACTATGGCCTTCTGGTGAATATCCTATTCTTCTATTCTTTCTTTAAAATCCAAGGAGATGGTATCTCCTTTGCAAAGCCATCGTTGATACTTCCAGCTACTGTTACTCTCTCCATCCTCCATACATCTATTGTTGTCTTCTCATGCCATCTAAATCGTACCATAATTTACAAATCACATGTCCTTATCTCCTTGAAGACTGAGCCTCTTGAAGGGAATCATGTCATTCTTTACAGTATCCCCAGTGTCTATAGCAAATACTAAGTATTTCTGGCAATGAATTTTTTGTATTCCCACTTCCTTGAGCAAACTATGATTAATATGGCCTTTTAAGTTTTATATAAAGAGAACACAAATAGAACTTTAAAGAAAACATTTTGTTTATTGTTTTAATGCAATTTTTAATTCAATCATTTGTTAAATAGATAATTAACAACTGAAATATAAAATTATTTTCAAAGAGACACAAGTTGTTCTTTTAATTAGTTTTTATACGAACTTTAGTACTCTACATTTCTTCGGAGGAGACACCCTTTCTTGAGCTTTCCTCACTATCCCTAGTAGGGCACACAACACTGGAATTGTGTTGAGCAAAAACAGCTCAGCCTACCCAGGGGACAGAGATTCTCCTTCTGCATTGTCTGTCCATGTAGGTTTTTATTCCTTCCTGACACAATGTGAAATACTGGAAAAAGAAAAAGATCTATGGTCAGAAAACTTGGTTTCAAGTTCCAAATCTTCCATTTAATTTCCAATGACTGTGTGTAAATCTCTCCAATATTTTTAGTTCACCAAAATGGGGATATCTGCTCCATCTAATTTCTGACAAGGGAGTGAAAACTGAGTGATGTTTGTAAATGTGCTTAGTCAGCTAAGTACTACATTAGTCCTAGTTATTATTTGTCCAGAATTTTGCTTGGATGCATAGCATCTACCATTCTAATATCAGCATCAGTCTTTTCTGCTACTCCAAGAGAAAAAAACATAAATGTAACAGAAATTTTATTTTGTCTCAAACTTAGGGGAACTCCTCATATTGTTTACCTTATTATGTAATTCTGTCCAATTGATGATATGGAGAGAAATTACTCTTCATGAGCAGGTGGCGGATGACATAATAAACTTTGCAATGGTTGACTTAAATAAAAATTAGTAGTTTAAGTTGGTGGGGTCCTCCTCCCCAGTCCTAGGTCTGTGTTATGTTAATTTGGTGAGTGCTATTAAAGTTTACTGATTACTGATGAGGGTGTTGGAGGTGATTGGTTTGGAGACAGTTAATAAGCATGAATAGGAAACTGTTTCTTGACTAGCAGCACTATTAGTATTCCCCCATCCATCCCTTTTTCACCTATAGCACAATTGGCATAAAGATTCTTCAACAGGCTTCTCACCAAGACTAGTAAGAATAGAGAAATAGGCCGGGTGTGGGGTGGCTCACACCTGTAATCCCAGCACTTTGGGAAGCTGAGACAGGCAGATCATGTGGTCAGGAGATCGAGACCATCCCTGCTAACACAGTGAAACCCCGTCTCTACTAAAAACACACAAAAAATAGCCACATGTGGTGGCAGGCGCCTGTAGTCCCAGCTACTTGGGAGGCTGAGGCAGGAGAATGGCATGAACCTGGGAGGTGGAGCTTGCAGTGAGCCGAGATCACACCACTGCACTCCAGCCTGGGCCACAGAGCAAGACTCCATCTCAAAAAAAAAAAAAAAAAAAAAAAAGAATAGAGCAATTAACTGCACTGTGGTACCTTGTAAAAAGATGATGTCCCCAGATCAATGAAGTACTCTTTTTCTATAGGCAATCACAAGCACAGAAAATATCACCTTGTGGTATCAGAGACTTCCTTGAAATTACCTTAAATAAGATTTAATTTTCACATGTTTTAGCTGCTAATACTGAAATAGAGATGAAGAGATGATTGAGATGTTTAGTGCAGATTTTTTTCTAAGGCACAGAGCTTTTAAAAAAATTATTCAATTTTCCAAATTGCATGCTGCCATTAAGAAATCCTTCCAGGATATGAAGATTGAGTTTTAGAGAATATTTAAAACCCAAAACAAATAAATCAAGACAGCTCATAAGAATTTCTTATGTCAGTGTAATTTACAAAGACAGATACTGCACTTTTTTCCTGAATGTCAACAGAATGGGAATTGCATTGAAAATTCTCCATCTACAATTCCTGAACCATGGAGTTGGGAACATAGTGATAAAGTTAATCTTTTTAATGACATCTTAATGAACCTTTTTCATATTTGGATGGCCAGGAGCAACCAGAAAAGTCTGGTTGTGTCTTTACGTCACACTCAGTGCCCCTTCTCCTCCTCACTCCCTGCTTGAGGACTTCTGTCTTTATCCAGGTGTCTCAAGCAAGTTTTGGAAATTCAGTATTCCTTCAACCACTGATGAGTGATGGGACCTTATGAAATGTCGAAGAGCATTTATTTTGTGAAAGTAAGAATAACAATAAAGAGTAGTACAATTTAGTCAACGTGTGTATACTCAGACACTAGTATAATATTTAAGTTTCATTGATAAAAGGCCCTGCTAGAGGGGACGATATTCTTGTGAACACCAATATTTAGAAGAATTTGAAATGCTGTGATGAATCACTGTGGTTGGCGAGACAAAGAGGAGCAACTTGCATAAAGAAACAAGATGAACCGGCCAGGCGCAGTGGCTCAAGCCTGTAATCCCAGCACTCTGGGAGGCTGAGGCAGGCGGATCTCCTTAGGTCGGGATTTTGAGACCAGCCTGACCAACAAGGAGAAAACCCGTCTCTACTAAAAAAAAAAAAAAAAAATTAGCCAGGCGTGGTGGCACATGCTTGTAATCCCAGCTACTCGGGAGGCTGAGGCAGGAGAATCGCTTGAACCTGGGAGGCACTCCAGCCTGGGCAACAAAAGCAAAACTCCATTAAAAAAAAAAGAAGATGAGAGAGAAGAGAACCAAATTTCACTTGCGTATTTGAGGCCACTTGAGGGATATAAGAACAGAGTTGAAGCTTAGATAAGAAAGTCAATATCTTAATAAAGATTGCATTATGCACATGCCACTCCTAGTAACCCATGACAGGATTATCTTGTCAATTTAGTTATATTATAATTAAATACATAGATATGTAGACAGATAATAGATATCGAAATACTGATACATAATGAAGTAAAAACAGCACTCTATTGTGAAGTACCATATAGTTTGGTATTTCTATTTTAGGTCAAAGGCTATGCATAACTTTTCATAGTGGATAAAAAAAAGTTTATTTCCTGGTGGGATGAATTTGAATTTGGTAAATTTTTATGGTGACTCCTGGTGGCATGTCTCTCTTTTCATCTTGCCATGTCCAAGGAAGAATAATAAAAATGAAATTTTATTTCTGTTGTTATCAACTAATACACACTGAGAGCTTGCTGGTAGAGGCCATCACGTGAATTGTTTCATTTTATCCTCATAGTACCCTTGTGAGGTGGGAATTATCTCTTTCCTCCACCTTATGAATGAGAAAGAGTTCAGACATGATAAATAATTCACTCCGAGAAAGTGTTAGACTTTCAATCTGAACTAAAGTTTACCTACTAAGACTTATGCTTCTTTCCAAAATCACATACTGACTATTTTTTATTCATTTAGCTGGCATTTATTAAATTAGATGTTGTAGGGAAAATTATATGATCATAGTTAATTGCATGGGCTCCAGAGTCAGACAGTCTGGGCTAAAATTCTAGTTTTGTCATTTAGAAGCTTGTTAGCCTTGGGGAAGTTACTTATCTTCTCTAAACATTAATTGCCTCATCTATAAAATATGGATTTTAAAATGGTGTCTATTTCAGAGAATTTGTTAGATAATTAAAGAAGATATTACATACTAAATACTTAGCTCAGTGCCTAAATCACAGTAAATGTTCAGTAAATGATAGTTGCTCTAATTGTGATAAATATACCAGGGCCTCTGCCCTCAAGAACTATTGATTTAAGAAGGGAAGATTTGATATGCACCAAGTGACTGCAATACATAATTTAAAATGACATTGTGAGAGGTGAAAGGACAAGTGATAAGTCTAATCTAGTGAGATCATAGGCATCATTGTTGGGGAGGACACATTTTATCAGGGCCTTGAGGAGTGGCTTATGCAGACTCAGCAGAAGGGCATCCCATGGAGAGGCATGAACAAAATTGGAGGCAAGAAAATACAAGCCTTGGCTGATAAACAAAAGAGAACTGAGACTGACTCGAGCATGGGCTCTGTGTAGGAGCTCAGTGGGAGACAAAACTAGGAAAATATATCGGAGGCTGCAATGCAAAGCTAAGAAATCTGGTCTTTATTAGGTGATAATATAGAAGACTTTTAACAGAGGAGTTACAGAAATATGCCTGACCTCTTAAATAAGATGCAGATGTAAAATGTAGTAATAACTGAGAATGTAAAATACAATAATCAGATTGGCCAATTAAGGAGACTATATGGAAGTCAAAATGAGCAATAATGAGACTTAAGCAAAATAGAGCAGTGGGGAGTTATTGCAGAGAAACAAACTATCTCTGAGGGGGATAAACACATAAAATGGACTGTAGTTGTCAAACTGGGCACAAGAGACAAGGGAGAGGAAATAATTTTAAAAATGACTCTGAAATTTCAAGTCCAACATGAAAGGACAGTAGAGGCAGTGAAAGAGAGAGAGATGAGAAAGCAGACCAGCTTTGCAGAGCAGGTGATGAGCTCTCTTGTGCACATACTGCTTTTGAAACCAGACAGCTATATGGAGACGCTGACAGGTGTTGAAAGATAAACCTTCGATAAATTCAATTTAACAGAGTTTAATTGAGCAAAGTACGATTCACAAATCAGGTAGCTTCCAGAGCCAGCGTAGGCTCAGAGAGGCTCCAGCGCAGCCACGTGGTGGAAGAAGATTAATGGATAAAGAAAAGTGAGGTACAGAAAACGGAAATGAGGTGCAGAAACAGTTGTTTTGGTTACAGCTCAGCATTTGCCTTATTTGAACATGGTTTAAACAATTGGCAACTTTTAATTGGCCAAACCTTGGTGGTTGGCACAAAAATAGTTTAGTCTCTTTACACACCCAGTTAGGTAGGTTTCCATTAACTATGTATGGAGAAATCTTTAGGTTGAACTTAAAGTATGGAAGGAGGCAGCTTTAGGCTACACTTAACAGAGGATGATCAGAATTGTGAGACTGCAACTCAAGAAGAGATTTAAAATCATAGTGGTAACCGATTTGAGATGAATCTCCACACGATGAGAAGTGCCCTATAACAAGTGCAATTGCTGAGAGAAAGAGAGGAGAGCCAGGAGCACTGCATGCAGACAGGGGATAGAGTCACAGAAAATACAAAGAATAACAAGAACAATGTTAAAGTAGTCTCAAAGCCAATAAGTAAGTAGTAAATAAAATAGATGGTCATTAGTGCAAAATTGTGCAGCGAAGCCAATGCTACAAACTAATAAAAGATCAATGTTAACACTGGAAAATAAGAACTCATTGGTATAGCCAATTTGGAAAATACTTTTGGTAGCTTCTCATAATTTTAAACATATAGATACCATATGAATCAGCATTATACTCATAGATACCTACTCAGAGAGAAGAAACATATTATCCACACAAACTGTGCATAAATGTTCACAGTGGCATTATTCATGATAGACCCAAAATGGAAATAACTCAAATATCCAATAATTGAAATGGATAAACAAAATGTAGTATATCCAACAATAAAATATTATTCAGCAGTAAAAAGGAATGAAGCACTGATATTTGCTACAACATGGATAAACTTTGAAACACTATGTTAAATTAAAGAAGGCAGTCAGAAAAGACTACAGATTGTATGATTCCATTTATATGAAATGTCCAGAATAGGCAGTTCTATTGAGACAGTAAATTAGTGTTTGCCTAGGTACAGAGGAAATTGAGAAAAATAAGTAGTGACTGTTAATTGGCATTGGGCTTTTTTTTTTTTTTCCTGGAGTGATGAAAATATTCTAAAATTAGATAGTGGTGATGACTACAATTATGTAGATATACTAAAGTTATTGAATTGTATACTTAAATTTGCTGAATTCTATAGTGTACAAATCAAATCTCAATAAATCCATTAAAAAAGAAGAAAGACGGCCGGGCGCGGTGGTTCACGACTGTAATCCAGCATTTTGGGAGGCCAAGACGGGTGGATCACGAGGTCGGGAGATGGAGACCATCCTGGCTAACACGGTGAAACCCTGTCTCTACTGAAAATACAAAAAACTTAGCCGGGCGTGGTGGCGGGCGCCTGTAGTCCCAGCTACTCGGGAGGCTGAGGCAGGAGAATGGCCTGAACCCAGGAGGCCGAGCTTGCAGTGAGCCGAGATCGCGCCACTGCACTCCGGCCTGGGCGACAGAGCGAGGCTCCGTCTCAAAAAAAAGAAAAAGAAGAAGAAGAAGAAAGACAAAACAATGGAAAAAGTAAAACGGTGAGTGGGTGAAAAGATGGTAGCACAGAGAATTTTTACGGCAGTGAAAATACCCTGGAAGACGCAATAATGGTGGATATAATGGTGTCATTTTACATTGTCCAAAGCCATAGAATGTACACCACCAGGAGCAAACCCTAGTGTAAACTACGGATGCTGGGTGATGATGATGCATCAGTGTAGGCTCATCGGTTGAAACAAATGAACCATTCTGGTGTGGGATGTTTATAGCGGGGGAGGCGGGGGAGGCTGTGAATGTGTGGGGGAAGGGGCATAGAGTCCATTGGTAATGTTTGAAAGGGCTATTTCTGTGAAATGGTAGGATTCAAAGGAATAAAAGCTTACAATATGAACCACATTTCAGAAAATGTTCAGTAAGTTGCAGCCATGAGGTAAATCAAATGAAACCTTAAATAGGACACCACCTAAGATGCTGCATCATGTCTCCGCAAATGAAATTCTGGCAATCCATTCATGTTTTATCTCAAGAAGATGATGAAAGAAAGGTGGTTGTGTGGCTCCAAATGCTAAATGTATTTTCCGCTGACTTAAACTCCTTCTGCATAACAACTCATTGATTTGTTTAGAGACATCTAGGGTTTAGTCATGAGTCAAACACTTTCATTATTTACTATGAACATCTTGCATCTCATCATCATATGCAGTTGCAACACTCAGAATGACCCAGTAGGGACTTCATCATAGATTTGCTTGTCTATCATACAGTGAAGCCATTGAGAGAAGAGCCTGGTAGTCTACACGATAGCTGCCTTGACTTGCCTGATGGTCTTACTGTGGTGGTAACACCCAGGGCACCCACTGGAGGGTATATCACCCCTGTGTGCTATGTGGGTTGCTTTCAGGTGTGGCACAACTGATCAGCATCGTGGGGCATTTGGTTGAATCTGGGTGCTCTAGGCACTAAAATGACGTCAAGAGTCATCATAAAAGAAGAATTAATATGTCTTAATACAAAATCAATAGCAATAATAATTGAATAATTTGTGTATATGGCCCAAAATTTTAAGGAATGAATATTAAGTAAATGAAGTTGTGACACTGAAATAAACATACACACTTTGAGTGACAGAAATCCTATTAGCAAAACTATCTCAAAGCATTACTACAGGCTCTAATGAAAAAGGGATTTCTCTTTCAAATATCATGTTTTTGGTTCTTCCAATATGAATGAGTAAACAAAAGGGAATAAATGATAAATATTTTTATTTGTAAATAAATAAATATTTTATTGTTAAATTCCTTAAACCCAAACCATTTTGACTTGCAAAAAAAAATGGCTTGGGGTATTATTTGCTTCACAACTGATTAGTAACCCAAAATAATTAATGGTTGGAGAAAACTCCACCCTCAGCAGCTTTTATGAGAGAAATTGATGCTTCTGACATTATAAGACATGTACTCAACACCTCAGAAAACTTCCTTCTAGGCCCAATCTCCTTTTACCTTCTCACACTAGCATTTTGTCAGTTACTCAAGGAAAATAGAAAGGATTTTTGATGGCCAGTGAGTGGTTAAATACCATTTATTTCCAATCCTCTGAGGCATCTCATTAATGTAATAAGGTTGAGACACTACTGCTTCAGAGCTTACATTACCTAAGATTCTGAGATTGATGTGCCAAAGAAAGCCCCTCAGAATAAAATGTACAGGGCAGGAGCACACTGCAATTCATCACTTCAGTGGACTGAAAATTGATTTCGTTCAACAAATTTTTATTGAGTGCCTACTATGTGCTAGACAGAGGGCTCATTGTTCTAAATGACACTGTTCTAAACATAGCTACTCTATTCAAGAAGGCATTAATATAGTAGAGTGGGTTAGATTTTAAAAATTAATAAATTTAGTATTAGGTAATCTAAATACTAATAGGGCATTAAAAGAAAATGTAATAAAGTTTAAAATAAGAACCTGTATTAGTCCATTCTCACACTGTTAATAAAGATAAAAATTCCTGAGACTGGGTAATTTATAAAGGAAAGAGGTTCAACTGACTCACAGTTCAGCATGGCTGGGGAGGCCTCAGAAAACTTACAATCATGGTGGAAGGGGCAGCAAACACATCCTTCCTCACATGGTAGCAAGAAGGAGAAGTACCAAGCCAAAGGGGAAAAGCTCCTTATAAAAGCATCAGATCTCGGCTGGGTGCGGTGGCTCACGCCTGTAATCCCAGAACTTTGGGAGGACGAGGAGGGTGAATCAGCAGGTCAGGAGTTCAAGAGCAGCCCGGCCAACACGATGAAACCACGTCTCTACTAAAAATACAAAAAAATTAACTGAGAGTAATGGCAGGCGCATGTAATCCCAGCTACTCAGGAGGCTGAGGCAGGAGAATCACTTGAACCCAGGAGGCGGACGTTGCAGTGAGCTGAGATCGCGCCACTGCACACTCCAGCCTGGGTCACAGAGTGAGACTCTGTCTCAAAAAAAAAAAAAAAGAAAAGAAAAAAAAGCATCAGATCTCATGATAACTCATTCACTATCACAAGAATAGCAGCATGGGGGTAACCACCCCCACAATTCAAATACCTCCCATCAGGTCCTTCCCAGGACACATGGGGATTATGAGAACTACAATTCAAGATGAGATTTGGATGGGGACACAGTCAAACTATATCAGAACCCTACTTGGAAGATTAGAAAAATTTCCAGTTAGAAATACATCCTTGATATAATGATAGAATAATATCATTTTTAATGTTTATGTGACAAGCGTATCACACCTATTTTCTCATTTAGTCACAGAAATAACACTAATATAGGTAGGAATATTTCCAGTTTTTATAGATGAGAAAACAAATTACAAGAGAATAATGAATTTATCATGTTCATGCACACTCAATAAATAAATAGAACCTGGATTCAAACCCAAATCTGTCTAGCTCCAAAAGTATAAACCAGGTCATTATAATGGCTTTTAAAACACAGAAAATTTGTGCAACCAGAATTGGTGTCACAATTTCTCATAAGTAGAGGGTTAAGGTGAAAAGATACCTACACAAAAGATTATGGGGATGTTGATGGATTGTAAAAAATACACTGCATGTAAGCACAGTAGGGAAGAAAATAAGGGTACATGCACTGGACTCAATGTTTGTGTTCCCCTAAAATTCATGTGTTGAAACTCTAATCCCCAAGTGATATTATTGGAGATGAAGACTTTGGAGATGATTGGGTCATGAGTGTGGAGTCTTCATGAATGGGATTAGTGCCCTTCTAAGAAGAGGCTAGAGAGCTAGCTCTCTTTCCTCCATGTAATGACACAGCAAGAAGACAGTTGTCTATAAACCAGAAACACCACCCTCACCAAAACCCAACCTTGCTGACAACCTGATCTCAAACTTCCAACAAACTAAAACTGAGAAATAGATGTTTGTTGTTAAAACCACCCAGTTTATGGTATTTTGTTATAGCAGCCCAGGCTGACTAAGACAGTGCACAACTAGAAAGGAGAAATTTAAGAACCAGTCAAGAAATTTGTACCTTTTTGGTTTAAAAAAAAAAAAAAAAAATTGAATGCCACTGGCAACTTTTCACAAAAAGAGCAGAGGATGAAGAACCTTAATTTAAGAAGATTGCCCACACAACACTGTGTACAAGACATTGCGTATTGAACAATAATGGTACATACACATAAAGAACACTCATTATCAAATAAAAATCCTTAGTGCTAATGAGCAGGTTGTTTATTAGAAAGGTTGACTGTGGGTAACAAGAGGGAAGGTTTGGAAGATATTTCATGTAAAATAATTACTCGGGGTGGCCACTAAAAGAATGTAAAGTATTGTTTTGAGTGAAACACTGAGAAATAAGATGGTATTTAAAATATTTTAAAAATTCTGCTGCACTCACTCTGTCTTGAGCTGTTTATCCATATTGGGCTCATAAAAGCCAGTATTCCCAAGCCCACACAAATATTTTTCTCTTCAAGACTTGCTGATTTGTAGAAGGGCACAAATACTTTTCTTTCAATAGTTTCATGGATACTTTATACATTCATTCCAAATTTCAAATCTATTAAGCATCTTGCCCTCATTTATTTTCAGATCAGCACTCATAGATAATTCATTATTCATTACACACTTTCCAAGCTAAGCACTGTACTAAGTACTGGGGATAAAAAGAAAAAAAAAGGAAAAAAGTTATATAGCATGCTGGGGGATGTACACATGTCAACAAATCATGACAATACGTTTTATGAAGATTGTCTAATAGAAGCATATGAAAATTACTCTACGTATATTTCAGGATGTCAGTAGAACCATCTCAAGTATTTGTAACAGAGAAAATGTAATGTAAATAGCTGATTACTCAGAAGATGGGGATCTGTGAAGTTAAATGGTGGACAGTGAGGTGGCCCGGAAATTACTCACTGCAGACAGCCTCTACCACTTCAAGACTGGAGAAACAAAGAGAGAGGTGATTGTGGTGTGTTAAATGGTGGCCCCTAAAAATATAGATTCATCTTTGGGAGGCCGAGGCAGGTGGATCACCTGAGGTCAGGAGTTCCAGACCAACCTGACCAACATGGAGAAACCCCATCTCTACTAAAAACACAAAATTAGCCAGGCATGGTGGCACATGCCTGTCATCCCAGCTACTGGGGAGGCTGAGGCAGGAAAATCACTTGAAGCCGAGAGGCAGGGGTTGCAGTGAGCCGAGATCATGCTATTGCACTCCAGCCCGGGCAATAAGAGCTAAACTCCATCTCAAAAAAAAAAAAATTACATACACACACACACATATATATTCATATCTTAATACCTGGATCCAGCGAATATTACCTTATTTTGAAAAAGGGTCTTTGCAGGCATAAATTGTCATTAAATTAAAGATTTTGAGGCTGGGCATGGTGGCTCATGCCTGTAATCCCAGTGCTTTGGGAGGTCATGGGGGCTGGATCGCCTGAGCCCAGAAGTTCAAAACCAGCATGGGCAACACAGCAAAACCCCATCTCTACTCAAAACACAAAAAATTCACCAGGCGTGGTAGTGCATGCCTGTAGTCCCAGCTACTCAGGAGCATCACCTAAGCCCAGGAGGTCCAGACTCCAGTGTGCTGTGATTATGCTACTGCACACCAGCCAAGGCAACAGAGTGAGACCCTGTCACAAAAAAAGAAGAAAACAAGCAAGCAAGCAAGCAAGCAAGCAAGAAAGACAGATAAAGAAAGAAAGATTGATTTTGAGATGAGATCATTCTAGATTACTCGGGTGGACCCTAAATCCAAAGACAATCATCCTTATAGGAGACAAAAGAGAAGATACAGAGAAGAGGAGAAGGCCATGTGAAAACAGAGGTAGAGATTGGAGTGGTGTTGCCATGAGCCAAACAAGGTCTGGGTCCATCAGAAGCTGCAAGAGGCGAGACTGGAGTCTCCCCTAGAACGGTCGGAGGGAGCGCCCTGCTGACATCTTGACTTCAGACATCTGGCCTCCAGAGCTAAGAGAGAACACATTTATGTTAAGTGGGTAAGTTTTCAGTAATCTGTTACTGCAGCCCTAGGAAACTAATTCAGCGGTGTTACCGGAGCTTGAGTTGGAACCAGAGCAAGAATGTGGAGCTGGAGCTGGAACCAGAGCAAGAATGTGGAGCTGGAGCTGGAACCAGAGCAAGCATGTCTACTGGGAGCTAGAATTTCAGAGGGGTCAGAGCCACTTCTTCAAAACCATTCAATGCAGGGAGGGAGGACAAGACCCTGGTTTCTGCTTTCCCACCCCCATTTTCTGCCAGAGCCGCTCACTGGTTGGTATCATCCCTAGGTCAGCTGACACAGGAGCCTAGAGGAGTCAGTTCCCACCATGCTGAGAAGAGTCAGGGAGAATGAAGAAGTTGTCTGAGGGCCACAGGCTCAGAGGCAACATATTATGGAGCACACTGGGTAAGCAAAGCTTGGTATATCAGGAAATCTTCACAGAGAAGATAACATTTAAGCTTAATCTAGACAAATGAGTAGAAATTCATTAGGCAATGGAGGAAAGGCATCCAAATGTTGGCAGAAGCACATGCAAACTCAAGTTCATAACCCCACGCCATCTTCTTTTCCTCCACTTTTGTGCTCACGGTATCTGAAACACAAATATGGGCAGGATTTAATCTCTAGGGGCAGGCACCCACTCTTCTTCAGGGTAGCAACCTGGGTAATTGGCATACGATCTAATCTGAAGATTTAGCCATCTTAGGTGTGGAACAAAGAGGATGTAGAACATTCTACTGGGTATCTCTGGATGAAGTGGCACTGTCCAAATCAGTCTTACAGAGAGGGCTCCGTTAAGAGTTATGTTAAGGCTATGTCAGTTAATTGCCAATCCATAACAAAGCAGTATTCTCCTTGCTATTTGGCTTCTCACTTGGCATGCATAAATATCTTCAGGTCATGTATAAGGAACCCCAATGGAGGTGAAGTAAAGAGTAAGAATTTCAAATCTCCTGCCTATTCCCAGAAACAGATGCTAATTTTTAGATCATATGATTTATTCATATGTAAACGTCCATTACACAGTTGGAGTATGCTTCTGAAATTCAAAGCAAATATTGGGCATGGGATAGAGGTTTGAAAGTCATTAGATAATAATTTAAAATATAGGACTGAATGAGAACATTGAGGTAGATGCTAAATGAGGACTGAGGACTTTGCTCTAGGGAATCTCCAGTGATGGGCACACTTCATTGCTCTTAGGAAATTCTGCTGCTATTCACTACTCTTCAGTCACCTGCAGCCACCTGGACTCTCCCTCTTTTCCTCAGACCTGAGACAAAGTTATCAATGGAAGCTTAATTTTAAAACATTAGATAACTCTTTATTGCAATACCTAATCTACCAGGTATTAGAATGGATTAATCAGAAAATAACACTGCCAAGCCTTCAGAACTTTTTAGCTTTTTTTTTTAAATCCACCTATTCTACCTGGATTTCAACCAGAATTGAAGAGAAAAGTTGCTCTTATTTTACTGGAATTACACCTCCTACAACTATAACTCCATCTTTAAAGGTTCTGCTTTTTATTTCTTGCATATTTTATCTTTCAAATTCTTGCTCAAACAAAAATACAGTGTTATTTCCTCATTTTAGCTCCCACCTTACATAACCTCAAAAGGCGAAAGAAGACCTCACTGTAAACTTTCTTTTCATGGGGTGTTAGTAAAAGAGGAAGAAAATGCTGCCTTGTCGACTAAATAGCACTGGATGGTTACAAATGAATGCAGCCCTCCTAAAGGACAAGCCTGTATCCAGGCAGAGGTTGGCAGTGCTACAGCATTGCACATAAACGAGTGATGCACTGCAGATAAAATGCAAATCAACCTGTCTTCTGGGCAGTGAGCCCGTTCAAGGAAGAAACTTCGCTCTTTACTGGAAGCACACCATCCTTCTTGTCCACACTCCCCAAGTGCCTGTCATTTCTTCAAGAAAATATTAAAAGAAGAACTGGTCTCAGTGAAGGAGTACTGTCCTGGAGGGAGGACTTTGACTTTTCAAAGCAGTCATCAACTTCCTTTTTCTAGAGACAGAATCAGCTCCATGGATTTAGGTGTAATGGGAATTATTTTTCCTTTCTTGATTCACTTCCAAAGATGTTTATAAAACATCCCAAGTAAATTTGAGAACATCTATGTCCATTTTCTAGCCTTTGGAATGATGATTGTAGCTTTAAGATCTATAATTCTATATTAACTATGATATTCAAGACAGAAAGGATTTTAGAGATTATCTAATGTCATAATATATCCCTAGCAGGCAATTTTCTTTGCAACATGTCTGGAAAGTTCTGCTTTAAAATGTTCAAGGACAGAGAGCCTACCAGCTATTAAAGCAGATCATCTCTTTGAAAGCTCTAGTTGACCAAAAGTCTCTCCTGATAGAAGACTGAAATATGTATCACCTATCTCATCCTATGTGCATCAACACCACATACCCTCTACCTGGCTACACTCCATTAAATCACACCTGCTCTTCTACATGAGAGTTTTTCATGTATTTCAAGGACACTTTTGCTATCACAGACACGTGGCATCCATAGTTGTACACGTAATGGGAAGAATATGCCATACCTTGAAATTGACTAGTACAGTGCCTGTCCTACAATGCTGCATCCATTCAATACATGCTAGTGCTTCTTTAATAACAATCTCTGAAATTCAAGTAGCATTTTACAATTTAGAGGGACTTTTAAATGTTATTTTATGTAAATGGCTCCACAAAATGAAAATTAGGAGGTAGGTATTATGATCTACTTTTCTTGGATGAGGATACATATATGTATATATTTTTAGAGACAGGGTCTTGCTCTGTCACCCAGGCTGGAGTGCAGTGGCATGATCATAGCTTACTACAAACTCAAACTCCTAGGCTTAAGCAATCCTCCCACTTCAGTCTCCTGAGTAGCTGGGACTACTGACACATGGCACCATGCCCAGCTAATTATTATTTTTTTTCCTAGAGATGGAGGCTAACTGTATTGCCCAGGCTCTTGACCTCAAGTGATCCTCCTGCCTTAGCCTTCCAAAGTGCTGAGATTACAGACATGAGCCACTGTGCCTGGCTGAGAATATTTTCTTATTCAACAATTATCTATCACATGACTAATAAGTGACAAGCACTGTTCTAGGTATTCAAATTGACACTGAGAGAATAAGATGCCTGCTTAACTTCATACAGCTTCTTAGCGAGAGATTCAGGACATCATATAGAAATCTTTGGATACGAAGTCCATGGTCTTTCTACCACATCACTTATCACTCCAGAGAGAGAGGAAGACAGAGCTCTAGGGTTCTGGGCTGTAAGAGACAAATAACTCCACCTATGGGCATATAGCATCCAGTTGGCTTGTTAGTGACCCACTCCTAAATAGGAATTTACAGTCAACAATTACCACATATTTGAGAAAAAAATTACTATATAAGACACAAACCAAAACAGACAAAAAGCAATAGGAGGGACACAGAGATAGTATAGGGAAAATAAATTTAAAATCTATATTAATAGCCCCCGCCAAATAAAATGTGTTACATCCATAAAGTAAAAACAGGCAGCATCCAAAAAGACTACTAAAAGAATAACCAACAAGAGATGTTAAGAATTAAAATTAAAAAATGTAAACTTGAAATCTCCCAGAAAATAGAACTAAAATATAAAGAATTGGAAAAATGGAGAGAAAAGATCAGAAAATTCAGCAACGTTTGCAGTATGTCCAAGATACAAATAGAAGAGTCACAGAAAGAGAAGACAAAGAAAGTGGTGGGTAGGAAATCACTCATGGGATATACTTGAGGGAATCTCTCAAGTTCCTAGATTGGAAGGGCCCATTTCATGCACAGCACAACAGATAAGCAGTGGAATCATTGTAAAGTTTCAGAGCATTACAGACTAAGAAAACATTCTAAAATCTTCACAGAGAAAACTGGTTTCATACAAAGAATCAAGAACCAGATGGTGTCAGATTACCCAGTAGCAACATTGGGAGTCAGAAGATCGTGGGCCAATGCTTTTTCTTTTTTTTTTTTTGTTTAATTTTTTTTTTATTATACTTTAAGTTCTAGGGTACATGTGCACAACATGCAGGTTTGTTACATATGTATACATGTGCCAATGCTTTCAAAGAGAGATTTCTTCCAATACAGAATTGTATTCAGCCAAACATTCGATGAGGTATGAGAGTAAGGGGGAAAAAAAGACATTCTCAGACACTCACGTTATCAGACGAAAATTTAAAAGAAACAGGAACTAGAGAGTAGGATGTACGACAGAAAGGAGAAGCCCAGAGAATCACCAGGATTAGGGTAGACAGAGAAACCAACATGGCAGCAGTGTGTGATAGAAAGAACAGGTCAAAAAACTCTGGGGATCTTTATTTGTTAATAAGATGATATTGTAAAATAGCTGATGAGTGGGGTGCGGCGGCTCATGCCTGTAATCCCAGCACTTTGGGAGGCCGAGACAGGTGGATTACCTGAGGTCAGGAGTTCAAGACCAGCCTGGCCAACATGGCAAAACCCTGTCTGTACTGAAAATACAAAAATTAGCCAGGCGTGGTGCTGCGCATCTGTAATTCCAGCTCCTTGGGAGGCTGAGGCAGAAGAATCGCTTGAACCCAGGAGGTGAAGGTTGCAGTGAGCCAAGATCATGCCACCGCATTCCAGCCTGGGCAACAGAGTGAGACTCTGTCTCCAAAAAAAATAAATAAAGATGATATTGAAAAATACCTGATGATGACTTTGAACATATTGAGAGAAGAGTTACACCATTAAAAGAGATTTCATGTATAAATTAATAACAGGAATATAAAACCAATCAAATGGGAAAGGACAATTATTAATTTGAGGGGGTGATAAGAAACAGAAAGCAACTATGACATACTACACGTCTCAGCTATCAAGTACATTTACAACATGAAGATAAAATGTTTATCTCGCCCAATGATTCACAAAGTATGGTCTCCAGACCATCTTAGCAGCATCATCAACATCTCCTGAAAGCATGGTTGAAATGCTGATTTTCTAGATTCGTCTTTTTTAGTCAAAAGAGGGAGTAGCCAGAAATTTGTATTTAAACAAGCTCTCAAGATGATTCTGATACTTGCTAAATTTGAGAATCACTGATATAATCAAAATTATAAAATCTATATTAGAGAGGGTGACAAGCTGTTTGCCTGTGTGTGACTGGGATGAACAGAGGAAAAATTTAGTAACTGATGCTTAAACAAAATGAATAATTAGTAAAATCAAGAAATACCATCTAAGCACCATATTTAGAGATGTAGAGTCACATCCAGAAGAATTAGCAAAGAGTTAATCACAGCAGCCTTCACATGCTGGGATAGGTGGGACAGAACAGGCTGCTGCTGTAAGCTTTATGTACAAGTCCACAGGACAGTTGTGCTCTGAACTATGTACTTATTTCAATTGAGCAAAATAAAAAGTAAATTACAAAAGGAGCTATGACCTGCTCAGTCCAGCTACCTGATGTTCCCCAGCCCACCGAAATTAAGGGTGTTTTCCCTTTTCAAATTGTAAAAAGAACATCTGATCTACTTAAAAGACCTTGTTTAAGGACATTAAGAATATTTAAATTAAGAATTATTTATCTTCATACATATTCATTTAAAAATCATTCCTACATCATAAATCATAGATCTCATGTTCCAAAATATTCAAATAAAAATTGGCATTATTTTTAATCCTATAGGTGAGGTTTTTAATTGAATGCCAACCTTTGGGGAAGTGTGGGGGGAAAGCATAGCTTTTATTAATAAGCAAAGTATAATACATCATATTATATGTATACATACATACATATGCCATGCATCACTTAATGATAGAGCTGTGTTCTGGGAAATGCATCATTAGGTGATTTTGTCACTGTGCTAACATCATATAGTGAACTTACAGAAATCTAGATGGTATAGCCTACTATACACCTAAGCTAATAACTATGTACATACTGTATATGGCATAGCCCATTACTTCAGTACTACAAAACTGTATAGCATGTTACTGTGCTGAATACTATAGGCAACTGTAACAAAGTAGTAGGTTTTTAAGTATGTAAACATAGAAAAGGTAGAGTAAAAATGTGGTATTACAATCTCATGGGACCACTGTCATATGTGGTCCATCAGTGACCAAAATATCATGGGGCACATGACTGTATACATATATATACATTAAACATGCTTGTGCACACACACACACATAAAGGATCTCATTTTATTCTCATAACCATTTTAGAAAAGTGGTTACCTCCAGTTTACGGATGAGGAAATGCTGGCATGAACAAGTTACCAAAATTGTTTAACATCACATTACCTTTCATGACCTCCTGTTAAACTATATTCAGGTTGTAATTATTTGTGTTTCAACGAGTCAGATTTTTATAGCATCTGCAGACACCTAATTGCAAAAGGCAGAGGACCCCATCTTTCTACATTGATGTGAGGAGCTCAGTAAAGTAAAATGAGCAAGTGGTTCTGCAATTTTCTCTTTAACAAACAAAATAAGCTATCGATCATCAAAATGTCGAAGCCAGTTTACTAGTCAGTGGAAATATCTTCTTTAATAAAAAGTCAGAAGCAACTCTAAACATAAAAAGCAAATGAGGAAAAATTAAATTCTTCAACCTTATTTTCCTTCTCAGAATTCTGCTGCAGGTGCCTCCTGGCAGGGTGAACACAGCCCTCTCTGACTCAGTATTAAACCTCCCTCCAGAGCCCACCTTGTTTCCTTCCTGTCTTTTTTGGCATACATGCCTGACTCTAAATAATACAACATGATTAAGGATCAGCCCTGGTTGTGAGAACTGACTGACCGGAGCAGCCCAGAAGATTGTGTAGACACTCAAGCTGACTGCTGGACTTTTCTCTTTTTAGAATAAGTATCACCGGAATCATTTATATTCTGCACACACTCAAATCTTCATTCTGGACCTCTGTATCGTGTATTTCCTGAGACAAGGAGCCTAAGGCCCGAACTTTTGAGACAATCTTACATTCCCAGGGTGAGCACCTTCCTAACCCATGTTTGTGGGTCTCTGACCTCTACCCCCCGGGCTCCTTTGCTGCTTCCACCTGACTCCCCATTCTGAGTGCAGAGCTTTCTTTTGTTATAGACAGCTACCCTCAAGCTGATTTACTCCAAACTCATATCCACCCTCAAACCCTTATGCTAGGCAAATCGGGAGCAGACACACTTAATTTTCCAGGTGAGCAGGACTTCACAGTAATCTCAGCAACTACTGCGAAGTGACTATTATTGATGATGAAATGGAAATAGCCTGGGTTTAAGAGTGAGACTCACTTGATGTTTTGGGATACGCTGAAAATAAAAGTGCTTTCTCTTTGTATCTGGGTGTAGCTTGGTTCTTTCTATTGAAGTGAGAGAGGAATTGCAGAATCCTGAGAGACAGGCCAGCTAAAATGTTTCACTCTCCCTTTATTACCTCGTAAATATAGTGTCAAACATTATCCAAATCATTTCCAGCTCTTTTCCTGGCTTCTGCATAAAAGAAATGTCCAGGCATTTCCCCAGAGGCCCAAGCCCCATGACCAGCTCAGCCTGCTATGCGATGAGGCAGACAGCATGGGGTCACCACTGCGGCACAGCTGTCCCAGCCTGACCTGGCATCCATTCCAATGGGGCGAGAGGGCAGAAAATTGAGTGGGAGCCATATATTCCAACTCCTTCCATTAGTTCTTTCATGCAAGAATTATGACTACTCAGTACAAGTTCCTATTTCTGTTTAAACCTTTTTTTATTGTGAAATATAAAATATGATCTGCATATAAAAAATACATAAAATATAAATGCATGGTTTAATAAATTACTGTAAAGTAAACATCTCTAAAACCACCTCCAAGGACAAAAAATAGAACACTGCTTGCACCCTATAAGTACTCAACACACCGTTCTTCATCTAAACTCTCATCTTTATCCTGGAGTAACCCTAACATGACTTTGATGGTAATCATCTTGTTTTCCATGATAGTTTTAATATTTATGTATGAATCTCTAATAATATAGTATGGTGTTGTCTATTTTTGACTCTTAAGCAAATGGAATTATACATAATTCTGTATAATTATACAGAAATATTATACAAAAGTCTGCATCTTTGGTTTGTGGGTTTTTTTGCTTATTATCATATTTTTTAGATTCCTTCACATACTTGTGTAATGAATGGTTAGCAGATATTCATTCATTTTCATCAGCATAGAGCAAATATTTCCTTATATGAAATATTAAAGCATACTCCTTCCTGTTGATGAATATTTGTTGTTGCTTTTTTCTAAGTTGGGTCATTATGAATAACGCTGCTGAGAATATTTTTATACATTCCTCAGGTCACTCTTTACATCATTAAGGGACACATAAAAAATGAGTAAGCCGGAATCCAAAGCTAAAAGTGACATTTAAAAGGAAATTTTTAGATACGATTTTTTTTCTTGTTTCAGATGTATCATTGATCCTGAAGACAAATATGCAGGGCTTTTTATTTTATTATCATTATACTTTCAGTTTTAGGGTACATGTGGACAATGTGCAGGTTAGTTACATATGTATACATGTGCCATGCTGGTGCACTGCACCCACTAACTCGTCATCTAGCATTAGGTATATCTCCCAATGCTATCCCTCCCCCCTCCCCACAACAGTCCCCAGAGTGTGATGTTCCCCTTCCTGTGTCCATGTGTTCTCATTGTTCAATTCCTACCTATGAGTGAGAATATGCGGTGTTTGGTTTTTTGTTCTTGCGATAGTTTACTGAGAATGATGATTTCCAATTTCATCCATGTCCCTACAAAGGACATGAACTCATCATTTTTTATGGCTGCATAGTATTCCATGGTGTATATGTGCCACATTTTCTTAATCCAGTCTATCATTGTAGGACATTTGGGTTGGTTCCAAGTCTTTGCTATTGTGAATAGTGCCGCAATAAACATACATGTACATGTGTCTTTGTAGCAGCATGATTTATAGTCCTTTGGGTATATACCCAGTAATGGGATGGCTGGGTCAAATGGTATTTCTAGTTCTAGATCCTTGAGGAATCGCCACACTGACTTCCACAATGGTTGAACTAGTTTACAGTCCCACCAACAGTGTAAAAGTGTTCCTGTTTCTCCACATCCTCTCCAACACCTGTTGTTTCCTGACTTTTTAATGATTGCCATTCTAACTGGTGTGAGATGGTATCTCATTGTGGTTTTGATTTGCATTTCTCTGATGGCCAGTGATGGTGAGCATTTTTTCATGTGTTTTTTGGCTGCATAAATGTCTTCTTTTGAGAAGTGTCTGTTCATGTCCTTCACCCACTTTTTGATGGGGTTGTTTGTTTTTTTCTTGTAAATTTGTTGGAGTTCATTGTAGATTCTGGATACTAGCCCTTTGTCAGATGAGTAGGTTGTGAAAATTTTCTCCCATTCTGTAGGTTGCCTGTTCACTCTGATGGTAGTTTCCTTTGCTGTGCAGAAGCTCTTTAGTTTAATTAGATCCCATTTGTCAATTTTGGCTTTTGTTGCCATTGCTTTTGGTGTTTTAGACATGAAGTCCTTGCCCATGCCTATGTCCTGAATGGTAATGCCTAGGTTTTCTTCTAGGGTTTTTATGGTTTTTGATCTAACGTTTAAGTCTTTAATCCATCTTGAATTGATTTTTGTATAAGGTGTAAGGAAGGGATCCAGTTTCAGCTTTCTACATATGGCTAGCCAGTTTTCCCAGCACCATTTATTAAATAGGGAATCCTTTCCCCATAGCTTGTTTTTGTCAGGTTTGTCAAAGATCAGATAGTTGTAGATATGTGAGGTTATTTCTGAGGGCTCTGTTCTGTTCCATTGATCTATATCTCTGTTTTGGTATCAGTACCATGCTGTTTTGGTTACTGTAGCCTTGTAGTATAGTTTGAAGTCAGGTAGCGTGATGCCTCCAGCTTTGTTCTTTTGGCTTAGGATTGACTTGGCGATGCGGGCTCTTTTTTGGTTCCATATGAACTTTAAAGTAGTTTTTTCCAATTCTGTGAAGAAAGTCATTGGTAGCTTCATGGGGATAGCATTGAATCTATAAATTACCTTGGGCAGTATGGCGATTTTCACGATATTGATTCTTCCTACCCATGAGCATGGAATGTTCTTCCATTTGTTTGTATCCTCTTTTATTTCCTTGAGCAGTGGTTTGTAGTTCTCCTTGAAGAGGTCCTTCACATCCCTTGTGAGTTGCATTCCTAGGTATTTTATTCTCTTTGAAGCAATTGTGAATGGGAGTTCACTCATGATTTGGCTCTCTGTTTGTCTGTTGTTGGTGTATAAGAATGCTTGTGATTTTTGTACATTGATTTTGTATCCTGAGACTTTGCTGAAGTTGCTTATCAGCTTAAGGAGATTTTGGGCTGAGATGATGGGGTTTTCCAGATATACAATCATGTCATCTGGAAACAGGGACAATTTGACTTCCTCTTTTCCTACATGAATGCGCATTATTTCCTTCTCCTGCCTAATTGCCCTGGCCAGAACTTCCAACACTATGTTGAATAGGAGTGGTGAGAGAGGGCATCCCTGTCTTGTGCCAGTTTTCAAAGGGAATGCTTCCAGTTTTTGCCCATTCAGTATGATATTGGCTGTGGGTTTGTCATAGATAGCTCTTATTATTTTGAGATACATCCCATCAATACCTAATTTATTGAGAGTTTTTAGCATGAAGGGTTGTTGAATTTTGTCAAAGGCCTTTTCTGCATCTATTGAGATAATCATGTGGTTTTTGTCTTTGGTTCTGTTTATATGCTGGATTACATTTATTGATTTGCATATATTGAACCAGCCTTGCATCCCAGGGATGAAGCCCACTTGATCATGGTGGATAAGCTTTTTGATGTGCTGCTGGATTCGGTTTGCCAGTCTTTTATTGAGGATTTTTGCATCAATGTTCATCAAGGATATTGGTCTAAAATTCTCTTTTTTGGTTGTGTCTCTGCCCGGCTTTGGTATCAGGATGATGCTGGCCTCATAAAATGAGTTAGGGAGGATTCCCTCTTTTTCTATTGATTGGAATAGTTTCAGAAGGAATGGTACCAGTTCCTCCTTGTACCTCTGGTAGAATTCAGCTGTGAATCCATCTGGTCCTAGACTCTTTTTGGTTGGTAAGCTATTGATTATTGCCACAATTTCAGCTCCTGTTATTGGTCTATCCAGATATTCAACTTCTTCCTGGTTTAGTCTTGGGAGGGTGTATGTGTCGAGGAATTTATCCATTTCTTCTAGATTTTCTAGTTTATTCACGTAGAGGTGTTTGTAGTATTCTCTGATGGTAGTTTGTATTTCTGTGGGATCGGTGGTGATATCCCCTTTATCATTTTTTATTGCATCTATTGGATTCTTCTCTTTTCTTTATTAGTCTTGCTAGCGGTCTATCAATTTTGTTGATCCTTTCAAAAAACCAGCTCCTGGATTCATTAATTTTTTGAAGGGTTTTTTGTGTCTCTATGTCCTTCAGTTCTGCTCTGATTTTAGTTATTTCTTGCCTTCTGCTAGCTTTTGAATGTGTTTGCTCTTGCTTTTCTAGTTCTTTTCATTGTGATGTTAGGGTGTCAATTTTGGATCTTTCCTGCTTTCTCTTGTGGGCATTTAGTGCTATAAATTTCCCTCTACACACTGCTTTGAATGCATCCCAGAGATTCTGGTATGTTGTGTCTTGGTTCTTGTTGGTTTCAAAGAACATCTTTATTTCTGCCTTATTTTGTTATGTACCCAGTAGTCATTCAGGAGCAGGTTGTTCAGTTTCCATGTAGTTGAGCAGTTTTGAGTGAGATTCTTAATCCTGAGTTCTAGCTTGATTGCACTGTGATCTGAGAGATAGCTTGTTATAATTTCTGTTCTTTTACATTTGCTGAGGAGAGATTTACTTCCAACTATGTTGTCAGTTTTGGAATAGGTGTGGTGTGGTGCTGAAAAAAAAGTATATTCTGTTGATTTGGGGTGGAGAGTTCTGTAGATGTCTATTAGGTCTGCTTGGTGCAGAGCTGAGCTCAATTCCTGGGTATCCTTGTTGACTTTCTGTCTCATTGATCTGTCTAATGTTGACAGTGGGGTGTTAAAGTCTCCCATTATTAATGTGTGGGAGTCTAAGTCTCTTTGTAGGTCACTCAGGACTTGCTTTATGAATCTGGGTGCTCCTGTATTGGGTGCATATATATTTAGGATAGTTAGCTCTTCTTGTTGAATTGATCCCTTTACCATTATGTAATGGCCTTCTTTGTCTCTTTTGATCTTTGTTGGTTTAAAGTCTGTTTTATCAGAGACTAGGATTGCAACCCCTGCCTTTGTTTGTTTTCCATTTGCTTGGTAGATCTTCCTCCATCCTTTTATTTTGAGCCTATGTGTGTCTCTGCACGTGAGATGGGTTTCCTGAATACAGCACACTGATGGGTCTTGAGTCTTTATCCAATTTGCCAGTCTGTGTCTTTTAATTGGAGCATTTAGTCCATTTACATTTAAAGTTAATATTGTTATGTGTGAATTTGATCCTGTCATTATGATGTTAGCTGGTTATTTTGCTCATTAGTTGATGCAGTTTCTTCCTGGCCTCTATAGTCTTTACAATTTGGCATGATTTTGCAGTGGCTGGTACCTGTTGTGCCTTTCCATGTTTAGTGCTTCCTTCAGGAGCTCTTTTAGGGCAGGCCTGGTGGTGACAAAATCTCTCAGCATTTGCTTGTCTGTAAAGTATTTTATTTCTCCTTCACTTATGAAGCTTAGTTTGGCTGGATATGAAATTCTGGGTTGAAAATTCTTTTCTTTAAGAATCTTGAATATTGGCCCCCACTCTCTTCTAGGTTGTAGAGTTTCTGCCGAGAGATCCACTGTTAGTCTGATGGGCTTCCCTTTGAGGGTAACCCGACCTTTCTCTCTGGCTGCCCTTAACATTTTTTCCTTCATTTCAACTTTGGTGAATCTGACAATTATGTGTCTTGGAGTTGCTCTTCTCGAGGAGTATCTTTGTGGCATTCTCTGTATTTCCTGAATCTGAATGTTGGCCTGCCTTGCTAGATTGGGGAAGTTCTCCTGGATAATATCCTGCTGAGTGTTTTCCAACTTGGTTCCATTCTCCCCGTCACTTTCAGGTACACCAATCAGATGTAGATTTGGTCTTTTCACATAGTCCCATATTTCTTGGAGGCTTTGCTCATTTCTTTTTATTCTTTTTTCTCTAAACTTCCCTTCTTGCTTCATTTCATTCATTTCATCTTCCATCACTGATACCCTTTATTCCAGTTGATCACATCGGCTCCTGAGGATTCTGCATTCTTCATGTAGTTCTCGAGCCTTGGTTTTCAGCTCCATCAGCTCCTTTAAACACTTCTCTGTATTGGTTATTCTAGTTATACATTCTTCTAAATTTTTTTCAAAGTTTTCAACTTCTTTGCCTTTGGTTTGAATATCCTCCCGTAGCTTGGAGTAATTTGATCGTCTGAAGCCTTCTTCTCTCAGCTCGTCAAAGTCATTCTCCGTCCAGCTTTGTTCCGTTGCTGGTGAGGAACTGCATTCCTTTGGAGGAGGAGAGGCGCTCCGCTTTTTAGAGTTTCCAGTTTTTCTGCCCTGTTTTTTCCCCATCTTTGTGGTTTTATCTACTTTTGGTCTTTGATGATGGTGATATACAGATGGGTTTTTGGTGTGGATGTCCTTTCTGTTAGTTTTCCTTCTAACAGACAGGACCCTGGGCCGCAGGTCTGTTGGAGTACCTGGCCGTGTGAGGTGTCAGTCTGCCCCTGCTGGGGGGTGCCTCCCAGTTAGGCTGCTCGGGGGTCAGGGGTCAGGGACCCACTTGAGGAGGCAGTCTGCCAGTTCCCAGATCTCCAGCTGCGTGCTGGGAGAATCACTACTCTCTTCAAAGCTGTCAGACAAGGACATTTAAGTCTGCAGAGGTTACTGCTGTCTTTTTGTTTGTCTGTGCCCTGCCCCCAGAGGTGGAGCCTACAGAGGCAGGCAGGTCTCCTTGAGCTGTGGTGGGCTCCACCCAGTTGGAGCTTCCTGGCTGCTTTGTTTACCTAAGCAAGCCTGGGCAATGGCGGGCGCCCCTCACCCAGCCTCGCTGCCGCCTTGCCGTTTGATCTCAGACTGCTGTGCTAGCAATTGGGGAGACTCCGTGGGCGTAGGACCCTCTGAGCCAGGTGCAGGATATAATCTCCTGGTGCGCTGTTTTTTAAGCCCGTCGGAAAAGCACAGTATTAGGGTGGGAGTGACCCGATTTTCCAGGTGCCGTCTGTCGCCCCTTTCTTTGACTAGGAAAGGGAACTCCCTAACCCCTTGCGCTTCCCGAGTGAGGCAATGCCTCGCCCTTCTTCGGCTCGCGCAGGGTGCGCGCACCCACTGACCCGCGCCCACTGTCTGGCACTCCCTAGTGAGATGAACCCGGTACCTGAGATGGAAATGCAGAAATCACCCGTCTTCTACGTCGCTCACACTGGGAGCTGTAGACCACAGCCGTTCCTATTAGGCCATCTTGGCTCCCGACTGCAGGTCTTTATTGCCTAACTATTCTGTTTACCCCATCTGCTTTCTGTGAGCTGGAAAAATATTTTTATGACAGGGTCAGAGAAATCTGGGGTCCTAAAAGCCTTATTTCCTCACAAGTGGGTTCTGGAACTATTGTGCTACCACTCACCAGCAATAAGACTTTGGGAAAGTGACCTGATGTCATTAAGCTTCTGTTTCCTCTCATGTAAAGTTCAAAAGGGAATACATTATTGTTATTAAACATCAATTATACTATGCACAAGAAATTTTGCCATCCATGTAGTTAACTATCTTATTTAAGCATTTCAAAATCTTGGTGAAATAAGTACCCACATGTTCTATTTTACCATTTTTATTTCCCAGAGTTGTTTTGGGTACTAAATGAAATAATGTATGCAAGTGCTTGCACAAAGTTGAAATCCAACCCATATTCATTACACTGATATTGCCTCATCACAGTCTGTACATTTTAAAAAATATTTTCGATACTAGGTATATTTTATGCTTATCTGATCAAATCAGCACATTGATTTTGTTGTGATATTTATGTCTGATCCCCTTGTTTTGATTCATTTCCATTTAAATTATGGGAAGACGACAATAGGAACCACAATGAATATAAGAACTAAAATGAGTTTCCAGTCAAACTTAGTAACTGTCTTTAAAATGTCTTCAGTCCTCTGAAGACACAGTGAAAATTTGGAATCCAGATTTTTAAGTTGTCTTTATTTAAATAAACCCCATGTCCTTAGAGAAATACTGCATAGAGGTAACTGTTGCATTGGATCTTCATTTAGATCACTCAAAAAGAGAAAGATGTGAGGAGATTTGTGGCTACATTTAAGACCTATTCCTGTTTCATGTCAGGTTTGGGGCTTTAGCACTTTATTTCACTTTGGCAGCAAAGTAAGGACTATTCCACCACCCTGGTTTACAAGGCTGGTTTTGCCACAATATTCGGGAAGAGGCACTTGGTCACTTTGATCCCACTACTTACAAAAAAAAAAAAAAAAAAAAGAAAAAGAAGCAGTCCCAGAAGAGGTGTGAGAGGAGCACAGTGGCTGAGAAATAATTAGAGAGTAGCTTTGCTTCCTCCACCCAGCCTGATTGCTTCCCACATTCTCTGCTTCAATCTTTTGATGGCCAACAAGATCATGCATCTTGCTAACCAGCTGAAGACTCCTTGGGTATCATATGGCTGATGACTCAAAGTCAGAGAAAAAAAGGAAGGCATGAGGGCCATTGTTCAGGGCAAATATTTATTGAGTGCAAACCCTATATAATGCATCGTATAAAACAGAAGATCAGCAAGCATGATTCACTTGTCAAGTCCTCCAGTTATTGCATGGATTTCACCTTTGCCACTCAGCATTAGAGATAATGCATAATTACTGTTTTAAAAAAGATTTGAGAACATCTATCCTCCAGTAACCCATACCCCTTCTGGTACTCAAGTTTCTAAAATCTGATTTTCCTTGCTTTTTTTTCCCCCCTGTGCAAATTTAATGCCTTGAAGCCAATCCCCTGAGCAGTTATGTCAGAATCTTTAGCTCATGTCTGTCTAGAAGACTGATTCCTGAGGGTTCTTTGACATCATGTACTGGGAGATGAGAGCATGCAGGACAGCCAGGAGCCAGAGGGGCAGAGGTGATGGTGTTCAGAAGCCAAGAAGAAAAGAGCATGTCAGCAGAATCCAACATGAAGTTACAGCCATTTGCACTTGGCTATGTACCAAGCCAATTCTCTAATCATCAATGCAACTCCATTTCCCAACCCTGGAATTAGACACTATACAATATAATCCCTGGCAAAGACTTGTCTGTGGCAATAGTGGCTATAAAGTAACGGGGATGAGCAAATAGTAGGGCTTATGTAATATGTCTTATTTCTTTCTGGCTACATTCAGTCCTCTTGGCTGTGATTAGGTCATCCACAGTATCCCTGAAGGCTGGCTAGAGGATTTTACTCAATTCTCAAAAATTCACTAGAAAATTGTGAATATCTAAGCTTTAAGAGGAAGTTAACTATGATACCATTGAAATTTGTTTTCCAAGTTGAAGATTCAAAATAATGTTCATAACTGTAGTGACAGTAGCAGTTGTGCTGCAAGACTGGCTTTCCACGAGCAGGTCTTAGCGTGCTGTTGGTTTTCTTGCAGCTGTCCTCAGATCGCGCCTGGTTACTGGCTTCCTAATCAAGGCATGAGGGCTTCTGATATGCATGGAGTGTTTTAAATATTAAGAGACTAATGAAGTAAGATATTCAACTAAAGTGAATTAGCATTGATTCGTGCAAGTTAAATACCTGTCTCTTAATGAAAGCTTAGAGCTTCAAACTTAATCAATGGGATTGAGAACTGACAAGTAAATCCACTCAATAAACACTCACCACCTGCCATTACCTTTCACTCGGTCCTTGCTTCTCACCAACTCCTCTTCCTTTTCTGCCTGAAAACCATGACTTTTCAGGGGTTGGGTCTGCCTTTCCAAACCAAAGTGAAAGAAAGACAGTCTATAGAAAATACCTTGTCTACTTAGAAAATGAAACCTAGTTCACTTGTTTTCAACCCTATACCCTGTGCCAAAGACAGCTGATACGATGGAGCCACAAAGAGCAGGGAAGGCTCTGGCATTGCACACCTCCTTTGTATAAATGATAGAATAAGCCAGGTGCAGTGGTACACACTTGTAGTCCCAGCTACTTGTGAAGCTGAGGTGGGAGGATCACTTGAGCCCAGGAGTTCGAGGCTACAGTAAGCTATGGTAGTGCCACTGCACTCCAGCTTGAGTGACAGAGTGAGACTCTGTCTCTTAAAATAAAAAATAAAAATGACAGGACAGTCTTATTTTGGGTAGACTTCTTGGTGACTCACCAAATTCATAGCACCAGTGTTTTTGATTTTTGCAAGGCTCCATTCCTCAGTTCATTCAATAGATATTTACTGAGCATCTGTCATATGCCAGGCACTTCTGAGTAATGGCAACACAATGGCAATAAGGTATAGGCTTTGCCCTTGGAAAAAAATATTCCAAGTAGTAATGATTGTGCAATGAATAAATGCTATTATAGGTATTTACTTAGGATGCTATGATAATATAATGTCTTGGCTAGATTGTTACAAACATCTTTATAGAAATATTGGTGCTCATTTTGAATAAAAAAGGATATATGGATATGTACTCTCAGCCAAATAAAGTTATATCTCAGGACCTTAGTTTCATCATATGTAAAATAGGTTTAAAAATATCGTCTCTTCCTCATCAGAATCTTTACAAAGCTAAAATTTAAAGAAGACACAGGGAGTTGAAAGATCTTTGTAAATTATAAAGTTGTCTGCCAGAACAGAGTTAAACAACATTGTGATTTTTTCTAATGCTTGACTCTAAAACAAATTCTGCACTTTTGACATTCTCGTAGGAGATGCTTTATTTTCCCCTAAATGAAAATTCACATATCAGACACTTCAGCTATAGCTAAGCCAGCTCCCTTATAGTTGCAAGTGTGCTGGAAACCCTGTCGAGTAGCACTTAACAGTCTTAATGCACGTAGCCTGTGAAAGAATTGTTTCCAGATGTCTCTCTAGTGCTATCTAAACTACCACCATCCCACCCCTGGCTCCCACAAGCTCTTAATCCTCTCTCTCTCTCTCTCTGTGTCTCTCTCTCACACACACACACAACCATGCACACACACAAACAATTCCTGTCAAACAATCCCTGTCTAGTTTTCTTCACTCATTGTAGAGGTCATCCTTTTAAGAGGCAAACATGACATGACAAAAAAGTAACTAAAGAGAATACCTTCCTAAAAGCCCATTCCATTGGACTCCCTCACTTCCTTAATCTCCTACCCATGTGTTGAGTCATATTTACTTCTCCAGCTTCCATGAAACCTCTCTTGATTATTCCAACCCATATTGACCTCTCCTTTCTTTGAATCCTGGCGGCAGTTAAGGTCCATAGGCCACAGCCCCAGCAGCAGTGGGACTTACCCCTCAATAATGTCCACACCACATTCTTTTGTACACCATTGTTCTTGAGTGACTCTTCACCTGTAAAGTCATCACCTGTAAATAAAATCCTTACTTTGCAGAATACTCTCAAAACTAAAGATAATAAAGTGCTTTGAAAATAAATATGACAGCATCTGCTACACAGAAGGTGCTAAATAAATAACACCTCTTGCTTCCCTCTCTTTTGTATCTCCAGCGATCAGCACAGCTCTAAGGTAAATAGTAAATGTGTCAGTAAATAGGATAAATAGGTATTGATTTGCTCTACCATATTGCATGCCATTCTTTTCTCTTCCCTTTGGAATTACAGAATTTTTTAAAGCTATAGTGAAAGAACTCAGTGCTCTTTACGCTCCTCCCCTTGATTAATTTCCTCTCAACTCTCGTCCTGCCTAATTACATACAATCTCTTTAGGCCCTTCTCCAGTTACTAGCTGATTCAAAGGCGTGTTTGTTTGTGGATTTCATTTAAATTTCTACTTTACAGGCTAATTGCTGATGATGTTATGAAAGTAAACAGTTCAGGAAAGCTGCCAATGTGTGTCCTATGAATTCATCACTGGTGAAAGCCCTTATTCTGCCAAGCCTGTGCAGAATGTATAAAATATTCAGAATGGAAGGCACTCATGTAGCAGAAAATATCCCAGCAGATCTGAAGCTCAGCATAGAACAGTGCGCAATGACTTAGAGCCCAGAAGAGTTTATCACGCAAGCCTAGTACTTCTATTTATGGTTAAAAAGGAGACGAAACTTGGCTGTTCTTAGAGCATGACCTGAAATCTAGGAACTATGAGAAGTCTGGTGAGTGGATGTGAGTCTCTTGCTCACTAATGTGGCAAGAGAATACAAAACACGCTACATCCCTGTATCTCTGTTGCCAAAGGCAAGGAAGTCAGTTACCCTGCCCCACCTGCAATCTCTGATAGCCACTCATGACAACCAGCCATTCTATTGGTCTGCATGTCAAATGGCCATACCATATAGATCACGGGCTTTATGCACCAGAGGATTCACCAGCAGGCTCTCCTCCTTTAAGTCCATTCTCTTCAGGACTGCAGTATTGACTACTAAGAGAATGGCTCTTCCAAACACTAAGAACCATTCTAAACGTCTTATGTGAGTGAGTGGTAAAGGTGTTGGCAATCGCACTGCATAAAGTCAACCAACACAGTTCATTAAGCGCCTGTGAGTTGTCATTTCTGCAGGACTGGAAAGCCTTCCTATTTTGACACGGCAACTCCTTTCTGCCTGAAACACTTGAAAGTCACCAATGAAAGCTGTAGCCCTGAAAGTCGCATTCTTTAATTAAAAATAAAGATCAGATGCAAATGCACCTGGGCTAGGTGACCCAGTGACTTCTATTTACACCAGAAAAAAGATCACAAGGCTCCCCCTACCTTGACTGTGTGCCTTGTACATTGAGAAGTTGCTGAGAAACACAACATGCATCGATTCCTTGTCTATGTCAAAGAGAGTGCTCATTAACTGTACCACAACATTACTGAGTGCTGCAACAGAAAATGGACATGAGCGTAGGCAAATGTGGCTTCTAGAAACAACCACTGCTATTTTAAAGTTTTGGTTTCCCCTCCTTCGACTCTAAATTATAAGATGCACAGGATAACCAACAAATGGAATTGACTTTAAAGATTTCTGGTTCAAGGAAAAAAAGAGTCCACATTCTCCCTACTTCCCAAATCCCATTAATATAATAAAAAGAAAGTAAAAAGATACCAAAATCTATACCTGTGCCTGAAAGCAGAAAAATAAAGACGCCATTTACAGCACAAAATTTTAAGAAATTTCTGCAAGAAACAGCGCTGGCAAGACCAAGGTGAAGGGTCACCTGATCAGCACCCAGATCCCTGCATGAAAGGAAGAGTCCCTCTTGTGAGGCATACAGAGAGCCTGAGTGGACCCCACTAACTGTTAAGGTTGGACTAGGGGCAATCAGTGCAGATTAAATAAAACACAATGACCGTCTCTGGAAAGCACATCAGTACTGATGCCCAGAGCAATGGGCTGTACTTCCCTTCACACCTTTCTTTGGACACTGGCTTTGGGCCAAGCAAGAACATGGGCACCAATGAGAGAGTTGACCAATGAGAATATTCAGTCAAGTTGCAGGTGAAAAAACAACCAAGATCAAATCCATCACTTCCTTATATGCCAGCAATAACTCCATAGAATATACAATGAAAAAAAAAGGCCTCATTTATAACAACAATGTAAATTCCAGCGAGTTCAAGATGTAAAGGTAAAAAAAACGAAGCCTTAAAGTAAAACATAGCTTGTTAAATATATAAAATAACCTCATCTATAAACAAAACTTTAGAGGAAAATAGAAGTGTTAGTATAATATCATTTGTATAACACCATTTCTTCCAAAATATGACCCCAAAGGCAGTTTCTTAAAAGAAAAGGGCAATGATTTGCAAAGAGTTACAGATATGTGTGTGTAAATATTAAAATATTAAATAAATAAAATATTGGGAGATAGAGTAAAATCTAAATGACCAATCTCTGACATATAAAAAATGATAGTGAATATGAGAAAAATAAAGTTTTGACACCTTCAAAAGAAAACACTAGTAACCCTAAAATATATTAATAAAATATTTACACATACTACAGGCTAATATTAAATCTCATTTTAAAAAATATCAAACAGATCATATTAAAATTATAATTCATTGGCAAGAGTCAGAAAATAAGCCCTGCCATTCACTGCCTGTGATAATTTCAGTTATCACAAACTTTTTTAGCATTACACAAAGGTGTGTATCAAAAATCTTTAAACAGCTTCTCATTTATACAGTATCCCATGTCTAGAAAATAATTTTGATATAATAATTGTAAATATAGCCAAAGATGTCACTTAGAAAATATCAATTACAGTACTGCTTTCAATTGCAATAGAATTAAACATAATCTAAATATTCAGCTTTGGGGACTGATAAGTTTTTTGATACAAATCAAAAGGTTATATGTAGTCATTAAAAAGTATGTGATAGACATATACTTAATAAAAAAACATTTTATAAGAAAACAGTATGTTTAAAATTGTATGTAGGTTTTAATTTAAGTCTGTTAAATATGCATTCATCCATTCAATTGCCCACTTATGGCCTCATGGAACTTATATTTTAGAGGAAATGCATATATCTGACTACATATCTATTTGGAAGGCTAGATATAAAAATGTTACTAGTGACTATCTCGTGATTATCTCAAGCTGAAAGAATGTTTATCTAAGTTTCCTATTTTTCTCTAGTAAATGTGTAAAAATAAAAAAGGTTATTTTGAGTGGCACTCAAGAAATAATAATGACATGGTTCAATTCAGTCAAATTACCAGTTATTAAATAGATTTCTAAACACTAGCATTTGAATTCCAACATGTACTTTGAAATAAGCTTCCATGTACAGTTCACAACTAAATTTATAAGTCTTTTTACATAATTTTTCTGAGTCAATTAATACTACGATTAAAATGTTTTCCTCTACAAACAAATGTGAATAAAAGAAGAACTAATCAAAAAGGAGATGAGAAATTAAAACTGATTCTTATTGGTGGATGAGTCCTTCTCTGCAGAATGATGCCTCAGTTCATTAAATAAATGCACACATATTCTCCACAAATTCAAGGGATATTTCTTAAAGATACATGTAAATCACACAAAAATTTTCTTCTAAAATAATGAAAACAGAATACAGTCTTCACATTTTGAAAAATGTGCAGATTCTGTGCTATTCTCACTTAGGGTATTTATTTGTGGATGCTGGAATGAAGAGAAAACTGCAAGTTTTGTATAAGGAGCTTTATATATAAATATTGCTTCTTCTAGATTGCCATCCCTTGCATTTTCTCCCAAGATCCTTAAGATCTTTGTATTCATTTCACTATCACTTCCAGTGCCCTTCCTTCAATCCTGTATCTTGATTTAGTCAGGATGATTTTCAAGGAATCCCTAGCAGTAAGTTCTGTTTTAGCCCCACCAGAACTGAATTTTCACATTTAAGCAATTCATTTCACCTCTCAGAAGAGAGTACACATATATCTGAGAATTCTTAAAGTGTTATTAAGTATTATGACTCATTTCCACATTGCACATCAGACTAATTTTTGATTCAAGAAATAAATATGAATATAGTTAGACTCCATTTTTTAAAAAATGTGTAAAAGAGAATTAACTGTAGCCCTTCTTTTTCAAACAAGGATGCTTCAAAATAGTTAATGAACATATGTATTGCATGCCTGCAAAACGATTTACACCTCTATGCAACATGAGGAATACACAGAGGCAAATTGCATTATCCCTGCTTTCAAGTTGGAAAAAAAAGATAAAGCATAAAAAAAGGATTCTAATATGTATTCACGTGTTATGTGTAATATGAGATGTGCCATCCCAGCATTCCTGGGAGGCATATATTTGTACCTGTTTTGCAGATTGAGAACAAGAAGCTTGAAAATGGTAACTGACATGCTCAAGGCTCCAAGAGAGTGATCAGTAAACCAACCCTATGAGTAAAGAAGGGAACATAAAATATTTTAAAATTTAAAATAAACACCTACCTTATCCCAGCCTGCCAGATACACTAATATTCAAGAAGAAACTGCTGGGATGTTTCTTGTATCCTCTGATTCTCCTTAAATCTATAATATTGGACTTGTACATCTATGTTTCGCTGGCCATTCTTCTAATCCTTTTGTTGGTAGAAAGCCAAGTCACATATGAATATAAGATTATAGGATGACAATTATTCCTTCTTTTTCATTCCCCGTTATCATTCCCCACCCCTGCATTTCAAAGATTTTGCAGCAAATCTTAAAAAGAAATCACTATCTGGCCATTTTTTATTCAACCCTTGACAGGCTTCTTAAAAAAATCAATAAAATGTAAAAAGTATTGCTTCACATATGCATTAGCTACATTGGAAATAAGAAAGTGCTTGTGCAATTGGTTTTCTATGTGTGTATATGTATATATATATATTTCTATGTTTATGTGTGTGTGTATATATATATACACATACATATATATATATTGAGAGAGAGACACACACAGAGGGAGAGGGAGAGGGAGAGGGAGAGTGAGAGAGGGAGAGTGAGAGAGGGAGAGGGAGAGGGAGAGTGAGAGAGGGAGAGTGAGAGAGGGAGAGGGAGAGGGAGAGGGAGAGTGAGAGAGGGAGAGTGAGAGAGGGAGAGGGAGAGGGAGAGGGAGAGTGAGAGAGGGAGAGTGAGAGAGGCAGAGGGAGAGGGAGAGGGAGAGGGAGAGGGAGAGAGGGAGAGTGAGAGAGGGAGAGGGAGAGAGAGAGTGAGAGAGAGAAATCAGAGCTTTAGTGGGGAAACAGGCAACCTAACTATTCTGTATGGGGTTCAATGCCATCTGATTTGAGCACTTGTCTCCCCACCTATGAATTTCAGTGACCAACCTCAAGTTTTATAGTGATTGTATCCACTCTATGAAAATGTCTTTGACATCAGGTAATATCTGCATTTAGGACTTGATTTCTTGAAAACCTAGTTTTTTCTTAAACCTTTTCCCCTCTCAATTTACCTGTTCAGACTTTCTCCACCTTGTCTCCACCTACTAATCATGATGATAATGCAACTGTGATTGTTCCTATTCACACACCCCCACCCACACCCATGGATTGTTCTACACTACACAAACCTCCTAGGATGGAAACTTCTGCATTCATTATTAGGCTGGCTCCCTTTCCATACCCTTGCATTCTCCCAAGAACTATAAAGAGTCACACAACTTCCCTTCCACCTTTTTATAGCTGCTCTACGCCATACCTCCTCTCTCTGTCTTTCTCTCTCTCTCTCATTCCCTCCTCCCCTCTTTCTCTCTCTTTTCCAATTCCATCATCAAATTTCCCTCTTCTCTTGTTTCTTTCCCATCAACAATCAGTTTTCTCTTCTCCTTCCCAGCCATACTTTTTTTTTTTTTTTTTTTTTTTTTTTTAAAGGACCCAATTCCACGTCCTCAGATTCCATTCATTCTTCCACCCATCGCACACTGGCCTCTCCCACCACAATGCACTGGAAACTGCTCATGACCAGGTTGCCAGCAGACTAGTCACTGATAAATTCAGTGAACTCGGCACAGTTCATTTTTGTGCCTAATTTGTTAGTAATTATCTAACTCTTTGGCACTATCACTTGTCTTTTAAAACATGTAATGCAACCATGTTTTTTTTTTTATCACTGAAAGCTAGATATTATCAAAGTCTGAATTCAACCATTGCTGCACGATCTCCTTTCTTTCACTGTTTTCACTTTTTTTAATATATACATATTTTTTATTATACTTTAAGTTCTAGGGTACATGTGCCCTAATATTTAACATGTGGCTTCTTTGAAAATATTCTATTTCTATATTTATATTTATGTTTCTGGGTTTTGTTGAGCTGTACTTTCAAATTTTCTATTTCTATTATGATTCTGATATATAATCATCCGAAATGATCTAAGAATTAAATAACATTTTTACATAAAATATTCTTATGGTTTAATTTTAGTTAAATCTTATACGTATTTCAAAATAGTTTGCAAAAATGGAATTCAGTGTACATCTAGTTGCCATTTTAAAGAAAAATTATCATGCTTCAAACATTTCATATCTGCTCCTACATATATACAAAATTCAGAGCAATATGAATTGTTTAATATTGCAACATATCACTTAGCCTCTGAGTAATATGTATAACTATTGAATGCTGCACTAACTTACACCTCTAGAATTGTGAAAACTGACCCAAGAGGAGGAAGAAAATGAATGATCAGCATGACTGGGAAATGAAATGTTGTTATTCAACCTTCTATTCCATTCATGTGATCTGAAAAGGTTTGACAAGTTGATTTGTTTTCTCTCTCACCTAAGTCCTTCTACCTCCCAGTTCCTCCCTGCATTCTCAAAGTGTCCAACTCTGATAGCAGCACCATGACCCTTTGAGCCTTAACAGCATTAGGACATAGCAACCTTTGTACTGAGGACATACGGCAAACGTGGAGCAGCAGTCTCCTGGGGCCTGAATGGCGTTAGTCATGAGAACAGATATTTAGAGGCACAGGTTGCACTATGCCAGTTCTGACACTGGATTCTAAGTGACAAGCCAACGGTATGCTTGGCATACCCTTCCTGTCTCTTCCTCAATTTCTCTGGCTCTCTCTTAATTTCTATGGCGGGTCTCTTGAGCGCTTTGGTTACTTGTGTTAATTGTAATATGGGAACTTCTAAAGTATGAGAAAAAAGGCAGGTCTTGCCCATGTCTAAGGGCAATAGTTCCAGCTAAAATACCATTATCATCTCAACTTTGCAGATGAGGAAAATAAACCATAAAAAGACGAAGCATTGTGGCCTCATCACAGATTTAACCAAGGACAGTTCTGAGATGTGAATCCAGGCAGTCTCACTCCAGTTTTTTTTTGGTTTATATTATTTCTAAAAAATATATTTTTGTGTGTGTTTCAAGACAATAAAAGCTCAGGGTGTCTTAATAAAATCCAACAAATCAGAGCAAAACTAAGCTAAAACTAAATTGTCCTTTTGGAGGTAGCTTTTGCGCTGACTCTTTACTCTGAAAATTAGTAACTAAAGAGAAATAATTGTGCATCTATCTTGTCTTTCCCAACAGGAACTGTATTTGAGGGTAACCAACTAGCAATGAAGAAAAGGGAAAACAAAACAAAACAAACACCAGTGCTTTCTTGTAATAAAATATTCTTGTAAATACCTAGTCAAAGGAAGAGACTGTGACTTAAAACTCAAAGAAATTTATTTTAAATTTCCTTTTTTTAATCTTTTCTCTCTTTTTGCCATTCCAAAGTATCTCCTTTGCAAATGTGGTATAATATAATAGCAGAGAAATCACTCTAGAGGGAGTCACTTACCCACTTTCCTCAGGACCAAAAGTAAGCAAGTTGCAAGAAATTAATTTATGCTAATGTCTTAAAATCCTGCCAAAATGTTTCTTGCTATCTCCATTAACATTTAGGATCTGGGCCATAATTCAAAGTAATATATTCTAGTGACATTAATATAAATTTTAGTATTGATGTAGTCATTGAAGATATTTTTTAAAATTGCTTTTATATTAACCTACTAATGAAAGGCAAGGTGACCAGACTATTATTAGCCTGAGAAAAGTCTGCAACACACAAAAAATATTCAAAAGGAGAAGAATGAATGGGAATCAAAATCGCTTCTATGACCTTGCTCAGGTTTTCAGATCTTAATAGATATTATTGCTCTAATTCCAAGAAATTCCCCTGAGAGAGAAATTGAGATATTTGGTAAATGATTAATATTTTCACAGGCAGTGTTAAGATGTTATGTTCACATCCCTGTCACTATATCTTTCTACATTCCTGGTTTAGCAACACAGCATTCTCTCAATTCTAGAAGCATCCTTTCCATTTCCGCTAGTATTCTCAGTGAGTCTAATTCATTCCAATGATTTAACCAACTCCTGTTATGACTAAAAATTGTGAAAGAATAGTCATCTGCTGCTGTACGTGCAATTTAGCATGGGATTCCTAAATTCCCTCAAAGGCATGAATATTGAATAGTGAGACTTCAGACGTTATGGCAAGCTAAAAGTAGAAGACTGAGAAGGAAGGAGTGGAAGGAAGCTTCAGTCTCCTTCAGACCACCCCATGGGAATCCCTGTCCCACTAATGTATAGGCCAAGCCCATTAGCTATAGCCATAAAGAACCAAGGAAACCACAAATGTTGTTAACATTCTTGCTTTCATATCACCTCTTTTCCCTGAGTACTGCAGTGCATGACATCATCAGCCATACAGCAACCTATAAGGTTTTGAAGATACCATTGTGTACCTAATGCCAATTGAATTTTTGTTTAGAGGTACTTTCACTGACACCAAGATGTTTAAAACTAACTCATTTCTTTTTTTTTTTTTTTTTTTTTTGAGATGGAGTCTCGCTCTGTTGCCCAGGCTGGAGTGCAATAACGCAATCTTGGCTCACTGCAACTTCCACCTCCCGGGTTCAAGTGATTCTTCTGCCTGAGCCTCCTGAGTAGCTGGGACTACAGGCATGTGCCACCATGCCCGGCTAATTTTTGTATTTTTAGTAGAGATGGGGTTTCACCATATTGGCTAGGCTGGTCTTGAACTCCTGACCTCGTGATTCACCCTTCTTGGCCTCCCAAAGTGCTGGGATTACAGGTGTGAGCCAGTATGCCAGGCCCAAGCTCTCATTTCTGTAAGGTTTAAGATAGCAATTGCATTCTCTTCTCATGAGAGATGGCACCTGTTGCTGCTAAATAACATTTGTAGATTTGCAGAAAGTTGCACGGAGAAAACTCCATAGGAGCTCATCTAATTTACCACATTTTCCAAATTCTCTCCCACCTTCCACCTTATTTTTATGATGAAGAATCTGAGAGAGAAAAAAACAAGTTGGAGGAAGTCACAGCATTCCACTAATTCTCATCTCTCACCAGAAAATGCGAGGGAAAACATATCTCTTTGCTGCGGAAAAGAACCAGAGATGACTTGCTTCTGATGCCTCTTGGCATGACACAGTAACCAGAGGACTCAGGAGACCAGCCAGGGAAATTGAGGGAGAGACAGGCCAAGGAAGAGCGTGCCAAGCTCCAGTGCCGAAGATTCCAGAGGATCAGCGAGAAGCAGGCAATGGGAGTGGGAATGGACACAGAGCAGAGATTAGGCAAAGGGATGAAGGAGGCCAACATTTGTTACCTCTGTCCATGTTTCTTGCATCCATTTCTGAATGCTCTGTCCAGGTAGTCCTGGTGACAGATTTTCTCTCAGTACAACCAGCAAAACAGAGAAGTGCCTTACTGGCTAGGGCTGCAGGATGCAACCCACCTGAGAAGCAAACGCTTTAAGCCACAGCAGGGCTTAGAGGAAGATTCCCAAACTCGCCTTGTCCTCCAAATACTGAAGTATCTATTTAAAATACAGATTTTCAGACTTGTCCCTTGGAGATTTGGATTTAGTAGGTTGGAAAGGCTCTGAGGCATCTGTATTTTTCACGAACACTTTGTGATTCCAGTGATCAAAAAGGTTGGGGACATATGGGAGCAATAAAGAATGCTGGCTTTGCTGTGGCAGAGATGAGGCCTACTCATCATGTACCTTGGGCAGGGATTTTAAAATTTCTGAAACTCAGTTGCCTCATTTATAAAATAGAGATAATAATCACAGGATGGAACATTCAATTGGATCTTACAAGTAGTCTCTAGTCATATGCATGGTGTGACCTGCATTGAATAAATATTAGCATCTAGTTCATACCTGCTATTTTCCTTGGTAGTACCTCTAGTTTTAAGGCTCAGGGCACAACAGATCCTCATTATTTAGACAGAGGACTAGCCTGCTTTAAAAAGAACAATGTTGAAAACTTCCACTAAGTGGTAAATAAGAATTACTGAGGTAAGAACCCACATGTCAGGCTATATTTGCTGAGCACAGCTACTAAAAGATGGACAAGAGGTGACCCCCAAAGAGATTCCTATGTTGTAAAATAGAATTAACCTCTCTGTCTCTGGACTGTGATCTGCATAGTTGTATCTACTTCTGCCTCATCTACCCCCTGGCTATGTTTGACTCTATGTGATGTGGCACCCATCACCCAGATTTCTTTTTTTCCAGCTGGCTTCAATTTGGGATTTGGAAGTAATGCATTGATTACATTTTGCCTCACCCTTGACCAAGAATTCCCTCCAGCATGCTGCCCTCTTCCACCACTATCCGTGGCTCCAGCTTTTCAATTCCAGGCTTTCATCCTAGAACAACTTTCTCTTGAGGGCAATATCACAGTAACAGATACTAGGAATGGACTGAGGTTTAAAACAGTGTCCATGTGTTGTGGGCTTTCAATCTCTTCCCCTCAAAAGATGTTACATGGGATTCCACTAGATACAAAATGACAACGTAAAGGTTAACAGGTGAATTTCTATGGGAACTAACGTAGCATGAACTTACATCTCTACTTAATTGTCAATGGTTGATATGACATCATTTTCCCAAGTCAGGTTCTGAAGATTAGCAAGAAAAGGAAAATAGGAGAATGAGAAGAAAGAAGAAATACGAAAGGCTCATAATGAGGAAGATGAAATGTTTAAAAACAAATATTTCTCCTCCAATCTTGCATTACAGACCAATCACATGCCCTTAGAGATCTATTGGAGTTTAGGGACTTATGTTTACTAAATATCTGAAGGAAATAGTCCGATGAGATCAACAGAGATAGGACATGACGTATCTATATCATGTATCTCTGTGAATGTATCTCTGTAATATTCACCTTCTGTAAGAAGAACAGGGGGACGAGTAGCGGTAATACTCCAGTGTCTTGGAAATACACTTCACAGAATTCCAGAAATGATAATTGTATGCAACAGAAAACAAGATAAATCACTTGAGTATTTCTGTTTGCATTTATGTAAAAAAAAAAAAAAAAAAAAAAAAAGGCTACCATCTCCTTTGCAGAGGTTGGGTAGGATATAGGTGACTGTTCAATTTCATTCTACAGTTACCATGTCTTAGAAAATACTTATTTTTGAAGCATTTATTTCTAAAAATCTTTCTTAAATATAATGGCCCATCTTCTTAAGCCAGCAAGTAAAATATAACAAACCCTAAAACGAAAATAAAGGGCAAAGAAGTCCCACCTAACCTTGAAAAAGTTAAAAATAAAACTATCTGATAGGTGAAACCTTCCAAGGAAAAGGAGAAAAGGTTTTGAGAAAAGATTTCTTGTCAGAGGAGTCAAAGCTTTTTTTTAGTATAGCTTTCTAATTTTCTTATCTACTTTCTCTCCCATTTCCCTCTATTCCTCTTCCAACCAGTATTTCCCACTACTTACAGACTTAGTATTTATTAACATACTATTTAATTTGGTATTTAACTTAGAATTTGCACTGAAGGGAAAAGAAGCAGGAAGGAAGTAGAGGAAAAAAAAAAAAAAAGAAGAGAAAATGGGCATTGTATTAGTCTGTTCTCACACTGCTAATAAAGACATACCTGAGACTGGGTAGTTTATAATTGAAAGAGGTTTAATTGATTCACAGTTCCACATGGTTGAGGAGGCCTCCCAATCATGGTGGAAGACGAAGGAAGACCAAAGGGACTTCTTACATGGTGGTAGACAAAACAGAGCGTGTGCAGGGGAACTCCTCTTTATAACACCATCAGGTCTCATAAGACTTATTCGCTATCACAAGAACAGCAGGAGAAAGACCCACCCCCATGATTCAATTACCTGCCACTGGGTCCTCCCCACAATACATGGGAATTACGGGAGCTACAGTTTGAGATTTGGGTGGGGACACAGCCAAACCATTTCAGGGATCAATATATTTTATGTGCCTAATGTGTTTCAGGCATTGGCTAGTGGTTTCTAGGCACATTAGCACATCCTATGCTCACAGCTGTCCTGTCTTACAGGTACTATAGTTTCCATTTTGCAGCTGAGAAAACTGAGACTCAGAGAGACTGTGGCTTATCCAAAGTCACAAAAGTACTGAATACAAGTGCTGATATTTTACTTCTAAATACAAATCCAACTTCTTCTATTTCTTCAGATGTTATTGGCTTGTAAGCAAATAGCTGCCCACTTCACCTTCCTGGCCAACAGAACCCTAGTTTTATTCAGAAAACCACTCCTTGGGAAAAGTTATTCTATCCCAGCTCAGGCATTATTTTGGATAAGTTTAAACCAATCAGGCAAGTCCCAGTTCCCTTGCCAATTTTAGCTTTCAGGGCATGTATATGACCCAACTCAATCCATTGAGATATTTGAAGTTTTCCAGGAGAGTTCTGAGAAAAAGTTACTTGCTCTTAAAAAGTGAGCAAAGATAATATTGTTATTTGATCAGATGTGGTTGTAATGCCTACAACAGTGGCAACTATATTTTGACCATGATGGCTGAAGCGTAAGAACAAAGTGAACACACCAAAGACAAAAAATTGTAAGGTGAAAAAAAACTGTCATTGAGCTACTAAATTGACCAGCCATGAAGCTGCTCTACCCTGGCTCTCTCACCATGTACCATAACAAATGCCCTAAGACATTAAGAGCTGAGTTATCTGTTACTTGCAAATGAAAGCATCCTAACAGATAGAAGCCTCATTGTGGGAGATATAACAGATGCAGTGCCAATCCAATATAGAAACAGAGAACACTGCCAGTTTATGAATAACTAAAATGGTATGGAAATAAAGAAGCCACATGTGGAAGCAAGTGTATAAACACACACAATACTAGAACAGCATCTCAACAACATCCTAAAGCAAAATATTCTACAAATGTTAACAGTTCATCTCTCTCCTTAAGTCTCAAAGTCTCACAAGGCTCCATTACATTGCTTCACTTTTCCTGAGATGTCAGGAAAGCTTTGAAAATAGCAAAGCCTGGGCTATCTCTAGGGATTCCAATTTAATTGGTTTTGGATACAACTTGAGCATTGAGAGGTGGTTGGGGCTCCCAAAGTGGTTGGTTCTACATGATGTTTATAGAACACCACTGTTCTATAAACTTCAGCAGTGGCATTGTTTCAAATGCTTGATTACCTCCAGAAGATATCTGAGGCTTGCCCATATTAAACTACATACATCTGTATTCCCCTTCCCCAAAAATATTCCAATTTTTCATGGAGCAGGGGTGGGTTAAGAAGAGACTGGAGCAGAAGTCATTCATGAAAGGTCATGGCACTTGGAGTTCTGGGTGGTAAACGAGGAGGAGCACTGGCTTAGAAGCCAGGAAATCTAGGTTTCATTGCTGGTGTCATCAGTTACTTGGGATCATGGAAATCACCTGCTGACTCTGGGTAATCACGTCTTCAACGATAAGACAGGGCTAATTATCCTTCTGTTTCCTTTTCGGGTGTTGTGAGAATCAAATTCACTATGCATGTGAGATGTTTTGTAAAAGGTAAAGCATCACACAGATGTGAGATGTTGTGCTTTGTGAATGAACAGCTCCAACTTTAGAAGTTTTCAGGTTGTCACCCACTAGTTATTCTAGGCTTGAATTACTTTGCAATAGCTCAGGTTTTCTTAGTCTTTTCCCCTCATTAGAATTCCTTGGGGAGTTTTTAGAAGTCACCAATGTCCTAACCTGCCCTCCAAAAATTCTGATGTAAAGTGTCTGGGGTGGTGGCTGACAATTAGTACTTCTTAAGGCTTATATGTTGTGTCTAATGGTCAGCCAAGGATCTCCAAATCCAAATGCTTGCAAATAGCATTGTTTTGTTAGGTTGTGTGGGTTTGTTCTGTTTTGGTTTTTGCCTTCCTCATCTCTGACCTCCTACTGGAGACAGTGAGTCAGCTGCAATCTCCCATCGTCCTGCAGAGGATGGATGGCTCTGGGAGGCTGCCCTGGTCTCCTGCTGCCTTTCTGATCTCAACTCCAGAGTCAGGAGGGAGCATTCTCCTCTGAGTCATCATCCCCTATAAACAACCCTAGAGTCAGGTTGCCAGTCACCCTGACCCAGCCACAGAAACCTCCTGCTTGGTTTATTCCATTCACGGGTTCTGCTGAGGCAGCTCTCATCTGAGCTTCTAAGATGTGCAGAACCTATCTAGTTACCACCTGCAGGTCATTTAGAGGCCATGTAGCGAGAAGAAGAGGAGAAAGAGGGGAGAAAGAGGAGAGAAATCGAGAAAATCTTTACTTCCCTATGCCCTATAGTTCTATCTGCAGTTGCATTTGTTCCACCAGGCTCACCATCAATTCACAGAATAAAAGACATAAATAAACCCTAAGAACAGGTAGGGCATTTCCTACCAATGCAGGGTCTTCTAGCCCCTTGGACACCACCTTTTCACTTGGACTTTATATAGAAGGAACAGGGAATAGGCTGGTTAGGGAAACCTGATGGCCCAGGAAAGTTTGGGATTGAGGAGTCCTCTTCTAGGGAAGATGCATCCTGGAGTATCCTGTGGATGGTTAGGGAAGAGAGACCCCTACCTCCTACAATGCTGACAGAGGACTTCCTGAAGCCCCGAAGTCCTATGGACCAGCTATTCTCACTGAACTCAGGCACCCTCTCTCTTCCTCCTCAGTAGACTCATTAACAGTTTTCTTCCTATGATGATTATTGATATTTAAATCATTAACTCATTCACTGGATTGTGAACTCCTAAGCACATCTTTGATTCATCTTGGAATATCCAAAGGGGCTATAACAGCCATTGACCCTCAGTAAAAATTTGTGAATGAGTAAATGATGAATAAATGAAGGAGTGAATGAATGGGACTAATCAAATTGTTTTCTCATTCCTTTCTAAAAGCAATAGTTACTTGTAAGGGTTAAGTGTTATCTTACAAGTAGATGAGTAGGAAGAGAGAGAATTTGAATGAGCAAATGAGTTTGAGGAAGATAGGCCCTACTCTCTGACTGCTGTTCTGACCACATCACACCGTTTCATCAACCCACAGATTCTTTACTTATCCTTAAGTGAATGAATTTTGCTCTGCCCTTGGCTTCTTGCACAGACCCTAGACATGTTCCCTATTGAATTCTCCTGAGATTCTTTGCCAACTCCTTCCCACTCTTCTACTGCAATCAGTTGTGGTAACTCCAACCTCAGGGAGAAGGGTTTTTCAGTTGTTTTATTTTGTTTGCTGTTTTATATTTTCTCCATGTTCATTTGCAGCATATTTTGGCTGTCACTGGCAAAATCACTTCGAGGCATTGCCATGTCGAGACTAAATCTGGAGGCAATGTTCTGATCTCCACTGTCATTGCACAGAGACTGTGAAAACCAGTTCCCTCGGGAAGGTGATGAATTGAACATTGAGACCTGCTCTCATCCAGCATTTTCCTAGGTAAATATTTGTAGCATTTCTCAGGAAAGGAACACAGTAATATCTCGTGCCAAACACTGGCCTCTCCTTATTTCCTATCAGTAGTTCATTTTGCAGAGTAAAGAACCATGCCTAGTTTTATCATGGGGCCACTTTATTTGAAGAGTTTACTTTATTACTTGGGTTGGCAAAACAGCAGAGTTTAAATCTTAAGAAAATCTGATTACCTAGGGCAGTTTCCACCCTTAATTTTCCTCTCACATTTCTTTAATCAGGAATCAGATTCTAGTTGTCTTTAGCACAACATGTGTCTCAGGGTACGTTTTTGTTTTTGCTCTCCTGGACCAATTCTTTTGTAGAAACAGAGCAATTATTAATGGGGCAAGGCCCAAAGATTTAATTTCAAGGCCAAACACTGATGTAATTCAAAATTAATTAACACTTACACAGCACCTACTATGCTTCAGGCAGTTTCTATCCCCATGTTTCATTGAATCCTCAGACAGATTCTGAGGTAGGTATTAGCATATCCAATTAACAAATGAAAATACTGAGGATCAATATAATATTACACATCTACTTATTTTTAAAGAGCAAAGAAAATTATATATATGGGAAAATGACAAATATGTACAATGATAAGGAAACAGAATAATTCCAATTATTTCTACATGATAAAATTGTGAATCCTCGTGAGTTTATTCTTTATATATCTTTGCTCCCACTTAGTGATTATGTATTATTTCAAAAGTGGGAAGTGATATGTATTTTAAAGAGAATAAAAAAACAAAAACAAAACTCAGAGGCTGTTGTTGTTCATGAGTGTACTGTTAGTAAGCTTCTGAGCCAGGATTTTCCTTTTTCTAATGGAAAGCCCTGCTCTCTATTCCACAGTGCCTCTGATAGGGAAGTAGTTTGTGAGGAGCAGGGCCACAGGAAAACACCCCCTGTGGACCTGCCCTGCCCTGAGACTGCACCATATTGAGCTCTGGGCCTTACCTGAGAAAGCAGATGTGAGGAGGAGCTTTTCTCCTGTTGTCAGAAGTGTTCAAACCAGAGCAACTCCATCCTGAATAGGGGCTGGGTAAATGAGGCTGAGACCCACTGGGCTACATTCCCAGATAGTTAAGGCATTCTAAGTTACAGGATGAGATAGGAGGTCGGCACAAGAGACAGGTCACAAAGACCTTGCTGATAAAACAGGTTGCAGTAAAGAAACCAGCCAAAGCTCACCAAAACCAAGATGGTGATGAGAATGACCTCTGGTCATCCTTACTGCTACACTACCACCAGCACCATGACAGTTTACAAGTGCCAAGGCAATGTCAACAAATTACCCTGTATGGTCTGAAACAAGGAAGCGTGAATAATCTACCCCTTGTTTAGCATATAACCAAGAAATAACCATAAAAACGGGAAACCAGCAGCCCTTGGGGCTGCTCTGCTTATGGAGTGGCAATTCTTTTATTCCTTTGTTTTGGTGGTGTTGTTTTGTTTTTTTTTTTTTTGTTTTCTTTTTTTTTTTTTTTTTGAGACAGAGTCTTGCTCTGTCACCTAGGCTGGAGTGCAGTAGTGTGATCTAGGCTCACTGCAAGCTCCGCCTCCCAGGTTCATGCCATTCTCCTGCCTCAGCCTCTCAAGTAGTTGGGACTACAGGCGCCCGCCACCACGCCCGGCTAATTTTTTGTATTTTTAGTAGATACAGGATTTCACCGTGTTAGCCAGGATGGTCTCGATCTCCTGACCTCGTGATCCACCCGCCTTGCCTCCCAAAGTGCTGGGATTACAGGCGTGAGCCACCGCGCCCAGCCCCCTTTACTTGCTTAATAAACTTGCTTTCCCTTTACTCTGTGGATTCACCCTGAATTCTTTCTTGCTCCACATCCAAGAACCCTCTCTTGGGGTCTGGACCCAGACTCCCTTCCAGTAACACTGTTGCCTTCCTTAAGCTTCCTGATGCTCTCACTGCTGGAGTCAGTGGGATACAAATGATCCCTATTATCCAAATTCCAAATCCACATGATCTTCCCTTTCATTCAGAGACACTGAGTCAAAGCATTGGTATGTGTCACTCCAAGTGCAAATTCAAAGTATATTATGGAAAGACTTCTGAGCTCAGAAATGAGGGCTAGGCTGGAGAACATTTGAGAGGCACTCACGTCATGTTGGCGGCTGCTTGTCGCTATGGCTGGACTCAGCTGACTTTTGTACAGCATGTCGGGTTTCCCAAAATTCTCTCATTTGCATTACCTGATCTTTGTGAGCCTTGGAAATAGGCAGGCGTTTGTCAGAGAAGGAAACAGAGACCTTGAGAATCTAAGTGACATTTTTTACTTAGTTCAGCTCCTCTGTCCAAAAACATTCAAGATGGCTTAAAATAAGACATTTATACAATGATGGTAGTCAAATAGAAATTTTAAAATCACAACCACAAAAAAGAAGAGAAGAAAGTGGATAATCCAACCAGGCAAGCTGATATACATGAAGTACAAATATTACCCTGAGTTTCTCTGCATCCAGGACAAAAAGGGAAACATGGGAAATTAGCACACTCTTATTATTGGAGGGAGAAAATGCCATTTTCTCAGAGAAGCAGAGTTCTTTTTAACTTGGTTGTAAAACCTAAATGGAAATCTTTATAGGAGACATTGAAAATTGGCAATGACCTCGACAACAGATTTTTACAACAGATTTTACAGCAAATACACCAAAATGAATTTCATATGGCTTTTTTAAAAAGCTACAAATTTTAAGCCACAAATTATTTTTAAGCTACAGGGACTTTTTTTTTTTTTTTTTTTGCATGAGCTAGATCATTAAATCTTACAAAAGCTCTATGAAGTATTTACTATCACATTTTCCAAATTCAGAAATGAAAGCTTAAATTGATTAAGCCGCTCTCCCAACATCCCACAGCCCATAATTGACAGAGTTGGGGCTGGATCCCAGGTCTGACATCTTAAATTCTGAGGATAAGTAAAACACAATCACATAAAGGCAATCTGGCAAATTGTCCAAAATGTTGTCTCCTAGTGGACTGACCTAAGCCCACAATAAAACTTAGATCCCAGAAGTAAATGAACAATGTATTGCCAATTATTTTCAGAATTATTTCTCTAGCTGGACTTTTAATAAAGTCTAAAAAGCAAACACTTAGCTATCATACACTGGCAAAGGCCACTGGTTGACACTACCCTAAAAGATTTACAGAAGATCATGTGGGTGGGTTGTGCCTTGCCAGGTTAGAACTCAACTCCCTCACTACTAAGTCACAGATCTTATTATAATCAGATCAATCTCTCCCCAACTATGACCTTAGACTCATAGTTTCTAAGGTCAAGGAATATGCATCCAATATTTTTCCCATATTTTAAAATCTGACATAAAATAGTCCTCCCGTGTCTGATGCTTCACAGAGAACTGAGATTACTGAAGCTCAAGAAGCTTCAAACAGGATAGGATTATGTAACAAGCCCTCCTGGATACTGAGCGGTGCTACAAGTGAACTGGGGACATTCTCCTTAGGAAAAAGCCAAGAGGCAAGCTTCACAGGGAGATAAATTTCCACAGCCTTAGTGTTCTCTATTTTATTGTCCACACTATGGTTTACATCCCTGAAAACCTGCCATTGAGTCCTCAGCTGCATCCCTGAGGCACTAAGGCTTAATGAACTCAGCTATGACTCAGTCAAATTGCTCCCAGAGTAAAGGTTTCACTGGAGAATGTAAGAGTCCTTCCGCAAAGTTAATTCTTTTTGAAAGAGGAAGAATATTAGAAAATAGTCAACCATAAATTAAGTACTTATAGAACACCAATATTTCCAATTTAGTGTAGCAAAGAAGTATATTGCAGGAATTAAAAGTACATACTTTGGAGCTGGATAGCTTTGGTTCAAATGCATATCCTGCCAGGGTCTGGATTTCTTACATTGGCAGTTATTTCTAGGCCTCAGTTGTGTCATCTAGAGAATGGTTATAATAGTATCACATTATTGAGTTGTTCTGCATATCCACTTAATTATTACACTTAAAGCAATTAGTAAGTGCCTGAGACATAGTAAGTGTTCAATGTTAGGTATCAAAATGCAAGGAACTGAAGTAAAAGCTGAATAAGCTGTAAAATTAACATAAGACTTAATTCTAATCCTCAAGGAATGATTTTAAGCAAAATATGAACGATGGAGTAATTAGTTCCTAATGAGGCTGTATTTGTTAGCTTTTGCTTTGTAACAAACCATCCCCCAAATGTCATGGCTTAAAGCAATAACCATATTTTAGCACACATTTTTACATTTCTCAGTTTAAGTTGCACTCATCTAGGCAGCTCATCTGGGCTGGGCTCAACAGATTTTAGCTGGGCTTGCTAAATGTTTGACAGTCAGCTAGTGGGTTGCCTGGTTTACCACTGTCTTTTCTGGGACACCCAGATTTACTGGGACTTTTCTCTCCATGGTCTTTCATGTCCTAGAAGGCAAGCCCAGTCTTATTCACGTATCAGTGAAAATGTTTCAGGAACAGCATAAAAACAAACCCTAAGGTACAAGTAACTGCCAAGTTGCTGTTTGCATTAAGTGTGCTACTGTCCCATTGGCCAAGACATGTCACATGGGCTAGCTTATACTCACATAGAACTTTCCAAAGGTTTGAATACAGGGGGCTGTTAGTATATGCAGTATCACTGCATCAGCACACTACGGGGGCATCAGAAAATAATTCATGGGAGGACATAGTGCTGAGTTCTAGTACAGGTGAACAAATTTTGATCAAGAAAAATGGGAGGAGTATTCTATATATAGAAAGTATCATGACCTGAGATACATTGGGATGAACACATATAGCATGAGGTACACTAAAATTCCCAAGGGGAAAGAGGGGAAGTGTGAGTTTTAATGGTCACCTCTAGCTCCAAGCTCTTCTTTCTGTCAAATTAGTTTATAAACTGTCTTCCCACCTACTCACATAATACCTGTTCCATAGTGCAGCATTCTAAACAAAGAATTCCCAGTTGGGAACTATACATCCTTCTCTTAAATATTTTTTGGCTCTTTTATCACTGGGGATTATTTTAAGAATCATTTCTCTAGCCAAACTTTTAATAAAGTCTAAGTAGCAAACACTTAGCTGTTGTACTGATACCACCACTCCATGCCACACCACAATAATTAGGGTCCTCAGGCCTTCCTCTCATTTCATCCCCCTCTTGCTGAATGGATCCCAAATGTGGCTTTCCCCACCCAGAGTCTACTTCAAACACAGCTCTGGCCCTGTATTTGCTTGAAAATAAATTAGGATTCACAACACTAAGGACCTTCCATTTAACAGGGTTCACGCTTCTGAAACAGTCATGGGTTTTTCTTCCTGTTATTAGACAGTATTTATGTTACAATTAATATTCTCTCTTTAGCAAAGGAAAATCAACAGTAATACAAGAATTATAGGGCCAAAAAAATGCATGATAACCAGATTTAACAATGCTAGATCACGGATACTCTCACTTCCTGATACTTTCCCCTTATATTCCCCTACCCCATTATTCCAGCTCTACTGTTTCATAAATAGATTTGAAAATCTCACTCTCTGATAAAGATTTATAAAGAATTTTTATATCATGTCACATGTCCTAGGGCACCCGGGGATGAATCTAGTCCATTGGGAACCCATGAGAATAATGAGCATCAGGTTGTCTATCAAACTCATACAGCAGGAAGAAAGTCCATGTGGCTTGTCTTACTCTTTCCTGATAAATTCTGTTTCCCCTGTTCTTCAAATCCACTCATAAAATCTCCCTACATGATGATTAAGACTGTACCCTGAAGACTCAAATTGACCAAAAATTTGGGAATTTATGCTCAGGTTTAGGAAACAAAAGACATAAGAGTTTTAAGTAAGAGCCATTTCAATATATGGCACATGTGTCTTATATTGTGACTTATTTTATTCAATAAGTCTGGGCTATGATATTTCAAGCACATATTCTCCAAAGCAAATCTAAGTTGCATGTAGGTAGGGTTGATGTGGATTTTCCAAACTACATGATCTTTCTCTAAATATTAGTGATATATTAACTAAGGAGCCATGCATAGCAACCTGCAGCCCAGTTGTGTAATAGAAAATGAGATCTAACATTCCACAAATGGCCAGGAAGTACATACAAGAGAAATCAGTAAGGAGAAAAATGTCCAGGTGCTGCCTGTTGATTGACATTAAATTTGAACATACTTTATGTTATTTATTGATGGACAAGAGGAAATCACAGCAAAATAAATTAGACATAAGTTTACTATAAAATATGCAGAAAAAATGAATTAACTTATAAAGAAACATAACAATTAAAATAATCTACTTTTTGTTATTAAAGAGGGGAGGAGGAGAAAACCTATTTGGCATTCTCAACAGATTTTTTAAAACACTAACAAAAAATAAAATGAGCTGATATTAGCAAAAAGATGGAATAAGGACTCTAAAAGTTCACACCTTCAGAAAAATCTATGAAAAATATGACAAAAAAAATCAGAAACAACTTTTTATATAAGCATACCAAAAGTTTGAAATAATGCACAGAACACTTATTTAAAAATACCAGTTAAATCTTGGTAAGATCTTGTGGCTTTTTAATTTACCCTTATTCTAGCTCTCACTTCCAGCTCAGAGCATTATTAAAAAATTCCTAATTTCTAGTACTTGTAACAGATGGAGCAGAAGCCATTTATTTTCAGAGTGTTGAACTTTTATGTTTTGACTTGTCTGGTGGCTCCCTGGAAGACCAGATCAAAAGGCTTGCCTTTATCTTGCCTGATTCAGAACCCACCTAGTGCTAAAGCTACTACCTGGAGTGTGTTTATAGGAAACATTTACAGGCAAATAAATATTTTAGTGACTGCTGCCTCAGGTAATGGATGATACTTAAAACAGACTAAACAAAAGGTTTGAAGGAAAGACTAGAAAATAAGATGTGTTGGAAAATAAGATGTGTTGGAAAATAAGGGCTTTAGTAAGCTCCAACCTATTTCTGGAAATCTTGAAAGCTAAATGCATGCCCAGAGCTGTGTGTGTGCTCAAGGAAGACCCAGTAAGGGCTGAATCAGTCACCGATGGCTGACCTTCATTGCTCTGTGAAAGCAAGAAGGCAATATCAGAGTTTTACACTGCTTGGCTGAGTGCTGAAAACACACCAGACACACACCAACACACACACACATAAACACATACACAGCCTCTGTGTAAGACTGGAAGATGTTTTGGTTTCAGGATTTGAAGAAAATTCCTGCCCTATCTTTACTTGACTACTAAGCTAATGAAACAGAGACCTCAGGGGCCACACATAACAAAAATGAAAACTTTACAGAATTGGTTCTGAAAGTCACTAAAACAAACAAAATGTCACCAAACAAACAACTACTACAACAAGCAGCAACAAGAAATCCTGAAGAAGAGAATCTGGTTATCAGAGTTGCCAACTTATAAAACTAAAAATGTTAAATTTGAAGCAATAAAATATCAGGCATGCAAAGAAACAAAATGGTATGATCAATAAACAGAGAAGAGGCCGGGTGCAGTGGCTCACACCTGTAATCCCAACACTTTGGGAGGCCGAGGCGGGTGGATCACAAGGTCAGGAGATCGAGACCACCCTGGCTAACATGGTGACACCCCCGTCTCTAATAAAAATACAAAAAATTAGCCAGGCGTGGTGGCGGGTGCCTGTAGTCGCAGCTACTCAGCAGGCTGAGGCGGGAGAATGGCATGAACCCAGGAGGCGGAGCTTGCAGTGAGCCGAGACAGTGCCACTGCACTCCAGCCTGGGCGACAGAGCGAGACTCCGTCTCAGAAAAATAAATAAATAAGTAAGTAAATAAATAAATACATAGAGAAGAAAGTAATCAATGGAAACTGTCACTCAAGGAGTTCAGATAACTTATTATACAAATACCTTAAATTATCTATTTTAAATCATTTAAATATATTCAACAATTTAAAGAAAATCATGTCTGAATAACTACAGAAACCATGAGAATAATGTCTCACCAAATAAAAAATCCAATAAAGAAACAGAACTTACAAAGCTAAGGAGAAATCCTGGAGTAGGAAAGCAGAACAACTTAAATAACATTTCACTAGAGAGGATCAAGAGCACACTTGGGCAGCACACTTGGCAAGCATAAGAAAAATCAGTAAAATTGAAGATAGGTTAATTGAGATTATCCATTCTGAGTAATATAATTTTTTAAATGAAGGAAATAAATAGAGCCTAAGAGACTTGTTGGACACCATCAAGTATACCAACACACAAATAATGAAATTCCCAGAAGAAGAGGAGAAACAAAAAGGGAAAAAAAATTGGAGAAATAAGGGTCCAAATCTTCCAAAATTTGAATTAAAAATAGTAAAATACACATCTAAGAAACTCAAAGAACTTCTAGTCAAAAAAACTCAAAGAGATACGTGCTGACACATAATAATCAAAGTGTCAAAAGATAAAGATAAGGACTCTTGAATGTAGCAAGAGAAAAGAACCTCATCATGTGGAAATGCCCTCCATAAGATTAATGTCTGTTTTCATAAGATACCGCAGACGCCAGAAGCAGAGGGATGACAACATATTCAAAGAGCTTAAAAATGAATGAAAAAACCATCAAACAATTTTATATCCAGCAAAATTTTCCTTCAAAAATGAAGGAGAAATGAAGACATTACCAGATAAACAAATACAGAGGATTATTAGCAAACCTGCCCTCTAAGAAATGCTAAAAATCTTTCAGTGTGAAATGAAGAGATACTATACAGTAACTTAAATATATACAAAGTAAAGAACACCAGTAAGTTATCTACACAGGTAAATGTAAAATAAAAAAGTATTAATGTATTTTAATTTTTTTCTTTTAGAGATGGGCTCTCACAATATTGCCCAGGCTGGCCTTGAATTCCTGGGCTCAAGCAATCCTCCCACCTTGGCCGCTCAAAGAGCTGGAATTACAGGCTCTGAGCCACTGTGCCCAGATGTAAGAGGCATTTGAACCAGAATGACTCCATCTTAAATAGGGGCTAAGTAAAATAAGACTGAGACCTGCTGAGCTGCATGCACAGTAAATTAGGCATTCTAAGTCACAGGATAGAAGGTTGGCAAAAGATACAGGTCATACAGACCTTGCTGATAAAACAGGTTGCAGAAAAGAAGCCTGCCAAAACCCACCAAAAACAAGACGGCAACAAGAATGATGTCTGATGGTCCTCACTGCTCATTATATCCTAATTATAATGCATTAGCATGCTAAGAGACACTCCTACCAGCATCATGATAGTTTACAAATGCCTTGACAAAGTCAGAAAGTTACCCTATGTGGTCTAAAAAAGGGAGGAAACCTCAGTTCAGGGGATTGCCCACCCCTTTCCCAGAAAACTAATGAATAAGCCACCTCTTGTTTAGTGTATAATCAAGAAATAACTGTAAGTGTCCTTAATGGAGCAGCCCACACCGCTGCTCTGCCTATGGGGCAGCCATTATTTATTCCTTTACTTTCCTAATAAACTTGCTCTCACTTTACTCTTTGGATTCACCTCAAATTCTTTCTCACGCAAGATCCAAGAACCCTCTCTTTGGGTCTGGATCTGGACCCCTTTCCGGCAACAAAGCCGAATGTAATTTTTAAATTTGCAATTCCTTTGTTTACATCTGATTTAAAAGACAACTGTACAAAATGATAATTACAAGTCTATGTTGGAGAACACATGGTGTAAAAAGATATATTAATAATTTGTGAAAATAACAGCACAAAGGGGAAGAAGATCTAGGCTATAGCAGCAATGCTTTAGTGCACTATTGCAGTTAAGTTGGTATTAACTAAAAAAAAAAATTAAAATGGTACACTAGGAAATACCTATTTAACTCAAAAGGAGACAATAATGGAGGAAATATGGAAGAAAAAATACTAACACATATAGAAAACAAATATCCAAGGGCAGAAGTGTAGTCTTATCAGTAAGTATATTCAATGTAAATAGATTAAACCCTCCAATTAAAAGGCAGAGACTGGCAGAAGGGTTAAAGGAATAACAAGAAAACATGATTCCTACAGACTATGTGCTGTCTATAAGAAACTCACTTTAGATTCAAAGACACAAATGAATGCAAGTTTAAAAAAAAAATGGAAAAACACATCCCATGCAAGCAGTAATCAAAAGAGAGCAGACAAGATGGACTTTAGGGCAAAAGTTGTTATGAGAGGCAAAGAAGGACATTATATAAAGATAAAAGGATCAATCCATCAAAAAGTTTTAACAATAATTAACATATATACACCTAAAAAAGAGCCCCAAAATACATAAATCAAATCTGACTAAATGAATGAATAAACAGTTTGATAACCATAGTTGAAGACCTCAACACCCTGCTTTTAATAATGGACAGAATGATGAGACAGATGATCAAGAAAGTAAAAGAATGGAACAACACAATAACCCAACTAATCAACAGAACATTTCACTCTGTGACAGCAGAATACACACTCTTCTCAAGTGCATCTGGAAGATTCTCCAAGATACACTCTGAGTCAATTCACAAAACACATCTCAAAAGTTTAAAAATGTTGAAAGCATACAAAATATGTTTCCCATCACGATGGAATGAAATACAAATTAACAACTGAGGAAGTTTTGAAAATTCATGAATATAATGAAACTAAGCAACCCACTCTTAAAAGATCTGTGAGTCAAAGACATCATCACAGCAGAATCAGAAAATACTTCAAGATGAACTAAAAGAAAAAAAGCATTCCAGAACACGGGAGGCAGTGAATGTAATACTTACAGCAAATCTACAGTTGCAAATGCTTTCATTAAAAAGGAATACAGATTTCAAATAAATAACCTAAACTTACTCCTTTAAGAAAAAGAAGAACAAACTACACCCAAAATAAGAAGATATAGCTAATAAAGACTAGAGAGGAGATAAAACAGATGATTTAAAAATCAACAGAGAAAACGAAACCAATAATTGGTTCATTCAAAAGAATGACAGAAGTACCAAACTTTTAGTTAGGTTAACCAAGAAAATAAGAAAGAAAACACAAATTACTAAAATTAGGAATCAAAGTGAAGGCACTCGAACCTACTTGAAAGAAATAAAAAGGATTATTAGAGAGTACTCTAAATGATTGTGCGTCCACAAATTAATCTTCTCATCTCTCTTAGGTAGCTTAACTTTTTAAAAAATGCCGAACTATTCAAAACTATATACATAATCTCCTACAATATGTAAGGTCTTCCTTTCTGAACTAAGTAATATTTTTTAAAATCCTATTCCTAAATACTCTTTGAAAAGCCCAATAATAAAACATGGGGCTAGTGAGGCTCACTATATCATTTTTAGAGCTTGGTCACTTTGGATAATGGCCCAGATTGCCTCTGGAAACTCAAAGGTCCCACCAACACAAACACATTCATGCTTATGACATTCCTAGGAAAATCCAAATATTTGAGAATTTGAAAATTTGACAACTTAATTCCCATTTTTCATGATCAAATATTCAAAATTGGATTTAACATATTGATTGACCCCCAGGAGAATGACTCAACATTGTTATTTTTAATGCTTTGTTATAGTATCCAGCAGGCAATGGTTGTTTTTCTAAAGCTCGGAATAAAACTGCAACTGATTAGGAAGCCTGAAAGGACTCATCACCTTTATTATATCATAACATCTCTTGTTCCTCCTGAGTCGTGTTTTTGTTATTTTTTTAAATTATTATACTTTAAGTTCTGGGGTACATGTGGAGAACGTGCAGGTTTGTTATATAGGTATACATGTGCCATGGTGGTTTGCTGCACCCATCAACCTGTCATTTACATTAGGTATTTCTCTTAATGCTATCCCTCCACTAGCCCCTCCATCCCCCGACAGGCCCTGGTGTGTGATGTTCCTCTCCCTGTGTCCATGTGTTCTCACTGTTCAACTCCCACTTATGAGTGAGAACATGCGGTGTTTGGTTTTCTGTTCCTGTGTTAGTTTGCTGAGAATGATTGTTTCCAGCTTCATCCATGTCCCTGAAAAGGACATAAACTGGGTCGTGTTTTTAAATCTTACAATACTGAGAATTAAACAATTCCTTATAATGTAAGCCAGTTGGGCATAATTCACTAGGCATTAAAGCGTATATTAATCTTTTCTAAATTTTTATTTATTAACAGCTCTGAGACATTCAGAAATCAATAAAAGTGAATCAATTATCTTTTTATCTCCTTGTCTGCTCAGGAAATGAATCAGCAAGCACAGCAGTGAGAAACTGTTCTGCTTTTTTAACGAGTTAACTATGCAAGCGGTCAAATGTTTGAGAGAGATGTGGAGATTTAAGCTGCCGAACTCACATTTAAAATGTAATCGACAAACACTCATGACAATTAGTATTTGCAGAAGCGCTTACCATTTATCAGGCACTTTCACACGCATTACTGTATTCAATCATCACAAAAAAACCTGAGACAGGTATTTTTGTCTTGAATTTAAGGTACAGAAAGATTAAATAGCTTCATAAGAGACATCAAATCAGAAGCAGACTCCTGGTTCCATGCCCAAAGCTCTTCCCCATTTTGCTGAGTCATAGCAGAATCCATACAGCCGTTACTGAATTTTGTCTCATCATGAAATATGTTCTCATAAATGTTTAATATAAATGCACTTTCCTTGCAGGACATTATCTTTCTTGACAGTTTTTAGTTCTTAGTCACACAACTTAGAGAAATTATATTTGGTCACATATAATTAATATCCCCACTAAATTATAAAAACCTGGACTTTGTAAAGTTTGTTGGGCATTTTAAAATCATAAACTTTACACAACCTTAACTAAGATTAATTAATTCTCTGCAATATCAATTATTGCAAATGCATGAAACTAATTCTCAATTACTCATACTCATATCATCTACGGCATCTTTTAAATCCTAAAAATATTTATTCCTGTCTCTGAGAATACTTGATATTATAACATCCTAATCAGGAAATACAAATAAGTGTAGATATTAGCTTAAAAATATAAAAGTAGGATAATGGGCATAATATGTATGTTATATACATACAATTGCTACTTTCTTCCAACTGAATGGATAATCAAGAGTTGATGAGAAAATGTTACTAAAATATACATAAAAAACACATATACATATACAATGTATATGACTTGTATATATGCACACATATATACACATAAACATAATATGTAAATATGAATACGTATGATGGATGTGTACATACACACATATAATTATTATGAATGTATATGTGTGTATATACACATATATACACATATGCATAAGCTCATACTGAAACCTCCAATGACAAATCAACAGCAACAGAGGGTTCATTCTAGTCTTCCCCCTTTCTATAACAACCTTCATCAAAAATGAGAAAACTAGCTCACATTATACTCAATATATTTACTTGATTTCCCAGTCATAAAATACACAGAGAACAGTTTTAGAATTGTTAACCCATAGCAATACTTTAAAAAAGATAACTAACTAGATCTCAATATTTGCATTTGATCTTAGTCAAAAGGCTGAGAAGCAATGAGATCTCAATATTTGTGTATAGCTTCTTTTTCTCTTTAATCTAAGGTCAGAGACTCAAAATGCCATGCTCAGAAGCTGGTAGGGTTAAATTTTCTCTTCAGTTTGATAATGTTACTCATTTGAAATACAATTACATTAAACTTATTTGGTTCATATCTTATTTTATGGTTCTTTTGTGCATGTAAATTATCTTGACTGCAAAGAGTCAAAACTATCTAAAACGTATACATCTATCCTTCCCTATCCACAGATTCTGTATCCCCAAATTCAACCAACTACAGATTGAAAATATTTTTAAGAATGATAAAAAATGACAATACAAAAATAAATTATAAAAATATATTATAACTATTTACATAGCATTTACATTGTATTAGATATAAGTATTCTAGAGATGATTTAAAGTATATGGGAAGATGTGTATAGGTTATATGCAAATACTAGCCATTTTATATAAGAGACTTGAGCATCTGCAGATTTTGGTATTCACGGGGCTTCTGGAACCAATCCCCCATGGATTCCAAGGGACAACTATACTTAGAAAAGTGTCACCCCCATGCTATCTTTTCCACCTCACTCCCATCTGACAACCCCTATAGGTTGTCAATCTCATTATTTTCTAGTTTGCCTTTCCTACAATTCATTTTGCAAAAATAAACAGATACATGTATCATTTTATATTTCCTTTTTTTTTTTTTTTTTTTTTTTGCCCAAAGTTAGCTTGCTATACTCTTCTGCATGTTGTGTCCTGCAAATCACTCTATATATGCTGCTCATGGCGATCTTCATCATCCTTTCATAGCAGCTTCAGGGCATTCTGATAGGTGCACATACCATAATCTGTTCAATTAATCTTCCATATATGGCCATTCAGGATGTTCCAGCATACTAAATTACAAAAAATGTAATACAATAAACATCTTTGTGTGAATGTTTTTTTACACTGTGGGACATATGCCTTTAGAATAAACTCCTAGAAACAGGATTTCTTGGTCAAAACGTAAATGAGTATATAGTTTTCTTAAATATTCCCTTCCATGATGATTGCACCAGTTAATATTCCCATTGTCAATGCATGTCTGTGCCTACCTTCTCCCACCCTCAGCAACAGTCTTGATTAAGTTGTTATATTTCTGGAGGTCAGAAGTCAAGAATCAAGATTCTCTGAGCTAAAATTAAGATGTCAATGGGGCTGTGTTTCCTCTGGAGGCTGAGGGGACAATCTGTGTCATTGAGTCATTGGATTTTCCAGCTTCTACAGATCCCTGTGTCCCTTGAATCCTGCATTCCTTTCTCTCCATCTTTTTTTTTTTTTTTTTTTGAGACAGTGGTTCCCTCTTGCCACCCAGGCTGGAATTCAATGGCACGATCTCGGCTCACTGCAATCTCCACCTCTCAGCTTCAAGCGATTCTCTTGCATCAGCCTCCCAAGTAGCTGGGACTACAGGCGTGTGCCACCATACCTGGCTATTTTTGTATTTTTAGTAGAGATGGTGTTTTACCATGTTGGCCAGGCTGGTCTTGAACTCCTGACCTCGGGTGATCCACCTGCCTTGGCCTCCCCAAGTACTGGGCCACTGCGCCCGGCCTTCCCTCCATCTTTAAAGCCAGCAATGTCACATCTCTCTTTCCCTTCTTCTGCCCTCATACCTCTTTCTCACTGCAGAAAATTTCCTTACTTTTAAAGGACTCACATGGTTACACTGGGCCCACCCAGATATTCCAGGATAATATCTCCACCCCAAGTCCCTCACCCTTCATCACATCTGCAAAGTCCTTCTCATCATGTATGGTAATGGATACCTGGTGATTAGGACATGGATATCTTTAGGGGCCATTGTTTTACCTAATACAGGTATTTTATCATTCAGTGTTGAAATTTCTCCTTCTGGAGATGAATTTATGTTTCATCTGAGTTCTTTCTTCTCTCCTTTTGATAGAATCTCTTAAGCCTCCCATTTCCTTCTTTCTACACCCAGAGGCTTGAGGGGCCATTGAGCTCTGATGAGATTTGGGGTTTATTTTTTCTCAGATGTCATTTGAAGTTCATGGTATTTTCTGCCTCCTACTAACATAATGGTGAAATCATAAGACATGTGTGGGTTTTTTTGTGCTCCTTGTTGTACTTTTTAAAATTTATCTGTACTTTATGTTCAGGGGTGATTGTATATGGAGAGATTTAGATTCAGTTGGCCACAACATTGCGATTTTATGACTATTAATGTATGATTTAGGGTATTTCTTAGGACTGTCCTAGGTCTTTGTTACTATAAACGTATTTTGAAAACCAGAATACCATATTACCTCTCATCATCAAATATGGTGATGAAGAACAAAGTTCCAGGGGCATTTTTTACAAAATGGAAGGGATAGACTAGTGCTGCAATCAAGCAATGAGAGCTCATAACTACAATGTACCACAGACTAATAAGCAAACACCCACTAGAAGACAAGACCTTCCGATGAATTATAGTTTTCACTTCACACCTACTCCCTACAAGGAGGCTTTTATCTGCAGCTGCTATAATCAATAGCGCTTTGTTGCTGGCAAGCATTATACTTTTATAGCTGCAAAATGGAAACAGAAAGCTTTAAAATCTCTCAATATCTGTGTTTGAATATCTCACTATCTTTTCTCTGTTCTCTTATTTGCAAACACTGTTCATGTTCTCCCTGACCACTTTACAGATGCTTTCTCATTTCAAGAAAGATTTCATTATTTTATCTCTTAAGAGAAATGGGCAATGGCTCAAGTTTCACAAACCAAATGCGCACACTGTATTAAAAAGTTAATTTAGGCAAGTTAGGTTTTACAAATTTTTTATTAATGATGTATTTTCAAGGAATATGTGAAAATAAAATGACACAAAGAGCACACCATGAAGAGCAGCTTTAAATTCCCCCTTCCAACTTTAAATTCTTAGTTCCTCAGTTCTCTACTCAAAAGAACCCCCCTTGCTGTTTTCTTATTTATATTTTCAAGGTTCATTCAGTTACAATTGCATGTTCACACGTTCCCCTTTATAATACACAAATACAAGCCAATGATACTACTGAGTCTTCATTCTTTATACTTAGGTACCTTGTGATCTTTCCTTATGTGCATATGTAAATCTATCTCATATCTTTTCACAGCTGCATGGTTTTACTTTGTGTGTTGGTTAATACTGAGTATCAACTTGATTGGACTGAAGTTAATACTGAGTATCAACTTGATTGTTCCTAGGTGTGTCTGTGAGGGTGTTGCCAAAGGAAATTAACATTTGAGTCAGTGGACTGGGAGAGGCAGACCCACCCTCAATCTGAGTGGGCACCATGTAATCAGCTGCCAGCGCAGCTAGGATAAAAGCAGGTTAGAAGAACTTCGAAGGACTAGACTGGCTTAGGCTCCTGACCTACATCTTTCTCCCACGCTGGATGCTTCCTGCCCCCCAACACCAGACTCCAAGTTCTTCAGCTTTGGGACTCTCGGACCTTTGACCACAGACTGAAGGCTGCACTGCTGGCTTCCCTATTTTTTAGATTTTGGGACCCAGACTGGCTTCCTTGCTCCTCAGCTTGCCGGCAGCCTATTGTGGAACCTCACCTTGTGATCCTGTGAGTCAATACTCCCTAATAAACTACCTTTATACATACATCTTTCCCATTAGCTCTGCCTTCTAAAGAACCCTAATACACTCTGTATTAATAATCTATAATTTATTTAAAAACTGTCCTATTAATGGATTTAAATTTTTATTTAAACTTCCTATTACACACATTCATTCACTCCAAATCAAGTGTTTTTTTTTTTTTTCTTGTTAAGAAGTAATAGTAGAAACTCAGCGCACAAAATGGAATCTGTTTAGCAGAAAAATAATAAAAAACATGGGGTCCGTTTCTGACATGCAAAAGGTTTTGGAAGTCAGCACTCTCATCCTGACAAGAAAAGAAGCTCAACAAACTGAAAGTTGCTGGACGGATCAAAGACTTGAGATCATAGAGAAAACCACTACCCTGAAATCAGTAGATATGGGTGAAAAGAGAGAATCACTGGAAAAATCAGCTTACTCTGAGCAGAAGCCACTGGCTGGTAGGAACACTTAAATCTTAATTTTTACAAATTGCTAGAGGCTGAATGTGAACTACTATGAGAGTTAGAAACATGAGACTATGAGAGTAAGACCATAGCTGTGGAGCTATAGTCTTAAGGGGACCTTCAATTTTTTATAGGTTTCACCTCCAGGAACCCTACTAGACTTTCACAGTGAAGAGCTGAAAGATCCCTTCTTCGTTCTGGAAGAGAAGGAGAAAAAGTAATCATGTCAAAATATGCCAAGAGAGTTCTCCATAAGGAAGTCCTTCTCTCCAGGTTAGCCCACCTAGAGAGAGTTCTGATGTCCAAGAGAAGACAGAGAATGGGGCAGTAATATACTTGGTAAAAGCCACAACTTCATAGATTTATAAATGTGAGGTCATCACAACCCAAACTGAATAAATACAAAGAAAATATGCCTAAGCACATCATAGTCAAGAATGTCTAAAAACAGTAAATTCTAAAAAAAAAAAAAAAAAAAACAGAGAAAAAGAATACATTATATACCTGGAAACAAATTCAAATGGCCATAGACTTCTCATCAAAAATTAAACAGGTAGGTAGTGTTATTTCAATATAAATTAAATTTTAATTATGTGATCATTATTTTCATGCATCAACTTGACTGGTCTAAGGAATACCCAGGTCACTGGTAAAGCATTATTTCTGGATATGTCCATGAAAGTGTTTCTGGAACACACTGGCATTTGAATCAGTGAACTGAATAAAGAAGATCCACACTTTGAAGCAATTGTGAATGGGAGTTCACTCATGATTTGGCTCTCTGTTTCTCTGTTATTGGTGTATAAGAATGCTTGTGATTTTTGTACATTGATTTTGTATCCTGAGACTTTGCTGAAATTGCTTATCAGCTTAAGGAGATTTTGGGCTGAGACAATGGGGTTTTCTAGATATACAATCATGTCGTCTGCAAACAGGGACAATTTCACTTCATCTTTTCCTAATTGAATACCCTTTATTTCCTTCTCCTGTCTAATTGCCCTGGCCAGAACTTCCAACACTATGTTGAATAGGAGTAGTGAGAGAGGGCATCCCTGTCTTGTGCCAGTTTTCAAAGGGAATGCTTCCAGTTTTTGCCCATTCAGTATGATATTGGCTGTGGGTTTGTCATAGATAGCTCTTATTATTTTGAGATACGTCCCATCAATACCTAATTTATTGAGAGTTTTTAGCATGAAGGGTTGTTGGAATCCAACTTACAAGGGACGTGAAGGACCTCTTCAGGGAGGACTACAAACCACTGCTCAATGAAATAAAAGAGGATACAAACAAATGGAAGAACATTCCATGCTCATGGGTAGGAAGAATCAATATCGTGAAAATGGCCATACTGCCCAAGGTAATTTATAGATTCAATGCCATCCCCATCAAGCTACCAATGACTTTCTTCACAGAATTGGAAAAAATTACTTTAAAGTTCATACGGAACCAAAAAAGAGCCCGCATCGCCAAATCAATCCTAAGCCAAAAGAACAAAGCTGGAGGCATCATGCTACCTGACTTCAAACTATACTACAAGGCTACAGTAACCAAAACAGCATGGTACTGGTACCAAAACAGAGATATAGATCAATGGAACAGAACAGAGCCCTCAGAAATAACCTCGCGTATCTACAACTATCTGATCTTTGACAAACCTGAGAAAAACAAGCAATGGGGAAAGGATTCCCTATTTAATAAATGGTGCTGGGAAAACTGGCTAGCCATATGTAGAAAGCTGAAAGGGGATCCCTTCCTTACACCTTATACAAAAATTAATTCAAGATGGATTAAAGACTTAAACGTTAGGCCGAAAACCATAAAAACCCTAGAAGAAAACCTAGGCATTACCTTTCAGGACATAGGCATGGGCAAGGACTTCATGGCTAAAACACCAAAAGCAATGGCAACAAAAACCAAAATTGACAAATGGGATCTAATTAAACGAAAGAGCTTCTGCACAGCAAAAGAAACTACCATCAGAGTGAACAGGCAACCTACAAAATGGGAGAAAATTTTTGCAACCTACTCATCTGACAAAGGGCTAATACCCAGAATTTATAATGAACTCAAACAAATTTACAAGAAAAAAACAAACAACCCCATCAAAAAGTGGGCAAAGGATATGAACAGACACTTCTCAAAAGAAGACATTTATGCAGCCAAAAGACACATGAAAAAATGCTCACCATCACTGGCCATCAGAGAAATGCAAATCAAAACCACAATGAGATACCATCTCACACCAGTTAGAATGGCGATCATTAAAAAGTCAGGAAACAACAGGTGCTGGAGAGGATGTGGAGAAATAGGAACACTTTTACACTGTTGGTGGGACTGTAAACTAGTTCATCCATTGTGGAAGTCAGTGTGGCGATTCCTCAGGGATCTAGAACTAGAAATACCATTTGACCCAGCCGTCCCATTACTGGGTATATACCCGAAGGACTATAAATCATGCTGCTACAAAGACACATGTACACGTATGTTTATTGCGGCACTATTCACAATAGCAAAGACTTGGAACCAACCCAAATGTCCTACAATGATAGACTGGATTAAGAAAATGTGGCATATATACACCATGGAATACTATGCAGCCATAAAAAATGATGAGTTCATGTCCTTTGTAGGGACATGGATGAAATTGGAAATCATCATTCTCAGTAAACTATTGCAAGGACAAAAAACCAAACACCGCATGTTCTCACTCATAGATGGGAATTGAACAATGAGAACACATGGACACAGGAAGGGGAACATCACACTCTGGGGACTGTTGTGGGTTGGGGGGAGGAGGGAGGGATAGCATTGGGAGATATACCTAATGCTAAATGACGAGTTAATGGGTGCAGCACACCAGCATGGCACATGTATACATATGTAACTAACCTGCACATTGTGCACATATACCCTAAAACTTAAAGTATAATAAGAAAAAAAAAAAAGAAAAAAGAAGATCCACCCTTACCCAATGTGGGTGGCTACCATCCAACTGGATGAAGGCCCCAATAGAACAAGGCAAATTCTCTCTCTCTCATTCTCCCTCTCTCTCTCTCTCTCTCTGAGCCAGAACACCCTTCTCCTCCTGGCCTTGCACATCAAGTTATTTTGCTGGTGTAAGTCCTGGAGTCCAAAGGCAAAAGAACTTTATGTGTAATGCCAGGAGAAGGGTGTTTTCTTTTTCCTAGGGTTAATTTATTTCCATTTTGATTCTCACTATTCTGTGTTCTCTACTCAAGACCCTGCATATTTAATGAGCTCTTTTGACTTTGGCTAGAGGAACTTGAATGTTTCCCACCCTGGTGTGAATTCTGCAAGTTGTTCATTTTACAGTTTCCCAGGAATTGCTTTTTCCTCAGACATTACTTTTGTCAGACCTCTTGGGGTTTCACTCTACCCATGTGCAGAGTTTTCAACCAAAGACCACAAGGACCCTTATCCATATTCCTAGGGTCCTTTCTATGTATCTCTCTCTTATCTTGGGTGTTTTCCCAGAAATGAGAGTCACTTTGGCTTCCCTAAACTTTGGTCTTTGTCTTTTTGACTTGGTGAGATTGGCTAGACTCTGCTGGAGGCATGTTGCTCTGAGCCATGGTCAGGAATCATCTCCATGCAGAAGGCTTTGTGATGAGTTCACTTCACTTGTTTTCTTGATTTCCTTCTTTGCAGGAATCACAATCATGTGCTGTCTGTGGTCCTATGTCTAAAACCTGTCATTTCTTTTTTTTAAAAAAATAGTTACTCCAGTTTTTAGGTTGTTTACACCAGGAGATCAGTTCTGTACCAGTTTGCTTTTATGCTAGGAACAGAAAGTCACTTTTACTGATTTTAGTCATGTTAGTCTACCTCTTGTTTTTACTATACTTTATTATAGCCTGAAACTTTTCACTGCTTTAATGCTTATTTTATATGTAATTACTAGATTCTGAGGTATCACGGGTAATTTACTTCTCTTCCACACCCACACACTGCATTTAGTGCCCAGCTTCTGTAAGAAGCTTTACATTTTCTACCTTCTTTGTGATCATTCCTCGCCTACACTCTACCTCCACATAGACATGCAAACTAGCAATGGGTTTTTGAATATCTTGAGAACTGTTAGCATCCCCCACCTGCCAGCTGATTATAGAAAAACCATCCATGCAGAATTCCTATCTCAGAAACTGTTTGGTTTACCTTTTGATATTGGGAGTTGTTTGAACTGTGTCCCTTCAATATACCAGGTATTGAAGACAAAATTGTGAGCCCAAACAGGGTCCCTCCTTCTGGGAAATTACAGTCTAATGCAAGACAGCCATTCATCATCACATGAACCAGTGGATATTTGGAAGTAAGGATTGTTATAAAGATAAGGTAAGCTGTGCTATAAGAATATAACCCAGCTCTATCTGAGAAACCCAGCTCTCTCTAAGCAATGCAGGGAAATCTTGGTGAAATTACTATTGATATGAAATCTAAAGCTCGAGTGGGAATTATCTGGATAAAGGTGATGGTAGGAAGGTGGGGTGAGAGAGTTGTTCAGGTAAAGGGAACATCTTGTACCCAAGGCCTGTGTTTAGAAGAAGCATGGTGCATTGAAACAACACAAACAAGGTAGACATGGCTGAAACCAGAGTGTAAGGTTATGCTGGTGAGACAGGCAAGGACATGGTGGTTTATGCTAAGGATAGTGGCCTTTACCTTAAAAGAACAAGAAAATTGCCAAGGTGGGAGTATTGCATGAGGCCAGGAGTTCAAGATCAGCTTAGGCAACACAACAAGACCTCGTCTCTACAAAATAATAATAAATTATCTCAGGGTTTTAAGCAAGGCATTGAATTGATCAATTTGAGTTATAAAAAGATTATCATGAGTTCGGTATTAGGGAAAGATTGAAAAGAAGAATGGTGGAAACAGAACAATTAGACTGGCTGGGCGCAGTGACTCATGACTGTAATTCCAGCACTTTGAGATGCCAAGGCAGGTGGATCACTTGAGGTCAGGAGTTCAAGACCAGCCTGGCCAACATGGTGAAACCCCATCTCTACTTAAAAAAAAAAAAAAAAAAAAAGCAAAAAAAAACACAAAAATTAGCTGGGTATGGTGGCACATGCCTGTAATCTTAGCTACTCGGGAGGCTGAGGCAGGAGAATTACTTGAACCTGGGAGGTGGAGGTTGCAATAAGCCAAGATTGCACCACTGCACTCCAGCCTGAGCCACAGAGAAAGACTCTGTCTCCCCCCACCCTCTACCCCCACACACAAAAAAACAGCTAAACTATTAACCCAGAGAAATAATGGTAGCCTGAACTTGAGAGTTAGCAGTGGATGGGATTGAAAGGTTTGGGAGATAAAGTTGTCAGGGAGTGAGTTATTTTAAAGAAGCACTCTTGGGCTTTCACCTGTGGAAGGGAGGAAAGCAGAGCAGGATAGAATAGAGGGGGAAGTGGAGTTTAAATATGGGGACTTAAAAAAGAGGAAGGATGAGAAAATGACAACTTGTGGGATTAACCAGGTAATAGTGTCATCTTCTTAGAAAGGGAAAGAAAAGCAGGGTTAGTGATGTCTGGGGGGAAGAATGAATGAAGACTGAGTCTAGTTTTTATGTGCTTAGTTGGGGATGCTGTGGGTTCACTGAATTATAGGTGCTTGGTGGACAGTTGGGAATATAGAGATGGAGCTCAGAGAAGTCAACATGATAATTGTGGATGAGTTTTGCCAATGGACATAACATACAGTCTGTAGAGATGCTCCCGCCCCATGAGTGAGTAACTCTTTGCCCTACTACAGGAAGTGCCATTGACCGAGGACCTTCAGTTATAGCTACCTCAGGAATAATTTTTTTTTAAAAAAAGATTGCCTTGTCCATGGTTATGCCTACTCCCAGGTTGGCCTTTGGCCAATGACTCATAAATGATGGCATATAAAGGCCAGGGCAGCACGACCATTCTAGCTCCAGAGCTTCTCAAATGGCTGGCGGAGGTGGTGGCTGGGCCCTTATCACAGCACAACTTCCTCCTTTACTCCATCTTGCCTCCCTTCCACAGGTGAGAGCCCAAGAGTGCTTTTTAAAAAACAGACCAGATGCCAACTCTGCGGAAACCAACTTTAATCTCAATGAAAGTGCAAAGAGATCTTGACTGAGCTTTAATAAGTCCAACATGTCAGGCCCTGATAAGACAAGAAGAATCATAAAAAAAACAGAGACAATATGACTGGACTAACAGACCTAGAAGTAGGCAAGAGTAGATGTCATAGATGACAAGAAGCTGGAAGACTAAAGTATGAACTGAAAAATATATTTGTATTGGAGATGTGGGTGAGAGTTCTTTCAGAGTAGTGATAAGAGTAGAAAACCAAACTATGTGGGTTAAGAAAGGAATAAGATGTGCAATAAAGAAAACAATGAACATAGGCACTTCTCTTGAGAAGCTCATCTGTGAGGGGAAAGAGAGAAAGAAGTGGTTGGCAGGTCAAGAAGATCAGTTCTTAAGAGGACAAAGTTTCATGTTTAGTGTTTATAGAAAGAAAACAGTTGAAATGGAGTTAAATTTTTAGAAAAGATACAGAGAGAGCAAGATAGTAAGTTGCTATATTTGGAAAGCTTAAAAGGTCAAGAAAAATGAATTAAAACCAAGAGGGTAAATTGAGGAAGAGGCTCACTGCAGTCAGATTTCAGTGGAGTGAGGAAGAGAGGAAGAGAAAGGACTCTCCAAAGCCAGTTTTTGTTTGTTTTAATCAAACTTCAGTATGTGTAATAATCATTGAATGCCTTGATTAAAAAAAAAAAAAAAACAAAACAAAAAAACAAAGAGTCCAGGATAATTCCCAGAGATTTAGATTCAACAGAAATGCAATGGAACCCAGAATCTGCATTAATAAGACCGTCAAGTGATTTTGACATGGATGGCTCCAAACTGTCAGAGGAGGACACTAACGCATTGTAGGTGCCACTGGTGAGCCCTCCAATGGCTCTTAGGAGAGTGCCAACAGACAGTGCCTGTATGTAAGGAAGAAATAAAAATATTAACAGCCCCAGAGCCCTCTGGGTAGGGAATTGCCTTGACTTAGCGAAGTACTTCTCTGGGAAGTAGAAGGCAATTCCCAGAGGACTTGGGGACTGGGAATGGAAAGTAATGAGGAAGTAGAGAAATAGGTACATTGCCAAGAGTTCGAGACCAGCCTGGCCAACATGGCAAAACCCCATCTCTACTAAAAATACAAAATTAGCCAGGCATGGTGGCAGGTGCCTGTAATTCCAGCTACTCAGAAGGCTAAGGCAGGAGAATAGCTTGAACCCGGGAGGCGGAAACGGAGGCGGAGGCTGCAGTGAATCAAGATCGAGCCATTGTACTCCAGCCTGGGCAACAAGAGTGAAACTCTGTCTCAAAAAAAAAAAAGAAAAAGACAAAAGGTAATAGGAACATTGATACGTGAAAGAAATAAGGGAGGGAATGTGCAGGGAAGAGGTGGGGAGATTTTTTAAAAGGTTAGCATTTAAGGGAAAAGACAGCCTCTGAAAAATTAAAAATGATGATGGAGTGACTTTTCGGATCTGAGTTGCTACTGTTAGGAAGGCACCCTTGGACTCCAGACCTTCTCTAAAACCTGACTTGTCTACAAGAGACACATGGTGACTAAAGAATGAGCAGGTAAGGGGAAGTGTGATCAGCCCTGTGTGGGTTTCTCTACTGAGTCTCCTGATATCTGGGTGGTCCAGGCCATGGTGTGAGTGGGTAGACAGTGTCTGCAGAAGAAGGAAGTGCCATCAAGCACCAGTTACTCCATGGGACCAAATCTTCCTTTTCCCATACTATTCAAAAACTCAATTACATATTTATTCATCTATTCAACAAATATTGACTGTAAATCAGTGGTGTTCTCTATAGGATGGATTATAAAGGGGCAAAAGTAGTCACAGTCCATGTCCTCACAGAACTTGCAATATAGTGCGGAAGATAAAAGTAAGGTGAATAATTCTACAAATATAATTACAGTAAGGTCCTAGGAAGATGAGACACATGCCACAGTGAGTTATTAATAATGGAAGATGATCTAATGTAGGGGATCAGATCAATTTTCCAGATAATTGAACTGAGAGCTGACAGATGAGTTAGAGTTAAATGGGGTTAATAATATCTTGTCATAGTGTCCTTGAGAGGATTAACTCAAACACTATAGGAAAAGCCTCAGGCCATGGCATAGTTCCTCGATTCTACTATAGTATGAATGAAGACACACTGATTTAACAACAGATTTGTGAGAAGTAAAGAAACATAATCTCTTTATATGCACACATTTAATGTAAGATCCACTTCACTTCTGAAATATGAACACCATAGGGACTGAGGCTTAGTATTCTTTATATTTCAAGCCTGGCAGAGTGCATGCCACATAGTAGATACTCAACAAACATTTGTAAAATAAATTAACATCTGTTCCTCTTTTGTTTTTCATCCTTCCTTCTCTCTCACATGTTATTATCTCATTTCTCTTGTCAAGCACGGATTTGTGAAATCAATTCACATTGAAATTTTAAGGATTTATGTATTCATCTTTCATAGAATATTCTCACTTTAAAAGCTGCTATGGATAAGGTAATCACCACACTTGGGAAACAATTGCATTACTGTGGAATTTTAGGTATTTCTACTAGAATTATTTTGAGGTGAAAGCCTACTCAGAGACATTTGAATTAGAACACACAAAAAGAAACTTGTATTAGGGTATCCATTACTTAAAGTGTCAGTTCCTTTTTTGGTGACAACACTGTCCAATGCAAGCAGACAGAGTAGCACTCTGCTCCACGCAGTTATTCAGGGATCTAGGCTCTTTCCACCCCTGGCTTCACCTTCCTCTGGGTTCTTGAGTTTTCTCTATTCAATAACAGGATGGAAAAAAAAGATTGTGGAATTTACAATGAGGATGTTTAAGGGTCAGGTTGGAGAGAGACACACATCAATTCAGTTCACATTCCATAGGAGGACTTGGTTTCGTGGCCACAACTAACTGCAAATTGAACTTAAAATGAATTATAGCCAGGTATGGTAGCTCACACCTATAATCCCAGCACTCTGGGAGGTCAGGGTGGAAGAATCACTTGTGCCCAGGAGTTCAAGACCAGCCTGGGCAACATGGCAAAACTCCATCTTCACAAAAAATACAAAAATTAGCCAAGTGTGGTGGTGCACACCTTTATTCCAAGCTACTTAGAAGGCTGAGGTGGGAGGATCACTTGAATTTGGGAGATGAAGGCTGCAGTGAGCCATGATCATACCACTGCACTCTAGCCTAGGTGACAGCTCAAGACCCTGTCTCGAAAAATACATATTTATATAATGAAGTCTAGGTAAGGACTCAGTACAGAGAAGGCAACACATATCTTGGTGAATCCTAGAATTCTCCGCTACACTTCTATTCCATCTGTATGTGATAGCCACTGTCATTGTGCATTTATTGGCAGTTTAATTTTTTTAAGTTTTGTTCTTACCATGTGACCAAAGTCAGGGGTTACCCATAAAAAAATCTTGGGAAAGTTTTATAAATATATATATATATATGTTATATATATCTCTCTCTATATATATACAGATATATAGTATAAATTTATATTCATATATATTATATATATGTCATATATATTATATATAAATATATATCATATGTATTTTTTCCAGGTTCAATTGATAGTTCTAACCTGATTTAATCAACTCTCCAAAAGTGGATGATAGAAAAGTCTCCCCAGGTAACTCTGGTTCAGCTAATTCAAGTATTGGCATTTCAATACCACTGAACTAAGTCATTCATAACCCCATGCAAAATCTTTTGAAGGAAGGAAGAGTGAGATGAATCTGAGCCAAAATCCTTTAAAGTGTAAATTGAAATCAGTCAAAAAATTGAAGGTAGAGGAGGAAATAAAAGATAGGCTAAAAGGCTGAAAACAAGAAACAAACCCAAGATTGAGTATTAAGAAACATAGGAAGAGAGTGAGAGCAAGTCAGGAGTGAAGAGCTGAGGGTCTTGAGTCATTGCAGCTAAGGGAGAAAGGGGACTGCAAGACTTGGGACTGTGCTATTTGGAGGAGTATATAGGAGCCAGTCATGCAGATCATCACCCACCATTTTGCAAATACAGAAATTAAACATCAAAGACATCATTTTCCATTATAACTCAAGATTCAAACCCATCTTTGTCACATCATGTTCTGTACATTTATACCAGGACTGACCTGAGATTAAAACCTAATTTCTGGCCACAAACAAAGTACCACTAGCTGGCCACATAAGAATGGATTCTGGAACAGGCACTATGGGGACACACTCTAAGGTGGCCCTCATGGTCTCCACCTCCTGGGGTTTACTACTTTATCTAATCTCCTTTCCTTAACTGTAGAAAAAACCTTTGACTTGCTCCTGATTGATTCAATATGGGAAAGGTGATAAAATGCCACTCCAGTAACTACCTTACCTGGGTAAGACTTTGTCTTATAGTAGAATGGCTTTTTCCCTTTCTAGCTTTGAAGAAGTAAATAGCCATGTTGTAAGAGATCCTACATAGATGTCTACATAGCAAGGAATGACCAGTGGTCCCTAGGAACTGAGAGAAGCCAGAATGACCAGTGGTCCCTAGAAACTGAGAGAAGCCAGAGAAAAACTGGTGTTCTGAGTCTGACAGCTTCAAGGAAACCAATTCTACCGACAACATGAGTGAGCTTGGAAGCATATTCTTCCCCAATCTAACCTTCAGATGAAAACACGGCCCAGTTGACACCTTGATTGCAGCCTGGTGAGATCCTGAGCTAAGGGCCCAACTAAACAGAACCCAGATTCTTGAACCACAAGGACTGTGAGATTATAAATATGCATTACTTTACACTGTTAAATTTGTAGTCATTTGTTATGTAGCAATAGAAAATTAATGCAGGGACCTCATTTGTTGCTCTGAGTCATGCAGGTCTGACATGGATTGGTAATTCTAATCCTTAAAACATAATTGTTCAAAATGAGTTCAAAAATAAACAGCACACACCAACCTAAGTGTCAATTCTTGTTTCCTGATCCCCCAGAAAGGGGTCTTGCTGGGTCGGCTATGCTCATCATCCTTCCACACTGATGGTGTTTTCTTCTTGACAGATTTACTAGATAAATCCTCAGCTTTCTTGTCTGTGCAGTTACTGAAATGCTGCCCTACATTAGCTTCATGCCTGATTGGCTTTTGAATGTACAAATATTATTCCAAAGTTCGCACAGATGGATCATGAAAAAAAAGAAGATAGTGAAATGAATAGAAATAAGCCCAACATTTCTTATTCAAATGTCTAAGGGTCTAAGGAGCAGCACAGCACAAGGTCTAGTGGCTGCCAACCCCACGTACCTGGGCTGCTGAGCTGAGGAACACTTGGCTCCAATCCCCTCTCCATGGCCAGAAATATCAGGTCCTTGGAGAGCAAAGAAATGTTCAGAAACAGCCTGGAGTGGGGCTTTGAACTGCTGCACTCTTCAGCCACCCGGAACAACTGACAGATGGAGCAGGTTACAGAGCCAGGTGGGGAGGCTGAGTTGCTATCTAGCTTCCTACCCATCAGCCCATCTTTCTGTTGCTCTGGGATGTCCCACAGGAGCCCAGACACAGCGGGGACTTGAAAGGATGGGAAACACCTTAGCAATAGCTTCTAAGTCAGACACAAAGTGCAGCCAGCCTTTGGGAATGGGACCAACTGCCACCTTTGCTTTGCAAAAAATGAGTCAGGTTGTACTCTCCACAACAGGAATAGGGAGCTACCTTAGACTGTGGGGGAGGAGTTGGCCATATGTTGGCTTCATCCTATAGGCAGGATTAAAGAAACTCCCCACAGAGGCCCATAACATGACCATCTCAAGCAAATTAAAGTAACTTTTGGAAAAATTACATTTTATAATTTTAAAAGGTTTCTTTATTGTGGTAAGAACACTTGAGATTCACCTTTCTAACAAATCTAGATGTACTATACATTGTTGTTGACTATAAGTACAATGTTGTACAACAGATCTCTAGAGTGTTTTAATCTTGCTCAACTGAAACTTTATGCCCACTGATTTGTAACTCTCGATTTACCTCTCCCCCCAGCTCCTGGAAACCAATATTCTACTTCTTTGCTCAAAAAAAAAAAAAAAAAAATTGACTAATCAACACCATCTCACCTACCCTAACCCCCAAATCCATCTTATCACCTTAATTCCAAGCCTTAACTTTCTGTCAGCCACTAGTTCCCCGCAAAAACATGAAGCTAACCTTGTATTTTTTTTTTCTATGCTTTACACCTCTTCCTTTCATTTTTCTCTGTAGTCACATCTTCATCTATGCAACAAATGAAAATTCACACACACACCTCATACCCCTGACATTTGACAATATATATTCCTAGAATGAAAGTGAAAAACCAAAAGAGTAGAAGGATACACTAAAGTTCAAATTGAAAAAAAAAAATGCGGCAATACAGATAAAGAACTAAAAATAGATCCTGGAAGGAAAAACACTTTCATCTGCAAATCAAATCAGCAGATGTTTAATGAACACCCACTATAGTCAACACGCTAAGCTAGATGTTAACATATAAACAAGTTTAAATTACAGTTTCTTTCTTTAAAAGTTTATTATTTGTTTGGGGAGCTAAAACAGAGATTAGAATGACAACACAGTATATGTTGTATAGTGCATTTTATGTGGATTACTTTTTATAAACCATTTTTACATTTGTAATCTTGACTCACCTTAGAGAAAGTTTGTAGTGAGAGCTTTTTTTTTTTCTTTTAAATACTGACAAGGAAAAAAGGAGTCTCAGAGACATTGTGATGTGCTAAATGTCACATAGCAAACAAGTGTGTGACCCGAATCTTAAACACAGTTGTAACTAAATTCAATGCCCTTTGCAATGTATGCATCTGTTTCTAAATGAAACGAACTATAGGTATGAAAGATGTCCACAGATGGGACAAACTATTTAGAATCACGTAAACAAGCTTGGCGCAGGGATATGGAATTTGAGCTGGCCCTGAAGAATGAGTCGCTTTAGGAATCAGGAAAGCTGGAGAGGGCAATTTGGGTTGGGGAAATGTTGAGAGTAAGGGCTTAGAAGCAGAAATAAGAGTTAATACATTTAAGGCCCTCTGCGTATTTATAAGTTATTGAATGTCACCCACATTTCATACTTGCAATCCTTTTCTGTGTCTGTAAAATAAGAAAATATCTTTTTACTGGGCACATGCAGCATAGGGGTCGTTTTTCTCCTTCAAGGCAGAAGTACAATGGGGGCAGTTCCAACCACAGCACAGAGTGCTAGAAACTCCCAGCTACTAGAGACTGGTGGCTTCAGAGTGGAAATGGATTGAGCAAACCAAGTTTTATATATCTAATTAGAAAGTATAGCTTTATAGCTCCAAAGAGTATGGAAGACTCATCTGAGCATATTTTATACAGTAGTCTTAAAAATTAATTGGAAGTGTTTCTTCAGCATCTAAAGCTGTGTTTGGCTCTTTATTTCACCTAAACATTTAGTATTTATTATTAAAGAATCAAGTTCTGGACACGTTACTTTTTGTATTTTGAACACTTCAAATTCATAAATGATTCAGTATTATGTTTTTCTTTTCTTTTCCTTTTTTTTTTTTCGTTTTGTTTTTAGACGGAGTTATGCTCTTGTCGCCCAGGCTGGAGTGAAGTGGCGGGATCTCGGTTCACTGCAACCTCTTTCTCCCAAGTTCAAGCAATTCTCCTGCCTCAACCTTCCAAGTAGCTGGGATTTTACAGGCATGTGCCACCACATCCAGATATTTTTTGTATTTTTAGTAGAGATGGGGTTTCACCATGTTGGCCAGGCTGGTCTCAAACTCCTGACCTCAGGTGATCCACCCACCTCGGCCTTCCAAAGTGCTGGGATTACAGGCGTGAGCCAACACGCCTGGACATTTTTCTTTTCTTTCCTTCTTTTTTTTTTTCTTTGGATATATGGGCAAATGCTTTTTGTATTTTGAACAATTTGAATTCACAAATCATTCAGTATTATGTTTTTCTTTTTTTTTTTGGATATATGGGCAAATGCAGTCATTGATGTTCACAGATGTTCACTGTATTTCATGGTTTCCACTAATTGCAGTTGTGATAGCAAAAATCTCCAAAAAGTAACACAGTCAGACTACAGATACTTCAACTGGATATAAACCATTTCTTAGCATCTGATGCATTGTGCATATGCTCAATGCTGAGCTCATTATTGAATGATTAGCAGAGGCAATAGAAAAACAGGATGGGGCGGGCATGGAAATGATAAGCGGATAGTCTCAACTAAAAATAAAAATGCATAGATCTTTCTAATTTGTTAATCTATCAATAAAAGATGCACAATGACATAATAATTAAATCAACCTTACTTACCTGTTCAGCCAATCACCTTGCATTGAAAAGAAAATCATTATCTTACAAAACACTTTCTTTTAAAGATGTATGTTAGTTAAAGTAAACTTTGAAATCAAGTTTGCTCAGATAAGACATAGCCTTGAAGTAGGAAAGGGAATGCCAGAAGGGAAGGATGACACCTGCGATGCCTGCTCTGTGCCTGGTGCTTTCTGTGCATGACTTCAGTTCAGTGTTCCACAAGCCTGGGAAACACATCAAATTGTTATATTTCCAGTTTCCAAGTAATCTCACTGTGATGCACAAGAAAATTAATTTCTCCAGAGTCCAGATCTAACATGAAGTTATTCAAGCCCATGCTCCCTTGCTGTCTGTGGCCTCCCAACAAGAAATGAAAACAATGATCATTTCTGGGAGGAGGCATGTGCTCTGTGCTCCAACCCTCCAATGTAGTCCTTGCCCAATGCAGTCCTTGCCCACTGACTACATTGGTGTAAGATAAGGCCTCATCCAAATAGAGAATTGGCTTTTCCTGTTATTGTCCCTATTAGGAGTTACCACTATCATTACTTATAAGGTTAAAAAAATCGAGAAGATTCTGGAAAATTCTCCACTTCATTATAAGTTCCTGAATAAAATTCAGATAGGAAAAAGATGTATACATGTATGTATAAACAGGCAAAGTTAAATGCAAATAAAAACATAATAGTAGGCAAAATCTATGCCGTTAGTTTTTCTTTACCTAATTGAAGGATTACTCTAAAAGCTACTACTGCAAATACACAAGTGGACACATCTATCTTCACCACAGAATAGTGACACTGATACAAAATTAAAATTGTAAAACACAAAAGTTTTCTGAGCTCTGTATCAAACTTTTAAACCATCTCTGTAATTCAATTCCTTCTGCTCAACCCTGTGGACAATTACAGCATTTGCAGACTTTCTGGATGAAAAAAGAAGATACGATTGTGGATAATGGGATTTTTTACAATGATTTATTTTCATGCAAATTTTAACACCAGGAAAATAATCAAATCTGTATTTTGTTGAAAGAAAAAAAAACACAAATGGCTAAAAACTGAATAATGGTTAGACAAATTTAATAATAAAATATTACTGTCATTGGGGATGGCAGGCGAAATAGACTGGTATATAAAAAAAATATGTAATACAAGGTAGACAGCATGAAAAAGAGGGTCTTGGCTTAATGGAACTAATGTCCTTACCACAGGATAAAGGGTAATGCCTTGTCTGAATTTTGAAAAAATTACTCAGTTCCCATCTCACTCCAGCTTGAGAGAATGAAAATCTCAATACCAACCAACACAGTACATCACCTTTACTCATTCCAATATATACTTGAGTGCCCTTGATTTTATGACAAGTGTTGTGGCATCAGTTTTGGAAGTATGAGAGTAGCACCATCACTTGGGGTCAGTCTTTAACAAGATTAGTAAGGGAGGAGCTACCTTTACCTTAAATTCTACTCAATGCAATCTCATAGTCAAAATAACATGAGTAGAATAGCAATTTGAAGATGAAATTAGGAAAGCAATTCCATTCACAGCATCAATAAAAATAATATACTTAAGATAAAATTAACAAAAGGAATTTAACCTTTGTACACTGAAAAGTGCAAAAGTACAAAATTGTTGAAAGAAAGTTAAAAGGACCTAGATAAATCAAAAGACATTCCATGCGCACAGATTGGAATAGTTCATATTAACATGACAAGAAAGCCCAAAATCGATCAACAGATCCAACTCAGTCTCTATCAAAATCCCAGCTGGTTTCTTTGCAGAAATTGGCAAGCTCATCCCAAAATGTATATGGGATGTACCCAGAATAGCCAAAACAATCTAGGAAAAGAACAAAACTGACAGACCTAACATTTCCCTAATTTCAAAACTTAGCATGAAACCGCAGTAATAAGAAAGTGTGGCACTGGCATAAAGATAGATACATAGACTATCACAAAAAAAAACTGAAGGACTAAAAATAAACAGATTCTCAACAATAGTGCCACAACAATTGGGAGAAAGAATAGTCATTTTAATAAATAATGCTAAAATATCTGTACAAGAATGAAGTTAGATCCTTAGACTACACTGTATATAAAAATTAACTCAAAATAGATTATAGACCTAAACATAGGTGCCAAAACTATTAAACTGATGGAGAAAACATAAGTAAATATTTGAGACCTGGTGTGAGGCAACAGTTCTTAGATATAATAGCAAAAGTACAAGAAAAAGAAAAAATAGGTAAATTCAACCTCATGAAAATTACAACTTTTTGTGCTTCAGAGAACATCATCCAAAAAAGTGAAAAGTTAATGCACAGAATGGGAGAAAATATTTGCAAATCGTATATTCAATAGGGAATTTTACCCAAAATATACAAAGAATTTTTATAACTCAATAATAAAAGGAAAAATAATTTTAAATTGTCAAAGGAATTAAATAGACATTTCTCCAAAAAAAGATGTACAGATGGCCAATAAGCACAAGAAATGATGCTTAACATCATTAGTTGTTAAGGAAATAAAAATCAAAACCACAATGAGATGTCATTTTCCACCTTCTAGGAATTCTGAAATAGGAAAGACAGTCAATACCAAGTGTTTGTAGGATGTGGAGAAACTGGAACCTTCATGCATTGCTATTAGGAACATAACGTGATAGAGAATCTTTGGAAAACCGTCTTGCATTTCCTCAACATGTTAATCACAGAGTTACCACATGACCCAGCAATTCTGTTACCAGGAACTGCAAGACTCCTCAGCTCTTCTCTAACTTGAGATAAAGAATTTGGCCAAGAAGCAACTAGTAATCTAAGCGAAAGGATTATTAAAAAGTTAAGAGGACACTGTAAAAGGGGAGCAGGCTGACCCCTCTGGAAAACAGCTCTGAACTGGTCTACTTGAAATAATAGCAGAAGCAGTGTTTATTTAAAGAGACAGTACACTCTGAAAGAAAAGCCAGCAGCAGCTAGTGCTGAGGGACTCTATAAGAATCTTACATAATTATTCATGACGGAGTATGAGGGGGTGTCACTTGCAACCACGTTTTAGGCGGAAATATCTGAGACTGGGTAATTTATAAAGAAAAGAGGTTTAATTAGCTCACGGTTCCACAGGCTGTACAGGAAGCATGGCTGGAGTGGCCTTAGGAAACTTACAATTACGGTGGAAGGTGAAGGGGAAGCCAGCACATTTTACATGACCAAATCAGGAGGAAGAGAGTCAGGGAGAAAGCGCTACACACTTTAAAACAATCAGATCTCGTGAGAACTCATGCACTGTCATGAGAAGAGCAAGGAGGAAATCCACAAAACATGATCCAGTCACCTCCAACCAGGCCCAGCCTCCAACACTGGGGATTACAATTTGACATGAGATTTGGGCAGGGACATAGACCCAAACCATATCAGGCAGTCCCCTTGTGGGCATGTGCTCTGTGGTTGTGCATGCTAATACATGTGTTACGTGTTTCATTAGCATTTAAAATCTCCACCCAGGTGTGTGGTTTTTACTATTAATGAGCAAAACAGTACTCTAGGGCAAGTTACTGGAGGAGTACACATGCTCGTCAGTGGGCAAAGACCCTACGCCATGATTATCTCCAACTAGAGCCATCCCCTTCAGGGCTGAAGGAGCCGAACCACAAGGCCATGCATAGCCAATGTAGCCATTGTCTTTTTTGCTGACTGTCGGTGGGCAGTGTTGACTATCAGAGGGCAGCATTGCCAGGACTTCTTTTCCCAGGGGCTTTCTTGCCCTGCTCATTTCTGGCTATCTGCCTATTCTAACAGTTCCACACCTAGATATATACTCAAGAGAAATAAAAGCATACGTCCACACAAAAACATGGACATGAATGCTCACATCAGCTCTGTTCATAATAGTCAAAAAGTGAAAACAACCCAAAAACTCTATCAAGTGATGAATGAATAGAATGTGGTATAACTATACAGTGGCATATTATTCAGCAATAAAAAGCAATATAGTACTTATATATGCCACACATGGAGAAACCTTATAAATATTATGCTAAGAGAAAGAAACAAAACACTTGAGCCACATATCATATGATTTCACTTATATGAAAAGTCAAAAGGCAAATTCATAGAACTGAAAAGTAGTTCCCAGAGAATAATTAAAAAAAAAAAAAAAAGAACTAAGAAGTGACTGGTACTGTTAAAGACTTTCTTCTAGGGGTGAATAAAATATTCTAAAACTAAATAGTGGCAATCCTTGCATGACTCTGTGACTACACAAAAGCCAATGAATTGTTCACTTTCAGTGGGTAAAATTATGTCTTATTAAATGTGAATTATATCTCTTGAAAGCTGTTATTTTATGAAAAGTGTGAAACATCAAAGAAAAGATTTAAAATTTGAATATCTTACAGCTACAGCCTTTAGTTTATCAAAAGGGCACCATTACAAGAATGAAAAGCGAGCCCGTAGAACAGAAGACATTCATGAAACATGTAGGTCTGGAAAATCAGTCATCGCCAGAATTTATAAGGAATTTTTAGAAACTAAGAAAAAGAGAGAAAAAACAAGCCAGTAGAAATATGGGCAAGACTTACACAGATACTTCACAGGAGAAGATGTCAAATGAAAAACCTAATAAAAGATGCTCAGCATCATTAGTCATCAGGAAAGTAAAAATTAAATTCACAAAGTGAAGCCACAACACACTGATTAGAATAGGTAAAATGAAAATGAGGTAAAACATCAAAAGTACAGGAGGATTAGGAGCAAAGGGAATTCTGACATACTACTTGAGTGATACAATTTTTTATTATTTATTTAATTTTAAAGATGGGAGAATGTCGTTCTGCTGCCCAGGCTGGTCTCGAACTCCTGACCTCAAGACATCCTCCCACCTCAGCCTCCCAAGTCATTAGGAATATAGACATCTAGAAAAACTCTAATTATCTACTAAAAGTTAACATACAGATACCATGATACAACAATTCTTTTTTTAGGTATATATGCAACAGAAACTACATCAAAAGGCCAAGCATGGTGGCTCATGAATTTAATCTCAGCACTTCAGAAGGTTGAGGCAAGAGGACGGCTTAAGGCCAAGAGTTTGAGACCAGGCTGGGCAACACAGTGAGACCCTGTCTTTACAAAAAATAAATTAGCCTGGCATAGTGACATATGCCTGTAATCCCAGCTACTCAGGAGGCTAAGACAGGAGGGCTGCTTCAGCCAGAAGGTTGAGGCTATAGTAAGCCATGATTGCACCACCACACTCCAGCCTGGGTGGCAGAGCGAGACTACATCTAAAAACAAAACAAAACAAAAAAAGAAAGAAAGGAAGAAAGAGAGAAATTACATCAAAAGAGAAATATGAGAATGTTAATAACAATACTATTTGTAAAACCCCAAACTGGAAATAACCCCCAAATCTACCAAGAGTTAAATGAACAAATAAGTTATGAAATATTCACTTAATAGGACGTGAATGAATGAACTGCTATATACAACAAACTGGATAATTCTCACAAACATAATTTTGAACAAAGAAGCCCATTACCAAAATGAATATATTCTAAGATTTTATCCAAATAAAGCTTAAAATCAGGAAAACTTGTCAATAGTAATACAAAATGGAACAGTAGTTACCCTTATAGAAAGGAGTTTTGACTGGGAAGAGACACAAGGAGGATTTCTTGAATACTAGGGATGGTCTATTTATTTCTCAGGGTGGAAATTAATCAAGCTATACACTTATATCTCTATATTTAACATATGTATATTAACTTCAACAAAATGTTTGCCTTAAAAATTTACACAGTCATTACACAAGTTTATCACATATCACATATAGTTTTAGAAAAGTATTCGAGAGTTTGCCAATACATTTTTCAAGACAGAAATCATTTAGGTCATGAATCCCTGAATATATAATTAATTCATTAAATCTGGATTAGTAATACAAGTTTTATAATGTTTAAATCCACCTAGAAATTTCAATTCACTATTATAAACAACTTCCAGATAAAAGTGGAAATTAAATCAGCTTTTACAGAAAATATAGAAAATGATACAGAACATCTTGAAGATGTGGCCAAAACTACACATATAGTAAAATTATTTTGATTTGTCTCGTAATTGTAAGAGAAAGATCAAAAATAAATGAACTAAGTTTTCAACTCAAGAATCTATAAGAACAATGAACAAAGTCTAATGCAAGTAGGAGGTAAACAATATTAAAAAGTAGAAATTATTAAATTTGGAAATAGAACATCATCGATAAATTGTCCCCTAAATTTTAAAAGCTAATAACAATTTTTTTAAAAAACACAGAGACAGAAAGAGAGAGAAAAAAGGATCCTGTGTTCCCTAGGCACTACTCTTCTCCCTCTGCTCCTCCCTAGTAAGAATAATGGCATTCAATCTGTGATCCAAATAAGGGCTGAGCCATGTCTCTAGAAATGCTCCCTAGATGGATTGGACATTATGTCGGTCCTGTTGATAATTGCTTATTTATGGAGACATATGTTATATCAGAATTCTGCTGCTCACATGACCTTAGATATCCAACAATTTAAACAGAGGAAACAGGTCTGTTCTGAATCCACTTCATATCAGTTATACGATTCAAGTCTAAATACTTGAATCAAGTGTTTGCGTAGCAGCTAAGTTAGATAAATACTGGCCGGGCGCAGTGGCTCACGCCTGTAATCCCAGCACTTTGGGAGGCCGAGGCGGGCGGATCACGAGGTCAGGAGATCGAGACCACCCTGGCTAACACGGTGAAACCCCGTCTCTACTAAAAATACAAAAAATTAGCCGGGCAAGGTGGCGGGCAAGGTGGCGGGCGCCTGTGGTCCCAGCTACTCGGGAGGCTGAGGCAGGAGAATGGCGTGAACCCCGGGGGTCGGAGCCTGCAGTGAGCCGAGATCACGCCACCGCACTCCAGCCTGGGCAACAGCGAGACTCCGTCTCAAAAAAAAAAAAAAAAAAAAAAAGATAAATACTTTGGTGGTGTTGAAAGAGCAGAGCAGTGAGTTTAGACCAGAGTCAGAGAACTTGGGACCATGACTTTTTCATTATTTATCTCTGATCTTGGACAGATCATTGTACTTATCATTGTATTTTATTATCCTACTTCCCTCTCAGGTATCTTTGAACACCGCCCCCCACCTGCCCACCCATGGAAAGTTGGGATGAACTGCCATTTGTGAGTAGAGGGAGGAGCAGACAGAGAAGAGTGGTGTCTAGGAAACACGGGATCCCTTTTTCTTTCTCTTTCTGTGTTTTTTAAAAAATATTGTTATTAGCTTTTAAAATTTAGCGGATAATTCATTGATTATGTTCTATTTCCAAATTTAATAATTTCTACTTGAACCGTCATAATAGAACAGCATACCATCTCTTCGTCAGATATTTATCAAATGTCCTTGTTCAGTGCCATGGAATACCTCCTTTGCAGGACTTTGTCAGAGACTGGTGACACGTTTTACCCACTGTTCACTTTTTCAAAAGCCCAACTTGGACAATCTCCAACAAAGACAGTCTCAATGACATGTTATCTATATACATCTCCAGGCATTTTAAGTGGATAATAGTTACAAGTCAGGTTATAGAAATATGACATACCTAGATCACACTAACTCAGCTTATTGCCCAGGAAAGAATCATGTTTACCATAATATTTGCAACTAATTTGGAGGTTCTGGCATATGTCTTAGACTCAAATCAGAAATAGCTCTAAGAAAATAACTTTTTAGGCCGGGCGGGGTGGCTCACGCCTGTAATCCCAGCACTTTGGGAGGCCGAGGCAGGTGGATGATGGAGACCATCCTGGCTAACATGATGAAACCCTGTCTCTACTAAAAATACAAAAAATTAGCCAGGCGTGGTGGCGGGCGCCTGTAATCCCAGCTACTCGGGAGGCTGAGGCAGGAGAATGGGGTGAACCCGGGAGGCGGAGCTTTCAGTGAGCCGAGATCATGCCACTGCACTCCAGCCTGGGTGACAGAGCAAGACTCCATCTCAAAAAAAAACAAAAAACAAAAAAAACAGAAAATAACTTTTTATTCATTTAGGGTTATTGTTGGGACATTTTCCATCATGCTATTTATATTAGTTCACTTCTACACTGCTATAAAGATACTACCTGAGACTGGGTAATTTAGAAAGAAAAGAAGTTTCACTGGCCAAGTGTGGTGACTCAAGCCCGTAATCCCAGCACTTTGGTAGGCAGGCAGATCACCTGAGGTCCAGAGTTCAAGACCAGCCTGACCAACATGGTGAAACCCTGTCTCTACTAGAAATACAAAAAACTAGCTAGGCATGGTGGCACATGCCTGTAATCCCAGCTACTCAGGAGGCTGAGGCAGGAGAATCACTTGAACCTGAGAGGGGAGGTTGCAGTGAGCTGAGATTGTGCCATTGCACTCCAGCCTGGGCAACAAGAGCAAAACTCCATTTAAAAAAAAAAAAAAAAGAGAGAGAGAAGCTTAATTGACTCATAGTTCCACATGGCTGGGGAGGCTTCAGAAAAATTACAATCATGGCAGAAGGTGAAGGGGAAGCAGAAACCTTCTTCAAAAGGTGGCAGGAAAGACAGTGAGTGAGGAAGCGCCACACGTTAAAACTATCACCTCTTGTGAGAACTCACTATCGCGAGAACAGCATGGGGGAAACCGCCTCCATGATCCAATCACCTCCACCAGGTCCCTCCCTCAACACGTGGGGATTACGATTCCAGATGAGATTTGGGTGGAGACACAGAGCCAAACCATATCACTATTCAATACCTCCTGCATGAAGTCCCACATGACAAATTCCTTTTGAAACTTAGCAAAACTTTGTCTTGAGGTATGGATATTTGACTTGTATGTCTTTCCATTAGATATTAAGTATTATGTAAAACAGGTTATTTCCCATTTTAATTGTGTTAGCCAGGGCCTTTTAAGTCAAATTCAGTGTCCAATGATGTGGTTAATACTCTGGCCTATTTATCTATTTTTGTTGGAGAATGAGTTTAATGTAGTGGCTAAGAATGAGCTCTACGGAATCACAGTGCCTGCACTCAAATTGGAGCTCAGCCACTTACCAGCTATATAACCTTTGACAATTTATATAGCTGCTCTAACCCTGAGTTTCTTTATCTGTAAAACTGGGATAACAATAACACCTACCTTATGGGATTTTGTGAAGATTAAATAAGCAAAACCACATAAAACACTTATTCTCAACACCTGGCACATTGTACTCGATATTTTTTTCTCCTTTCATATTTGTCCTTTAGTATAAGCTACTTCTAATTTATTTAAGTGCTGCATTTTAACAGCTAACATTTACTGAATGGACACTAACCACCAGCTATGGTTACAGTGTCTTCACTGCTCTACACTGAATCTCCACTAAGGGTAAGTTAATTAGTCATAAGAAATAATTTTATTAGCTGTTAGGTTTGCAGCAAAAAATTCCCTGCAAGAAAAAAGACCCAAAAAGTGAAATCCTATAAACCATGTAATTCTTATCATCTGATGGGTGGAAATCATAAAATTTGCTATCACATAAATTTGTGGGAAAAAGCAAAAGACATCATACATACTTGCTAAAGAATGTTAGGAATATTATTCTTCTCTGGTTTAATATGGATGAAAATACTATAAAATATGAGCGCAGAAATAGTCATTCTACATAAGTGAAAACAACCCTAACTCAACAAAACAGGAAAAATAAAGTTGTAAGGAACTGGATGAGCTTATCCAAAAAGGAAGAGAAAAGGTGAGGAAAGCACATTCTCCCCAATTTCTGGGGAGAGCACCAACACTTAAAAACATGATTGTGGGAGAATCATTTTTTATTTGTACAAACTTGAGGCCAAGGCATCAATGTTGACTGATCAGGAATCCTATGTTTGGTGAGAGTATGTATTTCCTTGCTGGTGGTCATGTATGTCAGGGTCCATAAACATAACACTTTAAGGCCTAATCGCTTTTGTAACAAGTATAACCCCATGGAATTCAAGTTCATTATTTTTCAGAAGACAATCCAAACTCTTTAGCATTCCACCCTTTCTTAATTTCAACAGCTTCATGGCTTTGGCAGATCCATTAGACACCAGTTAATGGAAATGCCTAAAAATCTCATTTCAAGAAGGTGGTCAGGCATAGTAAAAATGATCATCAAATTTATTCAAATTGCATTGCATGTCCATATATCACACTCATTATTTTATTTACTCAACTCTTATAATAGTAACAACTTACTATGTACTAGGCACCACTTTTAAGTGTTTCATATATATTATTAACTTTGACAATCATAAGCCTATAAAGCGTGACCATTATTATCTTTCGTTTTATGAATCAGGAAACCAAGGCACAGAGAGGTTAAACAACATTTCCAAATCACTCTCCTGCAAGGAGTAGGGCTAGGATTTGAAGCCAGGAAAACTAGGTCCAAAGTCCACACCGTCAACCACTACTCTCTACTGGCTTATGTGTGTTAGTGTTTGAGATGCAAAATGAAAACAGAAACAAATACAAAAATTGAACTTCAAAGTAACTGATATGTCTTTTTCTCTTTGTTTATCCATATGATTAACTCCTCATGTTTTCAAGCTCATCTAACGTAAATGCTGCTTTACCCTCAGAGAGAAATAATCTTTACTTCCTTTGTGTTCCCACAAAACTTGTACATTCTTCTAATCATAGCACTTTCCACAACTGTTCATAATTTTGGTTTGTCTCTTTCTTTCCCTACTGAGCATACGGTTTTTTTATTGTAGAAACTGTGAGTTCATGCTCCTAGTATCTAGCACGGAGGAACACAGGAAGGAGGGAGGGAGGGAGGGAAATAGGAGAAAGGAATGAGGGAAGGAATGAGGGAAGAAAAGGGGGAAGAGACGATGGATTTGATTCTTCTTTTCCCCATATTACACACTGTTCTTAAATATACATAGTATTCAGGAGTTCTTGCCATTTCTCCGTTTAGATGATTTATATTTGAAGAGGCTAATTCAGTGCTGTAAATTTAGAATCAATGCATGAAAACATTTGTTAAAGTGAAAGTGAGAGAGAGAGAGAGAGACAGAGAGACAGACAGGGACAGACAGGCACCGATCTGGAAGGAAGAGGAAGAAGAGAATAAAATAAGGGAACAGGCAAGGAGTTTTGAGGATACTTTGAAACTGCCTAGCCAAAGAAAGGAAAGATGGCTCCTTTTCTCCACTTTTGTCCAAAGGAGATACTTAGCTGATTAAAACAGGAACTGGTTCACTTCCAAGATACTGCATCGCTCTCTATTAACTTTTACCCTAGCTACAGATTGAGGTATGCAAACATTTCACTTGTTCAAATACCTCATGTCCTAGAGACAGACGTCAATTGCAATTAATTTCACCCTTTTGCTGACTACAGCTATGATCCCTCTGCCCTTCACCTGTCTTGCTCTTTTCTTTCCATTTGCAAATTTCACTGACCTAATCAACAAAACCATGCAATATAGCCTTAAATTTCCATTTTCTCTGTACTCACAAGCATCATCTCTTCTCCAAACAAAAATTCTGGCCATCTCTACTTCTAAACATCTTACCCAATGGTGCCAAGAAATTACTGTATTTTATTTCTCCTTCATCTAAAACATAGTCAGCTGCAGCAACCTGCAGCTGCCTCACCCACGATACTACTTGTGCATCTGTTTAATGTGCTGCCAAATTCTCTTCTAGCTGTATATTTAAGCAATATTTTCTACTTTGAGAGTTTTTTCAGCTGGGCCAAAGGTTTGTTTAACTTTCCTATAAATGTCATTCCAGTGGCTGAGATGGATTGGTTTGGAGGTACCCAGAGCCATTACCAGGCTGACCCAAGAGACCCAAGATTCTAGCAACAGAGCCCATGTCTTGGAGCTGGCAATACACAGCCTCTATGGATTTTACATAATGAAATGATGAAAGCTATTTAGTACTGCAGTATATTTCATGCATTAATCTAATAGCATTTTTAAAGCCAATTCCCTACTCTTGTCTCCAAAGAAAAGCCATCTGCACCAAACCAGAATAATTTATTAAAGACTTATGAAAAACCAGAGGTGTATTTTCTCTCCTTTATGATTTCACTTGGTTTTATTTTTTTCAGATCCATTTTCACCATATTTTTTCTATGTATGATTTTATTTTTCTGGTTTAATTGCCTCATGAACGTGACTTTAAAGTCCAAGAAACTGAGCTCTAAGAATTGAAAAAAAGAAAGCCCAACGTTTCCCTCTTTACCGTACTTCATACTAAAATGATGGGATAAAAAACATGGGTTTTAGAATTCAGCAACCTTCTTCTTAGATGAAGTCACTTAACCTTGATAAGACTTAGTTTTTTCATCTGTAAAATGAAAATGATAATACCTACTTTTCCAGGCTATGTGAGAATTAAATTCAATAATGAATATGTACAAAGTCTCTGGTGTCAGGCACATACGCAATTCTGTATCAATGAAAGCTGATACTGAAGAACACATGGGTCTCAGATAATTTTTGAAACTCTCTTCTCTCTGATTACTGCTTTAACATCTCAGAGAGTCATTAGGGAGGGGAGGAGAAAGGACGCAGGGCACCAAACATCACAGCAGTTTAGTAATATGATAGTTGCCCAGTCTGGAATAATTTATCCCTTCTGGACTGTCCAGGTGGTCACTCCAGCAGCAGGTCAGCTGGACTGCACTAGGGGAGCCTTGGCAAGGCAGATGGTGGGAGAGGGGAGAAAAGCTGGTGAATTGAGGAACAAGTTAGGCTTTTTCAATGAGGCTTCTCTTTCAACTAGCTATAGAACACTTCTTTAAGCTGGGTTAGAGCAGTATGTGGGTCTCCAAAGACTTTTTTTAAAAATATGTTTATTTTTTTTCACCTTAGTATAAAACTAACCTTAGTTTTCTAAATTCATTTTCACCATGTTTGGGGCTCTAGAATTTTCATTTAAAAAGTCATCAAAGTTTCAGCCTCTCCAATATCTGTTGCGTATATTTCTTAAATATCAGACAATTTAATTTAGAATATACTAAAAACAACAAAGATAGTTGAAGTTCATTCCCACCTGGTTTTACACTCATAGGCCATAGTATGTCAGGCATCTGACACTGAATTCCTCTAAGAAGGTGAAGTCAGTGTCTCCTCCTTACTGCACTCTGCTTATAATTGTGGTTATGTGTACCTTAATCATCTGACAGATGAAATGTATCTTGAAAGCAGGGCTCATTTCTAATTTACTTGATCAGCCTTCAATCTCTTTACAGTACCATGCAAAGTACAATGAATGCTTGAAATGAATTTTAATTACTCAGAACATGGAAGTGAGATGTCAGCCTGACCAAATTTACGTACTCTTATAACCATGTTGGCAATCTGTGCTCTACTTACGAAAAAATTGAGGAGCTATGAGGTTGCACCTGTTTCCCCCACTTAATTTCCTTACTTCTGCTATAAGCAAAAGCCAAAAAAAAATAATCCATTACCTCCATGACCTCACTTCTGCTAAGAGGAAGAAATCCAGTTTAACCTCTTCATTAAACATTCTAGCACCCAATGTAGTGCAGTGTATTAACCATAACCTTTGTGGGCAGACAGATCAGATTACAAAGGGGGCTCTGTGTGAACTTAGATTAGTGACAAAATCATCTAAGCTTTGGCTTTCTCATCTGAAACAGGAGAAAAGCAGCAATGCCTCCAGCACAAATTGGTGGCATTAAATATGTAAAACACACATGCATAAGGGATTCAATATGAGTTAGCTTTCCTTTCACTTTTTGTAAGGCTTTGGCAAATAAGTATGGGAAGTAATGTTCAAATTCTCTAGTAGTCAGAGAAATGTAAAATAAAACCACCCTTTAGGTCCATTATAAAATACCAAATGTTGGCAAGGAGTATTTAGACAGGAATCTTGTACGCTACCTGGGAGAGAGTAGACTGGAGCAGCCATTTGGGAAATCAACCTGTCAATCATTGTGAAATTGAGTTTGCATAGCTATGAACAACCTGACATCCCAACCCTCCTAACATGTCCCAGGGAAATTCTCATACAAGTCTACAAAGAAACTGAAATGAGAAGAATTATTGCAGTGTTGCTTATTATAGTAGGGAATTGAAGTTAAGCTGAGCGCCTATCACTGAATAAGTTGTAGTGGATGCCTTCTGTAGAGTTCAGTGCAAAACCATTGAAAGAAACAAACTAGATGTATGTACAGCACATAATCTATTGTAAGAAAAAGAAACTGACAGGTATCCTTTACATAAATGAAAGACACATGCAAAACAGCACTGATATTTTGCAAGGACGCATACAAATTCAAGGTCATGTATAAAAGACTTTAGAGCATGTGGCCACAGGGAGGAAATGGGAGCAGGCATTTCATTGTGAAGGGAGACAAATTTTTAGAAGTCCATTATACAGACCTGTGATGATGACAGTATGTCATGAACTGAGGGGGATGACAAATTCAAATCTCTGCACCTCGAGTTCAACAAACAAAAGTGGAAAAAAAAAGGAATAAAAAAGACGTGTATTGAGAGGGTGGGATTGTGGTTGTGTGTATACATATGTGTGTATGAGCTACTATATTCATGAACACTTTTCTAGGAATATACAAAACAAACTAAATGTTGGTGACTTTTGGAAAGAGGAATTGGAGATTAACAGAGAGGGAAAGAGGAACTTTTTGTTACTTTTGCATTGTTAGAATTTTTACCTTATGTCTATGTAACATCTATTTAAATATTTGGCTTTTTAAATTAACTTCTGCTCTCTACTCTTCCAATTTCACCTTCAATCATTTATTCCCACATTGGTATTGGAATCGTTCTAAAATGTGCATGTGATCCTATTAAGTTTCTACTTAAAAACCTTCTGGCAGCTCCCATTGCCCGTAAAACAACATCTAAACTCCTAGCATGGCATGAAAGGCCCTTTGCAGTCTGCTCAAAGCTTTCTAAACTTGAGCCAATCTAAGTCCATGAGACCTTTACTTTTGGAAAATCAGATACTCACCTGTTTTTATACTGCCAGGTACCATCACATTCTAAATTTTTGCTCATGCTTGTTCTCTGCCCAGAATGCTATCCCCTGATTTTACTGTCAGATGAATTCCTACATATCCATCAATGCCTACAACATATCTTCTCTTTCATGAATTTCTCTCTGGCTCCCTGATTTCTTGACCAGGCATTATGACCTGCTGCTCCCACATCTATTTCTCTGTCACACTTTTAACAAGCTTCAGCTAAAGCCAAGCCTCAATGACCTGGGGTTATTTGTTGCCATGTCTGTTTCCCTGGCTAGAAAGTAAGGTTGTGTTTTTCTCCAAATGTTGAAATCCCACTACCTTGCAAGGTAGAGTTCAATGCAAAACCATTGAAAGAAACCAACTAGATGTATATATACAGCACATAGTCTGTTGTAAGAAAAAGGGCCTGACACACACACAATGGATACAAAATAACTGTTTGTTGAATTACATTGGAAATTATCTCCTCAGGTTATGCCATTAAATGAACTGTAAAACCATCCACCTGAGCCAAAAATAGAGAAAAGCCAAGAGTTATATCCTAAGTTTAAATTTTAAAAGGCTTTGATGAGGCTCACACGTTTGGGGGAAAATATAAGTATAGACTCACTTATCCCTGCTCCTCTCCTCTAAATACAGTTAAACATTCTGTAAATAATCAAACAATAACAAAAGTCCTCTGAAAGATTGAAGCAGGGAGGCAGACTTCCTAGAGACCTCAGGACTTGAAGAATGATATGGGAGTGAGATCCCTGGGTTTTCTTTTTATCTGCCCTGTATCCCAGACTGGGGGCTAGAGAGGTCTTCCCAGACCTCCAACAGTCAGAGACCAGAAGAAGAGCCCAAAGAATGGGAAAAGGGGCAACTCAGCAGGGCAGAAATCTTTTTAACAAAACTAGTCCTATGCTAGGCAAGTACCTTGAATGACCACCTGTGCCCATGGCTACAGCACTGACAGAGACTGAGTCGGGAGTCTCATCTCCTGATTGTCACCTCACGATAGTGGATAGGCCAGGCTAAGCCCCTTGCTCCCATACTGGTAGTGCAAGTAGAAACCAGGCAGGGGATTTGACATCCCACTTCCAAACCCCCAAGAACAGCAGGAGACCAAGTGCAGCACCCCACTTTCTCTAACTTACTATTGGAGACAGACAGGAAAGGGTGGACTCCCAATCCCGCCCAGGAGTAGCAGGCAGCATCCATCACCCACCAGACGAAAGGGCTGGGTGAGGATCTTCGAGAAGAGACAGCTGGAGAAAGGATTCCTAAATCTGTATAGGAAGGCCTAATAAGTCAAACCTGCAACTCTCCAGAATTAACAAGCCAAAAAGTTTGAGAACCAAACTATGGCATGGAATTCCACTCAGATTTTCAGAATGGCCTCTAAGGAGCACAAATATGAAGTAGAACCAATTTGGACTGCAAGAGCTGTGAACACGTGTTATTGGTATTACACTCCACAAAAGCAGGACAGGACACATGTTCTAAACCTAGACAAAGTAACATTTGGCTAAAATAGCAGATAGAAAATACAAAGAACTAAGAAGATCACAATTTGACTGAGAAAAGACAATTAACAGATACCAAAACATTGATATACTGAAATTATCTAACAAAGATTTTAAAGTATCCATTGTAAAAATACTTCAATAAGCAGTTACAAATTATCTTGAAACAAAAAAGAGAAAATGTCAACAATAGACATTATAGTAAAAAAGGAACCAAATAGAAAGTACAGACCTGGAAAATATAATAACTGAATTTTTTAATTTACCAGAGGGACTCAGCCATAAATACTGTCATCATTGGCAAGGTAAAGCATCACTGAACTAGAGGACAGATCAATAGAATATATCCAATTGGAACAACAGAAAAGAGACTGATAGAAAATAATGAAACAGAGTTTCAGAGACCTGTCAGACAGTCACAAAAAAATTAACATTTATGTCATCAGAGTCACAGAACAACAGGGGAAAAAGTGTGGAGCTGAAAAATATTCACAGAACTAATGACTGAAGATTTCCCAAATTTATGATATACCTAAACCTACAAATTCAAGAAATTGAGAAAAATCTCAAACTACTTTCGCTCAAAGAAATTAGTACCAAGACATATCACAATCAAACTTCTAAAAATAAATACAAAGAAAAACCTTGAACGTAGCTGGAAAGAAGCAACACATGAGGGAGAACACTGATGTGAATGACTGTGGATTTTTAAGGTGAAACCATGAAGCCAAAAGGAATTGGCACATTTTTCAAATGCTAATATAAAAGAATGGCTAACTTTGAGCTCTATAGCCAACAAAATTATTCTTCAGCAATGAAGGAGAAATAAACACTTCTCAGATAAAAGAAAACTGTTGGGGAAAAGCTGAGTGTTGGGAGAAGCTGAGGCAGGTCTTACACGTCTGACATAATGTAAAAGAGTCTTGGAACATGTCCGGGGTCCAGGATCTAAAACCCCTTGTGGCCTCTGGAACACTAAGTTCTGTGCTAAAGGGTGGAAGGCTACCCTGACACACCATAATCTAAGCCCAGGGCATAAAACCCCTCGTGGCTTGGATAGAATCCAGGGCTCGTGGCTCTGGAACTTGTCTAGACTCGCTGGCTCCTTGCTCCTTGCTCTCCCAGGATTGAATGTATCTTGAGTTAGAAGAACCTGCTCTCCATTCATCTCAAGTAGCAGAGCAAATTCTAAACCATCGCAGCTGTAAATCATGTGCTTAGTGCAACACGTCCTTTTGACCTCCACATTCTCACCACGTGTTTCTCTGTTGGATTAACAATAAATAGCATGGGCTCCCAGAGCTTGGGGTCTTCACAGCCTCCACGATTGCGATGGCCCCCTGGTGCCCACCTTTCTCTCTCAAGCTGTCTTTTCTCAATCCTTTGACTCTGCCGGACTTTGTCACTCCCACGACCTGGTGTTGGGTCTGATCACCCCAACAGAAAACTAAGAAAATTTGTAGTCAGCAAACCTACCCTAAGAGAAGGGCTAAAGAAAATTCTCCAAACAGTATTTTAGGATAACAGAAAGAGACTTGGAAAAATTCAAAAAAGGAAAAGATATCAATGGAATGAGTAAAAATGGGGATAAATAAAACATGTCCTCCTTCCCCTCTTGAGTTTTTAAAGCTATTTTGATGGTTGGGAAAAATATAATATCTTCCAATGTGGTGCTCAACGTACTTATGGAAATACTCAAGGCAACTGTATTTTTAAAGGGAGGAGGGTAAAGTATGGAAACGAAAGTATGATTTCCATGCTTCACTCAAGGTGCTATTAGTAAAACTTTATTATAAGTAGGCAGTGATAAGTTACACATGTATATTGTAATATCTAGAACAACCACTAAGAAAACAATATCAAAAGACATATTCCAAAACACTCTTAATAAATCAAAATAGATTCTTAAACTCAAGAAAACCAAAGGAAGTCAAGAAAAGGGTATCAGAGAAATAAGTAGAGGGAACACACACAAAAATGAATAAAATGGCATGCTTACACCTTAGCATGTCAATAATTACTTTAAATGTAAATAATTTATTTTTATTTTTTATTTTTTATTTTATTGTATTTATTTTGTTTTTGAGCAGAGTCTCGCTCTGTCACCCAGGCTGGAGTGCAGTGGTACCATCTGAGCTCACTGCAACCTCTGCCTCCCAGGTTCAAGTGATTCTCCTGCCTCAGCATCCCAAGAAGCTGGGACTACAGGCGCCTGCTACCACACCCAGCTAATTTTTGTATTTTTAGTAGAGATGGGGTATCCTCATGTTGACCAGGCTGGTCTCGAACTCCTGACCTCATGTGATCCACCCGCCTTGGCCTCCTAAAGTGCTGGCATTACAGGCATGAGCCACCGCACCTGGCCCTAACTGTAAATAGTTTAAATGCACCAGTTACAAGACAGAGACTGTCAGAGTAAAAAGCATGCCCCGATTACATAATGTCTACAAGAAACTGACTTCAAACATAATGACACAAGCAGGTTGAAAGATAAAGGAGAGAAAAACATATCCCATATGACCATCAGTGAAAGAAACGGAGAGACTATATTAACAGCACATAAAATAGATTTCAGAGCAAAGAAAATTGCCAGAGACAAAAAGGAACATTATGCAATCATACAAAGGTCAATCTATATAGTATTCCTAACAGTGCATGCGTCAAACAGAGCATCAAAATACATGAAGCAGGCACTGATAGAACTGAAGTGAGCTGCGCGTGGTAGATCACACGATCACACCTGTAATCCTAGCACTTTAGGAAGCCGGGGCAGGCAAATCACCTGAGGTCAGGAGTTCCAGTCTAGTTCAGCCAACATGGAGAAACCTCATCTCTACCAAAAATACAAAAATTAGCTGGGCGTGGCAGCACACACCTGTAATCCCAGCTATTCAGGAGGCTGAGGCAGGAAAATCACTTGAATCCGGGAGGTAGATGTTGCAGTGAACCGAGATTGCACTACTGCACTCCAGCCTGGGTGACAGAGTGAAACTGTGTCTCCAAAAAAAATAAAATAAAAAAAAAACTGAAGTGAAAAAAACGACTTTGATGAAGGCTCTCAACTAATGATTGAGGATCAAATCCTAGAAAGAGTAGAGGAAACCAACAGCAATCTCTCACAAATTCCTCCTTGGAAGACAACCTTCTGTGTTAAGGGCAAAATGCTTTGTAAGGATTTACTAATCTCCTGGATCAAATTAAAAAAAAAAAAAAGAGTGGTTCCCCTAAATTAGAAGTATGTTCATAATGATAGAGCAAATAACCTCCTATGCCAGATATCAGTATGTCACAAAAAATTGTACTGTATTAATATTTAAATAGATGGATAAATGTTGATTGATAACCCAAGAGCACTGCCACTTTTAAAAAATAAATGAATGGGCATAAAAATGTTATGAAAACTTAGTCTCTGAGCTAGCATTCAAGCGCCTGGATCCTTATTCTTTTGTCTCAACCCATCCCTTTATCTGAACCGGCAGCCACCAGGAGCTACCTGTTGCAAAATAGTATTTTTCTTGGCTCCAGCCTCTCTTGGTTAGATTTGGCTTTTGACAATAGCTTTATTTGATGTATTGGTTACGGTTGCTATTGTTCATATAATCAAAATGAACTTCTACTTCTGGCTAAGATATGATAACAGGGACCAGATTTACTGTCTCACCTGAAAGAACATCAACAAGACCAAATATATAAAATGACAATTTTAAGAAAGTGTACATCAGGCAACAAAAGACAGTGTTGCCTGAGAGAAGAAGAACAAATCACATCAGACCTACAATTTCCCCAGGTTATTTCCTTGAGAGTCTCTGGACTCCAACACAGGGAAGGGAATCCAAGCAGAGGCCCCAGACTCAGTGAGTTAAGGAGACAGAACTAAATCTAAGGAGAGCAAGGCAATCAGACGTCTCAGGACAGCATATTAAAGAGGAGATGCTGCACAGAGTGACTTGGAGAACTGCAGAAGGTCCTGCTGGAATTAATGACATGCACAGCCATGAGAAAATGGCTGCTGGCCTGGAGAAACAACCCTCTGAAGGACTACTGAAAGCTGTACCTAGTGGTCACACAGGTCTAGAGATCGTTTCTGTTGTCATGAGATAGATTGGAAAACTTTATGTTTTATGGAGTGTTGGGTGGAACACTCAGAATCATTTTGCCTCAGGAGTGGGAAAAAGTACTGCCCTGATCCCACCTAACAAATCTTAAAAGCCAGATTCCAAATGATTAAAGTGTTTCCAAATAACTGCATGCTAAATCAAAAGTAAAGAATATTCACAGTAATACAAAAATATCCAGCAAAAAAGAAAGGAAAAATTCACAATGTTGGCACCCAATCAAAGGTCATTAGTCATGAAGAAGGCCAAAAAATATGACTCATATTGAGATGGCTAATAAGCTTGCCCCTCCCCGTCTCACCACTCATAACCATGGCAACTGACATTTACTGTTATCCAAAATTAACAAAATTGGTGTCTACAAGTTATGACTTCAATATTTTGTTTTTTTTATGATCTCTTTAGGAAACAGTGCTGAAGCCATTCACAGTCTTGCATTGCATAACAACATTTCAGTCAACAATGAATCTTATATACAGCTGTGAACCCATAAGATTATAATGAAGCTAAAAATTTCCAATGGCCTAGTGATGTAACTGTAGTGACTTCGTAGCTGTCGTGATGTTACAGTGCAATGCATTATTCATGTGCTTATGGTGATTCTGTTGTAAACAAACCTGCTGCATGCTGCCAGTAGTTTAAAAAGTTAAAAGAATAACAAATTCTAAAAATAGAAAAAAGCTTATACAATAAGGATATTAAAAAAGAAAATATTTTTGTACAACTGTACAATATGTTTGTGTTTTTAGCTGTATTATTACAAAAGAGTCAAAAGGTTTTAAAAAAACTATGAAGTAAATAAGTCACAGTAAGCTAAGGTTAATTTATTATTGAACAAAGAAAAAATATTTTTATACATTTAGTGTAGCCTAAGTGTAGTGTTTATAAAGTCTATAGTAGCATACGGCAATGTCTTAAGCCTTCACATTAACTCATCACTCACTCATAGACTCACCCAGAGCAACTTCTAGTCCTTCAGGCTCCATCCATGGTAGATGCCCTATACAGATGTACCAAATTTTTACCTTTTATATCTTATTTTTTACTATACCTTTTCTATGTTTAGATATGTTTAGATAACACAAATACCATCATTTTACAATTACCTATAGTATTCAATATAGTAGCCTGCTATACAGGTTTGTAGCCTAGGATCAATAGGCTATATGCCACATAGCCTAAGTGTATAGTAGGCTATATCATCTAGGTTTGTGAAAGTACACTTTATGATGTTCATACAATGATCAACTCGCCTAACAATGCATTTCTCAGAATGTATCCCCATCATGACTGTACTTCATAAGTGGTTGTAAGACTTACATTTTTCTGGTAGCAAGACCCCAACATTTCCTCAAGGTCAATGGTGGCTGTCAATTTAACCTCTACTTCAGCGTTTTAAAAAAAAATGCCAACACATATTTCCCCACCACTGGATAGAAGGTCAAAGTCTTATTCTTGTCAACTCCTAATCAGAAGATCTCAGCTTTGAGAGGCAAAAATTACAATACACTTGAGTGGTTCTGAGGCAGCAGCTTGTATTTGAAGAACCCCTGTAGGTAAGCACAAATTGAACAAGGAGAAATGAAATCTGTTCATGATTATGCTTACCTTGTCCAGCTATTGAGAATGGCCAAGAGGAAAGTCAATGCTGACCCTGTGTTCTGAAGACTGATAGTGTCAATAATCTGATTACCTCCTGCAAAAATTGTTTTTGCTGAAACAAGCTCTCAAGAATATGCAGAAAGGAGATCTTAGGTACTGCATTAGCTGAATGACTTGAAAGTACTCTATGACGATTTAATTTACCTCTTTGATTATGACATAAGATGTCAGCTTTCACTCTCCCTCTCCATGACCTTGAGCAAATCATGAACAATCTTTGAGTTTGTGTGAATAGAGGCAGAGCTGGAATACAATCTATTTTCCATGATATCCCTCAGAGAGAAAAAAATAAGATTGTGTATTCAGAGCTTTCCTTTGCCAAAAAGACCTCTGACAGATATATAATACATTATTGTTCTTGGAACCAACTGCAGCCTGCTGCCTTGTAAACGAAAGTGCTCAATCAATACTGTTGGTTGATAGATTGGTTCACCAACTGAAGGTGTCCATGTGAGAAATCTACACTAGAAAACAGCCCCCATTAAAACAGATTCAGCAGAACCTCCACCAAGTGTGCAGATGTAAATGTCTCCTCTCTTCTGAGTCAAGAGAGACATTGCAGGGACAAAGTAAGACATAGAGCAACAGTATGTCGAAAACCCAAGTCATCCTGGCAAAATAAGTAAATCCAGTGACATAAAAGGACAACAGAAACTAGTGGCATTAACAAATATTTATAAAGGGCAAAGTTCCATTTACAGGCACAGCTGGTTTTGTTGTGCTTTCCTTTGTAGCACTTTGCAGATATTGCTTTTACAAATTAAAGGTTTGTGGCAACCCTACAGCCAGCAAGTCTTTCAGCACCATCTCTCCAACAACGTGTGCTCACTTCATGCCTCCGTGTTATATTTTGGTAATTCTTGCAATATTTCAGCATTTTTGTTATGATTTCCTCTGTTATGGTAGTCTGTGATCAATAATTTTTGATATTACTATTGTATCTGCTTTAAGGCAGTATGAACTGTGCCCGTATAAGATGGCAAACTTAATAAATGCTATGTGTGTAAGCTCTGACTGCTCCACTGATGAGCTGTTTCCCCATCTCTCTCCCTCTCCTCAGGCCTCCCTATTTTCTGAGACACACCAATATTAAAATTAGACCAATTAATTACCCCTACAGTGGCACCTAAGAGTTCGAGTGAAAGGAAGAGTGAGTCCCTCACTTTAATCAAAAGCTAGAAATGGGCAAGGTATGGTGGCTCAAGCCTGTAGTCCCTGCACTTTGGGAGGTAGAGGGGGGAAGATCATTTGAGGAAGGAGTTTGAGACCAGCCTGGGCAACACACGAGACTCTGTCCCTATAAAAAATTAGAAATCAGCTGGGCATGGCGGTACATGCCTGTAGTCCCAGCTACTCAGGAGGCAGAGGTGGGGAGGCTCCCTTGAACCCAGGAGGTTGAGGCGGCTGTGAGCCGTGATTGTGCCATTCCACTCCAGCCTGGGCAACAGTACAAAATCCTGTCTTTAAAAAAAAAAAAAAAGCCAGAAATGGTTAAGCTTAGTTGAGAAGGCATGTCAATAGCCAAAGTAGGCCAAAAGCTAGGCTTTTTACACCAAAGAGTTAGCCAAATTGTGAATGCAAAGGCACAGCTCTTGAAGAAAATTAAATGTGCTACTCCAGCGAACACATGAATGATAAGAAAGCAAAACAGCCTGTTGCTGATATAAAGAAAGTTTTGGTGGTCTGGATAGAAGATCAAACCAGCCAAAAAAATTTTTTAAGCCAAAGTGTAAACCAGAGCAAAGTCCTAACTCTTTTCAATTCTGTTAAGTCTGAGAAAGGTAAAGGAGCTGCAAAAGAAAAGTTTGAAGCTAACAGAGGTTTGTGCATGAGTTCTAAGGAAACGAGCCATCTCTGTAACATAAAAGTTCAAGTTGAAGCAGCAAATGCTGATATAGAAGCTGCAGCAGGTTATGCAGAAGATCTAGCTGAGATCATTGATGAAGGGGGCCACATTAAATGACCAATTTTCAATACAGACAAAACAGCCTTCCATTGGAAGAAGATGCCATCTAGGACTTTCACAGCTAGAGAGAAGTCGAGGCCTGGCTTCAAAGTTTTCAAGGACAGGCTGACTTTTGTTAGGGGCTAATACAGCTGGTGAATTCAAATTGAAACCAATGCTCATTTATCATTCTGAAAATCCTAGGTTCCTTAAGAATGCTGCTAAATCTATTCTGGCTATGCTGTTATAATCGTAAAACAAAGTGTGGATGGCAGCCCATCAGTTTGTGGCATGGTTTACTGAATATTTTTGGCCCACTGTTGAGACTTACTCCTCAGGAAAAAAAAATAATAATTTTTTTTTCAAACTATGACTGCTCATTGATAATGCATCTAGGTACCAAAGAGCTCTGATGGAGATGTACAAGCAGATTAATGTTTTCACACCTGCTAACACAGTATCCACAAATCTACAGTATCTACAACCCATGGATTAAGGAGTAATTGTGATTTTCAAGTCTTATTATTTGTGATTCCTGTGATGGATCTGAGCAAAATCAATTGAAAACCTTCTGGAAAGGATTTACCATTCTAGATGCCATTAAGAACTTTCATCATTCATGGGAGGAGGTGAAAATATCTACATGAACAGGAGTTTGGAAGAAGTTGATTCCAACCCTCACGAGTGACTCTGAGGGGTTCAAGATTTCTGTGAAGGAAGTAGCTGCAGATGTGGTGGAAACCGCAAGAAAACTAGAATTAAAAGTGGAAGCTGAAGATATGATTGAATTGCTGCAATGTCATGATAAAACTTGGAAAGATGAGAAGTTGCTTCCTATGGATGAGCAAAGAAAGTGATTTCTTGAGATGGAATCTACTCCTGGTAAAGCTGCTGTGAACATTATTGGAATGACGTCAAAGGGTTTAGAATATTACATAAACGTAGTTGATAAAGCAGCTGCAGGGTTTGAGAGGACTGACTTTAATTTGAAAGAAGTTCTACTATAGATAAAATGTTATCAAACAGCATTACATGATACAGAGAAACCTTTCATAAAATAAACAGTTTGTCAATGTAGCATACTTCATTGTTGTATAGAGGTTCTAAGATACTGCTATACCTTCTAACCTTCAGCAATCACAACCCTAATCAGTCAGCTGCCATCAACATTGAGGCAAGACCCTCCATCAGCAACACATTTACAATTTGCTGAAGTCTCAGGTGACTACTAGCATTTTTTAAGCAATCAGGTATATTTTAGTTAAGGTATGTACTTTAACTTTTTAGACTAATGCTATTGCACACTTAATAGACTACAGTATAGTATAAACATAAGTTTTATATGCACCAGGAAAGCAAAGGTTTTTTTTATTTTGTAAAATTTCTACTATTTGTAATTAACAGATAAAGTTGTATGTATTTATCATGTGTAATGTGATTTATTGAAGTATATATACATTGTAGAATGACTAAATCTAGATTTCACATGACTCACTTTATTGTGATAGCCTCTTCGTTGTGGTGCTCTGGAAATGAACCCACAATGTCTCCAATGTATGCCTGTACTAGGAAGAATTCAGGACTCCAATAAAAGATACCATGTAAGTGGAATATTTCTGTGATCTAATTCACCTAAACTCATAGGAATCATTACCCACTTAGCATATGGTAGTTTGCTTTAATAGTTCTGTTTGTTCTAGAAAAATATAATACAGAATTTTGCTAGACTCAGAGCCTAAGAGTTTCAGCAAAACACCATCCTTCCTTTCCATGTATGTCTCTTGTGAGCCGTAGTTCATTAAGCCCAATGTAATAAGGAAGCTATAGACCTGATCATTTTAAAAGTTTGAATGAGAGTTTTAGAAACTATTCTCTAGGTTATATTGTTATCCCCACCAGAGTCAGAGAAGCTTGTTTGGTTACACTGTCATGATACCTACATTGCAATGTTTTAGGACCACCTGCATCCCAAAAATCTCTCTCTCCCACCTGTACACATTCTTCTACAATCCTGTCTGTCCCTGACACAATTAGTCACATTTCTCAGGACCTTTGGGAGGTACATATATTAATATTTCCAATAATATTAGTTGCATGATTTAAAAGGAACTACACAGTGAGAGCTAAAGTCAGCAGAAATCATTTTCTTGGATTAACTTAGAACTTCCTTTTATTGTTTAGCAGACAGGAGCTTGGAAATAATGAGAAGAAAGATTCAGCAAGAATGAGAGTGGAAAATCAGCTTGTGGTTTTGAGCATATCATGTGAAAAGGACAGTATTCTAAAAAGACACGGAGGGAGAAATGAATTAGAAGCAAAAACAGACAAATTCCATTTTCGCTTTACAACCTTCACTAAGATTTAAGTGCATTTAAATGTTTGTAAATATAATATGATTTAGATAACAGAGAACTGGAGGATCACAGAGTGTATGTTTGGAAAAGATTTTCCATTATGATTTGAATTATTATTAGATGAGATAGCCCCTTAGCCAAGAAAGAAGTACCCTATTACTGTAAATACAGGCTTCTCAGAAACACAAGCATGCTCAGGCTGTCCTCTGGCCACCAGAGGCAATGGCAGCAGAAACCTGAAGGACTGTTTGCAAGTGGAACAGATGCTTCTTGCCAAAAACGATTGAAATCCTCCAAGATGAGGATAGACCCAGAGGCTGACCTTGTAGTATAGGAGATAAAGAATGGAGTGATGCCACTCAAGTGGGGAGAAAGCTCTCAGGCAGCCTGACTTTGATAAATGATTTTAACTGTGATTCCAAAACAACAGGAATGCATTAAGTGAGCGCTGGCAGCATCTAGGGACAAGCAACGCTGCACTTGTATTAATCAATCCATCCCAGTCGACTGCCGATGTGATTCATAGGCAGTGCACAGCATCATAGAAAAGCGGCCTGATGTTGTGGAAAAGACATGCTGCAAAAAGTCAGGAGCACCAGGAGGCGCAGGCAAATATTACTGAACACCTGCTGTTTTCCAGATACCATGCTCAGCACTTTACCAGCAGAATTTTACTGAGTCCTCCCAGAACCTTCTGTCATAGGCTTTGGTGTGCTGGAGCCAGCTCGTACCAGCTAATGAAGGCATCTGTTTATTGTTTGCATTTCTTCCCAGGTCCATGTGTAATGATGTCACACCGGTAGCTTGAACTGCATTTTGCATTCAAAGGCTTTAATCTTGTTATGATGGAAACCTCGATGGAAAGGAAGGAAAGAAGTCTGTGTCCTAGAACAATCATGTGAATGGAGTGCTTAATCCTTCCGTGCCTTCTATCATCTTGTGATCATAGGCATCCCTCTAGATAAGGGAGGCTTTGCTGAAGACCCCTTAATAGGTATGACAGCCTGACAAAGACTGCAATACTTCTGAGTGATAAGCAAGAAAATAATACAGATATAAAGATGTAGAAACACCATCCACCTTGTACAATCATTTGTATTTGTCAATGCTTACTTTTAACACATTTTCATATGATACACAATCAAATGTCACCATTCAATGCTTTAGTGCTTGGGAGTTCAGCCCTATCCCAGAGCAGATGAAAGGAGTCTTTGATACTTGGAAGCCTCATTTTCATCCTGATTCTTTGTTCTCTTCATCCTTTCTTATTTTGTGAATGCCCTGCTTCCCCGATCTGATCTGATTTTCTTCTCTATTTCATCTCAGTAGAACACCATGAGTCCCTATTTTATCAGAGTGTACTCTTGCTTACCAGAGTACCCGTTAACCCAATCTGAGTATCTTTACTTTCAAGAGCATTATTAATAGTTCTTTATCTCTGATTGCACAAGTAATGCGTGTTCTTCATCTTTTAAAACCATAGAGAAGCAAACAAGAGGATAAAAAGCTATCTGTATCCTCATTATTGCAAAAGATTATCACTGTCAATAATCTACAATATTCTATATTGGGTCTGCATTTTTTTCCTAACTTGGCAAATTTTTAGATCAAAAGTTTAAACCATTGATTTTCTATCAGTGATGATTTTTCCTTCCTTCTACCAAAAGATATTTGACAAAGTCTGGAGGCATTTTTGGTTGCCACAGCTTGGAGGGGGATGCTACTAGCATCTAGTGGATGGAGGCCATGGATGCGTGTAAATGGACTAAAATGCTCAGAATAGTCCCCAAAGCACGGAATTATCCAGTCTAAAATATTGATAGTATCAGGATTGAGAAAGTTTGGTGTCTAACACAAAGCCTAACACATCCTAGACTTTCCAACAACACGTATTGTATTTCTGATTCCTCTAATACCTTCGGTCAATATTCTGGTTTCTCCTTTGTCTGTCTACCTCTTGGAGCCCAACAATTATAATTCACCCATAGAATTGTCAGGCAATCGTGAACACACACTAGTGAAAGAAGAACTAGATTCCTCTCTGTCTCTCCTCCAGTCCTGTGTTGTTCCTCTCCAGATCTGCTTAGAACTACGTTGTTTTTTCATTTTCTTTTAGTTGTGACTTTTTTTCTCTGTGTGTGTGTGTGTGTGTCTCACACTCATTTTTGTACCCAAGTACTTTGAATTGATCATTTCCACATTTTATTATGGGCTTGGTTAGGAACTCTTCACATTCTATGAAAGGTTTAGTCTTCAAGATAAATTAACAAAAAGTAGCCTAAGGGGACAGGAGGGGGTGCTCCAGGGGGCTGTGGGCTCCTAGGATAATAGAGAAGAAGGAGAGGGCAGTGAGACAGTCAGGGAAGTCAAGACAGGCTCCCCCAGCTCAGGTAGACCCAGAAGTATAGCATGCATGCATCCTAGGGCCCTGAAACAAACTCCAAGAATCCAGTGTCTAAAAGACTTTTCCCCCTTATCAAATGCCTGGAAGGACAGGGTCATAGTTCTCTGTCATTTCCAAGAGCCTGAGATATTGTGGGACTTTCAGAGATATTATGCATATGGTAGAGTTTACATTTGTATAGGTGGTTTCCTTTTAGTGAGGTATCTTTCATCGTGAATATAAAATGTTTCTAAGATCTGGATGCTGCGTAACTACGGGGTTTTGTTGCACAGATATTTGAGCCAAAGAAAGTCCTTTTCTATCATATTCCCCTATCCCACTACAAACATCCTGGGTACCAAAGGCATAACTCTTCACCAAGAAGTATGTTTCCAATAATAAATGTGCTGAATAGTTAAAATTTCATTATCACTATGGCTAATATTCATAGAGTTTTGTAGACTGTAAAGCATTTCCACAGTTTATGTTACTTGTTTCTCACAATTGTGTGACGTATTTGGGTTACTTGATTTTACATTAGAATTGATGTACATTTCCCTCTTCGCCACTTAGTATCTATTTGGCTTTGGGCAAGCCACTTAGCTTCTCTGAACTTGTTTTCTCATCTGTAAAATTATTCTTGTTTTATTTGGTTCTAGTGAGATTAAAATAAGAAAATGTATTACGGCAAAATTTTTGTCAGCAATAAAGCATATTACCAACACAAGCAACTATTTTGCAGATGGAGAGACTGAAGCTGGAAAAGACTGGTAATGTTTTGAATGTTATATACCTAGTAAGTCCTCCATCTCTGATATTAGTATACAGATGGTGCCCAACTTAATGATGGCTTGATTTACAATATTTTGACCTGATAATGGGTTTATTGAGGTATCAAATGCATTTTTAACTTACAATGGTTTTGACTCACGATGGATTTATGGGGACGTAACTCCACTGTAAGTCAAGCAGCATCTGCGTTCTGATACCGCATTCAGCTCTCATTTCACTAGGTGCTCTCAAAAGCTCCTGTCATTGCTCCAGGTGATCTTAAAACTTAGCAACTCCATAATTTATATTCTACATTCTGCTTAGGTTTTAACACAATAGAACTGATGCCTGATGCAGTGATGGCCACAAAGGCTGTAAGTGCTGAATAAATACTCTGCCTGCTTGAGTGATTGCCTTAAATTAATAATGAAATAAAATACACATTCCCACCAGTCTTAAATGATAATTCCTTAGCAAGAGTAATCACTGCATAATGGATACAAAGTGGGGTTCTAAAAGCAGATAATCCCAGGTTTAAAACCAAGCCCTGACCTTCATAAATTGTGCAACTCTGAACAACTTCCTTGACATCTATGAACCTTTAGTTCTGAATCTGTTAAATGAGGAAAGTGACATTTCATAAAATCTCTAAGAATTAAAAACATGTATCAAAAGAGTACTATGTCTGGCATATTATGTGCACTTATTAAATGTTACTTATTTCTATTATTTGACACCTAGTGTCTTCTTTTCTGATCTATTGAGCTCATGTTATTTCAAGGAAGACTATTTGAAATTATAAGAGAAATACTCATTCCTCTTGCTAACGACAAAGATTTGTTTAGGAGGCAGGAGGGAGACGTAAAATTGGAAGCAAATTTCCCCTTGAATTGGTGGCTCAAAGGGATGCGTTTCTTTGCAAGGATTTTTTTTAAATATACCGAAGTTGATTTTTTCCCTATGAGATCTATTAGTGAGCAAATAGAATTCTTCCTCCTAGTCCAGTTCAATATAGACATCCGTTGCAACATGCCCTGATTACAAACACACTTGCCTCTAAGATAGGAAACATTTGTCTTGTTCAAAAACCAAGAGAAAAAGGAGAGTTCTTAACATAGAAATAATTAATGGGGAACCATGGAATTGGCCAGGGCCAGAAGATTTTTGGAAGAACAACTATGAGTTTTATTTTTAACTACTAGGGCTGAAAACCAGAGGCTGAAAAAATCACACCCCCCTACTGCTCTTAAGTAATGAAAACGTCCTCCTGTTTAATTCCTTTCTGTCACTTACTCCCAAGGGACTCCACCTCCAAACCTGCAGTGCAAGAGTAATTTCCTGTTAGAATCCATCCGAAAAAAAAAAATGTTCTGTTGCTGGATTGTGTTTTGCCTGCTACAGCGTGGGGGCTTGTTTTCATGCCAGGTCTCAGCAAACACCTGAAGAGACAAGTGTATTTTGGAGGAGCTGACATCCCAAGATATCAAGCTGTAAGCTCTTTCCTCCACCAGTCTTCGCACATCGTGAGAATAAAGTCAGCCAAGGACTCAAAATAAACTTTCTAAACACTCTTTTCTCATTGCTGTCCCTGCTGTGGTGCTCTATTCCTCAGCCACCTGACCTTCTTGTTCAAAGCTTCCAATCAATTCCCCAGCTAAGTGCTGCCTTTCTGGAATTGAGAACACTGCTGAAATTTCAAAGATTGACATTTTTGAACACCTGGGTGAGAACCTCCTGGTGAGATAAGGCAGAGAAATAATAGAGTGGGCTCGTCAACATACTGAAAACCTTCAGCATTCAGGAGATGGATACACAATGATTTAAAGGGAATAAGAGCTTAATACTTGCAGCCAACATTCTTAACACCAATCCAAATATATCACACATTCTTTAATTGTGATGTGCCCAGGTAGACTGAAATTTTCTCAGTGTCCAAAGATTTTATGCTCTTCTGCCTTCATAACCAGAGACAGGCGATCCTCAGTTCTGGTTGAGACTTCAAGACAGAAAATGTTTAATGGCAAAGTAAATATTTTTGGAGTTTTACTAAAGTTTATGTCACAGAAGTCCTGAAAGGGAGTTTCTACCACAGGGAGAAAAAAATAGGGTAGGCCTCTAGGAATCCCAATTGCATGAGAAACAAAGGAACCTCCTTGCAAAAAGAGAGGTGAGAAATTCAAGTCACATACTCACAAGTGTCAGAAGCAATTTTCTCCTGACCTCATGGCATGTGAAGTATTTTATTATGGTGGACAAGAGAAGAGATTGATACCAGCACCCAGTGGGAAACTGGGAAAACTGACCGGGCAGCAGGAGCATTTCCTTCCTGAAGGGAACAGCAACATACATGTGTGTAACCAAGAGACTGGGGAAAAGGAAAAATCAGCATAAGTAAAACTCAATGAGCAAGATGGAGTCCACTCAAAGACAACCCAGGAAAACAATAACTAAATTGTAAGGCAGGAGCCATTCTCAGCAGGTAAAATAAGCCCATTTAAGGTGGGACAAGGGAGATGTGAAGCCAAACAGAGCCCTACAGAAAAGAACAGGTAAACATAAGGTGAGAAGGCCATGACTTAGTCAACTCTCAGGCATTCAAAATGAGGCTACATTTTCCAAAGGTAACCACAGAAGGGCCAGGCAACAGGTAGCTGAGTTGAGGACCATTCAAACAAATTAACCCACACACGGTGTGGGCAGATTCATTAGGTAAGTTTCAGGATTCACGTGGGCACCGAATTCAAAATTCATCATTAAGTCAATGGCACTAGGAGTGCTGGGAATTAATGCTGCAAGAATGAAAGGAACTGGGCTAATAAGGTTAGTTCTAGCTAATATTCGCTAGAGAATGGTTTTCAATTGTACCATCAGGTTTGATTCTCATTGAGCCTGGTCCTGAGTAGGCCTGAATTTGCAGTAGCGAAATGCCTTACATTAACCATTTTATCTACCCTCTAGGAAACCGTCATCACAGTAGCAGATGGTGGAGTGATTTTCATTATTTTTCACAATTCCACTGAAGATTTTCAGGTAAGATGACAACTAATGACATTTATAAAATGATAACTATGACATTTATAAAACGGCCACAGCATGTCCACCTTTGAAAATTGTTGTGAAAATTAAACATAATAATTCCTGTATGGTTTATAGCTATGGTGTCTGACGATACTATGTACTCATTACACAGTAGCTATAATAATTATAATAATTATTATGAAGCACAGCATCTTTCTCCCTCTTAACAAACAATTAAAATGCCCAAAGAAATATAAAAATAGGCCAGGTATGGTGGCTCATGCCTGTAATCTCAGCACTTTGGGAGGCCAAGGCGGGCTGATCACTTGAGGTCAGGAGTTCAAGATCAATCTGCCCAAAATGGTGAAAACCGTCTCTACTAAAAATACAAAAAAATTAGCTGGGCATGGTCGCATGTGCCTGTAATCCAAACTACTTGGGAGGCTGAGGCAGGAGAATCAGCTGAACCCGGGAGGCAGAGGTTGCAGTGAACCGAGATCATGCCATTGCACTCCAGCCTGAGTGACAGAGCAAGACTCTGTCCCACAAAAAAGAGAAATATAAAAATATAGAGGGCTGGGCGTGGTGGCTCACACCTGTAATCCCAGCAGTTTGGGAGGCCGAGGCTGGCGGATCACAAGGTCAGGAGTTAGAGACCATCCTGGCTAATGCAGTGAAACCCCGTCTCTACTAAAAATACAAAAAATCAGCCGGGTGTAGTGGCGGGTACCCGTAGTCCCAGCTACTTGGGAGGCTGAGGCAGGAGAATGGCGTGAACCCAGGAGGTGGAGCTTGCAGTGAGCCGAGATTGCACCACTGCACTCCAGCCTGGGCAACAGAGCGAGACTCCGTCTCAAGAAAAAAAAAAAGAAAAAGAAAAAAAAGAAAAACCCAGCATCCACAATGAAAATAAGCAAAAGTTCAATCAAGTAGGTAGATATTCTAGTTGTGTTGCAAACAACTAACTCACAAAGTTCATTACAGAGAAAGCGGGATGATGCCTCAGGTGGTAGACAGGACAGACATGCAAAATGTCATAAATGTTCAAATTTGAAGAAAAAAAAACTAAAGACAAATGAAGGTTTTCAAATGAGGAGCAAATTCCACTTAACATCATTTTCACCACCGCTGAACAATAGCACACAAAAGCAATTGTTCTAGGAGAACTAGGGGAACATCAGCAGGTGATGAGGCTTCTGCAGCAGTAACTCCTAAGAGTCTGTTCACAGCCACGCATTGCCATGATTCTCAAGTCCAGCTACGTGACAGAAGCATTTAGGACCTTTAAAAAATATTCATGCCTCATTATTTTTTCCCAGACATTCTGATTTAATTCTTGCAAGTGAGTTTGGGAATTGTTGAACTGTAACTGTAGGCCAAGATGAAGGAAAACCTAGAAGAAGGTTGGCTTCTAACTCAACAGCTTCATTATCACAGGAGAGAAACTCTGCAGTTCAACCACGATCTTGGTCCCTCCTCTCCACTCCCTTGGGCAGCTGGATCATTGAATCACTGAATGCAGCCTTCCATGGAGCAGAGTGTGAGGGGATCCAGCAACCCAACACCAACTCAGTGATAAGGCACCAGTCCAGCCACCCTGCAGTAAGCCAAGTATCAAGCCGGGAGAAAGCTCTCCTGAAACAAAGACAAATGAACAGAGCAAACACAGCAAAGCACATGAAAAAATTCTGCATCATAAATGGAGAAAATAGTATACTCAAGAGAATAAGAAAAATAACTATTTTTGAAAAGGAGAAAAATGACAATTTTACATCTATTTTGCACTACCAATAAAATTTCAAGACAAGGAGAATTTTATAAGACATAATGATCAGGAGTTAAGACAGAATAAGGTGGTGGAAAAGAAGTTTTAAGAATTAACTGTACAGAAATGGATTGTATCATTGCTTCAGTTCTGTGCTGTCCTTAATATTTATTTAAGCAAATGCATTAAATTAAAAGGAGGTTGCATTCTCGAAATGCAAGACATCAGAAAATACACCACCTGAGGTTCTTTCCAAAAGGGGAGAAACAAAGAAAAAAGGCAAAGTCTCCAAAAACAGTCCTGCCAGTCAAAAGAGACCCATATTTATAAGTGGTATAAAATTCTAGACTGTACTAACAAAAATGAGGAAATGAGAGGGAAAAAGCTAGAAGGAAATGAAATCATACCAGTATTTTCATATTACATAGGGAAGAACCTAGGTATTGCTTGTGTTGATATTAAGTATTAAAGGAATAGATATACTAAAAATGTATGTATACTTTTTATAAAATTACTAAAAAATAGTACAAAGCATATTTTTAATGAAAGAACAAGAAATCACACAAAAATATTAAAATTGGTGACACAAATAAAACTAAACATATTAAGTATATGATTCCCCCAATCCTATTAACTGATGATGGGGTTATAAGTATATATATGCTTGCCTATAACAGACACATCTCAAATAAAGTGACAAAGATAACAGTAGTAAAGGAATGAACAAAGATATACAAAACAATAAAAAAGAAAATGGAAGAAAGGTAGAGTATTAATGTAAGGCAGAATTCAAAGCAAAAAAGCATTACAAGACATAAACAGTGCAATTATGTCTTTGATAACAAATATAATCCAAAATGAGGACATATATCAGTCATAGATGTTTACACATCAAATTACACAGCATTAAATCAAAACAAAAATCATTAGAAACACATAGAGAAATAGAGAACTAAAAAAGGTATGGGAGACTTCAAAGGAATAGAAATCATTCTATTACAAAGATACATGCACATGTATGTTCATCGCAGCACTATTCACAATAATAGTAAAGACATGGAATCAACCCAAACGCCCATCAATTATAGACTGGATAAAGAAAATGTGGTATGCATACACTATAGAATACTATGTTGCCATTAAAAAAAAAAAAACACCATGAGATCATGTCCTTTGCAGGGACACGGATGGAGCTGGAAGCCATTGACCTCCACAAACTAACACAGGAACAGAAAACCATGTTCTCACTCATAAGAGGGAGCTAAACAATGAACCCATCACATGGACACGGGGAGGAGAACAACACATATTGGGGCCTGTCAGGGGGGCAGCTGGGTAGAAGGAAAGCATCAAGAAAAATAGCTAATGCATGCTGGGCTTAATACCTAGGTGATGGGTTGATAGGTGCAGCAAACCACCATGGCACATGTTTACCTATGTAGCAAACTTGCACATCCTGCACATGTTCCCCAGAACTTAAAATAAAATAAAATGTATGGGAGACTTTAACATAACCTCTTGTAGTTGATTAATCAAGAAGTTGTGTACATGTGTGCGTATGTGTGTGTGTGTGTGTGTAGAAAGAGACAAAGAATAAAAAGGATCTCAATAACTAAAGGTCCAAGCCACTGGCCTCTAAACCAAGAAATATATTTAACAGCATTAAAAGTGGCAACACCAGCAGCAGAGGGGTCAAGATAAAAAACACACAACAACAGCAGAAGTGACAGCAGCAACGAAAGAGGGATTTCACTGTGTCCCACAGAAGACACCTGCTATGTTTGCCGTCCTACTGAGACAAATGTTACTGAGATGCCTTGGTCTTCCATTTTTCTATCCAGGTTGGTGGCTACCATGCTTATTTATACCACCACTCTGTAACTACAGCTAAATGTGATTCTTTACTTCTCTCCCTTCTACCCAATACCAATGTCAGTGTCAGTGTGGCCTTTGAAAATGAGATCTGCAACTACAATAAAACTTTGTTCAATGCAACTACCATGCTGCTTATTACAACCTTGTGATACTGTGAAATATATATGTGGTTTCCTCCTCTGTTTCCTGGCACACAATACCTAAAACTCTTGGAATCTTTTAAGTGATAAGTGCCTTTGTGAATGCCAGTGAGATGACTGGTGGCTTGGGGCTCCTGGATAGCCTCATGATGGGGTCTGTTTGCCACGGGAACCAATCAAGAGACTAGAGGGTTGGGACTTTCAGCCCTACCCCCACCTCTGGGGAGGGAAGAGAGGCTAAAGATTGAATTGATGATTATTGGTCAATGATTTCATCAGTCATGCCTATGTAATGAAACCTCTGTAACAACAACAACAACAACAAAAAAACAACAAACTGGATCTAAGGAGATTCCAGATAGCTGAACATGTAGAAATTGCTGAAGGTAGCACACCCAGAGAGGTGCCACTGCTACCCAGTCTGACAGCTACTAGCCCTTGTAGCTTTTGCGCTCTTGAAATGTGGATAGAATAAACTGAGATGTCACGTAAGTATAAAAAACACACTGAATTTTCAAGACTAAGTGCAAATAATTAAAATGATCTCACTATTTTGTGTATATTAGATTAAACAAAATATATTGTTAATATAAATCATATATGTTTATTTCTACTTTTCTAATGTGACTACTAGAAAATTTTAAATTATATGTGTGGCTTGCATTATATTTCTATTAGATGTGCTGATAAACAGTTTTGACTCTTGTGAATACCACTTGAGAAATTCTAAGCCATATTAGGAATAATCAACTTGCAATGAATTAAAGTGCATGAAAATATATCATATCTGAAACATCCACTGAACCAAAAGCTGTGTGTTCTGTGATTATTTTTAAGGCACACTAAAATGTTGTTGTAACTCGGCATAATTCCAATAAATATTTGTTTATACTGGTGGTGAAAGAGAGTAAGAACATGTGAATTGCATGGCATATGGAGTACGCTACTCGCAGTTCTTGGTTGCAAGTAACAGAATCCACTCTGGATCTTTTAAGCTGAATATTAAAGATATTAGTTAGCTCACAGAATCTTGAGAACACCTGGAGTAACAGACCCAAGGCTACATTTTCAGGAGCATTGTTCCAAAATCAAAAAAAGGGTACATCTGCAAGCAAAATTGAAGCTTGTTGCTGAGCCTGTGCCCCTTATTCATTTCCAAAGCAAAGCTCCCTGAGAGAATGTCTGCTAGAAGAGGAGCTTAAATAGACGTCAGCATCCTAGCAGCCAAGAGGCTGATTCTGAGTTCTGAATTATGTATTGGAGATTCAGGACTCACAATATGGGAATTTTGCTCCAAATTGTAAGGGCATTCAAAAGATGATAATCAGGCTTGGCACGGTGGCTTATGCCTGTAATACTAGCACTTTGGGAGGCCAAGGCGGGCAGATCACCTGATGTCAGGAGTTCAAGACTAGACTGGCCAACATGGTGAAACCCTGTCTCTATGAAAAATACAAAAAAAATTAGGTGAGCATCGTGGCACACCCTTGTAATCCCAGCTACTTGGGAGGCTGAGGCACAAGAATTGCTTGAACCTGGGAGATGGAGGTTGCAGTAAGCTGAGATCGTGCCACTGTGCTCCGGCCTGGGCAACAGAGCGAGAATGTCTCAAAAATAAATAAATAAATAAAATAAGAAATAAAAGATGATGACCAGACACAAATATGAAAATTACCTACTACGTGGAATTAACTTTTCTGAAGGACAAATCTCTTTTGAATATTTGTCATTTTCCTCTGTCATATGAAATGAAATCTAAAACACTATTCACAAACTGGTACAACCTTAAGGCACATACACACTCCAAAAACCCCACATTCTGAATGAATCTATTTATATAAAGTACAGGAAAAGGCCAAACTAATCTATAGTAAGAAATACTAGGAGAGTGACTGTATATGCCGGGTGAGGACTGACTGGAAGGGGTAATAAAGGCACGTTCTAGATGATGGAATCGTGTCATATTCTGATTGAGGTCACAGTTAATTCTATGTATGCATTTATAGAACTCAGAAGATTGTGCGGTCTGTGCATTTCAATGTATGCAAATTTTACTTCAATGAAAAAAATGTTTAAATATAGAAAGAACAGCTTTATAAGCTTTAGCTTAGTTTTCCAGTTACCATGACTCTAGATGCAGAACTTTCCTAAAGATATTAGCCCTACAGCTCTGGCCTCCGAAATTCCTAGTACTAGGAGGCACATGAGGTAAACCAACAGGCAGGAGAGAAGAAGGGGAATAGGAATTGATAGTAAAAAGACTTGAGGACTCATGGATGTAGACGACTCAGCAGTTGTAACATCATAATCAAGCCAGAGCCATGAGAACTCATAAATACATTCACATTCAAGCCCCCAGAGACATCCTTTTGCTATCTATCTGCCTAGAATGTTTTCTTACTACTCTTTTCGTTGATCCAAATCCACAGTGGTCATTTGTGGTTCCGTCGTCAAGGAGCAAAACACCTGAGAAGATATTTTAAAACTCAGGGTCAGCAGAAAGCTCCTCAGCACCCTATGTGCTTTTTTTAAAATTGAAATTGAAATTTGCTGGTGGGACTTATGGTGGGATCACAATACTTTCTGTGATGCTGGTCTGGAATAGAACAGTTATTAACGAACTTTTTTTTTGTCTTGCTAAGCTGCTTCTTTCCTGGTTCTTTGCTCAGAAATCAGGCTTTGGTTGGGGCTTTTTTTTTTTCTTTTTTTCCTGCGCTTGTTGGCATTTCTGGGTTTCCAGTTTCTCCAACTCCAAGTCTGGGATATATGAGACAGAAAAAGAACTCACTCAAACTTAACTCACCACGCAAGCATGTAGGTCATGAGTACCCTGACCTGTCTGCCTTCTCTACACCGTTCCAAGCCTTCTTATGTTTGCTTCAATTTAAAGGCCAGGGTTTTTAGCTGTGCTTATCAAGAGAACTAGGGAAAAATGACTCCACCTTTTCAGAAGCAAAAGTCTCCCTGGTGTGCATTTTATCACACCCTTTCTCACTCTGCATTGTGGTTGCTTACTTACCTGTATCTCCCACATCATGTGGTTGCCATAAGAGTGCTGTAGGACAAACCCCTCAAAACTCAGAGATTTAAAAATTCCTGCTTTTATCTAGCCCATGAATCCATGGATTGGTGGTTTAGACTTGACACTTCTTCTGAGCTCTGCTGGGCTCATTCACATATCTGAGAGTGGATCAGCTGTCAGCTAGAGTCACTTGGCTTTGTTCCGTATGTTTTTCATATCCCTCCAGGAGGCTAATCCTGATGTATTCTCACAATTGAAGGCAAAGGTGTAAACATGGAAACAAAAGAGCGAAGATGGTTTTTCATGCCTCAGGTGACTCCCATGTGCTAAAATGTCATTGGTCATAGCAAGTCATATAGCTACATGCAGAATCAAGATGTATAGAGACAGACTATCATTTTAGTGAGAGGAACTCAAAATCTCATAGCAAAGCAAACATAAACAGATAAGGTGAAAAATTGGAGCCATTCATACAATCAGTCTATCACGTTGCTCAAAACGTCAAAAGGTAAGCTCCTTAAGAGCAAGGTGAGATATTCTGTTTTTTGTTTGTTGTTTTTTTTTTTTTGAGATAGAGTCTCGCTCTTTCATCCAGGCTGGAGTGCACTGGTGCAATCTCAGCTCACTGCAATCTCCACCTCCTGGGTTCAAGCTATTTCTCCACTTCAGCCTCCAGATTAGCTGGGATTACAGGCACGTGCCACCACGCCCAGCTAATTTTTCTATTTTTAGTAGAGACAGGGTTTCACCATGTTTGCCAGGCCAGTCTCAAACTCCTAGCCTCAAGTGATCTGCCCACCTTGGCCTCCCAAAGTGCTGGGATTACAGGCATGAGCCACCAGGCCCAGCCTATTCTGTCTTATTCATTCTTACATGCCCAGTACCTAAAGTGCTAAAAGGCTCAGTGTAGCTCTCAATAAATGTTAAATTTCATGAATGAATGAATGAATGAATGAATGAATGAATAACAACATTTAAATTTACTTGCCAATCATTTGAAGATAGGAAGAAAGAATCCCTGGTTTCTAGAGTTTATTTCTCTGTAAATTTGGTTCTCTGCTGTCTAGAGAAACACTGGCAATACACATTTTAGCAGGATCTTTTCTATTCAGGAGATTCTGGCAACATTTTTTCCCAGGAATTTTAACTATCCACTGCAACAACCTTCCTTGCCTTGCATACAACTCTCCATCTAAAAGGTCTTGTCTGTACCAACAATGAACATGAGATCTGTCTAGAAATTTCAAAGCAGGCAGCATCGTTCCTAACCTCAAAAGACCTGTCTTATGACATATTAATCTGATAGCTGCCTGGAATGAAACAAAGTCTTTCTCCATTCATTGAGACTTTTCTATCTTGGTTTGCAGATGGGCCTCAGCTTCTAATTCAGATGTTTCCCAGTTATCTAATGTTCTCTTCTCTTAAGCTGGTCTCTTCCACCTTGTTCACAGCATGAAAGGCACTATTATCTAATAATGATTCTCATACCTCTGGTGGCATCCTCTTGTCAAAGTTCATCATAAGAGCATACACTTAGGCAATTCCTAGATATGTCCATGGGTCTTTAACTCAAATGATCCAATATGCATAAACCAGCTTTCATAACATATTTACATAGCAAATTCTAAAATTATAGCACTCATTTCTCTTAAAGTTGTGCAGGCTAAAAATAAAATTTAAGATAATCGTAGACATTTCCAATTATTTATACATAATACTGTTTTATAAAGAAAATTATCTCCTGACCTTGTGATCTGCACGCCTCGGCCTCCCAAAGTGCTGGGATTACAGGCGTGAGCCACCACACCTGGCCATCCTGGATAACAGGCTGAAACCCTGTCTCTACTAAAAACACAAAAGATTAGCCGGGCGTGGTGGCAGGCACCTGTAGTCCCAGCTACTCGGGAGGCTGAGGCAGGAGAATGGCATGAACCTGGGAGGCAGAGGTTGCAGTGAGCCAAGATCACACCACTGCACTCAAGCGTGGGCGACAGAGCAAGACTCCGTCTCAAAAAAATAATAATAATAATGAAAACTATAACACATGATTTTTCCCTGCACTCTTGAAGTCAATGCCACCTTGCTGTGCTGCAAAATATCTCTCAATGACTATGACAAAAATGATTTACAATCACTCTTGAAACCTCTCATTTCCTTTCCAAATGTAATGGTATGTGGTAAAAGATACACAGCAGATTGTGTCAGAGGCAATTTGAAAAAATTACATACTGGTAAAAATAAAACCAACTGCTCCAAAAAGAAGTGGTCTTTGTTTAAATTTCGAGAAATACCTAGAATGCAGCTGGTCACTGTAAAGCTGTTTCTGAAAAGAACCTCACCCCACTGGAGAGTAAAGATTAACTTATTCAGTTTGGAAAGAAAATAAAGTTGCTGGATTTTATAATGCAGAAGAAAGGTGATGTGTTTTCTGCCTTTCTTCCTGTAAAGAGAATAATATAATGGTAGAAAATAAAGAGAATATGAGAAAAACTTTTCTTATTTCCTCCTTCCACTTTTACATCTCTAATCTTAATTATTTCTAGCCCACTACCTACCTGTTTTACATAATCAGAGTGATCTTTAATAACACCTGAATTGAAAGCAAAACCTAAAGTGGTTACAAGGATCCAGTTAGGGAATCCATAATTATTAGGAAATAAAAATCATCTATTATGCATCAATGACTTGCAGGGATTTTTGTTCATTGACTTACAAGTAAATATTTAATGAATAGCTATTATAAGTAAGACATACTGATATGGCAAGGAGATATAAGGATAAATCAGGGAACAAGGAGATTAGAACTACTAGAGAAAAATGAAACAAACAGAGGAAAATTGATAGATTAGATATAGATAGATAGGATAGATAAAAGATAAATAAAGATGGGGGAGAAAAAGTATAAAATACAAGAGAAAAGAGAAGAAGATTGAAATGATAGAATGCAAGTACTGTGGGAGGTCAAAAGAGAAATTTCCTATGTCCATAGGAAAGTTGCCAAGTTGTGGGTTAGAATCCTGAAGCAGTAAGAAAAAAATAGTGTGGACATGTAGTGATGAAAAGGGCTCTTTTAGAGAGACAAAATGGAGCTCGAAGGAGGAGAAAAAGCAGAGAAAGCTACAAAGTAGGAAAGCGTGAAAATATTTAGAAAAAAGGAAGTGGTTCTGTTTGGCTGGAGCACAGAGAGTGTGAGGAAATTGCCAGAAACAAGATTCTCAATTTAGTTCAAGGGAACTTACATACTTACATTCCAGGGGTGAAACATTACATACACAAACTGTCAGAAACAAAAATTAAAAATGTTATTTCTCTTTCCTCCTAAATTTTTAGTATAACTAATTATAAACTTTCTATATAAACTAGGATCATGAAAACAATCACCACATAAACACCACGGTATTTTTAAAATAAAAATATATTCTTGCCTTTGGGAGGCTGAGGAGGGCAGATCACTTGAGGTCAGGAGTTCGAGACCAGCCTGGCCAACATGGAGAAACCCCATCTCTACTAAAAATATAAAAATTAGCCAGGCATGGTGGCAGATGCCTGTAATCCCAGCTACTCAGGAGGCTGAGGCAGGAGAATCCCTGGAACCCAGGAGGTGGAGGCTGCAGGGAGCTGAGATCGTGCACTGCATTCCAGCCTGGGTGATAGAGTAAGACTCTGTCTCAAAAAAAAAAGAAAAAAAAAATATATATATATACACACACACAAACACACACACACACACACACACACACACACACACACACACACACATATTCTTGCTTTATTCCCAATACTTTCTTGTTTATAATGCCAAAAAGCTAGATGACGTTTTCCTCTGGATATTTAGATGATAAACTGAAATAATTTTCCAATCCTATCAAAAGATACATATCCCAAGTCAGAGCAAATAGCAAAGGCTAAATAGAAAAATAAACATTCACAGCAAAGAGAGACAGGAAGAGAAATCAGTGTTGATCTTGAAGTCAAGAAGCTATCTGAAGAATTTCTGGTTCTTGCTGTATTTCAGCCTCTATTGAAAATTGTAAGAAATAATCCTGTAGCATCCAAAGCTGTGTAGATAGATTTGTATTGCAACTTCATTTGTTTTACCAGCAAAACCAGCACAAAGAGACCATAAACCTTTCCATGTAACCCAGATCTTTGGAAGGGTGTATAAATGGAACTATAAAAACTGTACTGAAAACTGATTCTTGGCAGCCAGTCAAGATCTCTCCATTTCTGAAATTAAATGGCATGGCTTCTCCAAGAATGGGAGATCAGGGTACAATCAAAATCCTGCTGCATTATTCCTGCAACTATAAGCCAGATGGTTTCAAAAGTCAAATGTTCCACACATGAGTAAGTCATGGCTCTAAATGAATTACTTTGGGATCTGCAAAATAGAACCTGAAGTGCCACACCACTGAGATATGTTCCACTGCACCATCAATCTTAGAGTAAAATACTTCAGCTCATTCAACCTTTTACCTAAAGAAAAATCATGCTGACAAAAGCCCCAAAGAGCACGTTTAGGAAATAATGTAGTCTTTAGCATGCACAGGGAATACAGAATCCCAAAGCATGTGGAAAAAATCTTTTCATTCAGGGAGGTGGGGACCAATAGACCAGTAACAGGTGTGTGTAAAAGAAATTGCTCCTAATAAAGCGAATGCTATGGAAGCAACACGGGTTTAATAAAGTGCAGATTCTAGAGCTAAAGTCTATTTAGTGAAAATAATGGGCCTAAGAGACCTCAGCCATTCTGCACATCTGATGAAACATTCTGGCTATCACCACTGCCCTCCTGGCGGTCTCTGTGCCTGCTGCATCACTTTCATACCTGCGAGTGCAGGTGCCCCTGGGCTACCAAAGCCCCCAGCTTCTTGGGCAACAAAGAGAAATGGCCTTTTCTTCTGTGACTTTTAGAGCTGTGTCATAGCTGCAAATGGTGAAGGACAGAGTTACAGCTGTTAGTATTCCATCTGTAAAATAAATACACACGCATATACGTACACATGCAGACACGTGCACACGCAAACATACACACACAGACACAGAGGACTGTTTTCCATAAGAAGCAGTCTGGAAACCATCATCTAAACACTTGCTCAGAGACCAGCTCTCCTTGTATTCTACCAGATAGGACACTGCCCTTCTCCAATGGAAGACAGGAGTCCCACCTCTTCAGAGCTTCCTCTAGGACAAGATCTCTTCCTTGGTGGTTCTAAAGGATTTGCTATCTAGAGTATGGCTGCCACAATTACTACCACTACGTCCGGGGAAGTTTTGGTCATGCTTTTCTTTTCCCTCTGGAAAGAAAGAGCAAGTTCCCACCACAACGCCAGCTCCAGAGTCTCTGCCTAAGAGCCAGGGGTAACGAGAAGTGGAAGAAGCCCTGTGCCTCTTCCAACCTCAAGGCCTGCCTGGTGGCTCATCCCACTTTTAGGATGATTCCCCGTGGGAATGCACAGCTTTTTCTGGAAAAGCCCATCACCACCTACAAGGGTAGAGCCATGCCTTAATGGCTTCAAAACTCAATCCCAAGATAAGACTTAGGAACATGTTCCTTGAGAGCTACTTACTTATTGTACTTTATTTAGGATCAATTGTTTAGACTCCATTAACTACAATTTGCCAGACATCTTCCTGAAATCATGTGAACCAGCTTTCATATCATCCATTATAACATCCAACATAACAAAGGCCTGTCTACTGTCTATTATGAACCAGGCCATCTATGAGGGATGAGGAAGAGAGTTGTATAGGAAGTAACACTGCTTTCAAAGCTCACATAATTTATTAGGGAAGATGAGACCTGTGCAAGAAAAGACTTGTGAAATTAAGGGAGTACAGTGTGGTAAGAAGTAAAGGAAAATGTAGGCAAAAAGCTCACCTTGCAAAGAAGGAAAATTGACTCCTGAGTATCTCATACAAAGGCCTTTGAAAGTTAATAGCATCCGGGGAGTGCCTGTGTTGCATTTTTGGGTTTTGATAGATCAGAAACAAACCGAAAAGCATTTTTTTTCTTTTTTCTCCTTAGGGGTAGGATTAGGTAATGAGAGGATGTTTAGGAGGGAAGCTCTGAAAATCCTTCATAAAAATGCCTTCAGCAGTTCTCTGTGTAACCACTGATGCCTCTTCTTTAACCAAATTTGATTTTAATATGCAAAGGGAATGCAGGTTAATTACACAGTGGAGTTCATGGAAATGGCAGATTGAGAATTACACTTTGACTTGCTGTTAGAGTAAATTCCATCTGATCAGTATTGAAAGAGAACAAATAGAGAATTCTCTCAGGAGGTTTTAAAGGTCTTTCTTCCTCCATTTCCCCAGATCTCCCCTTCATCCTATTATTTCTCCTAACACTAAATAACATGCTTGGAAAGCTATAGGAGACTCTGCACAATCATTCCACTTCTAATATTTGAATATCCACAATAGAAATCCTTCGTTTTCCATTCACCTCGACTTGTTTGACCTTAATATAGCGAAGCATAGAACAAATTAAGAACTAGGAAGCTCCATGATTGTGAGAGTAATTTTCCCATCTCCTCCATGGAGCTGCATGCTAAAAGGGATTCTTGTTGATTTGATTATTTCTGTGTATGGAACAGTAACACTGCTTGGGGATTGTTTTACTAAATGAAGCCGTGGACTATTTCTGTACCCTGTTGTTTGCTTTAATTGCCTGTAGAATATCATGCCTCCTCAACTAAAATGGAAGCTTCTCAAAGGCTCAAGAACTTGCATTTATTCTTTGTTCTTCTCAACATATGTAACACTGGGCAAAATTATGGTAGACATTTATTAAACATTTAATGGACTTATTGGTTGAAATGCATTCTAAAAAGTTTCTTTTTAAAAAATAACAGTTTGGAAGTTTGCTTTTATCATCCTTTTAAAGGTATTTTACACAACGGATGCAATATATCTTAGTAGATCACAGCATTTGCCTACAATTTTTAAAGGCACATTCCGATTTTTCAGCATCTACCTTTTTCTCTCTCCTTTTAATATTTAATGATTTATAAACTAATACAATTTCATTTTGAGAAAAAATTCAGAATCTGTGTCTGTTGATATTGTCTTAAGACAAATAATGCTTTTAGAATATGAATAGCCACTATCACCCTGGATTTATTTCTTTGTTTCTTAAGATTTGTAAAGAACGTATTCTTAAAGAGTGTAAGCTAAAAGGCAACTAGTTGATTCTACAAAGGTGACAAAAATGACATGCATGTAAGAAGCGTCACTGATATAAGCTAGGAGCTTTGGGATCACTGCTTGAATTCATGGCATCTATCAAAATATCTTTACTCCTTTCCACTTTGTAGAATCATGAGTCCTAAGGGTAAATAATATACAAAAATAAAATAAAATCAGAAGCTTCAAACACTTAATATCTTCAAACTAATAGTGCCTATAGTGTCAGAACCAGAGAATACGAGGGCAGCCAGCAGGTGGTGGGAATATCAGGAAACAAAAGAACGTCAGTGTAAACCAGCTGGCCAGAGTTCTGTGGAAAGAGAATAGTTGCCAAGAGCAAGAGCAATTAAGTCTATCATTTTTCCTACCTGGAGACCACAAACAGAAATGCCCATTATACCAGAAGCAACTTGGAAAATAGAAGGTTGGTGAAGAAGGAGGGATGTCATTAAAAAGTTTTAAAAGCCCTTAATATTCTTCTTAGGAAAACTTCTCACACTTCAAGAAAGCTTCAAGAGTAGATCCAGCCTGGGCCACGGGTATCTAAGATTACTCAGATCCAGCTGGTTCCTCTTTGACACTTTATGGCAAACTGAAGTCTATCTTCCAAAAAAACACTGAAGCATTGACCTTAGATATTTAATTGCCTATTGAGATGACAACTCAATGAACTTGTCTAGTTTGGAAAACACAAAGAAACAGTCATTTAGGTAACCATATATGAGCCAGAATTTGGTAGAATCTAATCTTATATATGGCCCTAACTCTGTCCATTAATGAGATGTTGGGTTACATTAGTTCACTTTATTTTAAAAAATGGAAAACATAAATAATACTCTCAATATTCTCATCTCTATGCAAGCGGGTGTCTCCTTGCATATGAAAAGCACTAGACCATAGATTTGATGGCACTTTGACTTTTAAAAAAATGACTTTGTATGTTTAAAAAAAAAAAAAAAGGAGAGACAGTCTTGATTAGGTCTCTGTTGCCAAATCCTAAAGATTCTAGGCCCTATAAAATGAGACATTAAAAGGATTAGGCACCATAATAAGGCCATTCTGGGTAAAGTCATTTCTATTCATCTCCATTACTTTGAGAGTAATCTGTCAAAGACAAATTAACTGCCAGAGGAAACTTACCAAAAAATATTTGTTCCCAAAAGCTGTGATGTATTTATTTTACCTTTAGTCTCCACTTGCCAAAACCATAAATCGCAGAATATCTCCATCAAAGCTCATGCCAAATTACAAGTCTCTCCTCTGGCCGTCATTTGTGAGATGGCCCCTCTTCAGGTTCACATTAGCTATGTGCAAAGACAGCTTAGGCAATGAAAAGTCAAGAGACAAATAATTTCTGAGATTTCCTGAGTTGATTGTTTTGATCCTAGCCCTGCTCTTCATTGGAATTGCTAAGTCCCTCTTCCCACAACAGAACAATCAGCACCAATGTGCATGGGGGCAACTTACCTGCTCTGGATGTTAGCACGAGTTAATACGAAGACTCAGGGCTGAGACCTACAAAACTGGGGTTCAAGTTAAGCTGTTTTTTGTTTGTTTTTATCAAATAGGAGTATGACTTTGAGTTTATCACCTCACATCCTAGGTGGATGATCTGATCCGAGTAATTTTTCTTTGAACACGCTCTTGAGATAACATAAATATAATCCCATTGTTGGGAGAGATTTCAGAGCCCAATTCCAACCCACTTGTGCTTGAACCTTCTCTAAAGCAACCTGAAAAAGAATGTTCTTGGAGCTTATGCCTGAAAGCCTCCGTGCCGAAGAACTCGCCGCCCACCCACCACCATCACCAAAAAGCCAGCCCTGTTGCCCTGTTTGTTTGGTTTGATTTAGTCGTAAGGGAGCTTTGTAAAGAGTGAAGAGCAAGATACTAGAATGTACACAAGCTTCAGTGTTAGGGAAACTTGATTTTATTTCTATCCTACAACTATTTGTCCTCGCTTTTGTTTGCAAAATAGAAGGCTATTATAACCTTGTATCTTACAAGTTTGGTAATAATTACAAATGGGCTAAGCATTCAGTAAAACATCATTTTTCTCCTATTTTCTCTAACTGAATACAGGATGACTTTGAGCGAACAGAGCAGTCGTATGCTTGCAATAGCTAATTTACAATAACTCTAGAGTTTTTGAAGTTTGCCCTAGGCATTAAAGATGCTGACCATGGCCTATGAGAAATATCAAAGCATGAGACAAGGCCATTCAATAAAAAGAGGTCAGAAATTTCTCAACTGCTGCAAAATTTTTTTAGCAATAAACTCATTTCTGGTAAGTCTTCTACATCACCCACTCCTACCCTTACATACAAATGTGAATTATTACCCAATTTTTGTAACAGTGAAAAAATTTGATGATATCCTGAAATGATACTGTGGGTTTTGGAGCTTACAAATCTTGGAGAAAATTTATCTCAGAGTCAAATGTGGCCTGGTGATTACCTGATGCCCAGGTAGGCCTGTAAAGTCTCATCTGAGATCCTGCTGTCAAATGCTGCCTTCATTACATGAGACCAGCCATAGACACAGAAGGGTATCAGTTGTCTTAACTCCAACTCTTGGAAAGTGTTTTTAAGTTTTTGATCAAATGGATCTATTCACATGGTTTGAAAAATTAAATCAAATAGATTAAAATTAAAAATAAACTTCTCTGCCCCATGCCTAACAGTCTCTAGTTTTTCTTACAGGGTAACTGTGTTAGGCTGTTTTTGCATTGCTACAAAAAAAATCTGAGGCTGGATAATTTATAAAGAAAAGAGGTTTAATTGACTCCCGGTTCTGCAGGCTGTACAAAAAGTGTAGTGCCAGCATCTTCTTAGCTTCTGGTGAGGCCTCAGGGAGCTTTTACCCATGGCAGAAGGTGAAGCAGGAGCAGGCACGTCACACAGCAAGAGTGGGAGCAAAAGAGAGAAGGGAGTCAGGAGGCACCACTCTCTTTGAAACAACCACATCTCATGTGAACATATTACCATTCATTACCACGGGTAGAACACCAAACCATTCATGAGGGATCTGCCCTCATGATCCAAACACCTCCCACCAGGCCTCACCACCAATGCTGGGGTTTACATTTCAACATGGGATTTGGAAGGGATAAATATCCAAACTATATCAATAACACTATTTAACTCTTAAAACTATTTCTAAGCAGGGCGTGGTGGCTCACACCTGTATTCCCAGCACTTTGGGAGGCCAAGGAGGGCGGATCACTTGAGGTCAGGAGTTCAAGACCAGCCTGGCCAATATGACGAAACCCCGTTTCTACTAAAAATATGAAAATTAGCTGGGCTTGGTGGTGCATGCCTGTAATCCCAGCTACTTGGGAGGCTGAGGTGAGAGAATTGCCTGAGCCTGGCGGGGGGCTGAGGTTGCAGTGAGCTGAGATCACGCCACTGCACTCCAGCCTAGGCAATAGAACAAGATTCTGTCCCCCTCCCCCTGCCAACACACAAAAAAACTATTTCTAAACTTACATTTCTGATTATCATCCAACTTTAAATAATCTGCTATTGTACTATATTCCTTGGTTGATGAATTTGAAATAGCATTTACTGACTCACTATTCTGACAAAAGATTTAACTCTCTTCTATCACCCCAAGCCTTCTCTTAATACTCCTGCCAGTATGATTCTTTGTCTACTTTTTTTTCTATTAATTACTTTTGTAACTTTAAATAAATGTTCACCATTATATTTCTTTTTACAGCAACTATAGGAAATATCTCTTGCCTAGTTGAGATAAAGGTTATTCTCTAATTTACTAATGTTTGAAAGATCACCTGATCTTATTTGTAGAGATAATATTTTCTTAAATCTCAATCTTGTAAATTGTCAAGGTTGATAATACTTGCATTCGTTTCCAAGGCCATACCTGTCTTCTGTGCTTTATCTACGGTTTATTATGAAATCAGGAAGTGATTCATGTTTTTTTTGTTATTCCTCTTCCAAGTACTATTTGCTGCAGAACCAAGTCATTGCTTAGGATTGATTTCACTGGTTTTGCAGAGCTTTTTGGATTTTTCTGGAGTTTCTAGTTGTCTTATTTCTTCATATTGTCTTTAATACATTTTTAAGCAGTTTGACCTTCCTAGAGATCATATGAAATCTATGAAACACCATATTTTGCTAAATGCCTCCCTGTTGGAGCCTGTTTTCTTCCTTCTGTCTGGACTGATGCTTCCAGGCCTGCTGCAAAGTGGCATCCTGGTATTCCTGCTTCTCTCGGTCACCCTGGATCCACCTTTCTTTGGATCCCATGTCTTCCACACTCTTAGCCTCCTCATTTTGCTTAAGAAAATCCTCCAGTAACATCCTAACAAAGTTTGAGAAGTAACTTCTTAGTTTCTGTAAATGTCTCAATTTTTTATTCTCTACTCATCCAGATTGAGCGTTTGGCTTGGTATTTTTTTTAACAATCCTGGAAAATAATTTTCCCTCAGATCTTTGAAATCACTTCTCCATTTCCTTTCAGCATCTAGTATTGTGGATGTGAATGTAATACTTGCCTGAGTCTCATTTCTTTGTATGTAACCTAGCTTTGCTTTCTGGGAGCTTTGAGAATCTCTCATTGACTTTGGCATTCTAAAGGTTCACAGTGATTTGTCTGGGTGCAGGCCTTTCTGCAGTTCCTTATGTGCTTCCCTCCTCACTGAATCCTTTCCATCTTTAGGCAGTACACTTTGGCTCTTAAGATTTCTCTTTTAGTATTTTTCTACAATGTCCTTCTGTCTATTTTCTCTGAATCTTCTCTTAGTCAAACTTTTACTTCTAGTTTCAGTCCTCCATGTCCCTCATCTTTTCATTTATCTTTCTCTCTACTTGTCTTTTTCTGTAGCTATTAAAAGTTTCCTCAAAATTACATTGTAACTGTATCACTGAAATATAGATTCCTGATAATTTCCAAACACTAATTCTTATTCTCTAACTTACTAATGTTTCAAGGATCATCTGATCTTATTTACAGAGTTAATATTTTCCAAAATCTTTCTGAGGGCAATTAGTTATTTAAAAATTTTTTTTTTACATCCTGAGTTACTTTTTGTTAAGGTCATTTTCCTATGAGTTTTGCTTTTTTTTTTTCCTGGAATATTGCAAACCTGCCTCACGCTGATTGGTTAATTCTGTGTGTGTGCAGATAAAAAATCCATCATGAGGCTTCACTTTAGAGTCATTTGGCAGGTAGCTGGGGGGTTCCTAAGTGCCAGGATGCACAAGTCTTTATAAAGCGGCGCCACAATCAGATTGGCTTCCTTGATTGTTGTACGACAGTTTATTCAATTTCTTCTTTTTCTAGTTTTCACTTTGGCCTAGGGAAGGCATAATACTTGAATGTCTAATATGCTGCACATGGAATAGGGTAGCAGTGATGGGAAATGGAGTGAAGGAAATTGGGCTCTAAACTAGATGGTGCTGATGAGGTCAACTGAAAAGGGAGAGCTCTCCCTTACAGAACTGTAGAGTAGTGATTCTTGAAGTGAGGTTCCCACATCAGCAGCATCATTGTCACCTGAGTACCTGCTAGAAATGCTGACTCTCAGGTTCTATCCCAGTTCTACTGAATCAGAAACTCTGGGAATGAGCCCCAGTAACCTGTGTTTTACTATGCCATTCAGAGGATTTTGATGTAGGGTAAAAGTTGAGACTCAGGCATGCTTGTAATCTTCACGACGTTACTGATCTCTCTTTTCCACTAATGGTCCACCACCCCAACCCTGTGTTAGAGATGATGCTTTGTTTTGTTTTGGTTTTCCTTGATTGTTTAATTCTTTATTATCATTTTAATAACTTTTGGAGAAAGAGAAATACAAACATGTGATCAGACTGCCTTGTTGAGCCAAAGTCATACTCATATTTCAATGCATCAATATGTCCCTAGCAGCAACATATCTTTTTTTCCAGACCTTACATCCATATGTGTCCATAACTTATGCAAATTTTTAACAGTAAAATTTTAAAAAATTTGATTCTAGTTGTAAAAATTTTAGATATCTGACAGTATAGAAAAGGAGGTGTTTGGGGAAGTGAAGCCATCTTAAGTAAGTCAAAAATAAAATAGGTGGGTTGGCTGTTTACCAAGCCCCGTTTCTTTTCTTTTGGGACACCCAGAAAGTCTACCTTGGTTACTAGTTCTCAATGATGGGCTGTGAGTGGAAATAACGTATGTCATCTTTAGGCTAATGTGGTTAAGAAGTAGATGCACCTTCTTTACCCTTTCCGCCATCAGCCAGCTTAATGCATAGTCCTCTGAAGCCCTGGAGAAGAGGAAAAGACATAGATGAAAGGAAACTGGGTCCTTGAATGACTGACCTCAAGGAAGGGCATAGATCATGAATGATTTCATTGGACTACTCTGTGCTAAGCCACTGAAATCTTAGACCGCACATTACATCAAATTGCTTTAGCCTAACTAATAAATTGATAAAAGAAGGTCCTTCTCGAGTCTATAAACCTGTTTGGGAGAAATTAACTTGCACTGAGGTATAGTCTATATGGACTTCTGTGTTGTGAAACCTCAGATCCATTAGAATTTCACCACAGCAATGCATTAAAGCATTTGTAGCTGGCATATTGCTTAAAATTTGGTCTTATAAATCTACAAAAAAAAAGTTCTTGTTTCATCTGTAATTTAATAAATAAAACCTAACACTTAATTATAATGAATTGAATGAGATTGTCAATAGAAAAGTACTTTCCAAAAATAAAAATACCATTCAAGTGCCACATAATAATTAACTTTTCTTAGAAGCAAAAGTGAATTCTTGACAATTTAAAATTTTTCTTTGTATCGATTTGTTAATGGAACTTGCAAATTTCAGCTTCTTCCCCAGCAAGTATCTGATTCAAGGTTGTTGGAGATTTTAAATTAGCTTCCTCAGCTCAATTTATAAGTTAGTGCCACTGCATTGCTAAAAGATGCTTAATTTTTGTAATACTCAACTTTTAAAACACTAAAAGTTTTAATTAAACATCATCAGTGCTTTTAGCCTTTGGAAACTCTGAGGATCTAACTGCAGTATGTCATAAGTCTTCAAACAAGATTGAAAACCCTGCAGGCCAAATGAAGCTAATCAGGCTTATTCCCATTTTGGTAATTGAACCACTGGCTTCGTTCCACCTACATACACTGGCCTCTCAAAAGTGTGAGTTGTTATTCTCTAGCCCTAAGCTTTAATGTTAAGATCCTACCTACAAAGAGCTAGACAGAAAGATAATTTGAGAGCACTTCAGTTCTTCCAGAGGTGACATTCAATAGGGCATTTACAAAATATTAGATTTCTACATTTCAGCTAACAAACACATTAAGCACATATGATATACCCCATTATTATTAATTATAGTATTGTATTCAAAACTAATTAACAACAATGGGCAACAAATGACACAACCAAGTTCTTTTAGAATCCAGAGAAGGCAAAGATCACTTCCACTTCCACCTTTCTCAAGACCTTTCTTGGAGAACTGAAATTTCAGCCAGACCTTAAAGCTGAGGGAGGTTGCCACAGGAAAAGAGTAGAACTCTTAACTTTCCTTGTTTGCAGAAAAGTCAGTTCTCAGTCCTACGTTTACAAGACAAGTTTACTATCTTCTGTGCAACAAAGCCTAAAATATTCGTGCTTCTCATCTGTACCAGGAAGATTTTCAAAGATTACATAAAAGCTCATCAGTTCAGATTGGGTCCACTTGTAATTATTTTGACAGGAGCTAGACTGGCATTTACTTTAGTGCTGTGTAGAAAGCATATAAAAATGGAGTGAGCAAAGAAATATTGTCAACAGAAACAGAAGGAAGGAAAACCTTACCTTAATTTTCAAAAATGAGAAATACAAGGGCCTTACATTCTATCCACAAAAAGAATACAATAAGTGGACTAGGACAAATTGTCAGTATTACAAAATTCAACCAGTACTACAAGAACCTCCATTTGACAACCTTGTTAGCTTAGTTGATGTTGCTGTCAATAACTAAAATGACTTAAGATTGCTTATTAGCAAGGTCTGGCCTTCTGTATGTCTGGACCGAATTAGTTGGTGACTAATTATTCCCTACTTGAATTTAAATAATATTTATTGAATGTCTGTTCTGTGCCACTGTGCTTGTCATTGAGATGAGATTTAATAGGTGTGGTTCTTCACCTCAAAAACTTTGAACTAAATGGAGAAATTAAAAAGTGACACAAAAATAATACACAGCAATAAGCAACAAATGGCACACAAATGATACAACCAATTCTGTTAGAATGCAGAGGAGGCAAAGATCATTTCCAATTTCAGTTTTCTCAAGATCTTTCTTGGGAGGAATGACATGTCAGCTGAACTCAAAGACCAATAGGATTTCAACAGGCAGCAAGAAGCAGGGAGTATTAATATTTCAGAGGAATAAAATATGGCCATAGAAATATAAGAAAGCCCAAAGCAGTTTAGGAGCCATTGAGGGGTCAATGTGAATTGAATGTCAGATTCATGAGTAGGAGACTGGGGAAGAGGGATAGAAAAGGAACACGAAGTGCTCTACATTTCAAGCAAATCTGGAAAGATCACGAGCAAGAGAAATAGTGTACTCAGAAACATTAGAAAACCTGCCACTAATTAGCTACTTAACTTTTCTAGATTTTAATTTTTTTCATCAATACAATGAAATGAATAGGTTTCCCCTACCTAGGTGTTGTAATTGTTATGAAAACTAAAATGTGATAACAAAAGTGAAATTGCCTTGAAAGTTACATATACTATATTGGAAAACCAATTGGTTTCTTGAGTCACAATCTACGATATTGAACATTCACTCAGAGACATTCTATTTAGCCAGCCTCAGAGGTATCATTCTTCACACTCTACTTCCAGCAATTCATGTGAACCCACTGCTCAGGACCTTTTTTAGCATCACAAAGTAGTTCTCGTCATGTCTTTGCAGCAGACACTGAATCTCTTTCACATAGTCTCTTTCTGAAAACTGTTCGGAAATTTGTTCATCTCCATCGATTAGTTGTAAAACTGCATTTCCAGGTTTATCTAGTCACCGAGATCACATGGAAAGCTGGATGATATCATGGGCAATGCACAGCCTTCAGAATTAGGGAGAATCATTTATGATCTCTGATTCACCCGCACATACTAGCTATGTGTCACTGAACAACTTCCTTAACCTGAGGACTTCTGTGTGAAATGGGAAAATATGGTTTTTTACAAGCCGTCAAATCTAACTCCTGATAAGTTTTAAATGTTTCATTCCTTCTGTCTTCCCTACCATATAAACTAAAAATTCAGTTCTACTTTACATCTTTAAAGCACTATTATTAATGTTAATTTATAAGCCCTTGACTGCTGCAAATGATGTTCTCATCTGCTGTGTTAGGATGATGATGAAGGAGGAGGAAGAGAAGAGGAGAAAAGGGAAGGGAAGGAGAAGAAGAGGGAGAAAGAGAAGAAGGGTTAGGAGGATACGAAAAGAGCTAACAGCAAAGCACATCACTGAAGTAACTTGGAATTGGACTCCATCCAGAATCTTAATCGTGTGTGTGTGTGTGTGTGTGTGTATTTACTTATTTATATATATATATATTTATGTATATACATTTACATTTATATTGTATTATATTATATATGTGTGTGCATGTGTATATGTGTGTGTGTGTGTGTGTGTGTGTATATATATATATATATATATATATATATATATATATATATATATAAAATAGTTACCCCGCTAATTTTTTGTATTTTAGTAGCGACAGGGTTTCACCATGTTGGCCAGGCTAGTCTTGAACTCATGGCCTCAAGTGATCCACTTGCCTTGGTCTCCAAAAAGGCTGGGATTACAGGCATTAGCCACCGTGCCCAGCCTTAATCCTGTATATTTTTATATGATCTCAGGGCTATGTGTTCCTCCTAGTATCCAATCCAAACTAAATTAAATATAAACCTCAAAACTGACAGCTGTTGCTAACATTATTATATCCCATTTTATTTTTATCTCAGTAACCACTCCTAAGCTGGATGAAATGAAAGCATCTGAAGTTTAAGCAGGTGTCTATGCTAAATTTTGCACTCAATTTATAAAAAGATTAAGCATGAATTTCAATGGAGTTCCATGGACTTTTGCCCTTTCTTCATTGTTTTAGAACTGAGGTCAACTTATTCATGAATAATGAGATAATGTCAGAGAAAACACTTTGCCTTTCAGATGATTAAGGTAAATTATCTGGTTCATCCTGAAAAAAAAAAACGATGTCACTTTGGCAAATATAAAAATTAAAAAGTTTTACACGGTTAAGTACCATCTTGTGTCTTTGTCAATAGCACTAGTTACATTTTTTCACCAAGTCTTAACCAAATATTATGTTATAATTTTTAAATGACATTTTATCACTATATTTATGCATCAAATAGTTCATGTTATTATAAAATAACTTATTTATTATGTATAATATTTACAGTGAGTATTGACTTCAGCTGTAATCAAAATATAAATTTAACCAGTCTATGGGGGTCTTATTTTACTTAAATGATGAAAACATAGGGTTCAAACCCCAGCCTGTTTGACCCAGGGTTTGACCAATGTTATTCTCCAATACACTGCTGTGTAAGATTGTAAGTGGAGATCCTTTCCTCTTTTAAAATGAAAATGAACTATTGAAGGTCACTGTGATATTTTTGAAGAACTAGGGAGTTTATCACTGGAGAGCATTTAAATGTTCCTTAAACCAATCTTGTTACCTCTGGACCCCTCGACCAGAGTCTGTCTCTGAGGTGGTGCTCTACCTTTCAACAGCCTTCTCTTGTTGCGCCAGACAACCTTCTTCCAACGTCACTGTGTTTTCCAAGGTCATAACTATTGAATCATAAGAAACACCATGTCTTCAATTTACAATGCAGTCACCATTATGCTGAGACAATCCCAGAGCAGTCCCTTTGCTGAACTCACACTCCTCCTAGTGTCTCATCAAACCTTTCAAATCCTTCCTACAAGGACTTCCTTTCTTCCCTTCTTCTGCATTTCAGCTCTGTATCACCTACAGAGAATGGCACTAAAATCATTGTGGTCACAACTCCACAAGAACAGGAAAGGAATACAGGTTTGAAGATACAAAACTAAAGAGAGGGGAAAATATCCCAGTTGTAAGTATAACCTACAAAACTGCAATTTGGTTAAAAGAAATGTTCATTTTGTATCTTCAGAGGAAGACAGCCAACAAGAAGCTACCACAGAAATAAATACATAAATAAAATTTTTAAAATGCCATTTCAACCAAAACAACTAAAGGAAAGCTGTGGAGAATAGCAAAGAAGCAACAGAAATCCTGCAGAGCACAGAAACCCAGGATGGCCACCTAGGGAAGAAGGAAAAAACCTCGCACCCAACACCCCATCTCCCCAGTCAAGATCAGCTTGGAACCAGGAATGACTCCTTCCTGCAGGGAAAAGGTAAGCAAGAGGATGTCAGTAGCCCCAGCCACCACCGCAGACACCTGCAGTCTTCAGTACCAGAGACTTGTGCAGTCCTCACAGAGTGTGAGCCCAGCTGAAGGAGCTGCCCAGAGTCCAGACACTGAATTACTCCCAAATGAGCCAATGCTGTGCCTGCTCCCCACCCCGCTGGCCTGTGCTGCTGTTGTGCTGCACCATCTTAGAACCACAGCTGCTTCTAGAGTGGGTTCTGCTCCAGGAGTGAGGATCCATGCATCCTTCCATCCCTGAGGCTTTGTTGCCCATGCACAATGCCCACCCAGTAGCATGCCATCCCTGGGCCGAGCTTCTGCTACAACTTACCCCATAGGGCCAAGCCACTGCAGAGTTGCTCCATATCCCCCCAGTCCAGTCATTGGTTCCCCCTCTTCGGTACATCTTCTGTACACCCAAGTTAAAGTGGTGCCCTATCCCCAGGAACCACAGTCCTCCTGCACACTAGAACAGTCTAGCCCCAGCACCACAACTGAGGCAGTGTCCAATCCCTCAGGGACCTCAGGCTTCTGCACACCAAAGCAGTTGACTCCCATACACAGCACACAAATGCGGCAGCACCATACCCCCAAGGGCTCTGAGCCTCTGCCACACCCAAGCAGTTGCAACCCTCAGTACCACAGCTGACATAGTGCCCCAGGTCCTACGAGACATGGATTCTGCCAACTCATGTAGCTATACATTTTGGGGCAAGCAGATGCAGCACCTCATATCCCAGGGAATCACAGCCTAGGCTGAGCTGCTCCATCTTCACTCTTCAGGCTAAACAGCCATAGTGCTCTGCCTACCTGGAACTGGACTACACCCCCCACAACAGTCCGAGCTGCTGAGGTGCCCCACCAATGAACAGAGTCACTGTGGCACTGTTGCCCTCTCCTGTAGCCCAAGCAACAGTGGCATTTTTCCATTCTTGGATCCTTACTATTGCTGAATCTGGCCTCACAGAACTTGGGCTATGACTGTGCCCCACCATCCTAAGGTCCAGAGTCACTAGTACATGGTACCTCATCCCCTGGAGCCAGAGCTCCCACTGTGTCCTGTTGGTTAGTTCTGAGTTCCAAATTGCAGCCATGCCCTGTTCCGCAGGACCCAAGCCTCTGAACTGCCCTTTCTTCTCCTGAGCCATACCAGTGCTGTACCTTGCCCCTCAGAGTCAGAATCACAGCTACATTCCAGACCCCTGGGCCACAGCTGCTGGAATATGTCCCAGAGCAACAGATCTTAGCTTAGCAGCAGATCTGTACCCATCCATGCCTTGAAAAGTGAACCCTTCACTTCAAATCCCAGATGCTACCATAGTTTCAAAAGACCCTGAGCCCAGGAATCCAACTCCACAGCTGTTCCAAGCATCTATGCCTTGGATCCCAGTACCACTGTGGCTGCCCATGGGCCATGTCAGACCCAGGACCAAAAGAGATCCCCTCAGCTAAGACTCCCCTTCAGCTAAGAGTCCCTGTTCTAGGAAAGACAAGAACAGGAGGATCCCTAAAGCTTTTACCCTAATAACCTGTGCAGCACCATCACTGCTACAAACTCCTGCAGACTAGACCACTGAGGTGATTGCACCAGCAGATGCACAGACATTAATACAGCAATGCAAGAAACATGAAAAATCAAGGAAACATAACATCACCAAAGAAACACAATAATTCTCCAGTAACTGATCCCAAAGACAGAAATTAACAAATTGCCTGAAAGGGAATTCAAAATAATGATCTGAAGAAACTCAGTGAGATATAAGAGAATAAAAATGGATAATTCAATAAAATCAGGAAAATCATTCAGTATCTGAATGAAATATTCAACAGAGATAGATATTTTAAAAAGAACCAAACAGAAATCTTTGAGCTAAGGAATTAAGCAAATGAAATTTTAAAAAATGTATATATAAGAGCTTCAGCAGCAGACTAGATCAAGCAGAAGAAAGAATCTGTGAACGTGAAGATAGATAGTAATTTTGAAATTATTTAGTCAGAGGGGAAAAAAGAATGAAAAGAACAAAGACAGACTGTGGGACTTATTGGCTGCCATTAAGTGAACAAATAGTCACTTTAGAGGATTTAAAGAAGGCAAAGAGAGAAAGGAACAGAAAGCATATTTAATGAAATAGTTGCTGAAAACTTCCGAGAAATTGGGAGATGGACATGCAGATTTATGAAGTCCAAATTTTCCCAAATAGATAGAACCTAAAGAGGTCCTCTCTAAGGCATGTTAGAATAAAACTGTCAAAAGTCAAAGACAAGGTGAGAATTTTTAAAGCTACAAGAGAAAAATGTCAAGTCGCATATAAATAAATCCACATTAGGCTATCAGATTTCCCAGCAAAAATCTTGCAGGCCAGGAGAGAATGGAATAATTTATTCAAAGTGCTGAAAGGAAAAAAGCTGCCAGAGAAGAATGTTATACCCAGCAAATCTATCCTTTGGAAATGAAGCAGAAATAAAGTCTTTCTCAAGCAAGAAAAAGCTGAAGGAATTTATCTTCACTAGTCCCACACTACAAGAAATGCATAAGCAAATTCTTCAAGAAGAAATGAAAGGATGATTCAAACTATCATAAATACATGTGAAAGCATAAAACTCAAAGATAGAGGTGAATACATAGTCAAACTCAGAATACTCCAGTACTGTACTGAAGAAGTACAAACCATACATATCTCTAGTATGACAGCTAAAAGTCAAAATGGTTAAAATAACTAAAGCTATGATAAATGTTAAGGAATACAAAATATAAAACGATGTAAATTGTGTCATCAAAAACAAGTAGTTGTTGGGAGAGTAAAAATCCCGATGCAACAGAAGTGAAGTTGTTATTAGCTTAAAATAGATTATAAATAAAATAAATTTTATGTAAACCTCATGGTAACCACAAAACAAAGCAAAAACCACAGAAGATATACAAATAATAAAGAGAAAGCAATCAAAGCTTACCACTACAGAAAATTATCAGATCACAAAGATACATTGCTACAATTTTACCTTAAACTGTCAATCAGATTTTTACAGTGTAAAAACAATAAAAATGTATTTACATTGTCTAACTTGTTCAGCATGTGCAGTAATCTTCATTCCTTTGTATAGATGTGAGTTGCCATCTGTTTAACATTCTATTATTCTGAAGAAATTCTTGTAACACTTTTGGTGCCAATCTGCTGGCACTAAATTCTCTTTTTTTTAAAAAAAAAAAAAAGTATTTTTACTTACTATACAACTTTAAGTTCACAGCTTTTCTTTTGGCACTTTCAAGTTCCTTGTCTTATGGCATGCATTGTTTCTGACAAGAAATCTATCTTACTTGTTATTTCTCTTAACATAATATAGCTTAATATAATATAAAGAGGTTTCTCTGTCTGTTATTGAGATTTTTGCTTTATTACTGGTTTTCATCAGTTTGATTATAATGTGCCTTGTTGTGGTTGTCTTTGGGTTTATCCTACTTAGGATATGGTAAAATTTATCTATCTGTAGTTGATATTTTGCATCACATTTGGAAAAATGTTGCCCATTGCTTCTTTCAATATTTTTTCTGCCCCTACCTTTTCCCCAGTTGTTCTCCTTCTAAGATTATAATTACATGGACAGACTGTTTTTGCTCATAGGTCAATAAATATCTCTAAATTTTTTTTCAGCATTTCATTATCTCTATGTTTCAGTTAGGGTTATACTTGAAGTTATACTACCTTCAAATTCTCTTATTTTTTTTTCTTTTTCAGCGCCACATCTGCTGATAAGCCTTTCTAGTAAAGTACTAATTTCAGATATTACCTTTCTCAACACAAAAATCATTTTATATCCTCTGTCCTCTCCTTATTATGTTTATGTTTTCCTTGAAATCCTTGAGAACATTTATTATAGCTGCTTTAAAGTCCCTTTTCTGCTAATTCTATCATTTCTTGATAGATTTTTATCCTGGTTATTGGATGTAATTATTGCTTCTTTGCATAACAAGTATATTTTTCTGGATGCAGAATAAATGTTACTCTATTGAGTATCTGGATTTTAACTGCTTTTAAAATGTCAGTTTTTTGTTTTGGTGCCCCGTTAAGGTACATGTGGGCCTCCTCAACCCTTCTGAAACTTATTTTTAAGGTTTGTTAGGGTATGTCTACAGCACCTCTTACTCTGATGAGTTCAGAACTACTATTAAGGCATGACCCTTCTGAGCCATCCACAGAATACTTTGCTCCATGAGGTATCTCTACTATGGCTCATAAAAACTTAAACATACTTCACTCCATCGTGAGCTCATGGACTCTCAACTCTCTACACACATACCTTAGTGTTCAGCCAAGATCTCAATAGGATCTCTATAGATTTCTGGAGATCTTTGTCTAGCTCCCATGTCTCCAGTATTCTCTGAATAGCTAAAGATGGTAGCTTCAGTTAGGTAGCAGGTCTGGAGATAATTATTGGGAAGAACGTATTTATATATTTTTTCTCTCTTTCTTTTCTCTCTCTGTCTTTCTCTCCTCTAGTTTATTCAAGCTTATCTGGTAAAACAGAATGTTTCTACATGTCCCAGACCATCTGAAGTACAGAGTCAGAACCCAGCTAAAGTATTACCTTGCCTCACACTACCAGTTTTCTTTTCCTGCATGTGAGAATATAATTTCCCTCTGGTATTCTTGGAGAAGAGATGTGATGAAGCCAAGCAGAAATGACTCATCCCTGCGTCCCATATTTTAATAGCAAAGTAATAGCTTCCCAACCTGAACCTAACTTCTTACAGGTATTTGTTTTCCATTTCTCACTATTTCAAATTGAAATTAATATATTTATATGAAATCTTTGTACACTACTTTAATTATCTCCTGGCAATTGATTTCTGGAAGTTGAGTTGTATTGTCAAAAAATATGAACTGAGAATTAAATTTTTCACAAAAACACCAAATTTGCCTCTAAAAAAGTTGTACTGATATATGTTCTTATCACTATAAAATGTGTTTATCTTTTTATTGTAACCTTATCAATTCAGGTTAGCATTTATAAAAAACCAAAATACAAACACTTTGCCGACAGAATCACAGAAAAAAATCTTATTTCATTTAACTCCTATATCTTTAATTACTTTTCACACCTATTGAGCATTTGTTCTTTCAGTTTTGAATTGTCAGTTCAAACTTACTATTTTTTCTATTAGGGTTTTCATCTTCTTAATGATTGTCTATTTTTCATAATATTTTTCTTACTATTATTGATTCAGTTTGTCATTTGCTGATTACCTTCATTTAGTGAGAAATGCTTTTCTTATGCATTGAAATTCTACCATCACCCTATTTTCCCATCATAATTGACCATCTGATCTACTTGTAATTCCCTTTTCAACACCTGACTTGTTACATGTCACAAGATCTTATGCACAGTTGCAAATTTAAAATACATCTAGATACAGTAGTCCTCTAAATCACCTTTGATCTCTTTTCTTTTTTTTTATTATTATTATACTTTAAATTTTAGGGCACTTGTGCACAATGTGCAGGTTAGTTACATATGTATACATGTGCCATGCTGGTGTGCTGCAACCATTAACTCGTCATTTAGCCTTAGGTATATCTCCTAATGCTATCCCTCCCCCCATCCCCACCACACAACAGTCCCCAGCATGTGATGTTCCCCTTCCTGTGTCCATGTGATCTCATTGTTCAATTCCCACCTATGAGTGAGAACATGCGGTGTTTGGTTTTTTGTCCTTGCATTAGTTTACTGAGAATGATGATTTCCAATTTCATCCATGTCCCTACAAAGGACATGAACTCATCATTTTTTATGGCTGCATAGTATTCCATGGTGTATATGTGCCACATTTTCTTAATCCAGTCTATCATTGTTGGACATTTGGATTAGTTCCAAGTCTTTGCTATTGTGAATAGTGCCACAATAAACATACGGGTGCATGTGTCTTTATAGCAGCATGATTTATAGACCTTTGGGTATATACCCAGTAATGGGATGGCTGGGTCAAATGGTATTTCTAGTTCTAGATCCCTGAGGAATCGCCACACTGACTTCCACAATGGTTGAACTAGTTTACAGTCCCACCAACAGTGTAAAAGTGTTCCTATTTCTCCACATCCTCTCCAGCACCTGCTGTTTCCTGATTTTTTTTAATGATCGCCATTCTAACTGGTGTGAGATGGTATCTCATTGTGGTTTTGATTTGCATTTCTCTGATGGCCAGTGATGGTGAGCATTTTTTCATGTGTTTTTTGGCTGCATAAATGTCTTCTTTTGAGAAGTGTCTGTTCATGTCCTTTGCCCACTTTTTGATGGGGTTGTTTGTTTTTTTCTTGTAAATTTGTTTGAGTTCATTGTAGATTCTGGATATTAGCCCTTTGTCAGATGAGTAGGTTGTGAAAATTTTCTCCCATTTTGTAGGTTGCCTGTTCACTCTGATGGTAGTTTCTTTTGCTGTGCAGAAGCTCTTTAGTTTAATTAGATCCCATTTGTCAATTTTGGCTTTTGTTGCCATTGCTTTTGGTGTTTTAGACATGAAGTCCTTGCCCATGCCTATGTCCTGAATGGTAATGCTTAGGTTTTCTTCTAGGGTTTTTATGGTTTTAGGTCTAACGTTTAAGTCTTTAATCCATCTTGAATTAATTTTTTTATAAGGTGTAAGGAAGGGATCCCCTTTCAGCTTTCTACATGTGGGTAGCCAGTTTTCCCAGCACCATTTATTAAATAGGGAATCCTTTCCCCATTGCTTGTTTATGTCAGGTTTGTCAAAGATCAGATAGTGGTAGATATGCGGGGTTATTTCTGAGGGCTCTGTTCTGTTCCATTGATCTATATCTCTGTTTTGGTGCCAGTACCATGCTGTTTTGGTTACTGTAGCCTTGTAGTATAGTTTGAAGTCAGGTAGCATGATACCTCCAGCTTTGTCCTTTTGGCTTAGGATTGACTTGGCGATGTGGGCTCTTTTTTGGTTCCATATGAACTTTAAAGTAGTTTTTTCCAATTCTGTGAAGAAAGTCATTGGTAGCTTGATGGGGATGGCATTGAATCTATAAATTACCTTGAGCAGTATGGCCATTTTCACGATATTGATTCTTCCTATCCATGAGCATGGAATGTTCTTCCATTTGTTTGTATCCTCTTTTATTTCACTGAGCAGAGGTTTGTAGTTCTCCTTGAAGAGATCCTTCACATCCCTTGTAAGTTGGATTCCTAGGTATTTTATTCTCTTTGAAGCCATTGTGAATGGGAGTTCCCTCATGATTTGGCTCTGTTTGTCTGTTATTGGTGTATAAGAATGCTTGTGATTTTTGTACATTGATTTTGTATCCTGAGACTTTGCTGAAGTTGCTTATCAGCTGACCACAGTGCAATCAAACTAGAACTCAGGATTAAGAATCTCACTCAAAACCGCTCAACTACATGGAAACTGAACAACCTGCTCCTGAATGACTACTGGGTACGTAACGAAATGAAGGTAGAAATAAAGATGTTCTTTGAAACCAACAAGAACAAAGACACAACATACCAGAATTTCTGGGACACATTAAAAGCAGTGTGTAGAGGGAAATTTATAGCACTAAATGCCCACAAGAGAGAGCAGGAAAGATCCAAAATTGACACCCTAACATCACAATTAAAAGAACTAGAAAAGCAAGAGCAAACACATTCAAAAGCTAGCAGAAGGCAAGAAATAACTAAAATCAGAGCAGAACTGAAGAACATAGAGACACAAAAAACCCTTCAAAAAATTAATGAATCCAGGAGCTGGTTTTTTGAAAGGATCAACAAAATTGATAGACCTCTAGCAAGACTAATAAAGAAAAGAGAAGAATCAAATAGATGCAATAAAAAATGATAAAGGGGATATCACCACCAATCCCACAGAAATACAAACTACCATCAGAGAATACTACAAACACCTCTACACAAATAAACTAGAAAATCTAGAAGAAATGGATAAATTCCTCGACACATACACCCTCCCAAGACTAAACCAGGAAGAAGTTGAATATCTGGATAGACCAATAACAGGAGCTGAAATTGTGGCAATAATCAATAGCTTACCAACCAAAAAGAGTCCAGGACCAGATGGATTCACAGCTGAATTCTACCAGAGGTACAAGGAGGAACTGGTACCATTCCTTCTGAAACTATTCCAATCAATAGAAAAAGAGGGAATCCTCCCTAACTCATTTTATGAGGCCAGCATCATCCTGATACCAAAGCCTGGCAGAGACACAACCGAAAAAGAGAATTTTAGACCAATATCCTTGATGAACATTGATGCAAAAATCCTCAATAAAAGACTGGCAAACTGAATCCAGCAGCACATCAAAAAGCTTGTCCACCATGATCAAGTGGGCTTCATCCCTGGGATGCAAGGCTGGTTCAATATACGCAAATCAATAAATGTAATCCAGCATATAAACAGAACCAAAGACAAAAACCACACGATTATCTCAATAGATGCAGAAAAGGCCTTTGACAAAATTCAACAACCCTTCATGCTAAAAACTCTCAATAAATTAGGTATTGATGGGACGTATCTCAAAATAATAAGAGCTATCTATGACAAACCCACAGCCAATATCATACTGAATGGGTAAAAACTGGAAGCATTCCCTTTGAAAACTGGCACAAGACAGGGATGCCCTCTCTCACCACTCCTATTCAACATAGTGTTGGAAGTTCTGGCCAGGGCAATTAGGCAGGAGAAGGAAATAAAGGGTATTCAATTGGAAAAGAGGAGGTCAAATTGTCCCTGTTTGCAGACGACATAATTGTTTATCTAGAAAACCCCATTGCTCTCTTTTCTTCTTGCAATTTGACACCATCTAGCTCCAAATGCAGATCGTGTGCAAAGCTCCAAGCCTTAGTTAGGAGGCAGAAAGGGACTCTGGTGAGCAAAAGCATATTAACTTTCCATATCTCGCTTTTTTTTCTTTCCTATCTGAGTTCACGTTTTACTCCCCTTTCCCAGGTCTGTCAAAGACATTGCACTGGTGGTGGCTCAGGAAATTCCTAGCAAATAAAGTTTTCATAGGCCTTTAGGTATGAGATTATTTAACTGAGTGCTTGGCTGAGCAGGATTTGAACACACGTTCAAATATCTTGGTGTAGTAAACAAGAGAGAAATGTTAAAGTGTGCAGTCACAGAAAAGACACCCTAGTCCAGGAACCTGAGTGCTAAAGATGCCTAGGCTTTCTTTCATGGGTTCTAGGCTTCTGGGGGTTTTTTACTCCTTGTGCTAGTTTTGTTTTCCAGACACAAACAAATAGCAACTTCTAAAATGCCAGTCTCTCTGAAATTTATTCTTTTAAAATTAGGCTTGTGAAACAGCAGGATCTTTACTTCATAGACTGATATGCTATGAATACACCTACAAATTTGGGACCTCATACAATATACCATATTAAACTAAGACAATATGCAGTATTGCACCAATACAAGAGGAAATGAAAACATGATAGGCGATGCTTTTAAGCACACGCAGGTCATCTTGCTCTGAGTATGAGAGACAACATGAATCTGAGATGTAACAACAACAGAGAGACAGACATCAGTAGAAAGATTCACACACATATACGAGAAGAGATTGACAAAAGACATCTCTAGCCTGTGACCATTCTCCTTTCATTAAGTGTTGCTAATCCATTGTCACTGCTACATTTGTAAATGTTTATGTAACTGAATTGGTATAAATAATTCAAAGCAATATTAACTTTGATGTACAGATGGATTTTCCTCTGAAGGCAACTTGGATGGTATTTGGGGCATTACTGTCTTAACCGAAGAATATTTTGACGTGGTACTTCTTGTGTTTTGTTGTTGTTGTTGTTGTTGTTTTTTCTAGCAGAATTCTCTAAGGTTCACTTTGTGAAGGGCTGGAAAAGCCTCTCTCAGGGTTAAAATGATTTTAGGAATACATAATTCCAGTGCTAGAAGTAAAGATGGATATCCTTATATTTAGAGTGAAAAATAAGGTATCTTCACCAGAAAGGAAACTTGATCCCTGTTGGAAATTGGTGGGATGTGGCAGGGTGGTGATGGGGGACAAGAATCTCTGCAAGCCAGGAAGGAAGGAAGGGAAGGAAGGGGTTAAGAGGATGTGAAAGACACAAGACAGCAGTGAGGATGAGTAATGGGTGGAGGAATACATAGCCCACACTCCCAGGAGGGGTCCAAGCTTTTGTCTAAGGCCAGTAGTTTGGAAATTTGCCCTCCCATGTATTCTATAATGACCTTGGAACCTCTGGAGAGAAGAATGCTGGTCTGCGGGGACCACCGCCTGTGGAAACTTGTTTGCCCTGGCCTCGGAACATGAATGCACAATCAAACCCATCTTTAATATGTCTGCCCTCAGAATGTGAAATATTCTCTCTGCAAGTGTCATCAAAGATGCTCCGTACTCCCCAGTAAAAGTCCTCTAAGAATCTAAGACAGATCAGTTGCCTGGCCTGATTTACCCGTGATGTATCCTAAGTGGTACTGGAGACCCAAAACCTCTCCAGATTCTCCCAGAATGAGGCTCCTGTGACAATGTGTCCTGCTCATTTCCTCCCCATGAGCAAATTGCTACAGGCGGCTGCCTTTTAAGGAAACTGTTTCTGCAACCATAAACTCCCCCTGGGAGACAGCAAAGAAGCAGGAAGCTGGAAAGCAAAGGATGCAGAGTACAAATTGCATTCAGAGGCAGAAGGGGAGGGGAGCCCAGCTGGGATTTCAGCTCCTGAGCGACCAGCTCCACTGACCTTTGCTTCTCTCCTTTATTCTCTACTGCCCCTTTTTAGCTTTGTTCCTTTTACGCAGGAGTGTACGCTATATAGGGTATGAGCTAAACCATCAATAACCGAGACACAATGTTCCCCAAAACTCGACCGAATTCTTAAAAGGATGAAGACACAGGAGGAAGCTGGTCTTTAGTCACCTTCCTTATTCCCTCATTAAAAAAAAAAAAAAAAAAAAAAAAAGCAAGTTACTAACAGCTGCAGAGAGCTGCTTCCACGAATTGCAAATAAATTCGGGGTCCACATGAATGAAGTCTTTCCTGGTGGGCAGTTTGTCTGAGCCACCTATCTGGGAGGTACACAGGTACACTTCCTCTGAGAGCAGAAAATTGCTGCTAGGAGGGCAAGGTAGCTTTTTCAAACCTTTTATCTCTGCGGGCCAGGTTGTTCCAGTTACAAGCTGTTCAATTGCTGCATCAAGTCTCTGCCTTCAAGAAAAAGAATCAAGGAAAAACAACCTTACTTCTGGAAATCTAAAAGCTTGTAAAAGCTCGTCCTAGAATTTGCTTCAGGCAGATGCCACAGGAATTTCTATCAGGGAGTGAGGGGGCAGACAATTGGATGTGTAGCAGAAAAATTCAGCTCAGGCCCCCTGTTTCCCAACAGCAGCACTTCTCAGAATTTTAGATTTAAAACTTAAGAAATGTACCCTAAAACCTAAAGTATAATAATAATAAATAAATAAATAAAAGCATGTAATTTCCAATAAAAAAAAAAAAAGAAATGCTTTCTTTGAGCAAAAGAAACTCTACTGAGCACCTCCACCTTGCCTATACACCCAACACACCAGCCCATCATCACACCACCACCCTAATAACTCAGTGCACTGACTTAGACACTGGTGCTGTTTTCATGAACCAAAGATGAGCTTCCAGTATGTTTTTAAAAATTAAATAAGCTGTATGAATTATTCATCGTTTACACCCCCTCCCAAAGAGTATGGATCTGATATTTTAAACATTATTACTTCCCCAATCCAATAATCAATTTCCTCCACAAACCTTGTCATGATAACCTCAGCAGGAAGGACATTTCTGCTCTGAATTACTATTGCATTTTGGATTGGCCCCGCTACATGGGGTGCCGCATGGATTGTCTTATAGCTAATTATGAGCACAAAGACCTTTTAGATGGTGCCTGAAAAAGCACCCAGGAAACAGGAATAAGCACCCCAGCCCAAGAGCCCTCATTCATCTTGATCAAACTGATACTAGGGGACTGGATTGGTTCACCTCCTCTCTGACTAGGTGATTAAGGGGGCATAACTCAGAGACACTGAATACAAGCTTGTCAAAAGCTGGGCTGATGAATTCAAATCTAATCTAAAAGCATAATGGGTAGAAATGCCATTTATCTTAATCAGTGCTAAAGGTTAATGTATAGACATGGTTAGCTCCATAGAAATGAGAAAGAACATTTTGTTTTCTTCCTGGCTCTTTGCTATGAAAAGAAAATTCATCCTGAGAAGCCAAGAGGAGATAATTAAAAAGCAAATGTCAGCCTGCTTTCAAAGCATCCATTTTCTGTGCTCAACCACATGCCTTTGTTCTTCCTGCAGTGTCCTTGACCAGGAGATCACCTGAGAGAGGTGCGGGAGGAGGTGATGCTGACTCAGGACTTGGCAGTGGTTGCCTGAACTGTAGACTCCCCTTTCTTATGAGTCTACCACACCCCATTTGCTCAATCGGACGAAGACAAGTTACCCAGTGTCAACCAAAGGGTGGGTGCCTAGCCCATCTTCTCTCTTTTGTGATTCCAAATTCCAAAGCAAAAAAAAAAAAAAGAATTGCATCTTTTTTCATAATTCCAAAGCAAATTTCTAGAAGGCAAAAAGCAGAGAGGGAATATCAAGCTGCTCTGATGGGTGATTCTCCAGCCCCAGCCCTTTCTCTGGATCAAGTGCAACGAGGAAGAGCGTGATTCCAGGAACTCCATAGAAGTTATGTCAGCTCTGTAGACAAATCGGGGCAAAAGGAATGGATGGTTGGTCTGCTGTCCAAACCCCCAGTAAGGATTTTTTTCCACCTTAATACAGGGGACATATATTAGAGGCAGCAAATGCAAGGAAATAGATGAGACAAGGTGTACCAGCTGTCAGAGGTGGGGCAGGGAACCAGCCCAGCAGAGCTGCATAATGAGTCAGCAGTCTTCCCTGTATCCAGGCAGCAGCATCTGTGAAATTGAGCTGTGGCTATTTAAGTTATTGTTTCATTGTCTCACATGGAAGTAATCTCTTATGCAGGTTTTCTTTTTTAATTATTAGTATAATGCTTATCACCATAGAACTCATGCAAGCACTATCCCAATCCTGTTTATAGAAGAAGAAACAAAGACACAGGGGGGAAAAAAAAGTCACAGTGCTGAGAGAACAGAAGGCCGATGTTCTAGACCCATCTCTGCCACTAACTTCCCACATAATCAAAAGAAACCACATTCCCTTTCTGCATCTTAATTTGGAGGCAGATATTATTGGTTGCCAAGAGGTGTATCAGTACCTACACATACTTCTTGTTAGCAGAACCCTATTTTCATTTGGATAGTCAGCCTCCCCTGTGCTCAAGGAAGATGATTACTTCCTAGCCCCAGGAGAGGAATATCAATTATGATACTTTCATTCCCCTCATTGCTATTAGTATAAGAATGGATATGTTACATAATCTAACAAATAAGATCTGAAACTACAGCAGGCCTCTGAGGATATTTTTCTCTGTCTTTAGAAGGGACACAGATGAGGACTTGCTTCTCCCTGCTTTTGATTCTTCTGAGGATGTAATTCATGTTTGGAGCTGTGGCAGTCATACTGTGACCATGAGGAAAATTACCATCCTCACACCAAGGATGGCACAACAAGACAATGGAAGGCCCCTATGTGCCTCAGCACATGATTACATTATAGGACTCCCCCATGGAAGGTAAAATAATTAACTTTTTATGATTAAGCCACTCTTAGTTGGGTATTCTGTAATATGCAGCTAAAATGATCCTCTGAACCCATCAACCCTGCTTCCCTCCCTCCAGTAACCTCCATATTTATTTCCTGCCCTGACCAGTTGGGTAGCAGCAGAGAAATGAAAGAAGGATGGAATGCTGGGTGGTTGTCAGGGGCAAAAGAGGAACTTGTAAAAGAGAAAAGAGGAAAAATCCATGTAATGTTAAAATTGAACATGTAGTATACTATGTGAAAAAATCGTAAGGAATACAAGACTTAATTGAAAAGAAATTCTGAAAGGGTGCCATTCAGAACAAACAAGACACATGGTGGAATACAATGGACCTGAAGGTCCGGCGAGGACATAGGAAAAGAGAACTTTGCACCATCAGCAACCATGCGCATCCCTGACCCACTGGGGGACACAGCTAGGGGTAAGGAGCATGGTGGTGTGGCAAGGCAGGCTTCCAGGTTAAACAATCACTTTATGTCCTACTCAAAAGGGATGTTACCAAGGTAGGAGATCAGCAGGACTTGCTTTCCTAGCACCAGTCACAAGACCCCGCTGAACAAATCAGGAGCTGATTAAGACTCAATGCAGCAAAGAAACTGGCCAAAATCAGCTAAAACCAACATGGTGACAAGAGCAGCCTCTAGTTGCCCTCATTGCTCATTATACACTAATTATGATGCATTAGCATGATAAGACACTCCCATCAGCACCAAGACAGTTTACAAATGCCATGGCAACCCCCAGAAGTTACCTTACATGGCTTAAAAGGGGAGGAGCCCTTTGTTCTGGGGACTCCCTGCCCCTTTTCCAAAAAAATTTATAAATAACCTGCTCCTAATTTAGCATATAATCAGAGAATAGCATACATACAGCTAGCCAGCAATCCACGAGGCAGTGGCTTCTGCCGCTGCTGCCACTGCTACTGCTACTACAACTCCTCTGTCTACAGAGCGCTCATGTTCCTGTACTCTGCTGCTCTAATAAACTTGCTTTCACTTTGCTCTGTTGTCTTCCTCGTGAATTTTTTTTCCTGCCTGAAGCCAAGAACCCTCCAGGCTAAGTCACAATTTTGGGGTTCGTCTGCAGCATCATTAGCCACAAACACAAAGAGTTGAACTAGAGCTTTCTCAGAGTGACAGCCTTCAAGAGCAGCCTGGAACTGAACTGTGTTTGGCCTCTAATTTGTCTATTTCTCACCCATTGGAGTAGAGTTGATGGGGGTTTGGAAGTTGTTTGTGGAACCAGTCTAGTTCACAGGGCTTAGAGTGACCCCTCAAGTGTTTACTTCTCTTAGTAACAGTGGCTGTCACCCTGTTGAGAAGAAATATTCCAAACCAGACATAGTTATGGCCTCCTTAAAATTGTTCCTGAGTGTTCAGGGACTGAATTAGTTTTCAGTGGCTGCCTAACTAATTACCACAAACTCTGTAGCAAAAAACAACATGCATTTATTATGTAACAGTTCCTGTGGGTCAGGGGTTGGGATTTCCTCAGCTGGGTCCCCTGCCCTGGGTCTCACAAAGCACCTCCTTCCCTGCTCATGTGGTTGTCTGCAGCATTCATTTCCTAGCAGCTGAAGGAGTCACAGCTTCTTGCTTCTTCAAAGCTAGAAAAGAGAGGGAAAGGCTAGCAGGAGACTGCTAACGAGCCAGAGACTTACATGAAGTAATCATGGAATGAGAGCCCATCACCTTTGCCATATTCCATTGGTTAGAAGCAAATCACAGGCCCCACCCACACACAGTAAGGGGTTTACATAAAAGGCATGAACACCAGAAGGCATACACCATGGAAGCTACCATAGAGTTTATCTGCCACAAAGACCCAACCTAGTAATGCCAGTGAGTTACGATGGTTGTGTTAAATTACAGCTAGATAAATAAATAAGTTCTAGTGTTCTATACCATTGTAGAATGACTATCATTAACAATATATAGTTTCGAATAGCTAGAAGGACGTTGAATGTTACCAACACAGAGAAATGATAAATGTTTGAGATAATAGATATGCTAATTACCCTGATCTGATCACTATACACTGTATGTATTGAAACATCCTTATGTATTCCATTACTATATACACTATCATGTGTAAAAACTAAAACTAAAATTAAATATCAAAAAATAGTTGTGTTTTGAGGTCCTCCCAGAACATAGACTGTTCTAATTCTCCCTTCAAGCTCCATTTTTTATTAGTCTAGGCAGTTCGGTGTGGGAGCTGCCAGGAAGTATCAAAATCATGAGACTGAGCAGAATCAGGAACAAAATGTGAACCCAGAGTGCAACAAATCAAACAGGGAAATTTAAATGGTTCACTAAAATGGGCTTAAACAAAGTGTGAAAAAGAAGCTGCAACTCTTTGAGATCAATATGAAGTAACTTTGCAAATAAATAAATAGGAAAGACATCATGGATACTATGGTCCAAGTCTTAGGTCTAGTGTCCCCTGCAAGTTGAAAGTTTTCACTGCATATACTGGAAAAATATTGTAGTATTTTATTAAAGAACATAAAAAGCAACAAGAATGAGTAACAAGTAACTGATCAGGTTATTATGCTTAATTGGTCTTATCTGTAGGTTAACATCTGTTTGAAAGATCTTAGATCGGGTCTTGACATGAGATCCTAGGAATGAAGGACGAAATCCAGGCTAAGTATCAGGAATGGGGTTCATAGCCTTATAGCAGCACTAGACATTGGGAGGGAGTGGCAGCTTAGGAAGAAATACTTAACAAAAGTATCCTACTTAGAAAACAGATGCTTACAAAAGCATGCCACACTAGACAGCATGGGAGAGGAGAGAGATCAGTGGAGCCCAAAGCAATCGGAACAACTAGAGTTTTTTTAAAAAATCAATGGTTAATGAAACAAGGGCAAAAAGCCAGTGTTCCCCAGCAACATCTTCCCCTTACCGGAGAGCACCTCCACCTAAAAGAACTAGGTAATGTGGAATCCTCATCTAAGGTCACTGCTGTCCTTGAGGAAGAATTCAAACAGCACACTCACCTTTTACTCAAACTTTGAGGAGGGCAATGCAAAGATCTTTTCCTTTAGGCCATAACTGGACATTTATAGAATTACAGCAAAGAGTGTAAAATGGTGATTTGTGCCATACTTTCTTTGGAGTCTTAACTCTTTGGATTCTCTCTCTCTCGATGTATTCATCTAGGGATGTTCAGATAAGCCAGAGGCTGCACCTGCTGGGTTGATGTTTTCTACAATCAGCAGCATGCTTCTGTTGGCTCTAGCCTAGGTTGTAGGGGGAAAATATTCTCTCTTTAGTATCATTTATTTAGGCTTGAATTTATTTCCCTGTGGCAAGACAAAACAGGCTGTGGATCTAGGGAAAATGGACAAGGAGTCTCCTCAGCTTCCCTCTGGTAAAGGTCTTAGGCCAGAGGCCCAAAATAAGCTTCTGAAGTTCACGAGTGATTCAGCCCAACTTTTCAGCCATGAGAGAGTCCAGATTCAAAATTTATCAGTGCCCATTTTCTCTGTGTCTGTCCTCCTTATGAAACTGACTCAATAGTAGAAGCCAAATCAACAATCTTAGGATGAAAGAGACATTCTATCACTCGTTTAGCAGCACTGTTTTCCAAGCACTCCCCTGTTCTCCCAAACACATAGTAGAATCACATTCCATCACATAAATTTAAAATGTGAGGCTCGGTTCTACTAGAAGCCTTAAGAGTCTATGCGTGAGATGTCATCCTCTTTTCTCTGGGGCTTGTGAAGCATTATTCAAGAAGATGGCTGCTCTGTCATCCTGAGAGGCTGCAGGGAACAGGGCCCAGCTGACCTACAATGGGCATACCAGCATTAACAAGATACAAGCCTTTGTTGTTTTATGCCATTGAACTTTTTGTTGTTGTTGTTTGCTTGCTTTTGGTTTTCATAGAATAACCTAGTTTATCCCGACAGTTGCAGACCCCACTGCCTGTGGTCTCTAAGGCTGTATAGACAGAGGCAGAATCTTCACAGGAACTGTGACCCCAGCTTCAATGTTCTCTCTGAAATTGGAACGCTCTAAGCTTTCACCCTATAAAAAATAGGCTGTTGGGTAGTTTGTTGAGCATTACAGGCTTCTATGAGTAATAACCAAAGTGGCTAGGATAAAAAATTTACCCTTATTTATAGATAGCTTACAAGAAAATTCCCCCAGATCTTCATTTTCAAGCTAATATATGGAAAAATGCCTATTTAGGGGGGAAGGGGAGGGCAGAGAGAGGGGAGGAAAAGACGGTGCTTTGGCAGAGGTAATTTTTCATAGGTTATATATTATATGCTGGGTATGAGGCAAAGCTTTGCTGATGTCATAGAATAGTCAACCAGAAGACTTGTTATGAAATTTGTATTAGATAGTTGTCTAATTGGGTCATATTTACCTCTCTGAGGCAGTAAAATATAAGGATTTTTGGAATATATAATGAAAGTGCTTCACAAAACAATACAAAGATACTCTTTATGCTGCCATTAAATTAAACGAAGGGTGAGAATGAACTATAAGGAAAAAAAAAAAGAACACTCATAAAAAGAGCTGGGAATAATATTGAGATGATAACACTTAAATAGGAATATTACCCAAAAGAGACGTTTAAATTGAAAGTAAGTAATGACAAGATTAAATGTTCTTCTGAGTAGAAATGGGGACCCATAAAGGAAATTAAAAAGAAAGGAAAGTGGAGTTTCGGTTTTGTATGAGTTTGATTTGCGACAGTTCAATTTATATTTGACACAGAAAAAATAAAGTAAGGTACTATAAAAAATAAAATAATTATACCAAATAACTTATGTAGTAGCTAGGCCCACATATGAAAACAAATATTGGAGCTCTACTTCCATAGAAAGGTAGGAAGAGGTCACCTTGTTATTTGTAGAGAGTGTTGAAGCAAGAAAGATAGAACAGGTAACAGAGATCCTGACTCCACATAAAGTAAAAGTTTTTCCTGGTCCAAGTCCCAGAATCACAGAAGCTCTGGCTGATTAAGCTAAAACCCTCTTCATGTGTGCAAAATTCAAGACTGTCTTCCCTTGGAAATCAGAATGAATAAGATAATCAACTACAAAGTTGATAGACAGAAATCCCTCCCAATGCAGACCCCACTCTTTTTATGTTAGATGAAGGGATTGCAACGTTAGGGGAGTTTGAATCCCTCTGGAGCATTAATTCAAAGCCAGTTGACTCTGCAGAGACCCAGAGAGCTAAATATCTTCCCTTAGCCAGAAGCTTATTCAATATCCTGAATGGATGAACTCCTAGTGTGACTAAGTTCTGCAAGAACTATTTCACACTCAGACCTGTTGGAGGTACTGATAGATAAAAGTGGCCCAATAAAAGAGGCCAAGTCAAAGACAGCTTTTTTCAGCATTCTAGGAGGAAATATAGTACAGTGGTTGAAAGCATAAACTTCAGCAACAGACCGACCTAAATCCTGTCCTATTTCTGACATCTACTCACTGTGTGACCTTGTGCAAGAATGTCACTTAATCTCAATATTCCCGTCAATAAAATTGAGATAATAGAACCTACTTCATAGGGATGACTGTGAAGACTAATCAATATAATGCATGTAAAATGTTTAGTTCCTGGCATTCAGTACAAAAAATCAATATAGACTTGCTATTGTTAGAATTTAAAGTTTTGTGGGTTTTTTTTTTTTTCTTTGCTCAAGGAATGTCCCAATCTCTTTCCAACATTAGCTCAACAATCCAGTGTGTCTGGAGCATTTAACCAGCTTATGTTGTTAATCTTCAGCCCAGAATATGGAATCCTACTTAGAATATCTATCAGCTGTTCCAGGACTGAGTCAAACGATCAGCAGAATTAGGAATTACAAGGGATAATATCATTAGGAAAAACAGAATAAAATAGCTTCCCTAGGACAAGGTGGAGGCTGCAAAAAACTGAACAGTTCTCTAAACCCAGACTAAAGTTAGAGATCTCCTGAAATTGGCCTAATGCTATTGGACATTTAGTCTTCATTTCGGACCCTACCATCCCTTTTGCTGGAAATAAAGGAAATCAAGTAAGTACATCATAATTTTTCATTGTCCCAGATTATGAACAAAAGGGCTGTGATAGGGCTGTGCCCCACAGTTATCTGAGATACAGGAAAGAGACCCTCAGAGCCACAGCAAGAGTGTCAGAAGAGCTCTGTTGTGAAAGTCAACATGCGAGCCCGTATCTGCTAACAGTATAGGAGTGCTTAGCATCACTCGGCCTTAAGGAAGATCAAGTGTTTGTTCAAAAAACATCAGGTCTTTGAAGTGGTTAGGAACCATGAGGAATTATAATCCCAAATTTTAGTGCTCAGCACTAACTCTACAATAGTTTGACTTCCTGATAAAGTGTCTTAGCATATTTCATTGTGATAGGCAATGACATCTCCAGGACACTTTGAGATAAAAATTAAGAAATTGGGGAGACTTAGGCCAAATAAAGTGCTCCCAAGAGGGGGAAGATCATAAAGAACAATGCAGCACTGACCACAGAAAAATAAACCCCAGTGCAACCTCTTTAAGATCCTGTAAGAATTAAATACAGCAAGCCATGTCTTAGAAGGCAAATTATCTATTTTTGTTCATCTTTGAATTCAGTCATCCTTTATCTCATTATCTTTTGGAAAGTCACTTACAACTCATATAATTAACTTTACTTGCTTGGGGTACAAATATAATATATATTTGTTTTACTTTTCCAATTCACATCTCTAGCCATACCATGACTTTATTAATATGAAGTTCAATGTTGAAGACTTGTCCTGAATAATCAAAGGAGAATTATATTGTGCTTACGAGATGTTGAGAAGAATGATTCCTGCTGTCCTGAAACTATCACTAAGTTACAGATTTGAAGGGGAAAGTATGCTAAGGATCCTGCATTTCAAGGTCAAGATGTATCAGCAGCTGGACCTACCACTTCCCAGCAAAATTTACTAAGATGCATCAGTACAGAAAGAGCTACCCAACACTAACCAATATATGAAGAGGACTTAGGGAAAGGGGATAGATTGCCGGTCTTTTGGGGAGAACGTTGATCATGGGGAGAGATTATTCCCTTCTCTCTCCCTAGAAAGCCAAGGAAGGAAGCATCCTAGAGAATTGAGAATAGTAGGCATGCCTAAAGAATGGCAAGTAGAATTTTTCTTTAGATATTTAGTTACACAGTAACCCTTTCACTATGTCCCTGTGTTACTTACACGGATGAAAAGAGAACTGGGGAGAGATGGTGTAGATGAGAGGGTGGACTGCAATGAAGGAAGCTGCAAGGCTACTCTTTCACATGCAAAGGACTTTTGAGGTTTTTGGGGGACTACATGCACACCCAGAAAAGTAGCTGGGCTTGAACGTTCTTAATGGTATTTTAGTGAATGAGGAGACTCCTCCAGAAAATGTTTGTTTCTGGTGGTAGACCAGGGAAGAGGCTTGCGCAGAAGAGGAGGTGGAGCCAGAGCTGAATTTCTCACATTACATAATTGGGCAATAAAAAGATTCAACTGAATTCTATGAAGAATCCCACATATGCCCCACAAGAGATCCAGGATTTAGGTGAATTCCATGAATATTCAGGGACATGCCACATTAATGAAGTTTTTAGAGTTTCAGTAATACCTCTTTAATTTTGGGGGGGTACCATACACCACTATCAAAGTATTTTTCTAATCCATTTATTGGGTGGCAGGGAAATTTACCCATTTTGAGTGGGGCCCAGCAAAGGAAGGCTCTGCAGAATGTCTTGCAAATCAAGCAATAGAACATGAGCTGCTGCTAGAGAAATTTGATGATGATTAAGAACATTCTACTGAGTCTCTAGCAAGTTCCAATTGGCTAATTGTAGCACAGATCCGTAGTATTCTGGAGCAAAGCCATGCCATCTGCAGTAGAGACTACTCTTCATTTGAAAATCAAGTCTTAGTATGCTGCTGATCCCTAGAAGAGTCTGTGCCTCTGACCATGAGATTACAAATAATTGACCTACAGAAGTTGTCCATTATGGCCATTATTAGATCTACCAAGTCACAAGTTAAAGAACATATGGCAGCAATCATTATATAGGATAAAGTGGTATTTCTGAATTGGGCCTAAGCAGACCCATAAGACAAAAACAAATTACATGAACAATTGGCCTAGACTCTCGGTCAGGTCACCTACCAATGTTGTAGAAATGACTACATCTTAACTCAAACTTCTGTCCTCCTTAGGTTTTCCTATGACCAAATGATAATAGGGAAAATAACTTGGGCCTAGTTCACAAATTGGTTCATGAACTGTGTTGGTGCCAGCAGGAAATAGACTGCTACAGCATTGCCGCCCCACTCAAGAGTGACCCTAAATAATACTGGTGAAGGGATATCAACCCAGTCGTCACAGAGAGCTGCAATCAGTGTACTTGGTGGGCCCAAGTTCATTTTTTTGGTAGGCCCAAGTTCATGTTATATAGGGGTCCAAGTACCATGTACTTGGTAGGCCCAAGTTCATGTTATATAGGGGTCCAGGCTACCTGAGGTATAGATACTCACTAACCATGTGGGAGATGAGAGGGAGTGGCAAATGACTTATCTGATTATCCAGAGTTCTGAAAGGACAATGGAGTTAGAGACAGACTTATCCTGCCTGAAGTGAGATGGGAAGAAATAGGAAATATTGAGCTTTGAATCAAGTTTGTGATTGCATTTTGCATGTGAACAGAACTGAGTCATAAACATTGGCTTGAAACTGATCTAATAACGGAACAAGGCTGAAAAGTTTTAGAATCCGCCTAGATGTTATTAAGGGACCTACCACACAGTGAGAAAGTAGGTTCCACATAGCGCAATGGAGTTCAGTAATTGTGGAAAAATATCATATTTATATATGATCACACTGAGGTGCTTTGATCATGGGTCATTTTCTGGAGGAGGCATTCACTAATTCATCATTCTGGGGCAATTAGATGTATTCAATGGTATAGCAGTGAACTTACACATCCATACTAGCTGCATTATTATACTATTACTGATCTTGAAGGTTATAGTTATTATTCACTATTCAACACATTGATATTGAGGTTCTACTACGCGGCAGACAACATGCTAGACACCAATAATCTGTTGTTGAAAAAAAGTAGAAATAGTTTTTACTCTTACAGATCTTACAGCATAGTGGAATAGATATTCATTGAATAATCATGCTAATATATGTTGTATATATAATATATATGCTAATAATATATGGTATATATACTTATAAAATTCGCAGAAATAAAGAAAAAAAATCAGGTCAAATAGTAGAGGAACATGACCAAAATAGGAGATTAAATGAAACTTCCTAGGGAAGTTAAAATTTTGAGCTGAGAATGGAAGGATAAGTGTGTGTTAAGCAGAAGTTAGAAAGGAACACCTTCTAAGTGAGGGAAGAGTATATGCAAAATTCCTGTGGTTGAGGAAGGATTAAGTAGATATTCAGTAGGTAAAATCAATAAAAGTTAAAGATAGCTTAAATATAGAGAAAACAAAGGCAGAGTGTGTGACTTGTGTCCTACATAGAAAGGACACTGAGGTAAGAAGATTTGGGGAGAAAAATCATGTGATTGGTTTATATATATTGAAGTTTAAGAAGCTTTTCTCCTTTAAGATTGTAAAATAGATGCAAATCTATTTGTACCTTTTAAAACAACTTTATTTAATTAATGTGTTTAATTCTGTGCTAAACATAGCATGAAAGAAATTAAGCACAGTTGGAAACTCATATGGATTGTACTTAATGCCATATTCTCTGAAAATTCAATTACTCAGGACTTAATAACCTTTTAATGTCACAAATTCGCTTTTTCCTTCTTCTTTCTTCCAGAAATATTTTTTGAACACCTACTATGAGCCTAGAATTTTTCTAGGTGGTGCACACATAGTGGCAATGTCATCTGTCTTCAGGCTTACAGTTTTGGGAATAAATTTTAAAATATAGACAGTTACCATCCTGGCTAGCACGGTGAAACCCTGTCTCTACTAAAAATACAAAAAATGAGCCGGGCATGATGGTGGGTGCTTGTAGTCCCAGCTGCTTGGGAGGCTGAGGCAGGAGAATGGTGTGAACCTGGGAGGCGGAGCTTGCAGTGAGCTAAGATCGAGCCACTGCACTCCAGCCTGGGCTACAGAGCAAGACTCCATCTCAAAAAAAAAAAAAAAAAAAAAAAAGACAGTTACAACACAGCGTTAAAAGTGCTTCCACAGAGAGCAGGAGAAAACTCCATGAGAGTACATACTAACCACGGCCCATAGCCCATCCTTGGAGGGCAGGATCAGTAAATGCTTCAAAATCATCAGGTGGCGATATCTGAGCTAAAATCAGAAAGATGAAGGAGATTTGTCCCATCAAATTATAGGCATGGAAATGAAGAGAGTTGCAAACAGAGGAGACTAATGAGAGAGAGAGAGGAAAAAAATCATGGATCATTCAATGAATTAAAACTAGTATAAGACTAATGTGTAGAGCTGGGTAAGAAGTGATAGCAGGAGATAAGACTGTTATGTGCCACATTAAGGTGTTTGGATTTTTCTTGAGGTTACCTGGGAATAATGAAAGCCTTGAAAGTAGTGTTTCGGCTGGGCATGGTGGTGCACGCCTGTAATCCCAGCACTTTGGGAGGCCAAGGTGGGTGGATCACGAGGTCAGGAGTTCAAGACCAGCCTGGCCAAGATGGTGAAACCCCATCTCTACTAAAAATACAGAAAAATTAGCCAGGCGTGGTGGTGGGCACCTGTAATCCCAGCTACTTAGGAGGCTGAGGCAGGGAATTGCTTGAACCCAGGAAGCAGAGGTTGCAGTGAGCTGAGATTGCACCACTGCACTCCAGCCTGGGTGACAAAGGGAGACTCCATCTCAAAAAAAAGAAAAGAAAGCAGTGGTTGGTGATAACCAGATGGGCATTTTTAAAAAGTCACTCTGTTATCTGTGCTAGAAGAAACCAAGACTGGAACCAGAGACCAAATGAGGTGCTGTTGACATGATCCAGGTGACAGCTAAAGTTGTCAAATGGAAATAGAAAGAACCCAATGGTTTATGAAAAACTTAGGAGATAGAAACAACTGGATTTTTTAATTCATTGAATACAGAGAGAGGCAAGAGCAAAAGGTGTACAAGATAAATACAAGGGCTATGGCTTGGGAGCTGAATGAGCAGTAGGATCAATTTTTTGGGAAAAGTTTGTGGTTTGGACATGAGTTCCAAATGTCTGACAAGCAGTCAGGCAGGGATGTTTGGAACATAAGAGTCTGGGGTTCAAGAGGGAAATTAGGGCAAGAGATAAAAATTTGAGAACCATAGTTGAAGATGACGATGGCAACAAGGATGGCATGAGATGGATCAGGGAAAGTGTGTGGTGAGCTTCGGTAGGGTGAGAAGAAAAGCAGACTAGGTAGAAACCCTGAAAAACAGAGGCAACCAACAGACAGCTGAGGAGCGATACCTGTAAGAATACTTAGGCAGTGGTTGATACCTGTAATCCCAGCACTTTGGGAGGCTGAAGTGGATGGATCATTTGAGGTTGGTAGTTCAAGACCACCCTGGCCAACATGGTGAAACCCGGCCTCTACTAAAAAACAAATATATATATATACATTTTTTTTATTTTTATACATATATACACATATATATGCTGTATATATAAAGGGTATATATATTTATACCCTTTATATATAAAATACCCTGTATTTTAAAGGAGTCATTAAAGGATTTTAAGCAAGGCCAGATCAACTTTGTGTTTCATAAAAATAACTCTGAAAAACAAACTCTGACTTCACTGTGGTAAATGAATCACAGGGATATGAACCTGGAGGGCCATTTACAAGTCAGTTTCCTTTGTGTTTCTTCATATTGGATAATGAGAATGGATCAATCTGACATTTTGCTTTATTCATTTTTCATCCCAGATGTGCTGCTGCAGAGAGTGGCATGACGGTCTAATGACTCAGGAGATGTTTGAAAGGTAGACGAATCCATCGCTGATGTGTTGCTCTGTTGATAGCCCAGTTTTCCTTATTATATTCTCTAGGGAGGCCCTCTGACTAATGTAAGCCATCAGCACTATTTCTGGAAGCATGGTAAACATTTTAATCTTTGTGGCCTGATCTCAATGGAAGACAGATAAACCAAATCTCCCTTCTGCCTGCAAAATAATCAATACCAAAGAAGAAAATGAAAAACACTTAAGCCAAGCTTCCTGAATGGATACTCCCAAGTAACACAGGAATGATTTTCCCTCAGAAATGTTGTCTTGGGGATTTGAATCTTTTATATTGCAATGACAAATGGTTCAGAAGGCGGATTAGATGCAGAGTCACTGAGAATGATGGAGACTATAAGGTCACTGCTGAGGTGGACAAAAGTAAAAATGTTTCCTTAGAAAAGGTAATTTAGTAGAAACACTGCTATTCGTGAAGTATCTAGGCTGGTAGGAGCAGGGGCAATTCTTCTTGCATTGTGGCTGAGGTGGTCCTTTATTTGATACTTGGTTTTGAGTGCCAGACAGTGCTTCCTCACCTTCTATAAAACAAGGTATTAGCAAGTTTCTGAAATCCCACGTAAGATGTTTCATTCATTTCATCGTAACTGTGTGGGAGTCACTGATGACCTCCCTGTTGCTTCTCAGACCTCGTCTTAGCTGACACGTCCTTGACACTCCTCCTTTTCAACAGTCTTTTTCCTTGACTTTTCATGGGTTTCCGTCCTTTCGTGGGTTTTTGCACCTCTCTCTAAGTGTCTTCTCTTTTCTTTTCTATCCCTTTTTTTTTTTTTTTTTTTTTTTGAGACAGAATCTCGCTCTGTCACCCAGGCTGGAGTGCACTTGTGTGATCTCGGCTCACTGCAACCTCCATCTCCCAGGTTCAAGTGATACTCATGCCTCAGCCTTCTGAGTAGCTGGCATTACAGGCACCCACCATAGATATATATATATATATCTATAGCCAGGCGTGATTTGGTTTATCTGTCTTCCATTGAGATCAGGCCACAAAGATTAAAATGTTTACCATGCTTCCAGAAATAGTGCTGATGGCTTACATTAGTCAGAGGGCCTGCCTAGAGAATGTAATAAGGAAAACTGGGCTATCAACAGAGCAACACATCAGCGATGGATTCATCTACCTTTCAAACATCTCCTGAGTCATTAGACCCTCATGCCACTCTCTGCAGCAGCACATCTGGGATGAAAAATGAATAAAGCAAAAGGTCAGATTGATCGAATTCTCATTATCCAACATGAAGAAACACAAAGGAAACTGACTTTTTAAGTGGCCCTCCAGGTTCATATCCCTGTGATTCATTCACCACAGTGAAGTCAGAGTTTTTTTTTTTTTTCAGAGTTATTTTTATGAAACACAAAATTGATCTGGCCTTGCTTAAAATCCTTTAATGACTCCTTTAAAATACAAGGTAAGGAAACAGTTATTTGTTGGGATAATAACAATAGCTAAACAACGCATGCCAATGATTATCCTAAGCTTTAAATATACCACCCCCTTAAACATTTTAAGGAACTTATGATGAGAAGATATACAAATGGCCGGTGAGCACATGAGAAGATGCTCAACATCACTAATCAGTAGGGAAATATATACTGAAATCACAATGTGATACTATCTCACACTCATTAGGATGGGGACTACAATTTTAAAAGAAAAAGAAAAAGTGTTAGGGAAGATATGAAGAAATTGGAACCCTTGTGCACTATTGGTGGGAATGCAAACTGGTCAAACTGGTGTAGCCCCTATGGAAAACAGTATGGCATTTCCTCAAAAACAATGAAAAATAGAATTATTGTATAATCTAGCAATCCCACTACTGGGCTATACACCCAAAAGAACTTAAAGCAGGGTCTTGAAGGTACATTTGTACATCGAAATTCATAGCAGCATTATTCACAGTAGCTAAAACATGGAAGCAACCCAGGTGTCCATCAATGCACAAATGGATAGGCATAAGGCAGTATATCCATACAGTGGAATGTAATTCAACTTTAAAAAGCAAAGAAATCCTGACACATACTACAATATGAATAAACTTTGAGAACATTATGTTAAGTGAAAAAAGTCACTAAAGACAAATACTTGTATGATTCCCTTCATATGAGGTACTTAGAATAGTTCAAAATCATAGAGATGGAAAGTAGAATGATGGTTGCGAGGCCCTGGGCGGGTGGGGGAGAACAGGGATAGGAATTATCATTTAAAGGTCATAGACTTTTAGTTTTACAAGATAAAAAAACTTATAAAGATGAATAGTGGTGATGGTTGCACAATTTTCTCAATGTATTTAATACCACTGAAGGTATACTTAAAAAACTTAAGATGGTAAATTCTGTGATTTGCATTTTACCACAAAAAAAAAGTTAAAAAAAAAACAAACAAACAATGATGTGGTATTTGTTAGTAACCACATTTTTTTTTTTTTTTGGAGACAGAGTCTCGCCCTGTCGCCCAGGCTGGAGTGCAATGACGCGATCTCGGCTCACTGCAACCTCCGCCTCCCGGATTCAAACAATTCAACTGCCTCAGCCTCCTGAGTAGCTGGGACTATAGGCGCCCGCCACCATGCCCGGCTGATTTTTTGTGTGTATTTTTAGTAGAAACGGGGTTTTGCCCTGTTAGCCAATATGGCCTCGATCTCCTGACCTCGTGATCCGCCTGCCTCCGCCTCCCAAAGGATTACATGTGTGAGCCACTGCGCCCGGCTTTTTAAAATTTTTTTTTTTTTTTTTTTTTTTTTTTTTGAGACAAGAGTCACACTCTGTCACCAGGCTGGAGTGCATGGCGTGATCTTGGCTCACTGCAACCCCTGCCTCCCAGATTCAAGTGATTTTCCTGCCTTGATCTCTTGACCTCGTGATCCGCCCGCCTCAGCCTCCCAAAGTGCTGGGATTACAGGCATGAGCCACCATGCCTAGCCTAGTAACCACGTTTTAGCAATCATTAATAACCTCATTTTACATGTGAGAAAACTGAGGTGTGTGGGCGTAATGTGTTCAAACGCAGATAGGTATTAGGTGGTAAAGACAAATCTGAAACTTGAAGATGATTTTAGAGTCTATGGCTCTTAACTACTAAAGATACTCCCATTATGAGCTCAATCAATCTCCCCGGCATTGTCTTCCACACTCCAGTCATTATATTTACAAATATACCAACATTCTAATGCCCTTACCTTTTCCCATAAAGCATAATAATAAAGAAAAAAACAAGGGCAAAAATATTACCCTGCTTTTCCGTTCCTCTGTGTCTTTCATACACTATCTTTTCTTACATTAAGGGAAAATTTTCCTTCCTCCTTATGCTCATAGAATAATTCTAAGTATCCTTCAAGCCTCAAGTACTCCAAGTCGCTTCAACTTGCTACTGTCCATGAACCCAGAGTTCTCTCACGTGTCCTTGTAACAGTTTTGCAACATAAGGACATGCGTTAATCTAATTTGACAGGCAGAGCAACTGAGCATTAAAGATGTCAACTACCCACCTGAATGTAGCAAATTTGTTAGCTGAGTCAAAATTCTATGCCTGGATTTCAAAACCCAAAACCAAAACCTTTTCATCATTATATTTTGAATAATCATGCTATTAGAGGCTGTGACACGTGTGTTAAAATCTCCAACTTGTCTGCCATTTGATGTCTTTGCATATTTCTACATATAAAGGATTTGTTTTGTATGTATTCTGATTATATATTACCTGAAATGCAGACTATTTTGACATATCTGTGGATTGAATTTTTAAAAATTCTTAATGACCTTTCTTTAAATATTACAATATTAATATGGCAACTACTGCATTTTTTATTGTATTGGGTTTATATGTCTTTCTACAACTTTTTACTTTCAATCCCTCTGAGCCAATAAATTTGGCTATGTTTTATTAATAATATATTTTGGTTTTATTTTTGACACAATCTAAGAATCTTCAAGTTATCTTTTTTATTCCACATATCTATTCTATATATTTTCTTAGCATAAAGTGCATATTTGTTGTAGAAAGTTTAGAAAACATCAAAAAGTATTAAAAAACTTCAACACATGTAATGTCATCAAGATATAATCATTACAAATATTTAATTTTTCTATACATTTGTATGTAACATATAATTAAAAGTTAACATTTAATTTTTTTTATCTAAGTACTCTGCTAAGGGTCTTATGCAGATTAAATCATTTGTACTCCACAACAGCCATATGTGGTAGATATTGTTAGTATTTTCATGTTAAAAGAAGACCCAGAAGCAAAAAGAGGTTCACAGATTTCCCAAAAGTAGACTTTGGATATAAATGCAAGGAGCTCCACCTCCATGGACCACACTCCCATTACGCTGTAATATCTTCTCTCCTGATAGTCCAAACAGAGAAAGATTAAATAGGTCAATGGATAGCTATGTGTCAGTGAAGGGAGATTCTCTCTGCATATTGTTTTGTTACCTGTTTCTCCACTTAAAATATAACATAACTTTCCTTATTAAATATCTTCCAACTATGACATAAGTGACCATGCTATTATACAATTGTGCCATCATTCTTAATCAGTTTCCTGTAGTTTAACTTTTTTTTTTAAACTGTGCATAATGTCTACATTTTTATATGCTTGCGGATAAGCATACACCCATGAGACCATTACCACCATCAAAGCCATAAATATATCCATCACCTCCTAAAATTTCCTCCTGCCCCCTTATTAGTGTGTGTGCGTATGTGTACATGTGTGTGTGTGTTTGGTAAGAACAGTTAACTTTTTATCTACTCTCTTGGAAAATTTTAAGAATATAATAAGGTATTGTTAGCTATAGGCTCTATGTTAAAAGCAGATTTCCAGAGCTTATATATCCTGCATAACTGACACTTTGTACCCTTCAACCATCACCTACCAATTTCCCACTTCCTGCAGGACCTGGCAACCACTACTCTACTCTCTACTTCTGTGAGAGGGACTAGTTTAGAGTCCACACATAAGTGAGGTCATATAGTACATGTCTTTTCATGTCTGCTTATTTCACTCAACATGACCCTCCAGGTCTATCTATGATGTCACAAATGGCTGGATTTCCTTCTTTTTAAAGCTGAACAGTATTTCATTGCATGTATGGACTACAGGTTTTTTTTATCCATTCATCCATCAATGGACATTTAGGTTATTTGCTATTTTCAATAGTGCAGATATCTCTTTGGGATCCCAATTGCAATTTATTTGGACAAATACCCAGTAATGGAATTGCTCTATCATATGGTAATCCTATTTTTAGTTTTTTGAGAAACTTTCATGCTATTTTTCAAAGGGCTATGCCAAATTACATTCCTACTACCCATGTACAAGGGTTCCCCTTTTCTCCACCTCCTTGCCAATACTTATCTTATTTCTTTACTAATAACAACCCTGATACATAAAGTGATCCTTCATCGTGTTGTGATTTGCATTTCCCTGATTATGCTGAACGCCTTTTCGTATCCCTATTGGCCATTGTATGTCTTCTTCAGAGAAATATCTACTAAGTTTTTTTCCCATATTTCATTTGGGTTATTTGGGTTTTTCGCTATACAGTTGTATGATTTTTTTATTTTGAATATTATTTGGATAGTAAAAACCCCTTATCAGACACGTGGTTTGCAAATATTTTCTCCCAGTCTGCCAGTTGCCTTTTTGTTTTATTGATTGTTTGCTTTGCAGGAGCTTTTTAGGTTGATGTATTCCCACTTTATTGTTGCTTTTATTGCCTGTGATTTTTGTTGCCTTTTTTTTTTTTTTTTTTCCCAGTCAGACTCTCACTCTGTTGCCCAGGCTGGAGTTCAGTGGCACAACCCTGACTAGCTGCAACCTCCACCTCCCAGGTTCAAGGGATTCTCCTGCCTCAGCCTCCCAAGTAGCTGGGATTACAGGCATGCGCCACCATGCAGGCTAATATTTTGTATTTCTAGTAGAGACCGGGTTTTGACATGTTGGCCAGGCTGGTCTCGATCTCCTGAGCTCAGGCAATCTGCCCACCTCAGCCTCCCAAAGTGCTAGGATTACAGGTGTGAGCCACTGTGCCCAGCCATGTTGCCTGTGATTTCTTTCTAAGGCCTTTACTTTGCCTTTTTCTCATTTGAGTATAATGAATGGGTCATTCTTTTAAAAAAGATATTCCTAACTGGGTACAACCAGGTCAAGTAATTGCTTAATTCTACTGCTTCTTAAGCAGGTTCATATTCCAAAAGTTACAGTTGCTTTTGTTTCATTGTTTTGTTTTAGTCTTTTATAATTTAATAACACATTATTCTGCAAGTTCAGGGTTTTGTTTGTTGGCTTTTTTGTCTGTGACTGTTTTTGCTTTGGATTGATAAATCTCCGTTTTAGTGTTCTCACTGAGAAACTCATGTGACCCTGGCCCACCTTCACACACCCTCCCTTCCCATTCTCCAGCTCCGACCCCCAATCCTGTGGAATTTTATTTGTCTTAAGGATATACACCTCCTGACACATAGCCAAGCCTCACAGTAAAGCTGCTAAGAGGTTGTCAGGGGCGCTCATCTCCCAGCACAAGCTAAGAGTAATCACATTGTCCTCAACCATCTGTCCATCCTGGAGAAATCCACCACTTCCAAAAAGTCAATTCCACTGGAGGAAATCATACTCACTCCAAGAACTTCTGTTTTTATTCTATTGTTGATGCTGTTATCTTTTTTGCTGTTATATGTCTTTTTGTTTTTGTTAAGATGGAGCCTTGCTCTGTCACCCAGGCTGATGTGAAGTGGCATAATCTCAGCTCACTCCAACCTCCACCTCCCAGGTTTAAGTGATTCTCCTGCCTCAGCCTCCTGATTAGCTGGGATTATAGGCAAGTGCCACCATGCCTGGCTAATTTTTGTATTTTTAGTAGAGGTGGGGTTTCACCATGTTGTCCAGGCTGGTCGTGAACTCCTAACTTCAAGTGATCTGCCTGCCTCGGCCTCCCAAAGTGCTGGGATTACAGGCATGAGCCAACGCACCTGTCCCCTTTCTCACTGTATGTCTATTTCCAGTTGTTGATTCACAGAAGAAAAGCTTGGTCAACATTTTTGTAATCAGTAGCTCATCCATTTATTTTCTTTTATCCCAATCAGATTTCTCATCACCTTGCTTGATTTTCTCACTTCTTACCAGTTTTCTAAATTGTGCTCTTTGTCCACACACCCACTGACACCTTTTAAAAATCAACATCTAGGCTGGGCATGGTGGCTCACACCTGTAATCCCAACACTTTGCGAGGCTGAGGCAGGAGGATCATTTGAGCCTAGGAGACCAGCCTGGGCAATATGGTGAGACCCTGTCTCTACAAAAAATAAAAATAAAAAAATTAGCAGGACATGACGGTGGTCCCAGCTACATGGGAGGCTGAGGGGGAGGATCACTTGAGCCTAAGAGTTTGAGACTGCAGCAAGCCATCATCGTGCCACTGTACTCCAGCCTAAGCAACAGAGTGAGACTTTGTCTCAAAAATGAAAAAACATTAACATCTAGAATTGTTGAACTACTTATGTATTATTAATTTTCTGATATAAGCATCTACTTTTCATCTTTGAATGAGGCTACGTCTAGCCTGTCCTGGCATTTACCCTCAAAGGATTATAAGTAGTTTTGTTTCTCCATCCTATTCCTTTAGTTTATGTTAGAATTCTATCTTTGTCTGGAGGTTGGATGATGTCAGCTTACTTAAAGTTTTCTGATCCACGATCTAGCAGTATGAAGAGGACAGAAAGAGAACTGATGCTAAGGACAGTCCCAGCAGATAAGTTTTGTCTCTACACAGCTTCTTCTCTGTGTTTACTGAAAATATTATATAGCAAGGAGGTTTTCTGTATCTAGCGTCTCTTTAGCCAAGCCTCCATCTTGCGTACACTCTGCGACTTGACTGGTGGCTTCCTATCCCATAAGAAGAAAGTATTGTAGGGTCCAAGAAGGGTCCCTACGGCAAGAAAATGAGCTGTGGAACATTCTGGAAGAAACTAAGGGGAAATACTACAAGTTCTATTTAGTTTTGCAGCTTCACCCAGAGGCTCCAAGTGTAGCCACCTCTGGATCTGAAAGCCATTTCACATGGAGCCATCCGTTTTTTTTTCTCTCTCCCTCTCTCTCTCTCTGTCCCCCGCCTTCCCTTTCTCCCACACCCTACCCACAATTCTATACTTTACCAATACTGTAGCTCCTTGTGACTTTTCCATTTTCCATGAAAGGCAATTATGAGCTAGGCTTTTTTATTGCTTTCACACACTGGTTCCATCCACTGGAGAACCAACAGACTTGTTTTTTCAGGCAATGAATGGCACCCCTTCTTAGTTTCCACCACCGATTCTGACTTTCTTCTATTTTTGCATTTCTTTGTTCATTTCAGCCAATTCTGGCAAGAGTAGAGGGTGGTCAGTGCTGGTGCCCTCACCGCCAGCCTTCCCAGAACTCTGACAGTGTGTGCTCCTTTTGATTTAGATAATCAGTGCCCCTTGGAGTAAATCTGACTTGACCATTCTGCTGACAAAGACACTCTGGTTTTCCTAACCCTTACGAAGAAGGCACAATTTTAAAAGATGATGCTACTGACATGTATCATTATTTAATAATGTATATTTGAAAATTTAATTGCCCAAATATTACCTCCTCAGAGACACAGAGGTCAGGATCTCCCTGAGACAGAATGTTTATCCAAAGAAAACGAAGATTTGATTAAAATGGAACATAGAAGTTCTCTTGAAACTGTTTTCCCACTGCCGTGGGAATAGAAATTTGTCAATCCCCTCTGAAAGGTTTTGTTCAGACTCAGCCACTATCATCAGAATATTTTGTTTCCATCTACAAGATACCCTGCACATTCCTTCTATAATATAGGGAATGATAACAAGTCCTAATATCTTCCTTCTCTTTGGTGAGTTACTAAGAAACCTGTGAAGCTATGTAAGATTTTTCATCACTAAATAAACCTAAAACAGGACCAAAGCCCCAGGGCCCCTGAGCACAGAGAATGAAAAGAGCATAAGTTTCACGGCTCAAGAAGGTTCTCAACGAGACCTTTGTAGCAGGCACTGCGACTCCCTGCCTGCCAGCTCTATGCATTTTAAGACTAAAGGGTCTTCACTTTTCTCCAAACCAGTGCAACAAACAACATAACTTCTACCAGGCACAAACATCCATATGGACTCACATTTTGGTCTGATCCTGCTGGTATTTGACTTCTCACAACTGCCACCATATGTCCACTAATCTAAACGTGTCAATTTCATATTTGATCATCATTTTACACCTCTAACTCAGTGAATCCCACACATTTAGTAGGCATATGGATCACTTGGGATCCTGTTAAAATACAGATTCTGATTCAGTAGGCCTGGTGTGAGGCCCAAGAGTCCACATTTCTATCAGATCCCCAGACCATGCCAATGCTGCTGGTGCACAGACTACGTTTTGAATAGAAAGTTTTCATTCACATGTGTTAATTTCTTATCTCACTGGCTTTCATTGTTAACTCTAAACTTATGTTTTAATTAACGAGCTTAATTTTCAAAGTGCTTCTCGATAGGTAAGATAATTTTCTTCCTCTGGCTTCCTTCAAGATTTTTTTATTTTTTATTTTCTAAAGTTTGAATACAATATGCCTAGGTGTATGTTTTTGTCATTTATCTTGCTTGGTGTTCTCTGAGCTTCTTGGACCTGTTTGGTGTCTGACATTAATATGGGGAAACTGTCAGTCATTATTGCTTCAATTTTTTTTTTTTTTTTTGAGACAGAGTCTTGCTCTGTTGCCCAGGCTGAAGTGCAGTGGCATGAACTCAGCTCACTCCAACCTCTGCCTCCAGGATTCAAGCAATTTCTGGCTAATTTTTGTATTTTTAGTAGAGGAGGGATTTTACCGTGTTGACCAGGCTGGTCTCGAACTCCTGACCTCAAGTGATCCACCTGCCTTGGCCCCCCAAAGTGGTAGGATTACAGATGTGAGCCACCACGCCCAGCCTTCAAATATTATTTCTGCTCCTGTGTCTCGTGAGAGAATCTTTCTCCAATGTCCACTGTGCATACCAGGTGTAGCTCCTGAAAGGAAATCTCGCAAAAGTTTAGGGTTTCTCTATGACTGGACCCCCTCTGGAGTGTTTAAGTTTTGAATTTGTCCACTGATGTCACTTCTTTGATGCACCTAAAAAGAGTGGTTAATTTTTCATTTTGTTCTGCTTTTTACTTGTAGCTAGGATGGAATGGCAACTCCTAAGCTCCTTACGTGCCCACTGAAAATCAGAAGGCTAAACTTATTTTTTATCCATTATTTTTAAAAGCCTCTTGCTAATCTCTGCTTCAGAGAAACCTGACATTTAGAAAGTGGGACACAATAGGGTGGAACCAACTTCTGGAGCAGTGCTTCTCAAACTGCGTGCAGTAAAGTACTATTATTTCCCCAATCTATCACAGATGGATGTTTTCTAAAATACAATAAAAGTTAATTAGAAAAATTATAAGGCAAACATGTAAGATACAAGCACTTATTTATTATATTCAACAAACATTCTATTGCTCTATCAAGTACTACAAAAGCTTCTAAATGCTTAATCACAACTTTTTTGATTATTTCTTTCAAATCTGTGTAAATTATAAGATACCGGGATTTTTAAATGTGGGTACTTGCTAATAACCTACAATCCAGGTTCAATCTCATTCTGAACTCCAGAACTATAATGATTTTCATTATTTGTGGTAGTTATGGTATATAAAGTCACCATAACCACTGAATTAGCAAGTACTGAATCTTTGCTCCTGAGGGAAATATAGAGTTAGGTTCCTCTGAGCCTCTGGTAACAACATTTTAATCTGCTTTTCTATATATAACTTTGTTTTACATGTGTTTTTAAAGACTCTTTATTGTACATATATTGTTAATTAACATCAAACTTATGTCCAATAACACTATAATTTACGCCTGAATGAAACTTACGTAACACAAATATTTTCCATAAGGCACATCACAGCCTGATCACATTTAGGGACAACATACAGCACTTGCAGTCCATTTGGGGTCCCTTTAGACAGAAAAATCTCCAAACAAAAAGCACAAGCATGGAAAAAACATGGTGCTAAATAGACCTCAAAGAAGACAACTGTTTACAGTATGAGTGTTGAATCAAGGAGGCAGAGTATTGCCTTGCTCAATCTCAGCTGGGAACTAGGCGTCATGTACTAAGCTGTTCAAATTATCTACTCTTCTGAACATGTCCAAGAATGATTATGAATGTACTGAAAGTATTAACTTGGGAATTACAGATGAATTTTATTGATTAGTCAAATTCAGAAATATAAAATCTATGATTAAGATTGACTGTGTGTATGTGTGTGTACATGTACACAATATCTCCCTTTGGAAGTTTAAAAGGACTCTCAACTTTACCATATGCAAGACAGAACACTGATTATTCCACAAAAACTCTTTGTCCTGTGGATTTTCCCATCTCAGTACATAACAATTTTTACTGTTGCCAGCACCAAAACACCTTAAGAGTTTCTTCTCCCACCCTGAGTATATCCGAAGTCTGATCATTGCTCACAAACCCATCTGGTCCAAGCACAATGACCCCCTTGCCTATTTTATTGCAATAGCCTCCCAAATGGCCTATCCTTAATGAAGCAGACAGAATTTTCTTTAGACAATTATTTCATGTTTCCAAAACACTTTTATTATTTTTTTTAACATGTTAACATTTCTGAAATCAAGAGGAGAATTACAAACAACAATGAAGAAAGTTTTGAGCCATAGTTTAAATGACAATTTTTCTTCCAGGAGTACATAAAATAATGCCAGGCCTTGCATTTTAAGGTATTTTAGATGCAATGAAAAACAGTAGGATAAATTACATTCCTTCACTATCAAAAGCTCCCAATGGCTTCCCATCTCATTCAGAGTAAAATTATTATTGAGGCCTGCAATGCCCTGCCCAATTCCCTATCTCCCACTTCTCCCATCTCATCCCTAACTGCTCCCCAACTTGGCCACGTGACTCCATCCACTCTGGTCTTTTTTTTCCTGCTTCAAGGCCTTAAGCCTTGCTCTTTCTGCCACTTGTATGTCTCCTAGCTGTTCCCTCACTTATTTATCTGTCGTCAGTCCTGCCTTCTCAATGAGGTCTTCTCTAACCCCATCCCCTCTGAAATTACCACACCCGCTGACACTCTTCTCTACTTTATTTTTCAACTTAGAACTTCATACTAACTGATAATAGCATACACGTTTACTGCTTCCTCCTCCAACCACAATGCAAGCTTTTTAAATCTGAGCTGTGACTTCTAGAGGATTGAGAAAAGGTAAATTTCAGTGAGTTAAAACTATATTATCGATTAAGTTTGCAAGCTGGATGCCTTCTTCTCCAGGCTCCTGAGACCTTATTATTTAGAAAATTGAGTAAAAGTTATATGTGGAATAAAGAACTATCCCCAAACCTGAAAATAGGCAGCGTGCTCTTGGAGGGTCCATTCTGACAGTGTTCACTCTACCACCCAAGGGTTTGTGTGTTACAAAAATCATTGACCTTAATTACTCACAGTCTTTCTTCTCTTCTCACTGCTTAATATGATAACTCCATTGGCCCACTTGCTCATACTCGTGAACTTGGTATTGAAGGCCTTGAACAATTGGGCTCCAGGCTTTCTTTCTGTTTCTCCGTTCAGTAGTCTTCCTTAAAATCACAGGTCCCACAAACTGGCTCATCCATGACTCTCTGCTTTTCCCTCCCTCTATACTTTTATTAGCAAGGGCATACTGACTCATAAGGTTCTTGCCTGTCTTCCCCACTCATGCTAAGCCCATCCACACCCCATCTCTGCAAACATCTCCCAGACGATTCTTGCTTGAAGTTAGAGCCACTGTGCATCTGAGTTTGGAGCAAAATTGTTGCTTGAGCAATTCATTGACTATTATGCATTGTGACATTGATTTTATTGTTGTCTTGAATTATTCAAGTACTTTACTGTTACTTAACTTACCATCTTTTTTTGAATGCCCTTGGCACTTAGCCCTTAAATACAGTAGGCTCTCACCAAATATGAAATGAGATGAAGATCATAACTTTTAGAAGGTAAGTTAATTGATTAGCATACTAAACAGCATTAGCATTAAGTAAGTTTTGTCCTGTCTGACTTTCTACTATTTATTTTGTCTGGTATCTCCAAACTGTTAACAAGAAAGGGTTAGACCTTCTCAAAAATCAATTAGAATAGTTACTCTGAGATAATGTTTGTTCTAAAAATCATATTGTAACTATCACCTCTTTGCCAGTTTGACATAAAGTAGGAAAACAGAGAAACATCTACAACATCCAAAAAGTTTAATGGCCTTTCTGTGAGGGCTAGCTGGCATAAACAATTTATTTCACAAGTCAACTACCAAAGAAATTAAAGCAAATGGCCCCCAAAGTACAGAGGTTATACTTTTACATATGCTGTTTAGAGTGTATAAAAAAAGAGTTATTCTTAGAAATCATTTTGAGTTAACTAAGTATGTCATGTCAGACTAATTGCATTTTCTTATTATTGGACTTCCAAACTGTAAACTCAGGGAAATTCCGTCAGTATAACGGAAAAAAAAAATTTTTTTGAAAAAGGCATTGACATGTTCCTTCATGATATCTTTGTGGAAAAAAATAGAAACATATGCAATGCACTCAAGTTTTATCACATGCCATAATTAACTTACTCAAACACAACACTAGGCAAAAGGGAAAAAATAAATTTAATAGTGACAGGTAGAGAGGAAGAGCAATTAGCAGAACATGCACATTACCCAACCTCATGGTCTCATCTTTCATTATATATTTGACATACTTATCACTGTATAGGATTTAACATACAAATCCCTTTACATAATTCTTTCACATTATTTAATAATGTTCAAGAACAATTTTGACTACACATGAATTTTCCCCTAAGTTATACAAGATGAAACTGTCCTGAAGTTAACAGATGTTTGAATATTTCTATTAGAAGACAATTCTCTCTGCATCTCTGGCGCTTTTGCAGGCTGTGGGTCTTTTGAGCAAAGACATTTACAGCCAACTGGACAATGACTGTATAAGGAGATACTCCAGGAGAGTGAAACTTCCCTTCTTTCCCTGGAGTAGATTTGTTTATATTCCAGAGCAATAAAGATAGAGTCTGGAGGGGATGATGGACATATTTGCTAGGAGTCCTTTATAAAATGAGAGTTTCCTAAACTGAGTTTCCCTCAGGTGGGATACAGATATACTGTGTATAGCATCTACCCTGGCCCACTCCAAAGCACCCTCAGGGAGATGAGGGAGGCAAGGAGAACTGCTCTGAACAAAAAGCTCCTGCTGCTTGCTGCACCAAGGATAATACACCACCTATATCCACCAGGGCTGATTGTTTCCTCACCAACAGAATCTGTAGAAGTGTGGCACACAAACCTAGCAACTGCCTGCTGCTTAGGGACTACTTCACCACTTGGCAATTTGTAGTCAAACCAGATACAAAATATTTTATTAGCATTTCACAGTTAACCAAAATGTTAGTCTTAATTACTCTGCAGTTGCTCAATAACATTTTGGCAAACACTTCAATTTTTACAAAGAAGTAATATTAAAGAGTTTGAGAGTGGCAAGAACTGAAAAGGAGAATTAACATTATGGGTAACGACTTTTAAAAAGACTCTATATGATAGGATAATGGTGCAAAATAAAATGGACATTCATAGAAATAAACATAAAGTCCTAAACTTTAGTTTAAAACAGTTTCCCAGAGCAGAAGAGGAGTTCAAATTAGCAAGTCACATGTGGGAAATAAGAGAAAAATAAAAACACATAGGGAACTTACATTTCCAAACATAAGAGAGTAAAACAATCAAGAATTTCCCTCCTGCTAAAAACAACTGAAAAATTGCCCAAAACATAGAAGATGACTATTTTCAGACATTGGACAACAGGAAGTGGAGGACAGTGATCCTAACAAAAACAGAAAAATAGTTCCTGCCTAGGGTAATACTGAATGTGGGCAAGGAGATTTCAAAATGACAGAGTCTAACAGTCTCCCAGAGTTTATATTCCAGACCAATAAAGGTAGAAGTTGGCGTTTGGAAAAGCAGAGGCAAAAGAGTGGGTAACACAGATAAAAGACTCCAGAAATCTGCATAGGGGTCTCCTTGAGTCTTTGGTTGAAGATCATTCAATGCATGTATAAGGTAAAACCCAACAAGCATAGGCCAGAACAGCTTTCAAGGGAAGAACTATTACAAGGAAGCTGTAAGTCTAACAATTGCCAGAGGTCACCTAAAACTGACAATCTCTTGTGTTTCCTCTAACAGGTGTGGAGACATCCTGTCTAACCGACGGGCTATTCAGTAGGGACCCTAGAAAGACCAAGCCTTTAAAAAAAAAAATCTAAATTATCTCAAGAATAATGGCCATTCTAGACCTACTCCAAAAAAAGAGGTTAAAACAACTCTCAAAAGGCTCAAACTAATGCACATGCAATTTCACTGACTGCAACAAAATAAAAGGTCAATATTCTTTACAGATGCACAACAAAATCTAACATTTAACAATGTAAAATATACAGCAGCCAATCAAAAACTACCATATATAGAGAAAACAGAAAATGTGTTTCACCATCAACAGAAACAAACTCAGAAATAATAAGATGATGGAATAGGCAGAAGTGGACATTAAAACAGTAATTATTAATGCATTCTATATACTATAAATATGTAAGAAAACATGAATGTGATAAGGTAGGAAATGCAGAAAATTTCCAAATCAAATTTATATCGATAAAAAATACAACCTTTAAAATGAAAATACATGACAAAGGATTAACAACCAATTAAACACTGTATAAAAAGATCCAAGAACTTAAAGATATAGCAATAGACACTATCCAAATGGAAGCACAATCAAGGAAATAACTTAAATAATAAAGCCTCAGGGACTATGGAGCAAAATCAAGTGATTTCATGTATGTAGAATCACAGTCCTAGAAAAGAGGAGAGAAGAAAATATTTAAGTAATGGCCAAAATTTTTTGAAATTACATGAAAATTGTAAAAACAGAAAAGATAATTATACCAATAAAAGAATCACATACCTGCAGACAAACTGGAGCAACGTTATTTTTTAAGGGTTTTTTTTTTTTTTTTACCTCCTTATTCTTGGATTATTAATGTATTAGGGAAGAAATGAGACAATTTTGTGAAGGCTTTTTCTAAAGTCCAATAGTCTTTGAACTGATTTTAGATTCTCAGAATAAATGTTTTTGACAAATAAAAAAAAATTTTGAGATCTACGGCTTGAAAGAGTTCTTGACATGACATCAGAAGCATAATCCATAATAGAAAAAAATTAATAAAATGGGCTTCATCCAAATTAACTTTTACCATGAGAAAATCCTTGTTAAGAGGATGAAAAGACCAGCTACAGACAGAGAAAACATTTGCAAACTACAACTCAATTCAAAGAACCCATATGTAGAATATATTTTTGAAATTCTAAAAACGCAACAAGAAAAAAAGAAATCAGTCCAATTAGAAACTGGGAAAAAGATACCAACATTTCACTAAGAGAATATACAGATGGTCCTACAAGGTGGAGGAGCCAAGATGGCCGAATAGGAACACCTCCGGTCTACAGCTCCCAGCGTGAGCGACGCAGAAGACGGGTGATTTCTGCATTTCCATCTGAGGTACCTGATTCATCTCACTAGGGAGTGCCAGACAGTGGGCGCAAGTCAGTGGGTGTGCTCACCGTGCACGAGCCGAAGAAGGGCGAGGCATTGCCTCACTCGGGAAGCACAAGGGGTCAGGGAGTTCCCTTTCCTAGTCAAAGAAAGGGGCGACAGAGGGCACCTGGAAAATTGGATCACTCCCACACGAATACTGCGCTTTTCCCATGGGCTTAAAAAACTGGCACCAGGAGATTATATCCCGCACCTGGCTCAGAGGGTCCTACGCCCACGGAGTCTCCCCGAATGCTAGCACAGCAGTCTGAGATCAAACTGCAAGGCGGCAGCCAGGCTGGGTGAGGGGCGCCCGCCATTGCCCAGGCTTGCTTAGGTAAACAAAGCAGCTGGGAAACTCCAACTGGGTGGAACCCACCACAGCTCAAGGAGGCCTGCCTGCCTCTGTAGGCTCCACCTCTGGGGACAGGGCACAGACAAACAAAAAGACAGCAGTAACCTCTGCAGACTTAAATGTCCCTGTCTGACAGCTTTGAAGAGAGCAGTGGTTCTCCCAGCACGAAGCTGGAGATCTGAGAACTGGCAGACTGCCTCCTCAAGTGGGTCCCTGAACCCTGACCCCCGACCCCCAAGCAGCCTAACTGGGAGGCACCCCCCAGCAGGGGCAGACTGACACCTCACATGGCCGGGTACTCCAACAGACCTGCAGCTGAGGGTCCTGTCTGTTAGAAGGAAAACTAACAAACAGAAAGGACATCCACACCAAAAACCCATCTGTACATCACCATCATCAAAGACCAAAAGTAGATAAAACCACAAAGATGGGGAAAAAACAGAGCAGAAAAACTGGAAACTCTAAAAAGCAGAGCACCTCTCCTCCTCCAAAGGAATGCAGTTCCTCACCAGCAATGGAACAAAGCTGGACGGAGAATGACTTTGACGAGCTGAGAGAAGAAGGCTTCAGATGATCAAATTACTCCGAGCTACGGGAGGATATTCAAACCAAAGGCAAAGAAGTTGAAAACTTTGAAATAAATTTAGAAGAATGTATAACTAGAATAACCAATACAGAGAAGTGCTTAAAGGAGCTGATGGAGCCGAAAACCAAGGCTCGAGAACTACGTGAAGAATGCAGAAGCCTCAGGAGCCGATGCGATCAACTGGAAGAAAGGGTATCAGCAATGGAACATGAAATGAATGAAATGAAGCAAGAAGGGAAGTTTAGAGAAAAAAGAATAAAAAGAAATGAGCAAAGCCTCCAGGAAATATGGGACTATGTGAAAAGACCAAATCTACGTCTGATTGGTACACCTGAAAGTGATGGGGAGAATGGAACCAAGTTGGAAAACACTCAGCAGGATATTATCCAGGAGAACTTCCCCAATCTAGCAAGGCAGGCCAACATTCAGATTCAGGAAATACAGAGAATGCCACAAAGATACTCCTCGAGAAGAGCAACTCCAAGACACATAATTGTCAGATTCACCAAAGTTGAAACGAAGGAAAAAATGTTAAGGGCAGCCAGAGAGAAAGGTCGGGTTACCCTCAAAGGGAAGTCCATCAGACTAACAGCGGATCTCTCGGCAGAAACTCTACAAGCCAGAAGAGAGTGGGGGCCAATATTCAACATTCTTAAAGAAAAGAATTTCCAACCCAGAATTTCATATCCAGCCAAACTAAGCTTCATAAGTGAAGGAGAAATAAAATACTTTACAGACAAGCAAATGCTGAGAGATTTTGTCACCACCAGGCCTGCCCTAAAAGAGCTCCTGAAGGAAGCACTAAACACAGAAAGGCACAACCGGTACCAGCCACTGCAAAATCATGCCGAAATGTAAAGACCATCGAGACTAGGAAGAGACTGCATCAACTAATGAGAAAAATAACCAACTAACATCATAATGACAGGATCAAATTCACACATAACAATATTAACTTTAAAGGTAAATGGACTAAATGCTCCAATTAAAAGACACAGACTGGCAAACTGGATAAACAGTCAAGACCCGTCAGTGTGCTGTATTCAGGAAACCCATCTCACGTGCAGAGACACACATAGGCTCAAAATAAAAGGATGGAGGAAGATCTACCAAGCACATGGAAAGCAAAAAAAGGCAGGGGTTGCAATCCTAGTCTCTGATAAAACAGACTTTAAACCAACAAAGATCAAAAGAGACAAAGAAGGCCATTACATAATGGTAAAGGGATCAATTCAACAAGAAGAGCTAACTATCCTAAATATATATGCACCCAATACGGGAGCACCCAGATTCATAAAGCAAGTCCTGAGTGACCTACAAAGAGACTTAGACTCCCACCCATTAATAATGGGAGACTTTAACACCCCACTGTCAACATTAGACAGATCAATGAGACAGAAAGTCAACAAGGATACTCAGGAATTGAACTCAGCTCTGCACCAAGCAGACCTAATAGACATCTACAGAACTCTCCACCCCAAATCAACAGAATATACATTTTTTTCAGCACCACACCACACCTATTCCAAAATTGATCACATAGTTGGAAGTAAAGCTCTCCTCAGCAAATGTAAAAGAACAGAAATTATAACAAACTATCTCTCAGATCATAGTGCAATCAAGCTAGAACTCAGGATTAAGAATCTCACTCAACACCGCTCAACTACATGGAAACTGAACAACCTGCTCCTGAATGACTACTGGGTACATAACAAAATGAAGGCAGAAATAAAGATGTTCTTTGAAAGCAACGAGAATAAAGACACAACATACCAGAATCTCTGGGATGCATTCAAAGCAGTGTGTAGAGGGAAATTTATAGCACTAAATGCCCACAAGAGAAAGCAGGAAAGATCCAAAATTGACACCCTAACATCACAATTAAAAGAGCTAGAAAAGCAAGAGCAAACACATTCAAAAGCTAGCAGAAGGCAAGAAATAACTAAAATCAGAGCAGAACTGAAGGATATAGAGACACAAAAAACCCTTCAAAAAATTAATGAATCCAGGAGCTGGTTTTTTGAAAGGATCAACAAAATTGATAGACCGCTAGCAAGACTAATAAAGAAAAAAAGAAGAATCAAATAGATGCAATAAAAAATGATAAAGGGGATATCACACCGATCCCACAGAAATACAAACTACCATCAGAGAATACTACAAACACCTCTATGCAAATAAACTAGAAAATCTAGAAGAAATGGATAAATTCCTCGACACATACACCCTCCCAAGACTAAACCAGGAAGAAGTTGAATCTCTGACTAGACCAATAACAGGAGCTGAAATTGTGTTAATAATCGACAGCTTACCAACCAAAAAGAGTCCAAGACCAGATGGATTCACAGCTGAATTCTACCAGAGGTACAAGGAGGAACTGGTACCATTCCTTCTGAAACTATTCCAATCAATAGAAAAAGAGGGAACCCTCCCTAACTCATTTTATGAGGCCAGCATCATCCTGATACCAAAGCTGGGCAGAGACACCACCAAAAAAGAGAATTTTAGACCAATATCCTTGATGAACATTGATGCAAAAATCCTCAATAAAAGACTGGCAAACTGAATCCAGCAGCACATCAAAAAGCTTATCCACCATGATCAAGTGGGCTTCATCCCTGGGATGCAAGGCTGGTTCAACATATGCAAGTCAATAAATGTAATCCAGCATATAAACAGAACCAAAGACAAAAACCACCTGATTATCTCAATAGATGCAGAAAAGCCTTTGACAAAATTCAACAACCCTTCATGCTAAAAACTCTCAATAAATTAGGTACTGATGGGACGTATCTCAAAATAATAAGAGCTATCTATGACAAACCCACAGCCAATATCATACTGAATGGGCAAAAACTGGAAGCATTCCCTTTGAAAACTGGCACAAGACAGGGATGCCCTCTCTCACCACTCCTATTCAACATAGTGTTGGAAGTTCTGGCCAGGGCAATTAGGCAGGAGAAGGAAATAATTGGTATTCAATTAGGAAAAGAGGAAGTCAAATTGTCCCTGTTTGCAGATGACATGATTGCATATCTAGAAAACCCCACTGTCTCAGCCCAAAATCTCCTTAAGCTGATAAGCAACTTCAGCAAAGTCTCAGGATACAAAATCAATGTACAAAAATCATGAGCATTCTTATACACCAATAACAGACAAACAGAGAGCCAAATCATGAGGGAACTCCCATTCACAATTGCTTCAAAGAGAATAAAATACCTAGGAATCCAACTTACAAGGGATGTGAAGGACCTCTTCAAGGAGAACTACAAACCACTGCTCAAGGAAATAAAAGAGGATACAAACAAATGGAAGAACATTCTATGCTCATGGGTAGGAAGAATCAATATCGTGAAAATGGCCATACTGCCCAAGGTAACTTACAGATTCAATGCCATCCCCATCAAGCTACCAATGACTTTCTTCACAGAATTGGAAAAAACTACTTTAAAGTTCATATGGAACCAAAAAAGAGCCCACATCACCAAGTCAATCCTAAGCCAAAAGAACAAAGCTGGAGGCATCACACTACCTGACTTCAAACTATACTACAAGGCTACAGTAACCAAAACAGCATGGTACTGGCACCAAAACAGAGATATAGATCAATGGAACAGAACAGAGCCCTCAGAAATAACCCCACATATCTACAACTATCTGATCTTTGACAAACCTGAGAAAAACAAGCAATGGGGAAAGGATTCCCTATTTAATAAATGGTGCTGGGAAAACTGGCTAGCCATATGTAGAAAGCTGAAACTGGATCCCTTCCTTACACCTTATACAAAAATCAATTCAAGATGGATTAAAGACTTAAACGTTAGACCGAAAACCATAAAAACCCTAGAAGAAAACCTAAGCATTACCATTCAGGACATAGGCATGGGCAAGGACTTCATGTCTAAAACACCAAAAGCAATGGCAACAAAAGCCAAAATTGACAAATGGGATCTAATTAAACTAAAGGGCTTCTGCACAGCAAAAGAAACTACCATCAGAGTGAACAGGCAACCTACAAAATGGGAGAAAATTTTCACAACCTACTCATCTGACAAAGGGCTAATATCCAGAATCTACAATGAACTCCAACAAATTTACAAGAAAAAAACAAACAACCCCATCAAAAAGCGGGCAAAGGACACGAACAGACACTTCTCAAAAGAAGACATTTATGCAGCCAAAAAACACATGAAAAAAATGCTCACCATCACTGGCCATCAGAGAAATGCAAATCAAAACCACAATGAGATACCATCTCACACCAGTTAGAATGGCGATCATTAAAAAGTCAGGAAACAACAGGTGCTGGAGAGGATGTGGAGAAATAGGAACACTTTTACACTGTTGGTGGGACTGTAAACTACTTCAACCATTGTGGAAGTCAGTGTGGCGATTCCTCAGGGATCTAGAACTAGAAATACCATTTGACCCAGCCATCCCATTATTGGGTATATACCCAAAGGACTATAAATCATGCTGCTATAAAGACACATGCACCCGTATGTTTATTGAGGCATTATTCACAATGGCAAAGACTTGGAACCAACCCAAATGTCCAACAAAGATAGACTGGATTAAAAAAATGTGGCACATATACACCATGGAATACTATGCAGCCATAAAAAATGATGAGTTCATGTCCTTTGTAGGGACATGGATGAAATTGGAAATCATCATTCTCAGTAAACTATCACAAGAACAAAAAACCAAACACCGCATATTCTCACTCATAGGTGGGAATTGAACAATGAGAACACATGGACACAGGAAGGGGAACATCACACTCTGGGGACTGTTGTGGGGTGGGGGGAGGGGGGAGGGATAGCATTGGGAGATATACCTAATGCTAGATGACGAGCTAGTGGGTGCAGCGCACCAGCATGGCACATGTATACGTATGTAACTAACCTGCACATTGCGCACATGTACCCTAAAACCTGAAGTATAATAATAATAAATAAATAAATACTCCTACAAAAGCAGAAATAAATTTGTTTAGCAATTTAAAAAAAAAGAGAATATACAGATGGAAAATAAAAACATGAAATGATATTCAGAATCGTTAGTCATTAGGGAAATGCAAATTAAGACCACATGGAAAGTATGCAAATAATACATATATTCTCATACCTTCCTGTGTGAATGTAAAATGATGTAGCCACTCTGGAAAACAATTTGACAGTTTCTTTAAAACAACTAGATATACACTCACCATGTAATCCAAGCAAATTTACATTTACACAAAAACCTGTACGCAAATTTCATAGCAACTTTATTTGCATTAAATAATAAGCCCAAAACTGGAAATACCCAAAATGTTCTTCAATATATTAATGGTTGAATAAACTAATTAAAATTGTTAAAATGATAAATTTTATATTATGTGTATTTTACCACAACTTTTTAAAAATGAAGGGGAAATAAACACTTTTTTAGACAAACAAAATCTGAAAATATTGATCAGCAGCATACCTTCGCTATAAGAAATATTATGGAAAGTTAAGGCAGATGGAAAATATTACTAGTTGGATATTGGATATACACAAAATAATAGAGAATGCTGGGGAAAGTAAATACATGTATTATGTATAAAAATAAAAGACATTTTATCATTTTTAGTCTCCACAAAAGATATTTGATTGTTTCAAATAAAAATAATGGCAATGTGTTTTGAGGTTTATAGCACATGCAGAAGCAAAATGTGCTATAAATGTGAAAATAGCTTAAAGGACAGGAGGGAAGAATTAGGTGTGTTCTGCTGTACATTTCTTACACCATATGTGAAGTGGAATAGCATTGCTTGAAAGTTAAACCCTACCTTTCAAGTGCCAAAAAATAAAGCAAGGTAGAGATGATAAATGAGTCATTTTTTGAAAAAAACTAAATTCAAAAGAAGGAGGGGAACGAAGGAAAAGCAGATGGGAGAGATAGATAAGAAATAGCAAGATGGTAGGTTTAAATTAGACCATGTTGATAATTACATTAAACATGCCTTATTTCAGATTATGTCTTCCCAGAAACAGATGTCAAGTTGGAATTAGGATGAGCAAGAGATTTATTGGTGGAAATGTGTGTGAAGGAGCAAGGGAAGACAATTGGATAGGTGGGAGAGCCTTTTGATTACAATGTAGGCCTGCCATCTGTCAAAGAAGAGAAAGAAGAAAGGAGAATTGAGTATGAAGAGCCTCAGACTATCACACATTTCTGAGACTATCACAGTCTGGCTAATGGAGGCTCACTGAGGAAAGGTTGCTCATTAGAAGCAGAAATTTCCCAATTCTCATAACCCCATCATGCTGGGAACAGTGTGAGCTCCATGTTGCATCTGAAGGTATAGCTGGAAGTGACTGACTACCTATGCTCCCTACAGAAGATTTGCTTGAAGAGAGATTGAGCAGCAAATCTCCATGGCCACCATAGCCCAGCTTTGCTCTGCACGGATCCACACCTCCACACATGCCACGGTTCCACTGACCTCCTTACATTTAGCAAGATCAACTACAGTCCCTGTTCTTGCAGTTGGTCTTCGGGCCACAGTTGATACCCATCATCTCCTCCATCATTCACTCTAAATTTCCCTCCTCTCAGCTAATGCCTATGCAGGTCATTTCTAAGGATCTGAGTCCCTGGTAATCTTACCATCCTCAGGGGTTGCTGCACATGTTCATTCACAGTTATGATTCGGCAAGGAAGCACTAGGAGGCATCCAAGCATACAGCCTGGGTGCCACAGCTATTTCTTCATACCTCCATTGTGTAAAAGCAGACCTGCCTCTTCCTACTGTCAGGATCAATCACCCCTTCTAAGATTATTACTCTTCTTTTTACCTGGCCCTTATATAAAGGAATCCAATATGCCCTGGCAGCATACATAACATGTAGTTCAATAAGATCTTCTTGCATACTCTAGCAAGAGTATAGCTTGTTTGAGGTGCCAAGGTCTCCAATCTTGCAGAACCCACAGTTGCAGGGATGGGAAGCAGAGACTCTTCCAACGGGACATTAGATTTCATTCAATGTTTCTCTAAACTTAAAACTGCTCAAAAAAATAAAGTCTATTAATTTTAAAGGTGGAGGGGAGGAGTCAGGTCATGTTGCTCCTTTGCTCAAAATTTTAGTCATTCCCTATATTATTCAGAATCTCAGCCAAAGATTTCTATAAGTCCTAGAAGGCCTCCTTTCCATTATCCCTATGACTTAATCTGCTACTAATTTATCTCTTACTATGGTGCTCCAAGCAGACTTCTAGACTAGGACCTTTGCACTGCCTGGAATGCACTTCACTTAGATATTCCCATGGTGAATTCCTTCATCTCCTTCAAGTCATTGCTCTAAATAATACATAAAACATGTAACCTATACAAAACAAATAAAAAGTTCTTGTTATCTGTCAAATACCTCAATTGAAAGAAAATGGGCATAGGATTTGAATAAGCTCTTCCCAAATGGGATACCCAAACAGCTCCTATAAAAGGAGACATGATCAACTCATTAGTTGATCCAAATCCAAGTTAAGGACACAATGAAAAACCACTAAATACTCATTAGATTGGCCAAAATTGCAGTATCTGATAGTTTTAAGTTTTAGTAATAGAGTAATTGGAACTCTCTTGTGGGAGTGAATGTTGGTACAAATACTGTGGAAATAGTTTGGCACTCTCTGGGAAATTTAAACTATGCATGCCCTGTCATGTAACAGTTTACACCTAAATATACACTCTGGAGAAACTCTAGTATATAGCCAGGAGATAGATACAGATATATTCATAGCAGTGTTATTCAAAATAGCTCTAAAATTGGAAATAATCCAAGGGCATCAAGACAGAATCAATACAGAAATTAAGTATTAACATTATACATCTATAAACACACATAAATTATAAATACACCCATCAACATAAATGAATCTTACAAATATCCCATTGAATTAAAGTAGCAATCACAAAAGAAAAACATTTTATGATTTATTTGTGTACATTTCAAAGACAAAATGAAACTAACGTTTTTAGTGGGCAAACTATTGAAAAGATAAAATCTATAGCGATACGCAGGGACTTATGGTCAATTTCATTGGTTGATGTTGCATCAGCAGAGGGAAGATTCTGTTCTGACTGTGGAGAACAACAATAGTAGATTTCTACTTGGTCTGAGTGGTTCACGATGCTTCTTTGTAGTTATTTTTTAAACTGTACATGTGTTTTATCTACTCTTCTGTATGTGTAAAATATTTCACAAGAAGTAAAACAAACCAATTTCAAAAGGGCAAATTGATGATGGATCTAAAGCCACAGCCAGCAATGTGAATGGAAGATGCACTCACAGAATTAAGAAAACACCTTGTTATTTTTTTCTTCACATTTCACACAGCTTTGGCTTACGTTAAGTGCTAATTATCTACTGTTTGTGTTGCCGCCTATGCATTTTAATAGCTGTTCACTGATCTGGTCTGACCTTCTGCTTAGCAATTTTGAATAGTCAGCAGGAGGCATTAAACTGCATCAAGACATAATACATTATGTAATATTGTAAAAACTAAGATAAAATAATGCTATAGCTTGCAAAGCAGCAAAATGTAAATTAGACCCCTTGAATGTAAGACATCCCTTTAATTGGAAGAGAAATGTCACACAATTCAAGTGCGATGGTCTTGGGGAACAAAATACTAAGAACATCTTGCTTTTTCCTGTTCCCAGGATTCTGAAGTTAAATTCCTTTAATCTTTTTTTACTTTTGAATTTCAATTCTGAGCAGAGCTAGTACACAACTTGGCAAATTGGTGTTAGAAAGACTCTTGCCAAGGTTATTTCCTAAGCAGGTAGGGTAGAATTGTTTCAGGAATAAACTAAGGTCAAGCCAGGATTTGAAAGCAAATCTATTTTCAGAAACTTTATTGTCAACTGTCATGTCAGATGACCTACCTAAAAGTGCTTTGTGTGGAACGAGCCTTTGGAACCAGCTATTCTAACTCCTTCTGAGGTTATATCCAAGTTTCACAAATCTGATTTTGGGTGTAATTGAAACTATAGAAGTTGTATGAAATCTGCCATCCCTAATCAAATCAACAATTAAATAGAAATAGCGTCAACAATATAATCAAATTTCTGTTGAAATATTTCTGTAGGTACAAGTCAAGAAACGAAATGTAGTGTGATATCATGGAAAGCTCCCTGGATCTGAGTTCAAAGACTTTATGAATTATGTAACCATCAGCAAGTCATGTAATCTCTATACAAAATTTTTTCTAATCTGAAAAATATAACACCTGTCAAGCCAAACTCGTGTTGGATGAACCAAATAAGATGGGGAATATGGAAATGGTCTGTAAATCTTAAATCATCCTGCAAATATTTTACTACTATTACACAAGCCAAATAAAGAGGATGCTCAAAGTTTCTGCTCACTAAAGTTATCAGATATTATATTTATCTAATGGCAACTCTCTTCCCAATTACATAAGGCAGCTCATTTCACCAGGCTTAATTGCACCAGTCCATTAATCTTCATCTGTAAAATTTGTAACTCCATGGAGATCCAATTTATAGTAAGTGTGGCTAGGAAAAATGAATAGCGAGGCAAAATGACATAGAGCACAGGACCAAGCATTGGGTTTTTATTTTCTTCTGTGGGACCACAAGTTAGAACAGATGATTGCTCATGACTTATCTATTCCAAAGCTTAACATAAAGAGTGCATGGAGGGAAGAGTCCTGCTGAGTATCCAGCCCAGAACATATGCTTTCGAGTTTTCTATGATAATATTGAGGGGCTGGCTCCAACCCAACTCTCACTAGGTCCTCCAGCATGAATTCATTTTCAAGATGGGTCCACCAGCATTTGCAGCTGCAGACTATGGAAACAAAACAAAGTTCTTCCTTGTGTAAAGTGAACTGGATCATATGGGGTCTGAATCTGTGACCTTGGCCTCATTTGCTGTGTTCTAAGTAGGTAAGGTAACAGGCCCAGATGGTGACAAGACGTAGAGTACTTTGGAGAAGTCATTCTGTACTTAACATAGATCACTGATGACTTCTGTAAACTGAATCTTTTGATGGCATGTGCTGTTTCACCCCTAGGTACTTAGTGCATGGTTCTATGGAAGCAATAAGAGGGAGACAGATGGTCAAGCTGGAGGGAATGAAAAAGAGAACAAACATAAAGGGAAGAAAAAAATGTTTAAAGGAAAAGATTGGGATTCTGGACAATGCCCAGAAATATGAAATATAAGAGAAAGCTTATAAATCTCAGTGCCTGAGAAACTTAAGCATAGACCTTAGCTGCTGCAGTATAAAGCTTAGGAATCAAAATGAAATATCCCCCAATTCAACAAAGCACATTATCATCAAAACAAAATATACTACACAATTGGATTGGTAAATATTCATGAAAGGACTCCAACCATGAAATACATGAAGGTGGAAGAAAATGATACTGAACCTATGAACACTTGAGAAGAATTCCAAAGTTAGAGGAATCAAGGGCAAAACTACCGGCTGGGGATATTTCTAGCAGGGGAACAGAGCTCTTTCAACCCTTGTTACTAAGGAAACTGTAGATCCAGTCTAAAAATAGCTCCTTACTATTAGCCCCAACAGAAATGAGGTTCTGTATCAACACTGCAGTTCTGCACGCTGCTGAAAGAAATTTAATTCTAACCATTTATTTCTCTTTCTTTTTTGGGGAAAGCAAGAAAGAAAAAACACCACAGGAAAGAAAATGAAAGAAAAAGTTGATAGCTCACAGCATAGCTCAAGAACTGCAGTGCTTCTATTTTGGAGGAGTGTTCCTTAAACTCCTGCTGCTATGGAAATAATGTGTAGTTGCTCCCAGTGTTAAACTAGGTAGGTGGTCAGTTCTGATACTTTGAGGTTGGCATTTAGTGCCTGCCTTCTTTGGGTCTATGAAGAAAGGATTAATACAGTATTCTAGTATCTTTTCTTTTATTGAAAAGCCTAATTTCCTTGCAAGGGTTCTTTCACCCGAAACATTCACATATAATATAAATTATTTTAAAAATTTGTCAGTATTCTTATTGCCTTACTCTCTCTATTGTTAACTCCTTCTCCCACACATCAGCATTTTTGCCTCATTTCCCTATCTGTTTCTGTTCTCTTTTGAACTTGTTTTTACCAAATAAACGAGTCATTTGAGAACATCAGTTTATTTCAACAGAGGTAAATATCAGTAAGGGAAAAAATGACTGTAATACAACTTTCCATTCCAGCAGGTAGTTTCATCAAAATTGCTGCATTTAGAACCTCCAAGTCTAATTTTGGTAAATGTATGGATAAGGGGAAGCTGATTTCGATATCTTTCCCCTCTCTTCCTGTGGAACTCTCCTACAAAGGAATTTCTATGACAATGACTTGAAACCCATAGGACCAGCTCACCCGAGCATATATAGGGTGCCATGCCCTGTGTTCTTCTTTTCCTCTCTCAGATAAAAATTGAACTGTTTCCCCAAATTAATCTATAAATTTAATGCAAGCCAAGGCCCATAAGAATTGATAAACAGATTATAAAATTCAGCTGGAGGAGTGAATATGCAAGAATAGCCAACAAAATTTTAAAAGAAGACTAATGACACACAAGCAAATGTAAGGGACACAGAAGAGAAGCCATATGTAACTATATATTTACATACATGTATGTATACAAATTTAAAATGTGACAAGGTGACTTTTAAAGCAGTGAAAAAAGTTATTGAACAATGGGCTATTCATCTATCAAAATAAGAGTTAGATTCCCTACCACATACTTTATACAAAATTAAACTGAAATTAAATGATTGAATAATCAAGTTCTAAAAATAAAAATTTGAAAAATACTATAATAAAATACGGAAGACTAACTTTATAAACTTCAGGTGGGGTGGTAAAGAAGAAACTTATGCAAGCCATAAATCCAGAATTCTCAAAAGAAAATATGACCAGCTGTGTGAATTTAAAAATCATCAACATAGTAAAAGATACTTGAAATCAATAATAAGCTACAGCCCGAGATAAAATAGTAAAGACTTATAACAAATAATATGCTAATGTCCATTATATAAATCCTAAAAACTAATAAGAGAAAATTAAATAACTTGGTAGAAAAAATAGCCAAAGGACATGAACCAACAATTTATAGAAGTAGAAATTCAATAGTTGATAAACATATGAAAAGATATTCAGTCTCACTAGAGTCCAGGAAAATGAAAGCTAAAATAAAGATTTCATGTTTTAGCTAATATAATGACAAAAATTAAAGATTGATAATATCTAGCATTGCTGAGATTATGCAGAAATGGGATTTCTCATATGCTCCACGTATCCTGGTTAAACTCATCTTTCTGTATACTCACAGGCCTCAAAATAATCATCTTAAGTAATCTCAATGAGATGCAAGCAAACACAGAGAGACAACTAAGTGAAATTTTAAAAAACAATGCATGATAAAACTTAGAAGCCTACTGAGGAAACAAAAACCGTTAAAAAGAACCAACTGAAACCCTAGACCTGGAAAATTCAACAACAGAACTGGAAAATTTAATTGAGAGTTGAAATATCGGACTCAATCATGCAGAAGAAAGAAGCTGAAATCTGAAAAACAAGTCATTTGTAATCGGTCAGTTAGAAGAACCAAAAGAAAACATATTTTTTAAATAATGAAGAAAGTTTAAGAAACCTATGGGACACCATTAAGCTCATGAATATATGAATAATGGAGGCCCCAGAAGGAGAAGAGAGAAGAGATCAGAAGGTTTATTTAAAGAAATACTGGTCATCCTTCAAAAATGAGAGCTAAAGACATTCCTAAACAAACAAAAGTCAAAGAGTTCATCATCATCATAAAACCTGTCTTACAGGAAATATTGAAGGGAGTCCCTCAAGTCGCAACAAAAGGATGCCAGGTAACTACAGAAAGATATAAGAAAGTATAAATTTCACTAGTTAAAAAAAAGTGAAATTCAGAATACTTTAATACTGTAATACTGTAATGGTAGTGTGAAAAATCACATTTAACTCTAGTATAAAACATAAAATACAAAATTATTAAAAATAACTACAGCTAAAATAGTTTGTTAATGGATATGCAGTATATAAAGAGGTAAAGTGTGAACTTATTAGTATAAAATGTGGAGATAAATAAAAGTGTTAGTTTTTGGATGAGTTCAAATTGTTTTAGCTTAAATTAGAATCATATAAGATATTTTATGTAAATCCATGGTAACCACAAGCAGAAAAAACTTTTAGTAGATACACAAAAGATAAAGAATTCAAAGAATACCGCTATAAAAATTAAATAAATCACAAAGACAGCAAGAGAGGAATAAGGAAACAAACTACAAAATAAAACAATAAAATAACAACAGTAAGCCCTTACCGATCAATAATTACTTTAATATAAATGGACTAAAATCTCCAATTAAAAGAAATAAAGCGGCTGAATAAATTTTTTTTAAAAACAAAGATTCAACAATATGCTGCCTACAAGAGATTCAGATTAACCAAAAAAGGACACACACACAATGAATGTGAAGGGAGAAAAAAGGTAACCACAAGAGAGCAGGAGTGGCTATACTCACATCAGACAAATAGACATTGAGTCAAATTCTATCATGAGAGATAAAGAAGATCACTATATAATGATAAAGAAGTCAATTTATCAACAGGATGTAAGAATCATATATATGCCCCCAAAACTGAAGCACCAAAATATATAAGGCAAATATTAACAGAATGAAAGGGAGAAATAGATAATGATACAATAATACCAGTGAACTTCAATATCCCTCTTTCAACAACGGACTGTCCAGATACAACATCCATGAGGAAATAGTGAAGTGTAATAACACTATAAACCAAATGGACCAAACATTTCGTGCATGTTTTCCATGTACAAAACATTCTATCCAATTGCAATGTAGTATACTTTATTCTGAAGCACACATGGAACACTCTCCAACAGTGATCATATGTTAGGCCACGAAATAAGTCTTAAATTAGGAAAGTTGAAATCATCTCAACCTTCCTAGGCATAGTAGTATAACAGTAGAAATCAACAACAGGAGGGATTTCCGAAAATTCACAAATATGTGGAAATTAAACATCAAACTCCTGAGCAACCAATGTGTCAAAGAAGAAATCAAAGGAGAAATCAAAATATACATTGACACAAATGAAAAACTGGAACACAGCAAAGCAAAACATGAGATGCTGCAAGACCTGTGCTAAGAGGGAAATTTATAGTGATAAATAACTAAGAAAAAAAAAAGAGAACTCTTAAATGAGCAATGTAACGTCACATCTCAAGAAATTAGAAAAAGAAAAACAGACTAAGCATAAAGGCAACCCAGGAAAAGAACCAATGAAGACTAGAAGAGAAATTAAGTAGAGACGAGGAAAGCAACTGAAATGACAAACAAAACTAAGAACTGATCTTGTGAAAAGACATAAACTTGACAAGCCTTTAGCCAGACTCACCAAGAAAAAAAAAGAGAGCTGAAGAAAAATTATAAATGAAAATGGATACAATGTAACTGATACCTCGGAAATCATAAAAGACTACTATGAAAAATTATATACCAATAAATTGGATAACTGAAGTGGATGAATTCTGAGAAACATCCCATCTACTAAGACTGAATCATGAAGAAATAGAAAATCTGAAGAGAACAATGACAATTAATGAGATTGAGTAAGTATGGTAGTCCCCTCCTCTCCTTTATCTATGGTTTTGCTTTCTGCAGTTTCAGTTAATCTTGTTCAACTGAGGTACAAAAATAGTAAATGGGAAATTTCAGAAATAAACAATTCATAAGTTTTAAATTGCATGATATTCTGAGTAGCATAACAATCTTGTGCTTGTGCTTGTGTTCAGGTAACCCTTATTGGACTTAATGATGGCTCCAAAGGGAAAGTGTAGTAGTGCGGGCAATTCAAATATGTCAAAGAGAAGCTGTAAAATGCTTACTTTAATTGAAAAAGTGAAAGTTCTCAACTTTCATAAGAAAATAAAAATTATATGCTGAGGTTGTTATGATCTACAGTAAGAATGAATCTTCTCTCCATGAAATTGTGAAGAAGGAAAAAGAATTTTATGCTAGTTTTGCTGTCATGCCTCAAACTACAAAATTGACATTACCATGCATGACAAGTGCTTACTTAAGACAGAAAAGGCATTAAATTTGTGGATGGAAGGCATGAAAAGAAACACGTTCTAATTGATGGCAATCAGGTTCAGTACTATTTCTGGTTTCAGGCATCCACTAGAGGTGTTGAAATACACCCTCCATGCATAAGAAAAGACTACTGTAATCAAAACTCTTCTAACAAAGATAAGTACAGAACCAGGTGGCTTCATTAGTGAATTCTACTAAGCATTAAAGGAAGAATTAACACCAACCATCCTCAAACTCCTCAGAAACTTTAAGAGGAGGGAACATTTTCAAACTCATTTTATTAGGCTAGCATTACCCTGAAACTAAAGCAAAATAAGGATGCTACAAGAGGCAAAATACAGGCCAGTATCCCTTATGAAATTAGATGTAAAATTTCTCAACAAAATTTTAGCAAATTAAATTTAACAGCACATTAAAAGAATCATACACCCTGATCAAGTCGGATTTATACCTAGGATGCAAGAAATATACACAAATCAATAACCTAAAGAATGGGAGAAAATATGTGCAATTGATAGATTATCAGAATCACCTTTATTGTTTATATTTCTACCAACAATCTCTTCAAAGCAATCTTGGCTTTTTCTTTTTTTTTTAAACTTTATGTTCTGGGGTACATGTGCACAACATGCAGGTTTGTTACATAGGTATACATGTAAATGTTGGCTTTTTCTAGCATGCACCTTAAAACTCTTCCAGGCTCTACTCATAACCCAGCTCCAAAGCCACTTTCATATTTTGAAGGGTACTTGTTACAGCAGAATCTACTTCTAGTACCAAAATGTGTATTAGCTTGCTCAGACTGCCATAACAGAATATTACATACAGACTAGGTAGTTAAACAACAAAAAGTTATTTTTTTCACAGGTCTGGAGGCTTGAAGTCCAAGATCAAAGTGTCTCAGGGTTGGTTTCTGGTAAGACCTCTCTTCCTGGCTTGCAGACAGCCACTTTCTCACTGTATCCTCATCTGGCCTGCTCTCTGTGCACATACAGAGAGAGAAAGATCTCTGGTGTCTCTTCCTCTTATTGTATGAAAACCATTCTATAGGACTAGGACCTTATCCTTATGATCTCATTTAACCTTGATTACATCCCTAAAGGCCCTGTCTCCAAATATATAGAAACATTTGAGTTAGGATTTCAACATTTAATTTAGGAGAGATGCAAATTAGTGCATAGCAGATGTTGAAGATAATCCCTATGGTAATCACACACAGAAAATCTATAGAATGTGCACACAAAGAAATGGGAAGAAAATCAACATTTTTTAATATTAAAAAAAATTAACCAAATGCAAAAGCCAACGGTAATGTAGGAAATGAGGAACAAAAACACTATAAGGCATGTGGAAAATGAATGGAGAAATGGCAGCAGCTCCTCCTTACCAGTAATTATATAAGTATAAATAGATAATATAATAAGCAGAATGGATTTTTTTAATGATCCAGCTATACACTGTCTACAAAAAAGCCCACTTTATATCTAAAGACAAAATAGATTGAAAGCAAAAGGATGGAAAAAGATATGCCATGCAAATCATAAGCAAAAGAATGCTGGGTAGCTATACTAACATCAGACAATATACTCTAAATCTAAAAAGCTTATAAGAGATAAAGAATTACATTATATATTAATAAAAGGTTCAATATAGCAACAAGATATAAAAATTATGAACATTTTTGCACCTAACAACCTTTAAAATATATGAAACAGAAATTGACACAATTAAAGAAATAGACAATTCTCCCTTCAATAATATATAAACCAATCAGACAGAAGATAAGTATGAAAAGATAAGAAGATAAGGAAAGAGAAGACATGAATAACACAATAAACCAACTAGACCTAACAGAGATATACAGAACACTCCACCCAGCAATGGCAGAATATGCGTACTTCTCAAAAGCACATGAGACATTATCCAAGATAGACCATATATAAGGGCACAAAGCAGTTTCACTAGATTTTAAAAGGTAGATATCAGACAAAATATTTTCTACCACAATGGGGTAAAGTTAGAAATAAATAGGAGAAGGAAAAAATAGAAAATGTATACAAATGTATAAATTAACACAACATGCTCTTAAATAACCAGTGAGTCAAAGGAAAAAGTTACAAGGGAAGTTAAAAAATACTTAGACATTAATGAAAACAAAAATACAATATACCAAAATTTATGGTATGCAGCGAAAATAGTGCTTTCAGGGAAACTTATAGCTATAAATGACTACATTAAAAAAGAAATATCTCAAATCAATACCATAATTTTACACCTCAAGAAATTTAAAAAGAAGAGCAAACCAAACATGAGGCTAGCAGAAGGAAGAAAACAATAAAGACTAGCATAAACATAAACAAAATTGAGAATAGAATATAGGGAAAAAATTATTGAAATAAAAGTTGGTTCTTTAAAGGGTCAATAAAATTTGTATCAACAAAATCGACAGGCCATTAACAAGATATACAAAGAAAAAAGAGAAAATATACACATAATTAAAGTCAGAAATGAAAGTGGAACTTTACCACAGGCCTTACAAAGATAAAAAGAGGTATATTGTGAACAAGTATACAACAAAAGACTAAATAACAAAGAAAATGGATACATTCCTAAAAACATGCAAATTACCTGACTCAAGGAAATAGAAGATCCCAGCACTGGAAAGAAGGGAATATTTTCTATCAGGCCAGCATTATTCTGATATAAAAGTCAGATAATAACATCACAGGAAAATAAAATTGCAGACCAATATCCCTTATGAATATTGACACATAAATCTTCATCAAAATATTAGCAAATCCAATCCAATAGCATATTAAAATAATTACTCACCATACAAAGTGAAAATTTATCCAAGAATGCAAGGGTGGTTCACCACAAGAAATTAGTCAATGTAAATACATCAAGACTGAAAACTTCCCCCCTATTTTCAGGAACAAAACAAGGACACCCACTTCAGTACTCCTACTTAAAATTGTACTAGAAGTTCTAGCCAGTGCTATTGGATAAGAAAACAAAATAAAAGGCACCCAATTTGGAAAGAAATAGGTAAACTATCTCTATTCACAGATGACATGATTCTATGTAAAGAAAATGTTAACATGCCCAAGAAAGCTAGAACTATTAGGTTGGTGCAAAAGTAATCAGAGTTTTGCAAAACCACGATTACTTTTGCACCAACCTAATAGTAATGTAATCAGCAAAGTTGCAGGGTACAAGATCAACATATAAAAATAAGATGTGTCTATATACACAGCAAAGAAAAATCCAAAAAGAAAATTAAGAAAGTAATTCCATTTAAAATAGCATGAGAAAGAAATACTACAGAATAAATCTGACCAAAGAAGTAAAAGACTTGTATGCTGAAAGCTACAAAACAATGATGAAAAAAATTAAATACCTAAATAAATGGAAAGACATTCTATGTTCATGAATAAAAAGATTTAATGTTGTTAAGATGTCAATGCTAACCAAAGTAATCTACACATACAACACAATTCTTATCAAAATTCCAACAGCTTCTTAGACTGATCCTTAAGTTCATATGGAATTGCAAGGGGCTCTGAATATCCTAAACAATCTTGAAAAGAAAGAACAAACTTGGAGGATTCACACTTCCCAAATATGAAACTAACTACACAGCTACAGTAATCAAAACAGTATGGTACTGGCATAAAAACAGACATATAGACCAATGGAATATAATAGAGAGGCCAGAAATAAACCCTTACATATGATTAATTGATTATTTTAACAAGGGTGGCAAGAACATTCAATGAGGATAGGACAATCTTTTCAAAAAACAGTGCTGGGATATCCACATGCAAAAGAAAGAAATTGGATCCTTCCCCCACACCGAAAACAAAAATAAACTCAAAATAAATCAAAGCCCTAAACAGAAAAACTAAAACTGTAAAATCTTACAGGTAAACGTTGGGGAAAATCTTTATGACATTGCATTTGGCAATGATTTTATTGATATGATACCAAAGGCACAGGTAAGAAAAGAAAAAAGTAGATAAATTGGACTTCACCAAAATTCAGAAATTTTGTACATCAAAGGACACTATTAAGAAAGCAAAAAGAGAGCCTACTGAAAGGGTGAAGATATTTGCATATCATATGTTGGAAAAGGGATTCATATCCAGATTATATAAAGAACTCATACAATGCCACAACGACAAAAATCAAGCAATTCAATTCAAAATAGTCAAAGGATTTGAATGAATATTTTCTTCAAAGAAGATACACAAATGGTCAATAAGCCCATGAAAAAAATGTTCAACATCATTAGCCATGAGGGAAAAGCAAATAAAAAGCACAGTGAGATACCACTTCATACCTATTAGGATGGCTATAATAAAAACAAAAAACAAAAGTAACAGCTATTTTCAAGGATGGGGAGAAACTGAAACTCATGTGTTGCTAGTGAGTTTGTAAAATGGTGCAGTTACTATGTAAAATAGTTTGTCAGTTTCTCAGAAGGTTAAACATAGCACTACTATATGCCCCAGTGATTCCACGCCTATGTATTAGGTTGGTGCAAAAGTGATTGTGATTTTTGCTATTACTTTCAGTGACAAAAACTGCAATCAATTTTGCATCAACCTAATTTTTATCTAGAAGAATTCAAAGCCAGGCTTTGATCAGATATTTGTACAACAATGCTAGTAACAGAATTATTTAGACTAACCAAAAGGTAGGAGTCATCTAAATGTCCATTAACAGATACAAGGATAAACAAAACGTGGTCTATACATACAACGGAATATTATCCAGCCATTAAAAAATTTAAATTTTGATATACATCCTACAACATGGATGAACCTTGGAAACATAGTTAACAAACTAGACACAGAATAATAAGTATTTGTGTAATGTCACTTATATGAGGTACCCACAGTAGTTAAACAGAGACAAAGTGGGTTACCAATGGCTCAAAGCAAAGAGTTATTGTGTACTGTGTGCAAAGTTTTTGTTGGGACTTACGAAAAAGTCTTGGGTGCAGATCATCTTGATGGTTAAACAACATTGTGAATGTATTTAATGCCACTGAATTGTACATTAATAAACAGCTAAAATGGTAAATATTATGTTAGACATATTCTATGACAATTAAAAATATGATTGAAAAGATGATAAATGGTAAAGTAATTATGATAGATGCAATCTGTTGAAGAGGACGATAAATTCTTCCAGGCACCATCGTCTTAAAAGACAATAGTGTATTATCTTAACAAGGCACGGCTTCAAAAGAATTCTGGGGTCATTTGGGTTACAGCTCTATTTTTTAGACTGCCACAAACATAATTGGCTCAGACAACTCATCTCTCCTAATATTTACAATCCTGGTCCAAGGCAGTTTCATGAAAACAAGACTTTGAGTCTTAGGCTGTTTGAGAGAGAACACTAAGAACAATAACAAGCATAGTGGTCATCATAATTAAATGTAAGGGATTTAAATATATAATTATGTAATCTTAAATCTGAAAAATGGACCTTCACAGTTATATTTAGACATTTTGCCAGTGACAAAACTGAGTCACTAACACATTTTCATGATGAATTTAAGGTCAAATGATTATTTTTATCAGAGCTATGTTTTCTGACTTCTAATTCAGAGACTCCTCTACTTTGCCACACTAAAGCAATTTTTATTTATCCAGATGCATGAATACAATAGTTTTGAAAGTTAGGTACTGTATGGCCATTTGGCAAAATAAAGTACGTAACATAAAAGTGCTGGCCGGGCGTGGTGGCTCACACCCATAATCCTAGCACTTTGGAAGGCCGAAGTGGGTGGATTATCTTAGGTCAGGAGTTCGACCAGCCTGGCCAACATGGCAAAAACCCCATCTCTACGAAAAAATACAAAAATTAGCTGGGCATGGTGGCACACATCTGTAATCCCAGCTACTTGGGAGGCTGAGGCTGGAGAATCACTTGAACCCAGGAGGCAGAAGTTGCAGTGAGCCAAGATGGCGCCACTGCACTGCAGCCTGGGGACACAGCGAGACCCCATCTCAAAATAAATAAATAAATAAATAAAAGTGCTTAATGACTCTTAAATGAAAATGAATTAAAATTAAATTGCACTGAATTTCAAAGAGCCCAGCTTACCCATGAAAGTATATTGGGATCAGAGAATAAAGCTGTCAAAGGCATAAGCACTATTCCAGGAATTCTGACCACTTTCTCGTCATCTCTGACTCCTACTGCTACTTGCTCTTGGCTTTCCTGATTAATCTATCAATCATCTCCCCCCATTTGGGCTCTGTAGGATTGCTTTTCTAGCTTCTATGATTAGCAACCGAATATTGGCTTACAGCAGCATACCATTCTTCACCTACCAAAACTGGGCAAGAAGATTTTGCTATGCGTTCTGTATATCCATAAGCCACATAGATAAGAGGCAACACATACTTAAGGATTACTTATGCTACTTGAGACTAATGATTTCCCCCTTCCAGAGCTTGTCAGAGGTTGTTTAACATGTTGAAAGAGAAACTAACAGCCACCTAGTTTTAAAATGCAATCAACATTCAAAGTTACTCTATTACTTCAATAATAATGTAATAGCCCAGCCCTGCCTGTCCACTGGGATCTTATAACTAGTCTTGCTATTTCTGACTCTTAGAAGATATTTTCTTTTATTTAACAATATCATGTCTCCTAACTTTTATTCATTGCTTTTAGTTGCACCCCTTATGGTAAAACAGAATTTACCTGTTCTATTTTCCAACAGTATCTTCAAATATTTTGAAGATTTTAAAAGTATCCCTCTACATTGGCTATTCCCCGTTCTGAGATAAGGCACAATTCAAATTCCTTCAGTAATGTATAACTTTTTTGAATCTCTTAACTCCCTGTCACTCTCTGAAAGAGTCATCCAGTTTTACTATGTTCCTCTTCAAGAGTGATGTACAGAAGCGGATACAGCCCTCCCCATTAATTGTCTGCCACCACGGAGAGGAAGAGGACTGAGATTGCCTGTGTTTCAGGTATTTCTCCATTCTCCACCTGTGTGATGCTGCCTCCAGCATCTTGCTCCACTTACATCCTCATCCTTCTCCAGAGCCTGTGGTGCTGCTTCTTCCCTAGGAGGGTGCAAATTACCCTCCTGGGGAAGAGCTCCTCTTTCCTTCCATGGAAATTGAGAGTTCTAGGTTATGCTCCTTACCTTTCTTCTTTGTGGAAGAAAAAAGGTAACTCCATTTCTCCCAGCAAACCTAATTGAGAAATATTTGTCAAGCCTTCAGAGTGCAGGGACTAACTTGCAATATATACCTATGGAGTTGACCCCTGAACAATATGGGCTTGAACTGCTCCAATCCACTCACAAGCAGAAGTTTTTCAATAAGTTACATTGAGTGTGTCCACCCTTCCTGTCTCTCCTTCCTTCAGCTTCCTCCACCCCTTCTGCCTCTGCCACCCCTGAGACAGCAAGACCAACACCTCTTTTCCTCCTCCTCCTCGGCATACTCAATATGAAGACTTTCATGATGATCCATTTCCACTTAATAGCAAATATATTTTCTCTTTCTTATGATTTTCTTAATAATTTTTTCTAGCTTTATTATAAGAATGCAGTATAAAATACATATAACACACAAAATATGTGTTAATTGGCTGTTTATATTTTCAGTAAGGCTGCTAGTCAACAATAGGCTATTAGTCATAAAGTTTTGGGGGAGTCAAAATTTACATACAGGTCAGGTGTGGTGGCTCACGCCTGTAATCCCAGCACTTTGGGAGGCTGAGGCAGGCGGATCATGAGGTCAGGAGGTCAAGACCATCCTGGCTAACACGGTGAAACACCGTATCTACTAAAAAATGCAAAAAATTAGCCAGGCGAGGTGGCAGGCACCTGTAGTCCCAGCTACTAGGGAGGCTGAGGCAGGAGAATGGCGTGAACCCAGGAGGTGGAGCTTGCAGTGAGCCAAAATTGCGCCACTGCAGTCCAGCCTGGGCAAAAGAGCAAAACTCTGTCTCAAAAAAAAAAAAAAAAAAAAAGTTACAGATTTATGACTGTGCAGGGGGTCAGCATGTCTATCCCCCACGTTGTCCAAGGGTCAAGTGTACAGCTGATCATTGTCTACCACCAGAAGACAAGCATATCTCATCTCCTAAAGGCCACTGAAAGATCGATTCATTTATGATTGCTAGTTACACTCTAGGACTTTTCCAAAACTAGAAACTCTGAATAATGCCCATACTAACCCTCATCCACACCTGTCAGTCCTGGCCACCTGTCAGAGCTGTCTGTGGGTCTTCTTAAAACTAAAGATGGCTCCTACCCCAAAGATAATTCAATAGGTCTTTATTGCTATTGCTGTCATTGATATCGCCATTTTTAAGCTCACAGGTGATTTTTAATTCACGGCCAGAATTCAGAACAATACTCGAGGCTCTGAAATTTTACTCAGTCATCTATCAGTTATGTGATATGGGCAAGTTGTTTAAGAAGTGTGAGCTTCAGTTTCTCACCTGTGAAATGAAATAGCAACTCTCCTATAGGACTTTTTATATATTACCTATAAAACATTTAACACAGTATTGACATAAAATTAATATTTAATTGGTAGGTATCTCTTGGCAGATTCTACCACGCAAATGTCTACTTACCCTATCTGATTTACCTTAAACACTTTCTCCACTCAAAGACAGAGTTAAGGGCTCCAACATCAAGGTACTAATAGTATCTCATACTGTTTCAATTGTAGTATTTTTAATATAATTGGATTATAAAGACCTAGCAAAAAAAATGCCTCTGAGAATTTTAAATAAAATCAGTATTCTGGAAATTTTTAACTCTGACTAATACTTTTAATAACCATTCAAATGTATTTATCTACCTTTACCAAGAACTCTTAGTAAATTATGTAAAATAATCATCAAAAAATTATTTCCTAAAATATTACTTAGGGGCCCAAACCAATAGCTAGAGAATGAAATTCTATTAAAATATAACCTGTAAGGTCTGTTTGACATTTTAATCTCTTTTGGGTGTTTTTTCCTTTTGTTTCTTTATCAGAGAGACACAAAGAAGAAAAGGCTTCTATATTCTAATTGCAAATCCATCACATAAATTATTGGCAGATTCACTTTTGTTGGATGAGCTAATGTAATTTTCAAAACTCCCAACTGAGCTAATGTGATTACACTCCATTCCCATTAACCGGGGTCAGCCAGGCCAAGCCCCTGCACCCTGACTTATCATGAGCTAGAGTCGATAATAGAAGGAATGGCAGCTGCTCAAAAATGAAAGCATCACCATCATCAGATAGTACACAGAAAGGCAAAGCTGTGTCAACACTGCTCTCTCTCCATTTACAGAATGCCCAAAAGGAAGTATATAAACATTCCCAAAACAGCAAACTTGTAATACAAGGGCTAGAAAAATCTCAAAATTGAACACTCTTTTGTATAGGAAGCTGTGGCCTAGTGAGGAGACACCACTTACTTTAGATTACCCAGTGAGTTCGGGGCAGGTCCAGATGGTATGACCTTTCCACACACCATGCCATTTCAGATGACCTTCTAGCAAAAATGCAGCTGTGCCCAGTGTGGGGCTCATAAAAAAGTGCACCTCCTATGAAATATGCTATAGATCTTAAGGATGCATTTCTTCTATTTCCACCCCCCTCCTCCCAAAAAAGTATAGACAATTATGAGCAACTTCAAATTAAAACACATTTGCAGTTGTCTTCTCGTAATTAATATGCTTATTTCTCTCTCTGAATTACTTATTATGCACTATGGAACATAGTTTCCTCTCATGTCTCTCCTAAACCAAGATGGTCAAACTGGTTTCTTCTTCCTTGATTTCAAGCTACTGTGAATACGGGAGTTTTGTTCAAATGTAATAGCTACAAAAAAAAAATGGTTTGCATTGACACGCCAAATGTGTACAATGCTTACCTCCAAGGCTGCATTGAGTACCTCACCCTGAATACATACCACATTCACATCCATTGTTGTGCAGTGGCATGATCTCTGCTCACTGCAACCTCTGCCTGCCAGGTTCAAGTGATTCTCCTGCCTCAGCCTCCCAAATAGCCAAGATTACAGGCGGACGCCACCATGCCAAGCTAATTTTTATATTTTTAATAGAGATCAGGTTTCACCATGTTGGCCAGGCTGGTCTCGAACTCCTGACCTCAGGTGATCCACCTGCCTCAGCCTCCCAAAGTGCTCCTTCTCTTTTCTCTTCCCACATTTCTCCCTTTCCTAGTCACCATATTTCTTAGTTTGTGTGTTTCCCTTACTTTGTCCCAAAATTGCTCTCAATTTTGTCTTAGATTAGCTAATATATACCCATAAATCAATTTCATATCTAACTCATGATGAACACTGTTAAAGAAATAAATACAAGATAAATGTATTAACTGTTAAAACTTGAATTTTGAAAAATTGGTAAAAAAGATCAAAGAATCATATATTCTTGATGAATTTATATCCCATAAAAGTAACCAAAGCATATTAGACTTAGAGGAAATAATAGCCACTAAAGCAACTTTCCATGACAGAAAGCCAAGGTGTAACATTTGATTGATGACTTAAAATGTTAGTCTTAAAATTCAAACTGAAACATTTGATTGATGAATTAAATGTTAGTCTTAAAATTCAAATTGAAACATTTGATTGATGAATCAAATGTTAGTCTTAAAATTTAAATTGAATAGAATTGATTCTGAGAAAATTAATTTTATGAAATAAAAATGAAAATGGAAAAATTGGAAGTGGCTTGGCTGCTCTTTTTAAAAAATCAGTTATGGAGTTAAATTGATTTGGTACAATTTGCTCTGGAAATGACTGTCATGGCAAAAGATTATCTGTGGCATAATTGTAACTAAAATGTTTTAATGTTTAATGTAACTAAAATGGCTTAATCTAAATATTCCATACCCCATAAGCAAATGTCAATGATAATAAAGTTTAAGAATTGTCTAAAAGCAATTCCACAGCTTCTATTGTGAGGCAGATGATATTATCTTCAATTAAAAGGATATTCAAGTATTTTGGTACCAAAAACATGCTATGCTCCAGAAACTGGTACCAGCCTCAGTTATGAACGAAAGATTTAAACAGTGATTAAGGTACACAGGCAGGTCTGTGGATTGCAGAACATGACTTAGCCTCAGGAATCTTATATGGCCCTTATAAAGCAAAACTTATTAATCCCTTAAATTGTCATTAATATATAAAGTAAGTAAGCTGGTGTCTTTGCATTCCAACTGACTTTTCACTGAGTTATTGAGAAGGTATCATCCTAAGTCCTTGATCAAAACAACACAACCAGAGGAACCCACAGCTGAAAGGAAATATATAGGCGAGAGTTTATTGCTGTCTCTTATCAGCTGAGGCTGCCATAGAAAATGACTTAGATTGACAGTTTATTCATATGGTGAGTGTGTGAGTGTATGTAAATACGCGTGTGTGTGTGTGTGTGTGTTACATTTAAACACTAAATGTTGGGGAATATAGAGAAATAGTATATTTGTGTATGTGAAAGTGCGTATTGCATAATGTAACTAACATACACATAGCTCCACACAAACATACACACTCTGCCACAGGACTTAGCCTGGCAAAGGTGATTCTGAGAGAGTGGGCTTTCCTGGCAGGGGTGACAGCATGTCTCAAATTCCTTAGGTGAAAAAGCAACAAACGCAGTCAACAGAGGGAGTTCCGAGTGATACTGAGTGTCTGGAATGTGGAAGACAAAGCCAACAAGTTTCCTCATACCTAAGGGGACATGATAATCTCAGAGAATAACTTACTCGTTATTTTTCCTTCCATTATTACAAGCTCGAAGCTTGGTATATATAAAAGAAGCTGCTTTATCCTAGGTTTAAAAATGCAATATCAAGAATGCTCTGCTCTATTATATAAAGGATCCAATAAGAATAAAGTCAGACATGACAGAGGGAAAATATGTATATGAAGATAAATGGCTTAAGCTCAGGTAGAGGGGGAACCATGCCCCTGTGAATGGCCTCAAGCAAAACTTGGTCAAGGCTATGAACTTGTTTCCAGCCACCCTGAATTTCTGCCTTTGTTAGATTTCCTGTTCCTCTCCTTCCCCTGCTCCTCAGTGCTCTCAGCCTGTCACCAGGGTCGTTTTTGTGGTTTCATTTCTAGTGTTGTGAGTTAGAAGTGGACATTTTCATGCTGAAGTTTTTAGGAAGAAGAGTTCAGATGGCTGCAATTTACTTTAAAATGCATCCAAAACTAAGATAGGTTAGTGGGTGGATAGCTGGATGGATGTGCGATGAAGCCAGTGTAGTCAAATGTTAATGGTAGAATCTAGGGATGCAGGCAGAGTGTGGATACTTTGCTCTACTTATGAAACCATTCCTAATAAAATGGTGAACAAACTATGGGCATGTTGGCCCAAATTTGGCCAGTTTTGCTCCTGAATTTTGCTCAGTTTTGCTCCTGAGTCCTTTGGACATGAATCTAGTAGTCTTTGACAGCTCGCCTGCTACTTGTAATGACATGATTATTGCAGGCTCATCTACCCTGACCTAGAAACAGACAATTCAGTGGAAAACAGTATTTAAAGGCAATAATCTCAGTGCTACCAATATTTATTGTGACTGGTCTAGTCATTGTTTTATGGCCTTTTCAGAGGACAGAGCTAGGATACAGATAGGTGATAGGTAAAGAGAGAAACAGAGAAACAATAAGAAAAAGAAAGAGAAAGAAAAAGAGAAAGATTTTTTTTAAGGTAAGATGTCCTATGAGTTCACACAAACACTTCCTTTTCAAATTAATGCAATGGGAATTTTCCTACCTTGTCCTGTATTACTTCTGTACTATCCTTCTTCCACAGTGAGAATTCTGGTTCTCAAGGCACAGATGATATAGAATTAAAATACCTCATAATTTATCTATGCTCTGCCCCATATTATACAAACAGTTTCAGAAAGATGATAGTAACATAGCCAATTCTGATTACTGAAACCAATTAAAAATGTTTACATATGCTTTCCCCAATCTGCCCTCCTTTTTGACATTGTATTTTATCAACATTGTCAGAGCATGTAGTCATTGCAGGCTATACTCTCTTAATCCTCATTTATCCTTACTTCTAAAGATAACCCCCATTTCTTCTGATTTCTAAAGATAACTACATATTCTATGCACATCATCAGTCCTAATGTTGAGGTCTCCCTTGTCATTTTTGTCTAGAATGTTCTTTAGTAGATTCCTCAGGAAAAGTTTACGGAAATAGTAGTTCTTTATTTCTTGCATTTTAATTACAGATTGTGTCCTTCGTCAACAAAATTCAGTTTCTAATAAATACTTAGCTCACATTTCCTTTCCTTGAATATCTTAAATATATTCACACCATTTCCTTTGTCATAAAGGATTGCTGCTGAAAAGTCTGAGGATAATCTAACTTCCCCCTTAAATATCACATGCTCTTTTGCTTATATGCCCAAATGATTTTTGTTTCTCTTTAAAGTCCAGTAATTTTACTACAATATATCTTGGGGGTCATATAGATTCATTCTGTATCTATATTTTCAGATGCATGATATGATCTTTCAGTTTGGGCATCAATAAAAATACAATGAATTGAAGTCCATAAAATCCTATATCAAATCAGGAATTTATAATGATACAAAAAATTAACTGATCCTAAGACAGCAAACCAACTCATTACCTTAAAAACTGGTAAAGGGGGTAAATCATGCATTTATCTTCCATTTTCCATGTAATCACTGAGTAACCAAATAGTAAATAAGAAAAAGACATACTCATAAAAATATTTTCAGATAATAAATAAAAACCCAATGATTAAAGTATAACATCAGCATTTTGCATGTGAGAAGGCTTATTTTAGATTCCATCCAAATCTTTTATGTTGCCTTTGAAGATGACTGCATATAATTTAATAAATCTGTAGTCATCAGCTATCTTAAGTGACTCGTTATTGATGTGAGATGAGTAGGACAAGAAATTTGTGGAGAAAGAATATATTAGCTTTCTCTGTGGAGGCTGTGCTATCCAAAATAACCTTTCAATCTCTTTGAAGTCTCATCCAAAGGGCATATGAATTTACAAGTGGCCCACTAACAACAGAGGCAACATCAAAGCAGGCCAAACTAAGATCTTAATTATGGATTTCCAGGAACAGTGGCCACGTGGACAGAAAAAAAGCTGAATAAAATGGCATAAACATAAAAATTAATAATACCCACTATGGATGATAAGAGCTAGAATTTTCCAAGAGTTTACCATGTGCAACACCAGGCTAATCTCATTCAATCCTCACAACAAGCCTTTGAGGCACATACTGTGACTTTCCTGATTTAAAAGTCAATTGTAAGCTTTCCTGGATTATAAAATATTTCTGAATGTTTCACATTTTAAAAATGGATAACATTTTACTGATTGTTTCATACTGAGACTCATAAGAATATAGAAACTTCTCTATAGCCACGTATGTAACAAAGATAGTAATAAGGAAAATGGGCATCAGCCCAAGAAATGAAGGATAGACAGTGTGAGGGGACAGGCATCCACTTGCAGCAAACCTCACAGGGCTTACCAAGGGGCAATTCACAATTCCGCTTCCTGAAAAACAAGTACAAAGTCACAGGAGGCAGTCAAAGGGGAGAAAAGTTGGATCACCATCTCCACTCCCTGGACTGAAGGGAAACAGGGAGGAGCCTTTATAATTTGCCACATGATAGGGTTTGGCTCTTTCTCCATCCAAATCTCAACTTGAACTGTATCTCCTGGAATTTCCACATGTTGTGTTGTGGGAGGGACCCAGGCAGACGTAATTGAATCATGGGGGCTGGTCATTCCTATGCTATTCTCATGATAGCGAATAAGTCTCATGAGATCTGATGGGTTTATCAGGGGTTTCTGCTTTTGCTTCTTCCTCATTTTCTTTTGCCGCTGCCATGTAAGAAGTGTCTTTCAGCTCCCACCATGATCCTGAGGCCTCCCCAGCCATGTGGAACTATAAGTCTAATTAAACCTCTTTTTCTTGCCAGTTTTGGGTATGTCTTTATCAGCAGCATGAAAATGGAGTAATACAGTAAATTGGTACCAGTAGAGTGGGGCATTGCTGAAAAGATACCCAATGGAAGTGACTTTGGAACTGGGTAACAGGTAGAGGCTGGAACAGTTTGGAGGGCTCAGAAGAAGACAGAAAAATGTGGGAAAGTTTGGAACTTCCTAGAGACTTGAATGGCTTTGTCTAAAATGCTGATAGCGATATGGACAATAAGGTCCAGACTGAGGTGGTCTCAGATGGAGATGAGGAACTTGTTGGGAACTGGAGTAAAAGTGATTCTTGTTATATTTTAGCAAAGAGACTGGCCGCATTTTGCCTCTGCCCTAGAGATTTGTGGAACTTTGAACTTGAGAAAGATGATTTAGGGTATCTGGCGGAAGAAGTTTCTAAGCAGTGAAGCAGTCAAGCAGTGACTTCAGTGCTGTCAAAGGCATTTAGTTTTATAAGGGAATCAGAGCATAAAAGTTTGGAAAATTTGCAGTCTGACTATGTGATAGAAAAGAAAACCCATTTTCTAGGGAGAAATTCAAGCCAGCTGCAGAAATTTGCATAAGTTGCGAGGAGCCTAATGTTAATCCCCAAAACCATGGGGAAAATATCTCCAGGCCATGTCAGAGATCTTCACATCAGCCCCTCCCATCGCAGACCTAGGAGGAAAAAGGGTTTCATGGGCTGGGCCCATGTGCAGCCTAGAGACTAGGTGCCCTGTGTCCCAGCCGCTCCAGCCATGGCTGAAAGTGGCCAACGTAGAGCTTGGGCTGTGGCTTTAGAGGGTGGAAGCCCCAAGCCTCCAAGCCTTGGCAGCTTCCACATGGTGTTGAGCCTGCAGGTGCACAGAAGTCAAGAATTGAGGTTTGGGAACCTCTGCCTAGATTTCAGAAGACGTATGAAAACACCTGGGTGCCCAGGCAAACATTTGCTGCAGGGGTGGGGCCCTCATGGAGAACCTCTGCTAGGGCAATGCAGAAGGAAAATGTGTTGGAGCCCCCCCACAGAGTCCCTACCGGGGCACCACCTAGTGGACCTGTGAGAAGAGGGCCACTGTCCTCCGGACCCCAGAATGCTAGATCCACTGACAGCTTGCACCATGCGCCTGGAAAATCCACACTGAATGTCAGCCTGTGAAAGCAGCCGGGAATGGGGCTATCCCCTGCAAAGCCACAGGGGCAGAGCTGCCCAAGACCATGGGAACCCACCTCTTACATCAGCGTGACCTGGATGTGAGACCTGGAATCAAAGGAGATCATTTTGGAGCTTTAAAATTTGACTGCCCCCGCTGGATTTCAGACTTGCAACCGCCCTGTAATCCCTTTGTTTTGGCAAATTTCTCTCATTTGGAATGGCTGTATTTACCCAATTCCTGTACCCGCATTGTATTTAGGAAGTAACTAGCTTGCTTTTGATTTTACAGGCTCATAGGTGGAAGGGACTTGCCTTGTGTCAGATGAGAATTTGGAATGCGGACTTTTAGGTTAATGCTGAAATGAGTTAGGACTTTGGGGGACTGCTGGGAAGGCATGATTGGTTTTGAAATGTGAGGACATGAGATTTAGAGGGACCGGGGTGGAATGATATGGTTTGGCTGTGTCTCCACCCAAATCTCAACTTGAACTGTATCTCCCAGGATTCTCATGTGTTGTGGGAGGGACCCAGGGGAAGGTAATTGAATCATGGGACCCATCTTTCCAGTGCTATTCTGATGATAATGAATAAGTCTCATGAGATCTGATGGATTTATCAGGGGTTTCTGCTTTTGCTTCTTCCTCATTTTACCTTGCCACCACCATGTAAGAAGAGCCTTTCACCTCCCACCATGATTCTGAGGCCTCCCCAGCCATGTGGAACTCTAAGTCCAACTAAACTTTTTCTTCCCAGTCTCTGGTATGCCTTTGTCAGCAGTTTGAAAATGGACTAATACACCACATAAACCTTCATAATCAATTGCCTTCAGGATTAATGGTAAGCGCCAATAGAACAGTTTCAACACTCCAGAAGAGAAGGATATTTACACAGATGGAGTTCCCTGCTAGAACTGCCCATGGCCCAGATCCTTCCACAAACCCACACCCTACAGAAGATGAGTCATGGCTTTTTAGTGTAGGGTCCTACAGAATACCATTGATTTCTGTTAGACTAGTTCTGAAGCCCAAAGAGAAGTCACTCATATCAGGACAAATATCAGAAGAGAATAGACCTTTTCTCATTTAAAAATAAGTAAGCAGAAATAACACCAAAGTCTGAAAAATAAAGCAGTATAAATGAGAAATAAACACAAAACACACCAGAGAAAGAGCTTATTTTTGAAAATTTTTTACTCTAGCAAACATCTGCTTTATACTGTCATAGAAAGTAAATAACAACAAAACATAGAGGAAAGACTATATGCAAAAACTATGAGACTGAAATGAAAACTGAGAAGTTATTGTAAGGAAATAATATAGGTAAGTTATGATATAATAAGATTTAAGATGACACTGAAAGCAATAAGAAACAGAATCTATATTCTGTTGTAGATTACAAACATAGAAATGAGAAATTCTATCACAATGCAGAAAAAATATAAGTTATGAAAGCAATCAGAAAGAATACAGATTATGAAGAACAGCTCATGATTTAAAATATCAATAGTCAGTGTTTCCATAGAGATGAGAATCAATATTACAAAAGCAATCATCAACTACATAAAAGAAATATTTTCCTATGCAGAAGACCTACACCTACAAATTTATAGGACAGAATATTAAGAAAACAATATTCTGAAAAAAACTAACATTTAGCTTTATTCCAGTGATTATTTTTCTTCAAGGATAAAAAAAGTAATCATGGTATAAGAATTCAGACAGCCACAAAGAAGAAAATATAGAACTGGACTCCCACTTCTCTTCAAGCGACTCCAATTGTCAAGGAGATTTCTAATGTCTTTACGGTTGTGAATGAAAAATATCAAGAGTTCTGAAGCCGTTCACTTTGTCACTTAGATGGAAAACAAACAGAAAGGTGCTCATATGCACAAGGACTCAGGAAATAACATCTATAATGTTTCGGGGTGGGGGGACTATTCTCAAAGTAATGGAGAAAAGTCAGTATTAATAACTAAAAATGAGGAAATATATACTACAATAAGGACTGGCAGTGAGCATTGAAAATGCTAAAATGTAGAATTAAATCTAAAAATCTCATACAAATATGTTCTATTGTGTATATCATAAATAGCATTTGAAGAAGATATTTAATTTTGTGTTAAATAATTTTTAAAGGTGTAAGGTAATATTCATAAGCCAGTAAAAATTTCCAAATTTTTCAGACTTTAAAAAAAAGGATAAACAGAAGAAAAAATAAAGGCAGTAAAAGTCTACTAACTGATTTTTATGATACAAGAAGGAGTTTTGTCATTGATATTGATAAAGAAGTATAACTTTAATTATAGTTTTCTTCTTAAGGGTAATTATGACAGCTATATAAGAAACTTCTCTTTGAAATTTAAAATATAATACTTAAAATGGAAAACTCAATCCCAGATTGGAAAGTAAGAAGAAAATTAACCATTACATGAAGTTAAAACACAAGGAGCTCTAAAATATGACAGAAAGTTTAAGAGACATGCGGAGATCAAAAATTCATTAAGTCAACAGGTGTTTAAAAAGAAAAATTAAAATAGAATGGAATGGAATAGAATTTGCTAGTACTAAAGAAAGACAGGAGACTTAAGAAGACTGATGAGAAAAACTTATAAAATTTGAGAACTGCAAAGATGGACACAATATTCGAAAGTTCCAGAGAGAAAAAGAAATTGTTCACCTGCAAAGAAAGACAAATGCATCTAAATGTAAGCAGCAGGTGCCAGAGAAGGAGACACTGCTCACAAGATGCCAAGAGAAAATCACGTTAAGTTTGATATTCTGTGAGCCATGCAGATCACGCAACTGAATTGGGAAGTCATTTGAAATATAAAGCAAATAAAAAGTGGCATGATTTTAGAATGTGGGGAAATAATCCATTTACATCACCCTAGGAATATTCCTCCTCCATTACTACAGAAAGTCCTGTGAAGGGAATGCAATTCTAACACACAGCTTGATAAAGCCTTTAGTAGATTTAAATATTCAATATACAGTATTATATGTTGGCCTTAAACTTTTAGAACCAAACTGTAGACAAAATAAAGCTGAATTCAGTGTTGTATGCGGAAACTAAGAATAAATAAATAAAAACACAGCAGAATTCACTGGGGCTTGTTATGGGCTTAATTGTGCCCTATAAATTAATTAATTAATTAATTTAAAAAATTTAAAAAAAAACATTCAGATGTTGAAGCCTAATCCCCAATTCCCAGGAATATGACTGCCTTTGGAGATAGGGCCTTCAAATAGATGGTTAAATTTACATGAGGCCATTAAGGCAGGCCCTAATCCAATTTGACTGTTGTCCTTATAAAAAGACGACATTTGGATGCACAGAAGAGACATCAGGGACGCACGTGCAAAGAGAAAACGCCAAGGGAGGACATAGCGAGAAGCAGCCATCTGCCAGCTAAGGACAGAGGCCTCAGGAGAAACCAAAACTGCTGACACTTTGATATTGGACTTCCAGCCTCCAAAGCTACAATAAAGTAAACACTTGTCATTGAAGCCACCCAGTCTGCAGTATTAGGTTATGGCAGCTAATACAGAGCTTAAAACAGAAGGGATGTTGTTGAGCTTATTATAAAGATGTGAAACAATGGAACAGGGGGAGGGGAGAACAGCAGCTCTAATCCTTTTTCAAAAAGGAAGAAATCAAGGATACTGTCTAAATTTTAGAGAGAAAAAAATAAAGTTTTAAAAATATAAAATTTAACTTTAATATTATTTAAAGTTAAAAAGGCAAGAGGAATAATTAATAGTATAATTATCAAACTCTGAAGTTAGGGATAAAAAAGGAGTGATGAGGGATATGGTAAGTGGGCTAAAACTATATTTTTTTGAAGCCAGAGTCAATAATCATTAAACATTCAGCAGGTATTTACTGAGCATCTATTATGCGCCAAGCTCTGCTCTGGGCACACAAGATCTGTCAGTGAACAACAGACAGAATTTTGCCCTCATGGAGCTTCCATGAAAATACAGAGAAACAGAGAGTAAACAATAGATGTATGATGATGGAGGAAGCTGTTACAGAAACGTAAAAACAGGATAAGGTTACCTTACAGGATCGTGAGTGTGGGTCAGGAACTCAGCCAGTGTGTGATGATCCTGCCCTGAGCTCAGGTGCTCACAAGCCAGCCTTTAGGGTATAGAGCAAAGAGGTGTGAAGAGTGGATCTGGAAGAATACACAGAAGACATCCAGTACAGCATAATAAATAAGTACATTGTCAGAGTTGTTTCAAAATGATGCCTGCTATAAGGAAAAGGTGAACTCAGAAAGATAAATGAGAAATGACAGGAGATAGGAAGGGGCCTGCAATTTTAAAGAGAGGTGCTCAGATACGTTGAGGAAGGGGCCTGCAATTTTAAAGAGAGGTGCTCAGATACGTTGCATCGAGATCTTATTTGAACAAATATTTTAAGAAGATGATAACTAGGGAAAAAGTATCCCAAGTAGTGAGAGTAGCCAGTGCAAATGTCCAATGACAGGAACACGTCAGACATAACGATGAGAAGTTAAAGGGAATGATTGGTCACTGAGATAGAGAAGCAGCCTGAATCCAAAATGCAGAGAGGAAAAGTCTTTGGGGGCCTGAGATGTGGGCCTGACACTAACAGTAGATATGGCTTTCCTGAGAGTTAGAGAGTTCCCTGAGAGCTCCTATCAGTAAGACTATACATTATAAGTTATTAAGACAAGAGCACAAATAAATTTATGAGATTGATTTACGAATGGTCAGAGAACTGAGGGAAACTGTGGTAATAAGAGAAAGAATTGCACGTGGAGAAGACAAATACGGTGGAAAGGTTCTGAAACACAGTTGCTGCTGATCAGGACATGGGCAGGTACTATAAAACAATAAAAAATACTAGGATGAGAAGGAGGACAAGGAAGCTGGATCAGAAGTACAAAAACAGTGAAGGCTGGCTTTTTACAAGGGGGAGCCTCATTCAAAGAGAAAATGAAGTGGCCAGTGAGTTCTTTAAAGAGCTGCACAGTAGTGCCTACATTTTTGTGAATGGTGTTGGAAAGCAGAAAGAACTGCAAAATAGATACTGTGCCCAAGGGTCAAACTCTGTTGGCCTGCCATTTATATGACACACTGTCCTCAGGACTAGGAAGTGGTCAGATTTCATGTAACCTACTCACTTATGAGGCTAATAATGAATGGAAGAGATATTATCTGAAAACACATTTTAAAATGCAGCAGATGTTTTAAAAGGGCATTATTTTCTGCACCACAGATGAAGTCTGACTTAAAAATTCATGTATTAAATGTCACCTCGAAAGAGTAAGGACAGCTGCATAGAATATTAAATACAGTTAAAAACAATGTGCAATATGAACAGAACTCAATAAAGACCCAAAACCAAAAAAAAATAAAGGAGTGGGAGGATATACATTCAACATTAATTCATGAAAATAAAAAGATGATTTATTTGCAGTAACTTTAAGAAAACATATTTCCTAGACTAGAGGTCATTGATGTTTAATTAAAGGAAAAACAAAACAGTAAACGTAAGAAATGAGTCACTAATAATAACATAAGGTAACAGTTATCCCTATTCACATTTTGATAATCCTACTTACACCCATGTTTCTGTGCATATATGTACCCCCAAAGTATTTTACATACTAGACATAAAGCTTACAGCCTAGTTTTTCTTATTAAAACGTATCAGGAACATTTTCTCTGCATTATTTATTTTTCTAAAATGTATTTGATGACTATAAGATTCAATGAAATCAATATAGCATGCCTTATTTAAACATTACCTATTCTTACACATTTATAGTAACTATTTTTGTTATTATGTACAATGTTATTATGAACACACTTACAGCTCTTTGTTTCATGCTTTTATGATAATGTCAAGCCTATACCTCTCAAATCATATTGTGTATGGTGGTCTAATCTCTTGAAGTACTCTCTTCCCAAAAGTGGTTCTATAATCAAATAAATGTTTAGATGAAAACTTTTAAAATATATTTTTTTGCAGTTTACAATGTACATTAGCACATTTCAAATCCTGAGTTCTGTTACTTAAAAACTTTAAGTTAGCTTTTTGCCAAACCACGGAAAATTCCTCATGGTCATGTATATCCATTAAGATGACTCAGAAATATACACCTTAGAATGCCTAAAAGTGAAATTGCTGGGTCAATGTGCAGGAGCAACTTAAAGCTTGTGATATTTATTACTAAAGAATCTTAAAGAAGGGTCTGCAAGTGTAAAAGTCTTTCTCTTTTCCCTTTTTTCTTTCTTGTTTCTCATTCTCCAAACTAATGACAACAATGAGGGTTATCCCTTGTTCGGCTTCCCTAGTTTTGTAGGTGGTGGATTAAAACATTTTCGTTGGCATTTCCTATTTATTAATGAACTTGACTTTTGCCTCACATTTCTTGCAAATACTTATTTCTTTTTGTTTGGGTAGATTGTTTATTCATGACCTTAGCCTTTTTTTTCTATTATGGTGATCACCTTTTCCTTTGTTTATTATGAAGCCCTTCACCTGTAAGTAATATCAGTATTTTTTCTGTCTTATGTATTTCAAATATTGTCTCACAGTACTATTTTTCCATTTATGTTTACGGTGTTTTATAATCTTTATTTTTCTGCAGACAAAACTAGCAAAATCTGTACACATGGCTTCTGCTTTACTGTCCTTGTAGAAGGCTTCTCTCAGCCCCCAAATCACATAAACTTTAATCATTAAGCTAATTAGAAAGATTACAGCAATAAACCCAGATATAAGAGCAACATACCACAATCAATATATTTTCTATAAAAAGATCCTATTTACCCTAAAAGAATCAAATACTATAAAGCTTCCAGGAATAAACTTTGTAAGAAATACACAGGACCTTCTTTGGAAAATGCTATAAAACTTCATTGAAGGACATAAAAGGAGGCCAGAAAAAATGGAGAGATATTTGATATTATTGGATAGGAAGACTCAATATTGTAAAGATATCAAACTTTCCAAATTAATCTATAAAGTTAATTCAATTATAATAAAAGTCTCAAGAATTTTTAAATAAAACTTGACAAGATAATTCCAAAATTAATATGAAAAAGTAAATGCAGAAGAACAGCCAAGACAATTATGAAAAAGGAGAACAATGAGGGGTGATTTTCCCTTCCAAATATTAAGATGAATTATAAGCTATGGTAATTAATGCATGAAACCAAATAAATATTTGTTATAGAATAAAGAGTCCAGAAATAAGCCCATATGCATATATGGAACATTAGTGTATTATAAAAGTGGTATTTCAAGTTACTAGGAAAAAATCAACTATTAACTAATAGTGTTAATACAAGTGATGATATGCCCAAAAAATAAATTTAGGTTGCAACTCATGTCATTTGCACAAAACAAAAAGCTGAAACAATTGGAGGAGAATATATATTTTCCTACTAAAATTGGGAAGGTCTTCTTAACCAAGAGATAAGCAAAGAAAATTTATAAATTAAAATTGCTAAATTTGGCCACATCAGAATTCAAAATCACTAATCAATGACTTCATTAAAAATATGTGAAACATATTTGACATATTTGCAGCAGGTGCAAAAGAGAAAACAACAGCCAGTATGATTGATGTTATAGATTAACCCCCTGAACTCCATTATGCTGTATTGTAACTGCACCCTTTAGAACAGGAAAGCCAAGATTACATCTCCCAGATTCCTGTACAGTTGGAGTTTGATACATAACCTAGCTACCACCAAGCATTCACATCCTTGTGAGATGTGGAAGAAAAAAAGGGAGGCAGAAACAGGATTTTTTTCTGCTTCTACTGTGTCTTCTGGAAAGGTGAATTGTGGGAATAACAGTGCTTTCCTGTGGCAGTGGTAGCAATGGTCCCAGTGTCAAGTCCCTAGACTCATGCCCTTTGAGAGCCAGGCTATTGTGCCTCCACTCTGCTAGAAGTGATTACAGCTAAGATGGTCAATTATTCTGGAAATGGCTCCCTCCTGTTTTCTGGAGCCAGCAATTGAGATAATGGTTTCCTAATTCCCCAGCAGCATTAGTCCATTTTCATACTGCTACAAAGAAATACCAAAGATTGGTTAATTTATAAAGGAAAGGGGTGTAATTGATTCACAGTTCAGCATGTCTAGGGAGATCTCAGGAAACTTACTGTCATGGTGGAAGGTGAAGGGGAAGCAAGTGCCTTCTTCATATGGTGGCAGGAGAGAGAAGTCTGTGTGTAAGCACAGGAAAAGCTACCATTTATAAAACCATCAGATCTCTTGAGAATTCACTATCATGAGAACAGTATGACAGCCTGGGGGAAACTGTCCCTGTAATCCAATCACTTCCCACCAGGTTTCTCCCTTAACACTGGGAGATTACAATTCCAGATGAGGTTTGAGTGGGGACACAAAGCTAAACCATCTCTCCAACTTTCTAACCATTCTTTTATTCTGAATATAGAAAAGGCAACTGCTCTCTTAGCCACTTTTCCAGTGACGTTCTAGGAACCATTCCTGAAAGATCCCTGGAAAGCCTCCACAGAGCTCTCTTCAGCTACTCCCACAATTTTAAGAGTACCTAATATGTTAAATGCCTTTATTATTAAAATAGCTAGAGTGGTTTCTGTTATCTACAACAGAACTCAGCATAAAAAGAATTTGGTAGCAGAGAAGATTACAGGCAACAGACCAACAAGGACAGGAATCTAAAACTATCTTCCCTCCTTCTTGGATTTGAAGGTTTTAAAGTTTGGACTCCAAATAGTGGCATAACAGCAACTTAAAGAATTACTTGTGGTCACTTGAATTATAGTGACTTTTGACGTTATGATTTAATCAGACTGAATATCAATTGTTATAGCACAGTGAAAAGATTGTCAGGATGATTAGAATTGTGTGAGTGAGGTGGCTATTCTGGCTCCATTGAAGAGTTTAAACAAACAAAATGACATATTTTGAAGTTTAAATTTTCTGCTCAAGACACAGTAAGAAAACCAGGCAATTTCTATGCTTTTCTTAAATAAACTTCAACTTGCAGCTCCATACAGCTGGTGTAACTAAAAACAGAGTATGATTCTGCAAAGTAATTGCTAAGTAATAACACAGATGCAATTCACAGCCTCTCTTATGTGAAAGTTAAGGTTGTGATTGTAAATGAGAGGGTGCTAAGAACTGGAAGGGTGACATTTAGAGGAGTACTGCAAAGCTGAAGTCCACTAATTCTTCCCTGCCAGCAGAAGTAGCCATTGCTCCCTTGTCTGATGAGGCTGGTCATGACTTGTATAGAGCCCACATAATAATGTCACCTAAAAGACTTACTATTTAAGGAAATGATTATGTTCTCTATGCCCCCACCCTTGACTGCCCCTCATTGCCTTCACTTCTGTTATTATAATTGATCTCATCCTTCTCTAGGGTCCTAATTACAAAGTCAAACCAGAGAGAAGAAGGTTTATACATAAATAGTAACAAAGTTTTGCAAATTTACTGTATTAGTCTGTTTTCACACTGCTATAAAGAACTTCCCTGAGACTGTGTAATTTATAAAGGAAAGGCTGCGGAGGCCTCAGGAAACTGACAATCATGCCACCTTCTTCACAAAGCAGCAGGAGCTAAAAGAAAGCCAGTGAAAGAGGAACTGTCAACACTTGTAAAACCATCAGATCTCGTGAGACTCACTCACTGTCATGAGAACAGCATGATGGAAGCCGCTCCCATAATCAAATCACCTCCCACCAGGTTCCTCCCTTGTCACATGCAGATTACAATTCAAGATGAGATTTGGGTGGGGACATAGAGCCAAATCCTATAATTTATATTGAAAAACAACTCAAGACACTTATGTCGGAAGGGATTTTGAGTATTTTAGCTTAGAGACAAAGAAACACAATTTCGCTTCAGGAATTTATCATCATGAGAAATACTGGATTTGATGTTTTGGCTTGAGTAGCTAAGAGTAGTTCTAATTGTTTAATTACATTCAGTTATTTTTGACTGTAACCTGAAGTCAATAATGGCCCACACTAAATAAAGGTGAAATGCCAGTCTCAATAATTAGGACAGGAGGGAGCTGTCAGAATTGTGCAGCTCTGGGGAAAGAACTCCAGAAGAGAGGAAACAGCAAGTGCTCAGCAAAGGCACTACACAGGAGCATAGCTTGGTGTTTTTGTGAACCAGCAACAAGGTCAAGAAAACTGGAGCAGAATGAACAAGGGGAAGATTAATAGAAAATGAGGCCTGAAATGTAGCCTGGGGACAGATCATGAAGGTCAAAAGAGGCTGCGGAGAGGACTTGAGAGTTTATCCTTGTGGCAGACATAAGAAACCATTGGAGGGATCGGAGAAGAATAGCACGGTGAGCTGAATTGAACACATATACCACATTCCCCTAATATCCCAAATTATTAGACATAGGATAAAATATGTATTTACAAAAATAAGAAACCTATAACATAAGGAAACAAGAAGTATCATCCATGAAATGGAAATTCTGTAAAAATTTTGCAAAAATAGAAATCAGACTGTATTAGTGTGTTCTCACACTGCTAACAAAGACATACCCAAGGCTAGGTAATTTATAAAGAAAAAGACATTTAATGGACTCACAGTTCCACATGACTGGGAAGGCCTCACAATCATGGCAGAAGGCAAAGGGGAGCAAAGTCACGTCTACATGGTGGCAAGCAAGAGAGAGCACATGTAGGGGAACTCTCCTTTATAAAACTATCAGATCTCGTGATATTTATTCACTATCACGAGAACAGCACGGGTGAGACCCACCTCCATGATTCATTACTTCTCACCAGGTCCCTCCCAGGACATGTAGGAATTACAGGAGCTAAAATTCAAGATGAGATTTGAATGAGGACATAGGGTCAGATTGACAAAGAAAACTATAGCCAAAGACACCTGCCAGAGGCAAGTGTGTAGGTAGATGAAATTGGAGGCAGAGGTTCTACAAGCAGAGAATAGCAAGTAGGATGATCCCTACTATGTCCTGACTTTGTACTGAGCAGTCAGCAGCAAAAAGGTTGATGCACTTTCACCACCCTGCACAAAACAGCAGCTAAGACTTGGTGGGAACACCTGGGTAATGCCGTCAATGCTAATGGAACACAAGCTCCTGCATTAGAAAAACAGGATACCCAGAATAATATCTGACCCTTCCTTAATAATCATCTGGAAGAGATTAGCATTTTAACCGAAGGTGTAAGTAAAGCAGATTGCCCTTCCCAGGGTGAGTGAGAATCAACTAATCTTTTGAGAGCCCAAATAGGGCAAAGGAGAGAAAGAAGTTTGAAACCTCTTTCTCTGCATTAGTCTTCTCCAGCCCTTGAAATGGGCTTTATACCATCCGCACTCCTGGTTCTCAGGCCTTCAGGATCAGACTGAACTATATATCACTGGATTTCCTGGGTCTTCTGCTTGAAGATAGATGATCATGGGACTTCTCAGCCTCGTAATAATATGAGCCAAGTCTTTATAATAAATGTGTGTGTGTGTGTGTGTGTGTGTGTGTGTGTATACCTTGACTTCTGTTTCTCTCGTGTACTCTGACTAATATATTTCACTGTGACATAGTCAACTAATTCAACAACTGGGAGAACTACATTTTGAAGAGAACATGTAATAGAACAAGTAGAATAAATTTAATGAAATTGATAATTTCTTATTTGGGAAAATAGCAAACCCATAAAAAAAAAAACAACTAGGGATCTTGGAAATTTAAAAATGATTTTCAAACTTTAAAAAAAAAGTAATAAAAAAGAGAAAGAATGTATAGTTGGGCTGAATTACATAATGAACACAACTGAAGAATGAATTAATGAGTTGGAGGACTGGGCTGAGGACTACCTCCCAGAGCAAAACAGAAACAAGCAAGATAGATTGGGATGAAGAAAAAGTCAAATGACATAGAAGAGATAACTGGAATGCCCAGATTCCATCTAAAAAGAAGTCAAAAGAGAAGAATAGACATGTTGGAGAAGAAATAATTAAATATCTTCCAGGAGAAAATTCCTCAGTGCTAAAAAGAATCTTTATCTCAAAGAATGTCAGACAACAGGAATTTTAAAGAGCCACATTCTGTAATTAGAAAGAAGGCAAATGACATTTCAAAACCCCCAAAATAAAGGAAAAAGGTCATGAAAGCCTTTTCAAAAAAGGGGAAATCAAATGGAGAAATTAGCCACTAAGAAAAAAGAAATAGACCATCATGGGCTATCTAATTGGTAGCACTGATCACCAGAAGACAATGGGGAAATTGTATTACTTGTTAAGGAAAATTATATGAGGCTGAAATATTAGACAGTCAAGCTAACATTCAAGTAGGAAGGAATAATAAACACTATTTTAGATTTCTGAAGGCTCAGAAAGTTGCCCAATCACAGAGCATCTCTAAAAGAAATATTTAGGATATACTCCAGCAAAAATAGAAACAGAAAAAAGAGGATAATTTGGGCTTAAGTAAAAAATGGTAACAAACAAACCAGTAAAACCTATAGTTAGGTCTAAATAATTATTGATGCATAGTGAAAACATAAATATTCTGAACAAAAAATAAATAACCCTGGGAATAGGTTAGTCTGTAGAAATCATTGAGAAGAGCCTAGAGAAGAGGGAACAGTTGACTCCAAAGAATGGAAATGCTTGAAACATTCCCAAGTGTGGAGGTAAGTGAATCCTTTCCAGGAGAAGGCAGACCTGAAGCTACATAGAAAGCTGCCCTGCTAAGAAATTAGATGTCAAATTTGCACCTGTGGGCTTAGTGTCTCCATTTATAGCACCTCTGAACCATAGTTTTTTTGACCCAAGCCTTAACCAAAGCCTTGTTAAAAATCATAGTTGTGGTCTCAGTTTCGCTGAAGGGAATTAGGAATTACCTTCTGCTCTCTACATGGCTAAGAAAGAGTGAGAAAGGTGGAGAGAGAGAGAGAGAGAGACAAAATCGGCCATATTACAAGCTTCAGAAGCAGCATATTAAGTTGAAGGAACCAGAAAGAGATATCTGAGAAATTTGTTGCAGGACACACACTAAATTTCAGAAATTACAAGCTATAAAGAGGGGCTAATTTCCAGCAACTTGGTGGGGAATTACACTGAAAAAAAAGTTACTGAAAGGAAGTATAACCTATTTTGTGGCCACATACTGGTAACCTTTATGGGCTACAGTAAGAAATTTTATCCTAGTCCCAGCTTTGTTATTCAGGAAGCCACAAATGCCACTGAGAACATAAGGTGCTCTCAGAAAAATGAAACTATTGGTTCTGCATTCTGTGACTCAATTAGAGAACCATTAAGTCAGGTGAAAGCAGATTCTCATCAATCTGAAGCTGCCATGAGACCCCCAAGCATCCCTACTTTCTTGGACCCACATAAATCTAATTACATGCTGACAACATGGGTAACACAAGACTCCCCACTGCCCATCAAAGAAAGGACATGTTGAAATTCTGCTCAGATTACAATCTGAGTTACAGGGCAAAGAGCTAAAACCTAGAGAAATTAAGAATCACTGGGCTCTTAGCAATCATGTATTCTAACCACATGTTCTTCTGCTGAAGAAATTGAAGCTCAGAGGATTACAGTGATTTTCCTAAGGACTGACATCTAGAAAGCAAGAAGTAATAAATAACAATTAAAATGTTTAGCTTACTCTATTATTAAATCTGTAAACAAACAAACAAAAAAAAACATATGTAATCCCATGTCACCCAAGCCAAAAAAAAAAAAAAGACACCCCATCTGCTGTCTCTTTTTTTTTTTTTTTTTTCCATTTTTAGGTTTTTGTTTTATCTTCTTTGTTGGATTTTTTTTTAGCCATAATATTTTGTATAATTATTAGTGATTTCTCTAGAGATTACAATATGCACCCTTAAACACATTTTATCATGAATACTATACCACCTCATGTATAATGTGATAATCTTTACACAGTGAATTCCCATTCCCCACTTTTCACTATTATTACTAGACATTTTACTTCTCCCTAAGTTAGAAACTCCACAATACATTGTTACCATTTTCTGCTGTAAACAGCCAATTATCTTTCAAATAAATTGAGAAATGAGAACATTCATTAATGTGTACCCACATATTTACCATTCTGATTTCACTTCACCCATTCATGTAGGTCCAAATATCCTCTTGTATTATTTTCCTTCAGCCTGACAGCTTCTTTTAACATTTTTCACAGCGTAAGCCTCTGGTGACAAGTTCTCTCAGCTTTTGTTTATTTGAAAACATTTTTATTTTACCTCCAATTTTTAAAAAAAAAGTTTGATGAACATAGAACACAAGACATTTTTTCTTCTTTCAGCATTTTAAAGTGTCATTCCATGGCTTTTTGGCTTGCATTATTTCTGACAAGTCAAAGGGATTTTTAACATTGACTCTCTATAAGAAATACATCTTTTTTCCCTCTAGCTGCTATTTTCTTGTTATCCTTGGTTTTCATATGTTTTACTGATTTCACGTATGTACCTACTTATGGCATTTTTGTGTTTACGCTGAGTAGGGTTGCTATTTTTCTTTAAATTTGGAAGTTTTTAAGTCATTATTTTCTCAATTTTTTCCCGAATAATCTCTGTCTTCTATCCTTCTGAGATAAAATTCTACAAATATTATGACACCTGATGTTGTCTCACTTGATGTTGGTTCAGTTCACTTTAATTTATATTGTTTTTCCCTCAGTGCTTCAAGTTCTACTGTCTTATCTTCATTATCACTGGAATTTCCTTATAAAGGCTAATCTTCTGATAAGCCCATCAGTGAAACTTTTATTTCAGATACTGTATTTTTTAATTCTAAAACTGAAAATCCCTATGTGGTTTGTTTTTACTTCTACTGAGATTCCTCATTGTGTGAATGTTTTTCTTTATATCCTTGAACATAATTATATTCATTATCCAGAAGTTTTTGTTTACTAATTCCTTCATCTATCATTTCTAAGTCTGTTTCTATTGAGTTATTTTTCCTGATTATGGGTAACACATTGCTATTTTTTTAAAGTACAGATGGGACAAATTGAAAACAACTAGAAAAATGATAGACAAACCTAACCATAGCAAGAATTACATTAAAATAAACAGAATAAAGGCTCCACTTGAACTTAGAATATAGAAATTTACAAGAGAATATCTGTCCCTTACAATGAAAAAAAATCTAACAATTCACAAAATCATATATTTTATTGAACCCATCAGGGAACTGAGGTCATAATGCAACTTTTAAATTCCAAAGGCTTAGAAGGCCCTCTGTGATGGATGATATTGAGTGTCAACTGGATTGGATTGAAGGATGCAAAGTATTGTTCCTGGGTGTGTCTATGAGGATGTTGCCAAAGGAGATTAACATTTGAGTCAGTGGGCTGGGGAAGGCAGATCCACCCTTAATCTGGTAGGCACAATCTAATCAGCTGCCAGTGAATATAAAGCAGGCAGAAAAGCGTGAAGAAGCAAGACTGGCCTAGCCTCCCAGCCTACATCTTTCTCCTGTGCTAGAGACTTCCTGCCCTCAAACATCAGGTTCCAAGTTCTTTAGCTTGAACTTGGACTGGCCCTCCTTGCTTCACAAGCAACTAGTACTGAAAACCTGTTATATCCCAGAAACTGTTTGAGGAACTTCTGCTGCAAGAGTGAAACAAAATGTCAAAAATCCATATTTTCCTCATCTCCCAAGGTTTTATTCTAGTGGAGACAGACAATAAATAATACATACAATTTTAAAGTAGATAAATAATAAAATGTATAAGCATATAGAAGTAAGTAAATACAGAGTGTATTAGAGATTGACAAATGCTATCAGGGAATAGTGAGCAGAATAAGGAATATTAGGAGTGCAAAAGATCTGCAATGAAATAGATTGGAATTGCCAACAAGAAAAATAGGATTACCTCATTGAAAAGGTAACATTTAGGGCCAGGCCCAGTGGCTCATGCCTGTAATTCCAGCACTTTGGGAGGCCGAGGCCAAGGCAGGCAGATCACTTGAAGCCACGAGTTCAAGACCAGCCTGGACAACATGGGGAAACCCCGCCTCTACTAAAACTACAAAAAACAGCCGGGCATGGTGGTGTGCCTGCAGTCCCAGCTCCTCAGGAGGCTGAGACAGGAGAATCACTTGAACCTGGGAGGCAGAGGTTGCAGTGAGCCGAGAGTGCGCCACTGCACTCCAGCCTGGGTGACCAAGCAAGACTCTGTCTCAAAAATAAAAAAAAATAAAGAAAGAAAAGGTAAAATTTAAGCAAAGGCTTACAGAAGATCTAAGGGATGACCATTCCAGGCAGAATGAGGAATTATTGCAAATACCCTAAAATATGATGGACCTTGTATGTTTGAGAAACAGTGTGAAGGCCAGAAATGGCTCAAACAGAATGTGTAAGAGAGAAAATTATAGGAGATAATACACCTGAAATGGGAAAGCAAGTCATGTCGGGCCTTTTAAGTCTTGAAAGGTTTTAAGAATAAGAGTAATATGATCTGGATTATGTTGTTAAAAAGCCATTCTGATTAATTCATTATAGAAATATACATGTATTTTTATGCACATAATATATTTATATATTGTTTCATGTATTTACAACACATTAATGTATAACATTATACACACATTTTTATCTTTTATATTGAAAGATACTGCTGACTATATATCTCCTTGTCTTTCATCTTCCACTCAATATAAATAAGAGCTCTATCATGAACTCAACAGATATTTAATATTCACTATGTGTGTGGCACTGTTCATGGTGCTGAAGATCCTGAACAAAGAAGTCTGAAAAGATTGTTTCAAGTCTGAAAAGATTAAGAAATAATAAGTCTATAAATAGGCAATAACATAATAAATCATAATACATAGTGTGGGGAAAAGTAAGAGGTAGATGAGACAGTCACTCGATGGCTGCTTTAGAGGGGAAAGTTGGAAAAGTCACTCTGCAGAAATAGCAACTAAGCTAAGATCTAACAAGCTAACGATGTAATTTTCAAAGGAAGAGAATACTCAGCAGAGGATATTGCTGGCTGAAATATCTTAAAGTAAGAAAAATAAGCTTACTCTGGTCTAGTAACTCAGACATTGCAGTGTGCTAGATCATAGGGGTTACGGGAAAACTGGATACTGGGCAATATAAAAGGTGTCAGCCCAGGTGGTGGTTTGAACTAGGATGATAGCAACAGAGACTGTGTTAACTAATTGAGTTCAGGTTAGGACTTGGTGGAACTGAGAAAGAGAGGTCTAAGGCTTTTATATTGACTGAGTCATCCATGCCTTTTGAAAGTCTTTTCTATGTTTTCCTGGAAAGAAGACGGTTTGCAAACCTATGGAATTTTTATGTGTTTATTTGGTAAATATCTTTGTCTAAGTCATCATTTGAAATTCCATGTAGCTGCCTTTCATGAGCACTAAAAGCTCACTAGAAAAACTCCAGATATAGCATATAGTTTTTAAATAAAGCAGATTCTTTTCCACTTGCCTCTGAAACTGGGACATCATGCCCTAGGTTTGTGTGCCAGGTCAATGGCATCAAAAGTAAAACAGTAAAGGTAAGTCCAGCCTAATGAAAGTAAAACAAGATAAAAGCAGAACACTGCAGAGGCTCAATTTTTCCAGTAGCACTAAAATGTAAGTGATTTTGTGTGAGTGATTGTTCCAGCTCTAATTGAACTACACAACCAGAAGTCTCAAAGAAAGCAGCTCTATTTAGGTTAGACTTACTTGACTGTCTTATTAAACAGAGCATGGGTTTTGGAGTCATTTGATGTAAACATGAATACTATCTCTTCTTTATGTGTCCATCAACACTCAATTTCTCTAAACCTCTATTTCCTCACTTACAAAGAAAATAATCTACTTTATGCATTGGTTCTAAGAAATAAGCTAGTTTGTAAATAACCTGTCATAAAATGTAAATACTCTATGATGGCCAGTTGCTATTTTGTAATGTCTTCTCTAGAGTAAAAATGTGCTATCAAGTTGTAGACAATATAAATAATTCGGCTAGAATATTATGCAATGGAGAATTTTTTCAACAGCTAGTAGGCTAAAGTAAATCACAGAAAAGCCCCCTACCAAAAGTTCTCTTGGTTAGAAAAACCCATACTTTCTATGGTTTGAACATTTATGTTTCCCCAAAATTCATGTACTGAATTTCTAACTCCCATGCTATTAAGAGGTGGGGCCTTTTGGAAGGTGATTAGGTCACAATGGTGGAGCATTCATGAATAAAATTAGTGCCCTTATAAGAGAGACCCAAGAGATAACTATCCCTTTCCACCGTGTGAGAACACAACAAGAAGATATCATCTATGAAGCAGGAAATGGGCCCCACAGCAGACACTGAATCTGTCAGTGTCTTCATCTTGGACTTCCCAGCCTCTAGAACTGTGGGAAATACTTGTTTATAAGCCACTCAGTTTAAGATAATTTGTCATAGCAGCCCAACCCAACTAAGATAGCATCCTAATAAGAATAGTGACTGTCTCATTTACTATTATGCATAAAGGTTGCTGATGACTTAGTATTAATGTTTCCAGAAACTAAGACCACCTCCCAGAGAGAAGAGATGGTGGATTTGGGATATTTCCCACTATGGAGTTCTTCAACTTCTTTCTTCACTTTTAATACTTCCTATAGTTGAGATATAACAAAAGCATAAAAAACTGATATGATCAATGTAATAGACTAACTGATCATAGAAGCAACAGGAGTAGGGGAGATGGAGAGAATAGTGATAGTGACACTGAATATACTGAATACAAGGCATGAGCTGCAAGCTATTCGGTTGGTGCAAAAGTAATGGCAAAAGCCAAAATTATTTTTGTACCAACTTAATATATCATTTTAATCCTTCCACCAAATCCTTAAGGAGGGGCCCATTTCCCATATTGCACATTGGGGTTAGATAGTGTGTCCAAGGTCATACAGCTGTGAGGAGGCAGGGCTGGGATTAGGACCCAAATTTATCTGACTCCAAACTCATGTGATTTCCACTACATCAAGACAAAAGAAACAGCCATCCTGGGCAGTTTCACAGAAAGACAACCAGCAGCCTCAAGGGTGGGTGTGAATAAACAAAATTTAAGTGAATATAAGATAACTATTTTGCATGAGCTGTTTTTGTTTTGTTTTGTATTAAATGGTCCTTCTATTGCATGTTATATGATCCAACACTGTCATCCCTGTTCTCCCTCCTGACCTCTGTCACCTGATCACTGAGCAACTCAGCCCTGGCCCTCCCGATAGAGGAGACCCTCAGCACCCAGAATCGGGAACATTGGTTTCTCTTTTCCCCCACACCCAGTCTGGTTGAGGTCGGTAGACTTAGCAGTCTTACTCCAAACCTTTTTCTTCCTAGCTTTTCCCATGTGACCACTCAACTCTGACCTACAAACCAACAGCTCAGGCAGAGAGGCAGCTTCTCATAAAATGCAGAAAGAAGGATGACAACTTTTCCAAAGGAAATTCTCAGTGGAAAAAGCACGAGAGCCCCAGAAGAGCAAAGGATGCTTTCTCTATCAAAATCCTAGAATATTGATTAATGATATTCTAGGAGATGCAGTCACCTTGTGACATCTGAAATACTGTTACGTATTTAGTTTGAACTGTGTAGAGACCTCAGCTCCCTCCTGAGACACATTTACTGCCCAATCTTCTGACAAAAGTAAGATACACTTTCCAGAAAACCGTGCCTCATATTATTATCATTAGCTCATTTTAAAGTTACCCAGGGTTTGTCTAGAGGAAATTTAATTGGTGAGAGGCTACTCCAAGCCCCTTTAGACTCATAGATCAAAGCTTTATCCAACAAGCACTCTTAGTCACAATATCATGTTAAGGGAGGAAAAAAGAAAGAAAACAATAATTTAGTGCTTTTAATAATTTCTAAAGATGATTCAATTCCAAAAATGTTATACTTTTAGAGAACATGTTACAAATAACATTGCCTCCTCCCCTGATAAAATCTTATATTTGAATCACCACTTTTCATTTTCCAAAGTGCTTTCACACCCATTGTATGATTTTATGTTCAAAACCATAAAATGGGGGGGGGGCGAAATAATATTATCCCTGATTTAGATCAGAAAACTGAGACAAGAGGCACTAAGTGATATTTCTTTATATTTTTATTATACTTTAAGTTCTAGGGTACAGGTGCACAATGTGCAGGCTTGTTACATATGTATACATGTGCCATGTTGGTGTGCTGCACCCATTAACTCGTCATTTGCATTAGATATATCTCCTAATGCTATCCCTCCCGCCTCCCCCCACCCTATGACAGGCCCCAGTGTGTGATGTTCCCCACCCTGTGTCCAAGTGTTCTCATTGTTCATTTCCCACCTATGAGTGAGAACATGCGGTATTTGGTTTTCTGTCCTTATGATAGTTTGCTCAGAATAATGGTTTCCAGCTTCATCCATGTCCCTACAAAGGACATGAACTCACCCTTTTTTATGGCTGCATAGTATGCCATGGTGTATACATGCCACATTTTCTTAATCCAGTCTATCACTGATGGACATTTGGGTTGGTTCCAAGTCTTTGCTATTGTGAATAGGCACTATTGTCATATTTCTAAATCCACATGACTGGTTATTGGCAGAGCTAAGCTATTATAACTTCTGAAATTATTTTCTCTTAATTATTCCCATCATTTTTATTTCCATTTATATAAAAGGGCACCACTCAGCATTTATTCAACACATATTCATTGAGCACCAATTATCTGATTGCTGAGGATTTAGGAGGAACAGATATATTGATGAAGATATATTTCTCCAGTTGCATGAAGCATACTTTCTACGGAATAAAAACCATAAAACAAAGGAAATAAACCAGAAAGAGAAGAAGGCAGTTCTAAGTGCTCTGACAGGAGTGACATGTGGGCAAATCACTGGGGACTGTTTCTATCTGGGTTGTTAAGGTACCAGCATCTTCACAGATCCCGGGGTTTGTAACCTCAAGCCTTTCCTCCTGTATCAATCACATCCTATTTGTTGTTGTGCCACATCCTATCAGCATATTTATAACTCCTTGATGTCTTATGTGTTCTCCTCTCCTCCAGTCCCACAATGGCTCCTCTGACTCCTTAGCCTCTGTCAGGTGGGCTTTCCAAAACTTGCCCAGCTGGTCTATCTTCAGTCTCTCCTTTCCAGTGCACCTTGTCCATTCCTATTGATCTTTTTATCAGGTTGTTTTGTATTACATTAAAAGTAATGGCAAACCCCACAATCATCTTTGCATCAATCTAATAAAAACTCCTGTTGAATGCCATGGAAAGCGGGGGAGACTTTATCTCAGCATTCAAGATTCCACCCAATCTAATCCAAACTTCTCTTCAAATTCTTTTTATTAGTCAGCTACAGTAGCTCATACCTGTAATCCTAGCACTTTGGGAGGCTGAGGCGAGTGGATCATCTGAGGTCAGAAGTTCAAGACCAGCATGACAAACATGGTGAAACCCTGTCTCTACTAAAAACACAAAAATTAGGCTGGCATGGTGGCACAAACCTGTAATCCCAGCTACTTGGGAGGCTGAGACAGGATCATTGCTTGAACCCAGGCGACAGAGGTTGCAGGGAGCTGAGATCACACCACTGCACTCCAGCCTGGGTGACAGAGTGAGACTCCATCTCAAAAAAAAAAAAATCATTTTGTTCTCAGCAAATGAAACCATTCACCATTCTTAATGTTATATTTGCACTGTTCTACTTCTGCATCATATTCCTCTCACTCCCTCCATTTAAAATCCCCCATCCTCTCCTAGCCAGTTTCTAAGGCATGCCTCTTTTCTGGGGCTAGCTCCACAGATACCTCCTCCGTGAATGAATGAATAAATGCACGAAGAAACTGAAGTGACTCTGGTATCTCCCCTGCTCTGCTCTTGTCAACTACTTAGACTTTCACCAATTAGCAGGGCTTTGTCTCTGATACAGCCCCTTGCTTCTCTAAGTGAGTATGATTTTCCCTACCTCCTCCACTAGCACGTGGGCTAATTTGGTTCTGTGACATCCCTTATGAATGTCAGTCAGCTTGTCAGCTGTAGGGCTCTGCTCTTCTGCCTTCCTGTCCCCCAAAGCCAAATCCATTGACCCCAAGATCATCTGCCAGCTGATGGCATCTGCTCTCTAGGAATAGGCTCCGAGTTCAGACCTTTCCTGACAGTGCTTTGGGGTCCCCATAAAACTCAAATAGATATCTAAATTCATGTCCTTTCAGAGCCTCCCATGGTACATTTCTTTTCCTTGTAAGGTTCAGCAAAAAGGCTGTCAAGAGCACATGAATGAAAGCAACAGGGAAGCATGATGCATAGTTTCTGTAAGAAATCAATGGCTACTAAAGATACCCCCCACATGAAATACCCTGAATGAAGCATTTTTAGTCTCAGGGAGAAGCCTTTGGGGAGCTCACAGGGCTTTGGCTGTTAAGTCTCATGGGAACTGTTCCTAGAGTAGAAAAGTATTTTTCTTTCAGGCAATGACTTTGCTTAAATCATGCACCGAAGCTAACATTTAGGTGTTCTTCTCTCAGGTAGGTTTATACTTAGATCTTCATAATGCTGTATTCATATAGCCATTGATGTGAGAAGGCCCAAGAGGAAAGATTTAGTGTCAAATGGCTGAAAATTTCATGCTTATACTTCAGTGGTTATAGGAGGCTGCAGAACATCACTGGATGCTGAGAACTCACAAGGAGAAAAAGAGAGAAACCTCCTGTGGCAAACATATGGATTGAGGGAGACTTTATGATGTCAGGCAGATTCTTCTTCCGATTTTCATAGTGGGAAGAAGGAGTTGTTGGTGTAACTACAGATTTACTGGATCCTCGTTTCCGTCTACAAGACCTTCCATTTCCCTAATTAACTCTTGCTCTGAGTCTCCACAGTGGCTATTTCAAAACCTATCTGTTCTCATGAAACCATCTAAGCAGCTCATCTATCCCCCCTCCACTCTCAGTACTCATCTTCCACTTCACTGAGAAAATTGGAGCTGTTAGGCAGGAATGCCCTCACCTGCATCCATTTTTACCCTTGTCTTCCTGTTTTTTTGTTACAAGAGTTGACCTGTTCCCTAATGTTCACATCTCCATCTCCATCTCCTGTCCTCCAGATCTCATCCCCTCTTTGGAGAATGGTCCTTGATCAAATATCTTTAAACCTCTGCCTCTATGGTTTCTTCCATCAACATGGGAAAAATATACTCAGGTCTCATACATGTTGAAAAACTAAGTAAATTAAAACCTCTTTGGTTCTCTCTTCACAACCAGGCTTTCCCACCTACACTCACCGTTTTATTCTCTCCTTCCAGTCATTTTTCATCTCATTGAAATCTGCTTTTCCCCCTTTACTCCATTGAAACTGCTGATGCTAAGACTTACCATAGGTCTGACTTTTTTTGTCCTGTACATTATCTTTGAATAACTGCGTGATCTCACTGCTTCAATTGTCACCCACTGTGATGGCACAGAGGCCTGAACATCTCTAATGTAGACCTCCCTTCTAGGCTCCAGGATCTGTGTACCCACCTACTTCCTGGACATGGATGTGCCATTATCACATGTACAAAACTAAACTTGGCAAACCCTCTCACTCCAATGCCCCATTAAAACGGCTATTTTGTCACTCCTCTCATTAAATGACACTGCACTCTCCCTTATTGCCCAAGCAATAGAACTGGGAATCATCTTTGCCTTCTTTCTTCCTCTTTTACTAATTCCACTGCCATAGACTATCACCAAAGCTTGTTGAGTCAGCTCCGGAGTTTATGTAGAATTTATCCAAGTGACACAATATAATATACCAAGCAGGATCTGCTTAAGGGCTCCATAATCAAACACATTAATATTTCTGCAATATAAGAAAATACACAATAAGTGGGATATATAAGGATCCATAAAGCAGACCTGCACAACAAGAAATGCTAAGGAACACTCTTCAGTCAGAAAGCAAATAACAGATGGAATTATGAATCTTCACCAAAAAATAAAACGCATCAGAAGCCTTAAATATCTGATTAAAAAAAAGATCATTTTCTTGTTCGTTTTCTAAAAATACATATGATTCCTTAAAGCAAGATGATAATACCATCTTGTTGCTTTTATAATACATATTCAATACACGTAATTACAATAACATAAAGGCATGGCAAAGGGGATAAACAGACCTTACAATTTCAAGTTTATATATTTTATGGGAATTGGTACAACATTAACTCTGAGTAGAATATGAAAAACTAAGAATTGTATTTTAATCCCAGAGCAATAACACACAATATAATGCAAATAAGAACAGTTTAAAAGCCAGTGGATAACTTCTAATCACATTAATAATAATAGCAAATACTTATTGAGTGTTTCTATACACCATTATCTCATTCAATCTTCAAAAAATCCTATGAAGTACACGTTATTTTTCCCATTTTACACAAATGAGTAAAATAAGACTGAGAAATAAAGTAATTTTCCCAAATTTATAACAGGATTAGCCTCAGAGCTGTCAGACTATGGTATATGCTCTCTTTTTAAAATTGACAGATAAAATATATTTATAGTACACAGCATGAGGTTTTAAAATATAGGTATATGCTTTTCTATAAAATAAATAACATTTTTGGCCAGACACGGTGGCTCACACCTGTAATCCCAGCATTTTGGGAGGCCGAGGCAGGCAGATTACCTGAGGTCAGGAGTTCAAGACCAGCCTGGCCAACATGGTGAAACCCTGTCTCTTCTAAAAATAAAAAAAATTGGCTGGGTGTGGTGGCACATGCCTGTAATCCCAGCTACTCGGCAGGCTGAGGCAGGAGAATCAGTTGAACCCAGGAGGCGGAGGCTGCAGTGAGCCAAGATCATACCACTGCACTCTACCCTGGGTGACAGAGCAAGACTCCAACTCAAAAAATAAATAAAATTTCCCATTTATTTTTAAACAATCATAGACATATAAAAAATTAAACAGAAAGTTACACATCTTCCTTCCACCAAATTCCAGTCCTATTCCCCAAAAGTAGCCTCTGTCAATTATTTCTCTGATTCTATCAGGAAAAGAAAAAGCTGCAAATATTAATATGTAGATCTTTTAAACAAACAAAAAAAATCAAGCATACTTCTATAGATCATTTTTTCACCTAGCAGTTCTGGAAATCTTTCCATATATATATATAGCTACTTAATTCTTTTTAGTGGCTGCATCCTATCCCATTGTGTGGATGTGACAAAATACATCACACAAGGCCACTCTTGATAGAAAGTTGTTTCCAGTTATTGTTGTCATACAATAGCAATTAGCATATTGTATAATACACCAATAAACACATTTGTACATTACAAATATATATGCACATCAATTCATAACAGTGCAATTGCTAGATCAAAGAGTTTTTACCCTTTTATATTTTGAAAGCTATTGCTAAATGATTCATTGACTTCATCAACTCTTATTTTCAAAAAATCAGATAAGATTATGTAAAGTGTGTGATCTGAATTACTATTCAACCTTCCTTTCAAGTAACTTTGCTTCTGGTACATTTTGACTTACAAAGAAGATTTTTTTTGTTGTTTTGAGACGGAGTCTCACTCTGTTACCCAGGCTGAAGTACAATGACTCGATATCCACTAACTGCAAGCTCCGCTCCCCGGATTCAAGCCATTCTCCTGGCTCAGCCTCCTGAGTAGCTAGGACTACAGGAGCCCACCATCACACCTGGCTAATTTTTTTGTATTTTCAGTAGAGACGGGGTTTCACCATGTTAGCCACGATGGTCTCGATCTCCTGACCTCGTGATCCGCCCACCTTGGCCTCCCAAAGTGCTGGGATTACAGGCGTGAGCCACCGCGCATGGCCCCGGATTGTTGTTTTTTTAAGTGTGGTCAAAGCTATTGATCTTTTCCTATTTGTTTACTGTGTTTTGGCAGACAACATTCTTCTCCATCCTAATAAAAAATATTCACCTGTATTTTCTTATATTTTTATGGTTTTGGCTTTTACATTGTCCTGTAAACCACATTAGTGTGTTTAATGTAAGTTTAACATGAGTCACTAGAGTTTGTTACAGAGTCAGTTTTCTCAAATATACACTTTTGAAAAATGTATTTATTCCATTTTGGTTTGCATTTTTTCTTTATAATACATTGATAATTAGCATTAATATCAGTAATTAATATCAGTAATTAGTATTAATATTAGCAATTAGTATTAATACTAGTAATTTGATGTAGGGTTCTGGTTCCAAGGGTTTTCTATAAGGGGAGGGACAATAGACAAAAGACAACAGAGCAATGGCAAACAAAGTACCACTTCCTTAATAGCTGAACAAGCAATTTATACACAAAATGCAGAGCTTTTCTGGTGAGTTCTGAGGCATGTAGCTTAACGGGAGACCTAAACAAGGCTTTTTACTTCTTCCCTTCTGCTAAAATAGCCAAATTGCAGATTGAGTCTGTTTACCCAGCCCACAATGGACAAGGACCCGAGCCTGCCATAAACCACCAAGCCCAGTGCTCTGATGTCTTTGATGTGGGAAGTGGAGCCAAGATGCCAGCCTTTAAGACCTAACGGCCTCTCACTCCAATTAATGCAGGGCTGTTGCACCCCAAATTATGTAAGATATTGAAGTACTACCATTTCGGTTGTCATCTGTCTCCACTTCATCGCGGATAAGCAGCCAACTTAGCCTATTAAAATTTCTAGTGCATTGGTGAATATGTATTTATAATACATATTCCCTCAGGACAGCAGGCCCAGAGGATATAGTGGAAGTAATAGTTGCTCCAAGCAGACCACCTTGTCGCCAGTAGTAAATAGCAGAAGCAGAAGCAGTGTAATGTGAGGTCCTAGATGTACTGCAGTATCTAGCAAGGGTAACAGTAATGTATGGCCTGAAAAGAAACCATATTCCCTGGCAAGAGTTTGCTGTTCCATGTGTGAAGATGGAAACAGAATCAGACAGAGGTGCACCCCAGAAGCAGTAATGATCAAAAGCACTTGCAGCTGTATCCAGCAGACATCACAGGGAAACCCTCCAGAACTGTTCAGAAACCCTCTGGGAACACCCAGAATTACTGTAAAGGATAGACTTTGCAAGGCTGTTTTGCATAAGCAGTTGGAAGTAACAGTTACTAAAATCTGCCTTAAGCCTGCTCATGTGATTGTTAATAGGACTCAGCTGCTAAAAAGGCTCCTATTTAGATATGTTTAACATACATATTTTGTTTTTCAAAATATGTATTAACATCCTGTGGGAAAATGTCCCAACACATATCATTTTGGGAAATTCTGCTATGGAGCTTGACTTTCAAACTATGACATTTCATGTCTGGATCACGTTTATTTACACACTAGGGCTCCAACAAAAGGAATTGCTCAGAAGATGGGTGACATGACACACATGGATGTCTGATTCCTGCCCACAAATGCATTGTCCCTAAAGGACACTTCTTTTAGAAGTCTTTATTCCCAGGATGAACCTGGGAGACACACAGCAGGTACACTGTAGACCCAGACAAACTTCATTTCTACATTAAACCCTTCTTAGGCTCAAACTGGGATTCCTGATATACTTATAATAAGAACTGGGCAATTGGCTAGGACTCTTTTTTAATATTGGTTCCAGGAAGTCCAGACCCAAATTTTAGCTCAAATACAGTATTTATGCTGTCTTTTATGGTTCAAAGTTATGTTCTTTTTTATTAATGTGATGGCTTTCCATTTTTATTCATATTTTATTGGTATTCTTTCCCTATTTCTTTGCATAGTCTGTCTCTGCTTTATGATATGCATTTTTATTACAGTTCTGCCAAAACCTTTGTAGACAAGGTGGCCAGAGGGCCTCAGGACTAGAGAACTTCTTGCAGTCTATTCATTGCATTTGTTCATCTCTATTTCAAATAGATTCTGTCCCTTTTTACTCTGCTTAAATTAATGAAATTGATTGTTAGAAATATCAACTTCTACATGCAATCAGAAATGATTCAAAAGGCAAAGTGAATTAATAAAGAAATGTATAACACAGTGTTGAGGATTTAATATGCCATTCTTCTCAGGAAAGCTACATTAAAAAATGTTAAAGAATATTGTGAATGGAAGTTAAGCAATTTAAGGAAGAGATTTAAGAGGGCAAGACCTTCCCAAAACTCCTGAGAAAAGTTCTCCATCCAGTAGTTTTTTTTTTTTTTAACTCACTTTTAAATCCTCATGTAAAAGCCAGATTATATGAGCATGTTTAAAATTCTTTTATTAAATATAATATTTTTTTCATTCTTTTCTCTTATCCAGAAAAGTAACTACATCATGCAGCTTGTAGATCACACTTGGGCTCATCCAGGGGAAATGAGAAAAAATAACGGCTTTGCCAAATTAGCAGAGTGTATGCATGCAAGTAAATTCACAAATTACAGTGATTATTCTGAACATCTGATTCCAGAGGGAATCACATCCAAGCAATAGAAATAGTTGAAGATAAAAATTCAAGAGCAAATCCTGTTGACTGCCATATACTCACTGCATCTGTCTGAGCTGCACCTCCAGTGCCACCACCCTTGTTCAATGACTGTGAACTCTTGCCTGGAATATTCAAGCACCCCATGCTTGGACTCCTTTCCTCCCTGCATTCTCTACAATCTGTTCTCCAGAGAAAACTCAAAATGAGTTTTCCAACATCAATTACATCACATCACTCCCCCGCTTAGAACCCTCCAGTGGCTTCCTACTGCATTTAGACTAAAACCAGCCTCTTTAACATCACCTATAATGCCACCTAATAGTGAAGTCTTGCCTACTTCTCTGAGCAGACTTCATAATAGTCTGTTTCTCACTCTGTCTGATGTGTTCCTCAAGCTAAACAATGACCACGTGTTTCTCAAAACTCAGAAATGTACTAAAAAGGGTAAGTTTCTCTGCATGTAAATTATATTTTAAGAATAGAAATAGGATAGGTATCCCTATGAATACCAATCAATATGATATTTTTAATCTGAAAAGGTATTTTAAATAACAAAAGTTAAAAGAACCTATAGCAGCAAATGCTAGTACATCCCATATTTACTTTTTCTTTTCTTTCTTAATAAGAGAACTCTGATTTTTTTTTTTTTTTTTTTTTTTTTTAGAGACAGAGTCCCCTTCTGTTGCCCAGGCTGGAATGTGGTGGCACAATCTCAGCTCACTACAGCCTCTGCCTCTCGGATTCCAGCCATTCTCCTGCCTCAGCCTCCCAGGTAGCTGGGATTACAGGTACAGGCCACCATGCCCGGCTTTTTTGTATTTTTTAGTAGAGATGGGGTTTCACCATGTTGGCCAGGCTGGTCTTGAACTCCTGACCTCAAGTGATCCACCCACCTCAGCCTTCCAAAGTGCTGGGATTATAGACGTGAGCCACCGCGCCCAGCCGAGAACTCTGATTTTATTCAGAGTGACAATATATCCAGCTGAAAAACTCTACCTTCCAGCCTCTATTGGAAGTTAAATTTTCTAATTCAGTGTGAGCAAACATCATTGGATAGGAATCCCTTTTTGTCCTTCTGTATTCCCTTCTTCCGCCTCTTGGAATCAGACACTACAGCAGAAGTTCCAGAAACCATTTGGGGACCATGACAGAAAAGAAGAGAAAATCCAGAGACCTTACCCTTAGCATTTGGATTCAGTGAGATACCAGCAACTACCTAACATGGGGTTCTATTTAGGGGGTTGAGCTGAAATATTTTAAGATACTGAAATAAAAGTCTCTCTCAGGCAGCCAGGCAATTCCCAACTAATATAAATATCTAGGTATGTATCTAAAAAGTATGTATAAAATAGTTATGAAGAAAAGGATAGAATATAATAAGACTAAAAGGAACGGAGAAATATTCCATAATTAAAAATGAAGACATTTGATATTATGATTATTGAAATCTGTAAATTCTATGCAATTCATATCAAAATCCTAGTAAGATGTTTCACAGAATTTACTTAACAGGAGGCTTAAATGTGTATCAAGGATTATGGCCAAAAAGAGCCAACAATATTGAAGAAGACGAATAGTGACAGATGACTAACCAGATATCAAGTCTTAATTTAAAGCTTTATACTAATTAAGAGACAAATGTATCAGTTAATAGCTATAATTAATATAGCAGTTAATTAAGAGATAAATATATCAGTAAATCAGAATAAAGAGCCTTGAAAATTGTGTTTAACATAGTGAAGGCATTCCATAGTTCTGGAACAAGTGGTTACCCATGTGGAAAAGGATATTAGATTCCCTTCCTCACATCATAAGCAAAAACAAATTACATTTATTAGAAATCTACATGCAAAGATCAAAACTTTAAAACTTTTATAGGAAAATATATTTATGTTCTTTGGATAGGAAATGATTTCTTAGCTATATCACAAAAACACAGCAATAAAGTTTGATTAAAATTGCAATGCATGTGAGTATTTGATAATATTCAATTATTTCAAGTAGCATGAACTTGTATTCTATTCTATGGATTATAATCCATTATTTTTATTATTTTATTCCTCAAATTGTCCCAGATTTTGCCCCTGGGAGCCGGTTCAAGCCGGTGTCTAGTCTTTCAACGTTGTTGAGCATTTTATCACTTTCTGACACCTGGTTGCTCTCTTTGGAAAAATGGTATAGAGAGACTTATATTTGTATACAAGGTGTATCAGCACAATTTTTAACAAGAAAACATAGAAGCAACCTAACCATCCTTCAGTTGAATGCACAACAGCATATAAAAGACATGGACTAGGCTGGGTATGTTGGCTCATGCCTGTAATCTCAGCACTTTGGGAAGCCGAGGTGGGTGGATCACCTGAGGTCAGGAGTTTGAGACCAGCCTGGCCAAAATGGTGAAACCCCATCTCTACTAAAAATACAAAAATTAGCCAGGTGTGGTGGTGCGAACCTGTAATCCTAGCTATTCAGGAGGCTGAAGCATGAGAATCACTAGAACCCGGGAGGCAGAGGTTGCAGTGAGCCGAGATCATGCCATTGCACTCCAGCCTGGGCAACAGAGTGAGACTTTGTCTCAAAACAAAACAAAAAACACCCAAACAAACAAACAAAAAGACATGGACTAGATCTTCTATTATCAACCTAAGCTAATCTCACACTATGGAGTAAAAAAAGCTACAGCATATTATAATCCATTCAAACTAAGACCCACTAAATAATGTTTATTGCTTATGAAGAAGTACGTATGTAGCAACAAAGAAAATATAGCCACTGACTTCCAGGAGCCTGGCACACACAGCTAGGCCTTAGCATCCTCCTGTTGACTGTAAATAACTTCAAAGAGCATCAACATCAGACAAGGCCATTCTCTGACCATCATGGGATAAAACAAAAATACAACCACACCATAATTATATTTGAACACTAACAAAAATACACACCACAAAAATGACCAAATATCCATCTATCCTGGCTAATGCGTGACTGTTGCTTCTTAAACAATTACAACTTTAGTGTTGCTCTAGGCTTGAGATTTGTTAAGATATGTAATCACAGAATTACCCTACTTGCTGAAATCATCAATGCAGAGTAAAACCCTGTTTCCTTAAACCCTCCCAAGAATCACCTACTGCAAGCCCAAATCCTGTTCCAAGTCCTCTCTGCCATCATTGTGTTGAGACACCCCACACTTTTCCACAGTTTGCATGCAACTACAGATGTGTTTCTAGTAGTCTTTGGAAAGAGGACATTGACTGTAGTAAAAGCAATTTTTTTTTTTTTTTCAGACGGAGTCTCGTTCTGTCTCCCAGGCTGGAGTGCTGTGGCACCATCTCGGCTCACTGCAAGCTCCGCCTCCCAGTTTCACGCCATTCTCCTGCCTCAGCCTCCCGAATAGTTGGGACTACAGGCGCCCGCCATGCCCAGCTAGTTTTTTGTATTTTTAGTAGAGACGGAGTTTCACTGTGTTAGCCAGAATGGTCTCGATCTCCTGACCTCGTGATCCGCCCGCCTCGGCCTCCCAAAGTGCTGGGATTACAGGCGTGAGCCACTGCGCCCAGCCGTAAAAGTATTTTTAAACGCGTAGAAATAATGCACCCAAACTTTAGGATAGTACCTATACCTGACGAGACAGAAAAAGAGGAGAAAAGTCTGAGGCAGAGAGAAGGGAGGCATTTGCTGTATTTTAGCATTTTATTTCTTTAAAATGAGAGAAATCTAAAGAATATATGACAAAACACATATATCCATGGTTGGAACATGGTAATCTCTTTTATTTTCTATTTCATTTGTATTATTTTCCTTGTGGTAAAATATGCACAGTATAAAGTGTGTTATTTTAACTGTTTTCAAGTATACAATTCAGCAACATTAAGTACATTCACATTGTTGTAGTACCACCATCAGCATCATCCCGAGAACCCTTTTCATCTTGTAAAACTGAAACTCCATGATATTAAATAACAACTCCCTACTCGTTTCCTCTCCCAGGAGCCCCTGGCAACCACCATTCTTTCTGCCTCTGAATTTGACTATTCTAGGTACCTCATGTAAGTGGAATCATATAGTATTTGTCCTATTTTCTTATATGATTGAAATATATTATTTAACTACATATGTTGAAATATATTATTTAACTAAAGATTTCTCTAAAATAAAGTAATGGTCTCCTCCAACCCAGAAGAAACAAATTTTAAGTGTTTTCATTTAATACATGTACTCTTCTAAGATTGCATATAGAGGGATATGATGGAGCAGATACTTATTGGCTACTAAGTCTTATCTGTGCATTAATGTTTTGATTATCTGCATATAGGTCAATCTTGCCCAGTAGAAGACCCCATATCCTTGATAATGAGGAAGGTGCCTTATTTCCCTTTTCACTTCCAATGTCAAGCACAGTAGCTGGCATATAACAGATGCTCAATAAATGTGTGTTCAAAAAAGAATGAATTATTGTGTTTCAAAATTATCAGCTTCAACTTAGTAACTTAAAAATCTATTTCAAAAATATATAATTTGCTCCAAGTTATCAGTTTTAAGACCTTCTATTTATCTTTCTTTGTTGCTCTTAGAGTAACCTCAACTGTTCTCGAAGCTTCAGTGGCACAAGGAAATTAAGGAAATGTCTCTTCCCTGCAAAGACAAGCTTCACATGACTGATCTGTCCTCCCCATGGCCCTATCTTGATGCACCAAGCATTTGAAACTTTAAGTAATTTTCAGGCAGCTGTAATTGAAGAGATATTACAGCTGTTGAAGTGGTGCCAGTTACCACATTAACGCAGCCATAACTCAGGCAAAGCACGGACAAGAACAACTTCATGGAAAGTGGGCTTATTCACTATTTTAAGTCAATTGCTTCCTTTATTATTCCAAGCCTGCCATTGCTAAGAATACAAAGGAACAAGAATTTATCATAATGGATCACAAACTCAAACTCAGGGGGAAATATTAAATGAAACAAACCAAAAAAGAAATTATTTATCCTTGACTAATTAAACTCATCAGCAAAAACGAGCCCAAATCTAGTACATTTCTGAGACCCAGGAACATGAGCCAGTGAAGGATCATAGACTTTGAATGGAGAAGACCAGAGCACATGTCCTTGTCCTGACTTTTACCAATAGTTTGACCTTGAATCATTCCCATAACTTTGCAAACACCTGTTAAGTGGCAAATAATATTATCTACCTTAGAAGGATGTTAAGAGGATTAGATGAGAAAAGTTAATGTCAACATTTTTATATACTGCAAATTGCTTGACACATAACATTTACATTAAGAACTTATCACAGAAATATCTGAAGACTAAGAAGTAGGGAAATCATAGGATGAAACTTGAACTCATAGTTTTATATTTTTAGAATATTGACTTCTTCTGTGGCAAAGCATTTTCTTGTCAGTTTTCTGTGTTCCTGTAAGACACGGATGGTGTGGGGAAATGGTGCTATTTTAGATCTCATGCCCTTAAGATGCAAAATGCCCAAAAGACACTTCAGTGGGCTAACAAGTCTACATTCAGAATTCAGCTGAGTTCACAACATAGTTCTGTATTCCTACCACTGAATTTCTTTAGTCAATTAATTTTCCCACGCTCCCTGGTGACTGTATTAAACCTTTTCCATTCTCTTCATCCAAACCTGTTACTGAAGAAGAGTGTCCAGGTTCTTGGGGTTTTGAACAAAGAATTGGACAAAACACACAAATGAATGAAAGAAAAGCACAGATCTATTGAAACAAAAGTACACTCCACAGGGTGGGAGTGGGCTCAAATAAGCAGCTCAAGAGCCCCATTACAGAATTTTCTGGGGTTGAAATATTCTCTAGAGGTTTCCCATTGGTTACTTGGTGTACACCCTATGTAAATGATGTAGCGGCCCACGGCCATTCTGGTTGGTTGTGGGAGGGGAACAATTAGAGGCTGAAGTTATTAATACAAAGTTACATTGCTATGCAAATGAAGACTTTGCCTGTGACCAGTCTGATTGGTTGCAGGAGGGAACCAATCAGAGGTACTTTCAATTTTTCACCTGCCAGGCAGAGAAGGGGGGATGGGGCTGTTGCAAAGGGTGTAGCCTATGGTCCTTTTGTTACTTGGGCATGGAAAGTTGGGGTTTTCCTTTTGGTTTAATTCTAGGAAATCAACATGAATCAGCCTTAGGTTCCCTGCCTCCAGATCTTATTCTCCTGCCTCACCACCACCCCAACAAGCTCCCTCAGTCACAAAAGATGACCTCACTTCCAACCTCACAGAGAAATTTGAAGCTGCCAGAGAGGAGCTCTCAACTTTCCAGCACCTGCTTTCAAACCTACAACCTATCTGTATCTTCTCTCCTCTCCTCAATTCCTGTGAAAGCCAGCTCCCTTCTTCCTAGTTTCGGTCCAATCTCTGTGTTCTGTAGCCCACTTCAAGAATCATCTCCTATCAATCTCTTCTCTCTTCTGTGTCTTCTAATTCGTCATCTTTGCTTGGTTCCCCCATGGTCATTCAAACATACTTAATTCATACAAAAAAATTAGAATGAATAAGACATACTATTTGATAGCACAAGATGACTATAGTCAATACCTTAACTGTGCATTTTTTAATAACTAAAAGAGTATAATTGGATTGTTTGTAACACAAGGGATAAATGCTTAAGGGAAGGGATACCCCATTCTCTATGATGTGATTACATATTGAATGCCTGTATCAAAACATCGCATGTACCCCATAAATCTATACACCTACTATGTACCCATAAGAATTAAAAATAAAAAAATTTAAATTTTAATTTTAAAAATGTGTAATTTTTTTAATATCTCAAGCCTTATTTTTTCTTTCAATTACAGCCTTATGTCTTCTGTCCTTTTCTCACTCACATTTCTAGAAGGAGTTGTCTACACTCACTGTCTCTATTTATTAATTTCTCACTCATTCCACAACCCACTGAAACCTTGCATCTCCCCTCAATAGCCCACCCAACCACTGAGCTAAGTTGCCAATGACTTCTGCAAGGTATACTTTTGACCTGGGCCTCCCTAGCCTCTCAGCAGCACTCTATGGAGTTAACTATTTTGTTCTTTTGTCTTTCATGGTATGGTCTCCTTCTGGGTATCCTCCCACCTTTCTGAACAGTCTTTTAGTTTATCCTTCCCTGTTTCACATTCAAAGGTTGGAGTTTCCCAAGATTCATTCCTAGGCTACTTCTCCTTTTCATTCTTTCTTCTACACCAAATCAGCCACTCTCATATCTTCATTCGTCACCCGCATATTGACCATTTGTGAACATGCATCTTTAGATCTCATCCATGTGTCCGACTTGAGGTCTCCACTTGGCTATCTGATGCAGGCCAGAGCCTGCAGAGCACACACTGACCTGAAGTGTGGGTAAAAAGATGTTTCCTATATGAACCTGTCCAAGGAAGAAGTTGAACGTCCTTCAGTTTCCGCTTGGACCCTAAGCAGGGAGCTCTGGAGCCAATACTGCCCACCGAGTGTCTCATCTTACTCATTCACCAGATGTGAGCTGCTCCAAGAGGGGCACGCCCTGTAGGGAGGCAGCTCTGCCGCTCAGGCAGACCCTGAAGTTGCTGACTTCTGATGGCTGGCTATCTGCAGCCTGCCTTCCGCTGGGCTGGATAGCAAGTCCTTCCTTGAAGGGGGAACTCGGTGGCACATTTCTTCACCTATCACAATATCTCATGGGCACTTTTACCACAAAACAAATTTGAACCCATTCCCTCAAAACTCATGTTCTTCCAAGTGTTCCTGACCTCTGGAAACAGCACCGTCATCTGTGCAGTTGCACACACCAGAAACCCAACTCTGATCCTAATGCCGCTTTTCCCTCGCACCCTGCACTTAGCCTAACCTTAGCACTGTCTCTGCTCAGTGATTGAAATAAGCTTCCAACTGCCCTCCCCACATCCTCTCAGCCCCATCTAGACCTTTCTTTACACTCAAACAGAGGGAATGACCCTTTAAAAACACAAATATATACCATCTCTTAGCCTGGCTTCCCATTACTCTTAGAATAAAGATCAAAATCCTTTACTGTCCTAGCCTTTAGGAGGCCAAGGCAGGTGTGTCACTTGAGCCTAGGAATTCAAGACCAGCCTGGGCAACATTACAAAACCCCATCTCTACAAAAATACAAAAATTAGGTAGGCATGGTGACACATGCCTGCAGTCCCAGATACTTGGGAGGCCAAAATGGGAGGATCAACTGAGCTGGGGAGGTAGAAGCTGCAGTGAGCCATGATTGGGCCACTACACTCTAGCCTGGGTGATAGAGTAAGACCCTGTCTCAATTTCTTTAATCCTTTACTGGAGTCACAACTTCCTGTATAATCTGGCCCCTCCCTCCCCATGAGTCTGGGTAGTTCAGCTACAAGGGACTTCATTCAGGTCCTGAAAAATATGCAATGCTCGTTCCCATCTCAGACCTTTGCACGTGCTGTTTGCTCTGCCTGAAATAGACTGTCCTCTTTCCCCGCTCAACCCAACTGACACCAATTTGCCCTTAAGATTTCAGCTTTAGTGTCTGTTTCTCGGAAAATCTTCTCTGACCTCCAGACTCTCTGTGAAAGGATATTGAATCACCGTAATTATCAGCACAAATGCAACGGTATAGAAACAGTTAATAACATACAGTCAATGTCTGATGCAGGTTAGTGCCTTAATTCAAGGATTTCATGTCTGCAAATTTGCCCACTCACTAAAATTTAATTTAGTAACCTCTAAATCAATACTTACGATGCTTTCATGGTCATTCATAGACATGCACAGAGTAGCAGAAATTGTGAGTTGTCTGATGCACATATTGGACCAGCTGAGGTCCAACATGGTGGCATTCTGCCTTCTTGTTTCTACTCTCATACTGTAAATATTCTTTTTGTGATCTATTTACTGCCACATTTTTCACATTTTTGTGCTTCTGATGATTTCAGTGTTTAAAAATGATCCCCAAGCATTAAAGTGCTGTCTAGTGTTTCTAAGTGCAAAAAGGCTGGGATGTGCCTTACAGAGAAAATGTGTTAGGTAAATTTCATTCGGGCATGAGTGATGTGCTGTTAGCCCTGAGTTCAAGTTAATGAATCAACTATATTAAATAAGACTTCTTTAAACAGAAACTCACATAAAACAAGGTTATATATTGATTAGCTGAAAAAAATGTCATGACCAGAGGCTCACAGTAACCTAACTCTGTGTTTCCCCTAAGAGCAATAGCTCCGTGTTTGCTAATTTAGTGTTCCAGGTGACTTTATAGAACAGTCCCACCTAAAAAAAAAATGAAAGCCCCTGCAATTAGTTTTTTTATTATCTCTGCCCCGACAAAATGTAAACTCCAAAAGAACGGGAACAGTCTGTCTTAATTACAGTTGTCTTCTCAACATGGGGCCTTGTACATAGAAGAATCTTGGTAAGTGTTTGCTGAATGAATGAAAATGAAAAGCATCTTCTAATAGCAAGAATATATTTTTTGAAACAAAAAAATACAGGGTCTCACTATTGCCCATGCTGGAGTGCACTGGTGCAATTATAGCTCACTGCAGCCTCAAGCTCCCGGGCTCAAGCCGTCCTCTCACCTCAGCCTCCCAAGTATAGCTGGGACCGCAGGTACACCACCATGCCTGGCTAAGTTTTGTATTTATTTATTTATTTATTTTTTAACAGAAACAAGGTCTCAAATATGTTGCTCAGGACGGTCTTGAACATCTGGGCTCAAGTGGTTCCCACACCCTGCCCCTGCCTCCCAAGTCCTGGGATTACAGGTGTGAGCCACCACACCCAGCCATGATACATTCTTGTATGACCGTTTACTGCAAAGCCAGGACCACAGGGGCCCTTCTGTGACACACAAACCTCATTCTATGAATACTCTTTGCTTTCTTAGTAAATGCTGAGACATGAATTGAGGAAGCAATACATTTATGAGGCAATCCTATTTCAGGAAATAGGAAACCTGAATTCCGGTCCTGCCCTTGTGACAATTAATGACGTGGGGAAGAAGCCCCTCAACAGGAGTCTTTGTTTCCTCATCTGTAAACTAAAATAGACTTCTGAGTTCCCTGCCAGCTCTGAGATTTCAGCTTGCCCAGCAGTGCAACCCATGTCCCACTCTGCTGCTAGAATGTGCCTCTGATATTGTACGTAAGCCCCACAGAGCAGGGACTTTGGAGGTTTGGCTCTGTCACAACACCAGTGTCTACAGAATGTCCACACAATATGTATTTAGACAATCTATGAGTGAATCTGTCTCCTAAAAATCCAGACTTCTAGTTCCCAATATTGAGCCCATCCCCTATTATATTTGCAGACACTTAAGAGCGTGTCACTATATGCGGATACCATCCTTCAGATTTCAGTGTGTTGTTATTAATAGGAAACTGCAAGCAAGGTTTTTCATGACTTAGGTTTTCTCTAAAGGTGTAAGTGCTACATGTTCTCTAGAAAATTTGGCAAATATGTAAAGGAAGATATGAAGGTAACTTAATAGGTTATCATCCAAAACTGAGAAATATTATCAGTGCATGTTCCATATTTTCTACGGTTTTTTTTTTTAAGTTTTGTTTCTAATCCATGAGGATTCCATTTTTGTATTTGTTATAAGCCTTCAATAAATTCAACTAGTTAGCCAGCGATGCTTATTGAATAAAAGTCACAAATATTCGTTACATGCTTAACATGTACCCAAGTTAATTCATCACCTCCAGCTGGCTCTGCAAACATACTTTTCACCATTCTCCAGTAGCCCAAGTCAGAATCCTAGAAGTCATCTACACATTTTCCAGTGCTTTTTACTATGTCTAATAGGTCTCTGGGTCTTTAAGATCTTTTTTTTTTTTTTTTTTTTTTTTATATTAACATGTGAGATGCTTTTATTTGTTTTTTATATCCACAAGTAATTGATCAAGACATGAATCATTAGACAAGCAAAAGTTAAGATCTCCTTAACTTTTGTATTGCCTATGTCTCCCAGCCTGCATTCACAACCTTCCCCAACTGACAAGGACCAGATTGAGCACTTCTGGCTCTGCAAATGTGCTGTGCCCTTCCTGGACCTCAGGCCTTCACGCCTTCTGCTTGCTTATTTCAAAATGCCCTTCAGAATCCCTTCCCCTGCTTACCTCCTACTTGCCCTTCAGAATCCAACTCAGACATCACTTCCGCAAAGAAACTGAACTTAACTCTTGAGGCTGCATCAAGTTTGTGCCTTCCCTGTAATGATGCCATAGCTCAGGTGACTTACATTTTCTAAGTTTATCTTTATCTGTCTCCCATAAAGACTAAGCTTTTTGAGATCATAGGACTTATCATATTCTTAGTTATATCTTCCAGTGTCAGACACAAGAAAGTTGCTTAAAAATGTTAATTGGAATGAACGGAAACTTCCTTTCTCTACTGATTTGTAATTCTACCTTTATGATATATTTAATGTGACGTGCACTAAGATCTATTTCTTGACCTTATTTTGTTAAAGCTTTATCTCCCTATCCTTATCACTTTATGTTATTTTAATGTATCACATTATTTTAATGTACTATGGTCTCATAATACATTTTAATATCTGATAAGACGCACTCTACACACACACATATTATTTCCATTTTCTCATCTGTCTAGTCTACAAGATAACCTTGAAAACTACATGTTAGGTTTTCTCAAAGTCTTTGTAAATTTCCCTTGGCATTTTAATAGGATTATACTAGATCTAAAAGGATAATTGTATCATCTGCAAGTAATATTTTTATCTCTTCCCCTCAAAATTTTGAAGTTCTCATTTCTGTTACTTGGGTTACTGAATTGGCTCGAACTTCAGGGAACACTAAATACATTTATGATAGCAGATATCCCTGGAAATGTACCTTAATACCCAGATTCTATCAATATTATGAGCTATAAAATACTTAGAAAAGACTAATTTACTCCAGTATGGCATTAAATAATAAAATTATTTGCAGGGAAAAAACAAACCAGGAGCCTAATTATCTAAATAGGCTTTTTATCCTAAGGGCTATTTAGGATAGCCCCAGATATTGCCTCAGAAACATAAAATAAGGTAAAATATCTCAGAGCTGCTAAGTTTCTAATCACATCTCAGATTTATATTTTTCCACCATTGACCAATAGGAAGAAAAATTTCTGTGATATTGACAAGAATGATTAATAGATGTTACAGCAATTTTTGTTTTGTTTTGCATTTTTGGTTTGTTTTGTTTTGCATTTTTGGTTTGTTTTGTTTCTGAGAGTGCAAGTTGCAGTTCAATTTGTCCATAGCCTTTCTGGAAAGTTGGTGGCCACACCCTTAACCTTCACTTTATTATTTGCTGAGCTCTTAGTCTGTGCAGAAACCATGCTGTGTCTTACATGCATTGTTTCATTTAATCTCATTTAATGCTTTGCCAATCAGGGCCCTTTGAGAACAGAACCAACAGGATATGAATGTCCTATTGCATGGAAATCTCCTCAGCTCAATATCCAAGTTCATCACTTGCAAGTTCTACTTTCCACCCAATGACAGAACATAATTCAGACAAGTTTTCCACCAATTTTTAACGTTTCCTCCAGTGTTCAATAATGCTCTTCATTTCCCCCTGAGACCTCACCAAAAGGTCCTTTAGTATTTCTATTTCTAGCAATGTTTTGTTCGTGACAATACATATATTCTCTTGGGCAACAGAAGCCTTCTCTACAACTTTCCTCTCTTCATTCTGAGCCCACACAAAAATTGCTTTTAATGTCCATACATCTACCATCAATTCTTCAAGGCAATCTAGGTTTTTGCTATGAACTATTTCAAAATTATTCCAATCTATAACCATTACCCAATTCCAAAGCCACTTTCACATTTTTGGGTTTTTGTTACACCACCACCACACTTCCTGGTACCAAAATCTGTATTAGTTTCCTCAGGCTGCCTAAGAAAAGTACTACAAATTGGGTGGCTGAAAACAAGCATAATTTATTCTCTCACAGTTCTGAAACCTAGAAGTCCAAATTACTCAAGATGTTGGCAGGCCCATGCTCTCTCTGAAACTTCGAGGGGATGACCCTTCCTTGCCTCTCCCAGCTTCTGGTGACCCCGGGCATTCCTTGGCTTGTGGCTCCATCACTCTCATCTTTGCCCCCATCTTCACATGGTCATCTTGTCTCTGTCTGTGCATCTCTGTGTCTTCACATCTCCGTGTCTTCCCATGGCATTCTCCTTGTGTGTCTGTGTCCAAATTACCCTCTTCTGATAAGGACATCAGTCAAAATTGAATTAGGGCCCACCTTAATGACCTCATTTTAACTCAATTAAAAGTGCAAAGACCTATTTTCAGATAAGGTCACATTTGCAAGTACTGGAGGTTAGGACATTAAAACATCTTTTGGGGGGGGTATATAATTCAACCTATGATTTTAAGATCATTAATTTTTGTGGAGGGTGTTATTTCATTTTTAAATGCAAACACTCAGTCTTAAAGGGACTAAGGAACCTGATCAAAATGGCATGGTTTGTAAATTATAAAGCTGTAACTCATACCTAGGTATGACTAACACCAAACCCATATTCTAACTTATTGCCTAAGAAACTGTTAATGCTATGCCTAAAAATCTAATCAGCAATACCAGTCAGTGCTTCTTGGTTGAATTTGACACAACTCCATTCACTCCTTCCTGAAATAATTTCACTTGGCTTTCCTGAGAACTCACCCTACAGACAGCCCTTCTGTGTCACTGAAGCTTTCTCTCAGTCCTTTCATTGGCTTTAGCTTTCCTGTTGGAGCTCCTTGTGTAGTAGGGCCCCAGGGTGGGTCCACTTCTCTATGAGAAATCTCTCCTTCAGTGCTCTCAGTATGACTTAAATACCACTCTATGCCAGTGTCTCTCGGATATATAACCCCACCTATGACCTGCCCACTAAACAACAGATTTGTCATTTCCATTGCCAGGTTATGTCTCTCCTTACATGTCTAATACTTTTCTCAGACTCGACATGGCAGAACTATTTGAGGTTCTCATTGGAAATAAGCAAAGTCCTATCCTGATCATTTATGGTATTCGTAGGGTATTAGACAGCTGGCAAGATTCCTAGGAGGACAAGAGACTCAGGCTTAAGGGCCAACAGCCAGGGACAATCCCCGTATCACAATGTGGAACTGCTGGAGGGAGATAGTAGTACTACCATTGCTGGGTACAGACACTGGACTCAGATGCTATGCCTAGAATCTCTGCATTTGCTGCCTCTGAAAACTGATGAGGCTGCTGACTCCATGGCCAGAATGGATGCCAACTTGGAGCTTCACATGTGTGTCTGATTGAGCCAGGGTCACAAGCTGCAACCCAGCCCTGGGGGCTACTAATAAAGCAGGATTCTGACTTATATCTTAGGGAAACATGGATTCCTAAAGTAGGGAAATCCCCAAACATAGGAAGGATGCTCAGTCATGCTCAGTGGCTAAGAAGAATGGCCAATGTCCACCACAGTGGCCAAGTAGAACTCCTGACTCTCCTTGGTTCACCAATATCCTCAAGCTCTACACCACAGAATCATACCTGATGGCATCTTCCCTTATTCTCCACATCTAACCTGTCATCAAATTGTCTCATTTCTCTCTGTCTCTAAAATATTCTGGAGTTCATCCCTTTCTCTCCATCCAAGCTACTTGCATCATTTGCTTGGACCATGTGCTACAGTCGCCTCAGAGCTGGTGCTCCCACTTCCACTCTTGTCCCTAGACAAACCAGTCTTTACACAGCAAACAGGCTGGTCTTCTAAAACTACAAATTAGGTCAATTTATTCTCTGTTTTAAGCCCTCCAGTGTATCCGCCCTGGCATACAAGGTGCTGCATAGTCTGGTTCCTGCTCAACCCTCTAGCCTCACTGCATGTCTGTGTGCCTGCCTTTGCTGAGCTCCAAGCATGGCCACACAAGAATTCTCTCCTATCCTTGGCTACAACAGGGTCATTCCAACCACAGGATCTTTGCAGTTGTTTCCTCCACCCCAAAGTCTTTCCATAGCTGGATCCTCTTTGTCTTTCAGATCTCAGCTTAACAGTCACCTCTTCTGATATCTATCATTCTAAGGGAGTTCCTCTACACTCTGTCCTATCCTCAGTTTTATTTGCAATAGCATTTATTATAATGTGACATCATCTTTCTTCTGTTTTATTGGCTATCTCTCTTAACCAGCTTGCAAGTTTATCCAATTTTATCCACCTGTGTATTCTTAGGGCCTTCAACAGTGCCTGGCACAGAGTAGAAATGACAGATATACTTGTGAAGTGTCATCAGCGATCAAATAAATTGCATTGACTAAGGACTCTACAGCCAGAGAAAGATAAAATCACTAAGCTCTGTGGTGGTCAGAAAAGATTCCATCAAACTATTGAATCCTAAGCTTAGCCATGAGGAATGGATAAGATGTGGACTTTCAGTTCGATCAGTTAACAGGATCCTGGACAAATGGGAAACATGACAGGTGAGGAAGAGGAATTAGGAAAGGTTCAGAAGTGTAATGGGGAATCACAGTGAGAAAGATTAAGATTGCAAGAGGCCAAAAGAGAGCACCATTACGCAAGAGGTGGCCATCCCCTACTTACAACTGGCTCAAGGCCTTTCCTGCTGGAGCATGCTCTCATCTGCAAATCATGTGCAAGTTTTCAATGGCAGTCATGTGCTGACATCTCCTTATCTACAGGGAACCTCAAAGTCCCTTGAGCATCTCATCAGGCTAGGATCTGGAGCTGATGGTCACAGCACCAGGGTGGACACACAGGGAGCAGAGAGACACAGGACTCAAGAAATAACAGGAAGTCAAACTGTCACTGTTTGCTGATAATATGATTGTATACCTAGAAAACCCTAAAGACTCCTCTGAAAAGCTCCTAGAACTGATAAATGAATTCATCAAAGTTCCAGGATACAAAATTAATGTACACATATCAGTAGTTCTGCTATATACCAACAGCGACCAAGCTGAGAACCAAATCAAGAACTCAACCCCTTTTTACAATAGCAGGAAAACAATTAAATATTTAGGAATATACCTAACCAAGGAGGTAAAAGACATCTACAAGGAACACTACAAAACACTGCTGAAAGAAATAATGGGTGACACAAACAAATGGAAACACATCCCATGCTCATGGATGAGTAGAATCAATATTGTGAAAATGGCCATACTGCCAAAAGCAATCTACAAATTCAATGCAATTCCCATCAAAATACCACTATCATGCTTCACAAAACTAGAAAAGACAATCCTAAAATTCATATGGAACCATGAAAGAGCCCACATAGCCAAAGAAAGACTAAGCAAAAAGAACAAATCTCAATGCATCACATTACCTGACTTCAAACTATACTATAAAGCCATAATCACCAAAACGGTACAGTACTGGTATAAAAATAGATACATAGACCAATGGAACAGAATGGAGAACTCAGAAATAAAGCCAAATACTTACAGCCAACTGATCTTTGACAAAGCAAGCAAAAACAAAGTGGGGAAAGGACACCCTGTTCAACAAATGGTGCTGGGATAATTGGCAAGCTACAGGTAGAATAATGAAACTGGATCCTAATCTCTCACCTTATTCAAAAATAAACTCAAGATGGATCAAGGGCTTAAATCTAAGACCTGAAACCATAAAAATCCTAGAAGGAACATCAGAAAAATGTTTCTAGATATTATCTTAGGCAAAGACTTCATTGACCAAGAACCCAAAAGCAAATGCAACAAAAACATTAATAGGTGGGACTTAAACTAAAAAGTTTCTGCACAGCAAAAGAAACAATCAGCAGAGTAAACAGACAACCTACAGAATGGGAGAAAATCTTCATAATTTATATATCTGATAAAGAACTAATATCCAGGATCTACAGGGAACTCAAACAAATTAGCAAGTAAAAAATAAACAATCCCATCGAGAAATGGGCTAAGGACATGAATAGACAATTCTCAAAAGAAGATATACAAATGGCCAACAAACATATGAAAAAATGCTCAACATCACTAATGATCAGAGAAATGCACATCAAAACCACAATGTGATACCACCTTACTCCTGCAAGAATGGCCATAATCAAAAAATCAAAAATAGATGTTGGTAGGGATGTGGTAAAAAGGGAACATTTTTACACTATAGGTGGGAATGTAAACTAGTACAACCACTATGGAAAACAGTGTGGAGATTCCTTAAAGAACTAAAAGTAGAACCACCATTTTATCCAGCGATTCTACTACTGAGTATCTACCCAGAGAAAAAGAAGTCATTATACGAGAAAGATACTTGCACACGCTGTGTATAGCAGCACAGTTCGCCATTGCAAAAATATGGAAGCAGCTCAAATGCCCATCAATCAATGAGTGGATACAGAAATTGTGGTATATATATACCATGAAATACTATTCAGCCATAAAAAGGAATGAAATAATGATGTTCACAGCAACCTGGATGGAATCGGAGACCAGTATTCTAAGTGAAGTAATTAGGGAATAGAAAACCAAACACATGTTTGCTTCACTCCTAAGTGGAAGCTAAGCTATGAGGATGCAAAGGCTTAAGAATGATACAATGGACAAGGGACTTGGAAAGTGTGGGAGGGGGTGAGGGATAAAAGGCTACAAACTGGGTACAGTGTATACTGCTCAGGTGATAGGTGCACCAGAATCTCACAAATCACCACAAAAGAACTTACTCATGTAACCAACACCACCTGTTTCCTAATAACCTATGGAAATTTAAAAAAAAAAAAAAGGAAGAAGGGAAGTAAATCCAGAAACCTCAAAATAGAATCACGTTGAGAAGCACACAAAAGAGGAATGTCAGGCCCATGAACAATAAAAGGGGAGAAACAGAGGCAGTATCCAGGAGGGAGGGACAGCCTGGACTCCATGAATGCACAGTGGCATAACCTCCATGTGACAGTGACACCCACCTCACTGCCTGCTCAGGATCAGCCTGCCTGCTCATCATCATCTGCTTACCCTTGAAGCCCAGGTCCCTGAGCTTGGAGAGGAGGAAGCAACAATACACATTAGCAAATTGAGGAAGAAATCATTTTTTTACTGCTGCGGTCCCCCCATATTAAGCTGGTAGTTAGATGCAAGTTTCTCTCTAAATTGCATATTCATCTTCTTCTAACAGCACTTAATGACTACGATCTGTATATAAAAACTTAACACTACCAACTTGCATAAATTCCTGTATTTGTGCATGGTCAGCAAGTTTCAGAAGCTGGATAAAACCCGAAGTCTCTTGTCAGGAAGCTGGGGGATGGGTTTATTAAGAAACTTATAAATTCTAAGAACCCTGCCTCAGAATAACAATCTATGAATTTCCTAAAGAGTTGGTGTGCAAATTATCTGCCTGTGGGTTTTCTCCTCTCTGGATTTTCTATAATATTCCTTTGGTCTCAGTACGGGTTAATTCACTGTTAACTATGCTTCTTACTAGCTGTCCCCCATCCCTAACACTGCACAATTTCATGACCCACGTGCTGAGGGGATGCAAACTGGAATTAACAACCTGAACAAGGAAGCAGGCCATTAACATCATATTGTGTGCCTGTGAAGAAATAACATACCTTTACCTGTAAATCCTTGTTTCCTATTTCAGAGGTGTTTTATATTTTTAACATGGGATCTGTACTAGAGGTGAGGCTGTGGGAGGCTGGTGAGTTTCCACTTGGAGGAGGTGGTCACCAAATTAGGAGAGGGGCTTTTCCCCAAAGACGTGGCTCTAGGCAGGCCACTAAGATGAATCATGAACTTCTATGTGGCATTCTGTATTCCTTGTATATAACAAAGATTTCAAATTTAATAAGAAAAAAAGGCAGGATGAGATATTTTTAAAATACAAGACACCTCACCAAAAAACATAAAAATAGCACATAAGCATATTGTCTCAGTCTATTTGTGTTGCTATAACAAAATATCTGGGACTGCGTGGCTTATAAACAGAAAATTTTTCTTACAATTCTGGAGGCTAGGGAGTCCAAGATTAAGATGCTGGCAGATTCAATACCTGGTGAGGGCCACTTTCTGGTTCATAGACGGTGCCTTCTTGCTGTGTCTTCACATGGTGGAAGGGGCAAACAAGCTCCCTGGGGCCTATTTTATAAGGGTACTAATTTCATTCATGAGGACTCCACCTCTCATGACCTAATCACCTTCCCAAAGGCCCAACCTCCCAATCTTACCAACTTGATGATTAGGTTTCAGCATTTGAATCCTGGGGGGGCCACAAGCATTTAGACCATAGCACATATGAAAATATGCTCCACATCATATGTTATTAGGCAAATCAGAATTAAAACAATCAGATACCACTATGCATCTATTTGTCTAGTAGAATGGCCAAGAAACAGAACACTGACAACATCAGATGCTGACAAACATATAGAGCAACAGGAACTCTCATGCATTACTTGTGAGAATGCAAAATGGTACAGCTACCTTGGAAGACAGGAGCTTTTCTTACAGAAACCAAATGTATTCTTATCATAGGATCCAGAAATTGTGTTCCTTGGTATTTTCCCAACGGAGTTAAAAACCTAAGTCCACACAAAAGCCTGCACACATTTATAGCAGCTTTTTTATCACTGCCAAAATTTGGAAGCAATCGTAATGTCCTTCAGTATGTGAATAATAAAATGTGGTACACCCAGACAATAGAATATTCAGGGCTAAAAAGAGATTAGCTATCAAGCCATGCAACGACATGAAGGAACGTTAAATGCATACTACTAAGTGAAAGAAGTCAATCTGAAAAAACTACATTCTGTATTATTCCAACTATATGACATTCTGGAAAAGGCAAAACTATGGAGACGGCAAAAAGATTGGGGTCAGTGGGGAGGGAGGAACGAAGATCAAGGGTCAGTGGAGAGGGAGGTGGAGCAGAGGATTTTTAAGGCAATTAAACTACTTTGCTTGATAGTATAATTGTAGAGAGATATACATTTGTCCAAACCCATAGAATGTCCAACATCACAAATGAAATCCAACATAAACTAGGGGCTTTGGGTGACAATGATGTGTGAAGGAAGGTTCACCAAATGCACAACTCTGGTGGAGGATGTCGATAATGGGGGATCCCGTCTATGGGTGAGGAAAGGGACATATGGGAACTTTCTGCACCTTCTGCTCAATGTTGCCATGAACCTAAAACTCCTCTTAAGAAAAACTCTAAAAAAAAGAATACAAGAACAGGAGGGAAATGGGAGAATTATTTTCATGTTGCAAGTTATACCCTTTTTTATCTACTAGCTGAGATTATCAAGATGAATGGCCTCTTGATAAGTGAAATTGAAATCTTGCCATCCATCCCTTCACTAAGAGAACAGCAGTTGTTTTTGCTTAGTCATTATATTATTGATGTATTTGCTGCCGTCCATTCCAGATCATGGCGGGTTAATCCTATGGCAGAGTCTTGAAAGTCATTCCTTGAGGGCAAGTGTCAACCTATCCTCATTGCAAGTAAGAAAAACAACCCTAGGAGTTGAAGAAATAAGAGAGATTACTAGCAGGTGAACCTCTTCACCACAACTGAAAAACTTCTCCTGGGAAGTAAAGTTATTAAAGTTTGATGTACTTGACAATTTGAGGGGGGAGAAAAAAGTGCTGCTGTTTCTTGAGGCAGCAACAAATCACCACCACCTGCGGTAATGATAGGCCTTCTCCTCCTCAGAGCTGAGAAAGACAATCACGTAAAGAAATGCATCAGCAGAGTGGGTGAGAAAAAATGACTCAGGTATTGTATTTTCTGTATGTTGTCAAAAAATGCATCACTCTACAGATGGATCTGATTTAGTAATATTATAGAAAATTATATATGGTTTTGGTCCCTAACAGAACTATCTATTATTTATCCAGAGCCCACTGTGTAACAGCTATGGTTCATATTACCTCACTCAATTCCTCCACGTTATTTTCTAATTTTATTAATAAGTAAACTGTACTCTGTGAGATTTTCATTAACCTAACATCACAAAATTAGTGTTCTTCCTACTAAACTACCCTACCTATGCTTACCTATGCTAAAAGGTTGTGTTGGTAAACTAAAAATCAAATCCAAAAAAGCCTAGGCTTTCTAACTAATCCCCTTCTCTGCAGGTGGCTGAAGACCTAGAAGACAAGAATCTTTTACAGTTTACAAGAGGTGGAATATGCAGGAATAACTTCAGTGATAGTAAGCAAGATATGTTAAATACTAAAATCTCAAAATGCTATAGTCAGAAGCAGTATTTTAGAATAATCACAAGGAATAAAATGCAGTAGAAAATAAGTTTACATGAATGGGGAGCTATTCATTCAATCCCATCTAGATGTCACTCTTCCTAGAAAAATGTAGAGCTCAACCTTCCCATAGCTCCAGCTGTTCACTGTTAACTGGGAACCCCCAAGTGCTGGGAAAAACAGATCCTTTTCCTATCATGTGGTAAGTAACTAGTGTCAGACATTCTGTAGAGCATACTGGAAGAAGAAAGTCTCTTTTGAAATTGAGTGAATACAGACACTATATCACGATTGAACTGTGAGAAATTTCAGACCAGACATTTAGTATTCTCTACAAGCATCCTAAGTTCAGAATAGATCTAACACAAGAACAGAGGAGAAATCAGCAGAACATAGACAACAAAGGTAGAGAAAAGTGGTTCAATAAGGCCCAAGTCAGACCTGATGAAGCATCTTCACTAATGACCTAAAGATAAATTATTCTGCTTGTTATATATTCATTTATGTTGTTTGTTGAATATTGACCTATACTAATGGTGACAATGGAATAAATGGAATGTGGGAACTTGTTCATATTGCAAAAGTACTCATTTTCAGTGAGCAACTTTGGCCACCTTTTACTGAGGAATGAGGGACCTCAGAGTAGACACTTGACTTACCTACTGGTTTACACTAGGCCCTTGTCTTGTTGCATTTTACTTTTCTTTTTCATCCCCACCCCTGCTCTCATCACCCTCCTTCTCTCCTATAGACACCCACTCTAATGAATTTGATACTTCTTAAATATGCATCAGTGTAAAAATAGTTTTGTAAGTATATGTGTGTTCACTTTGAATAAAGGTTCTTATGCCTTGTTTCTTCTGCTTTTTACTATTTCTTTTTTGTCTTTTTTCACTATGTACTATGCTATTAACATTTCTCTATGTAGCTGTATATATTACATGATAGATGCATGTATATACGCATGTATATGTTATAGTATTACTGCATAGTATTCCACAGAATGCATTCTCCTCTTTTCACTTATCCATCACACTAGTTGTATTAATCTGTTCTCATGCTGCTAATAAAAACACACCCAAGACTGGGTAGTTTATAAAGGAAAGAGGTTTAATGAACTTCCACATGGCTGGGGAGTCCTCACCATCATGGTGGAAAATGAAGGAGGATCAAAGTCATGTCTTACATGGCAGCAGGCAAGACAGAGCATGTGCAGGGGAACCCCCCTTTATAAGACCATCATGAGACTTATTCACTACCATAAGAATAGCACGGGAAAAACCCACTCCCATGATTCAATTACATCCCACTAGGTCCCTCCCTTGACACATGGGGATTAGTACAATTTAAGGTGTCATTAGGGACACAGAGTCAAACCATATCACTAGTGATGGATGATTAGGTTGTCCCATCTACATAAACAGTCTTATATGGATTCACATATAGAAACCTGAGTTTCTCTGTGGCAAATACCCAGAAGTGGGATTTCTGGATCTTAAGTTATATATTAACTTACCTTCAGCAAGTCCTGCCTCAAGCACCTTGTAAATGACTGTATCAATTCCTACTAATGGATACACTTATCCATTCCAAACAGAAGTGGTTCCTGTTTCCCTACATCCTTATCAACTCTTTGTATCGTGCAATTCGTCCATTTTTGCCTGACTTATATATGTTGAATAGTATCTTACCATTTCAATTTGCTATAAACTGATTACAAAGGAGATAGATCTTTCTATACTTGTTAGCAAATTAATATTTATTCTTCTTTGAAATTCCTGGTCTTGAGCTGTCCATTTTTAAAGTTTCTGTGTCTTTTTTGCTGATTTGTCTAGAATTTTTATATTCTGTATACTAATGCTTTGTCAGTTTTAAACATCTCAAACATCTTCTCCCAGTCTGTGAACTACCTTTCGTTTAACTTATTCTATGAAATCTTTTGTCATATTTCTAAAGTTCTAAGTTAAAAAAACTTTATTGTTATAATTATATTTTAGATCAAGGTGACTGCTGACAATTGCAGTAAGGATTTGGTGTTCAGAGCGGGCAGACCAGACAACTGTTTTAGAGTGTGGCCCTAGCTAAATATGTTCCTGTCTGGCTGCCACATTTAGAAGCACTTGGGAACTTTATTTAATTCACTTATTTTATGGCTGATGTTCACCTGCCTTCACTTTCCTAAGACAAACTGTCTTGAAGCCACAGATAAATTAAGCCCATGGTTTATTGGCTACATCATCTCTAAAAATAAACTAAAAGCTGAATTTCTCACTATCTCATCCCTAATCCCTGCGGCAATAGGGTAGCTCCTTGCTCAGATGGCTTACATTTCTTCAACTTGCATTTTACCTTTCATGATGATTGTGCTGTGAAAATCATTGTGTCTCTCCTTATGCCTCAGAAGAATGTGCGTCTTAACAGTTCTCGTTCCATCAACCTCTCTGTATGGATGTGTCATAGATGCTTGACCTTCTAACCTCAAGTTGCTACAGAATTCCCATACATTTTCTTCATCCGCAGAAGCTCCTTATGTCATGGATGGATCTCAATCCCATGTCTTCATTGCCCAACACATATGTTTACCACCATATTATACTATCTTCACTCATCAAGGCTGACTTGAATCATTCAAAAGAGGTTAAATAGCATGTTAACATAGGAATTGCCATCTGGACCAGACAATTAGGCTGTGAGAAAAAGTATCAGTTACACTAAGCTGTAAAAAATCTATTTTTTAGCCGGGCATGGTGGCTCACGCCTGTAATCCCAGTACTTTGGGAGGTGGGCGGATCACAAGGTCAGCAGTTTAAAATCAGACTGGCCAACATGGTGAAACCCCATCTCTACTAAAAATGCAAAAATTAGCCAGATGTCATGGCACACGCCTGTAGTCCCAGCTACTTGGGAGGCTGAGGCAGGAGAATTGCTTGAACCTGGCAGGCAGAGGTTGCCGTGAGCCGAGACCACGCCACTGCACTCCAGCCTTGGCAACAGAGTGAGACTCTGTCTCAAAAAAACAAACAAACAAAAAAACCTATTTTTTACATTCCTACAACCAGCTATTTCTCATTCTCATTTAGTGTTTCTCATTTAGGAAAATGTGATGACTCCACATGGCATCTGCATATTTTATTGCCTTCTGCCTCTTTCATCACAGAATGGTGAGCGTCACTGTTGAGCTACACAGCTGAATGCACTTAACAGGCGTATACCCCAGTGCCCTCCAGTCCTTTTATCCTGAGAGAGAGTAAACCATCAGGGGCTAGCCTGATACAGCTAGCCATTAGCGTTCTCCTTTCAAACACACAATTTCTTAGAACATGAACATCAGACAAGTCCACTCTGCAACCACAATGGATCAAGACAAAAACAAGATCCCTCACAATCATGTTTGAACAGTTAACAGACATTGTCCAAGACACAAAATACCAAACATCCACTTCTCCTAGTTAATATCTGACTATTGCTTCTTTGCCATTAATAGCTTTAGCTGTTTAGCAGTCTGCCCTGCCTAGAGAAGTTATTAAAATACCTAGTCTCTGCTTCCTAGCAGCATCAAATCCAGAGCAAAGCTCTGCTTCCATAAGCCTTCCCCAAGATCACCCAACCCAAGCGCAAATCTTAGATAAATTATTCGTGGTATGTGTTCTTCCTCACTGCAAGGAATAAGCCCAACTTGTTCAACTACAGGTGTGCTCCTTGTGGTCTTTGGCTTAAAGACATTGCCAATTTCGTTAAACCCATGAAGTAATACATAGCATAGTAATAAAAGCAGAGGCTTTAGAATTCTGACTACTACCCATCGGCATTATGGCTATGAAAATGTTAATTACTCCAAATCTCATACTTTCTCTTCCATAAATTAAGATAACCAAGATTACTCAACAAGCCCATGCAAATATACCTCATAGGGTTTCTGTGAGCAGGACTTCCATGAACAGTCAAGCATACTGGGCACTGCACAACTCCAGAGAACATTCACATAGACAGGAATTGTTCACATGGCAGTCCTGGCTATGAAATAATGCATGTCAAGTGCTTGGCACCATGTCTGCCACCTTTGAAAGACTCAATGAGTAACAGCTATAATCGCTAAGCATGCTTAAGCCTGTAACTGAGTCAGCATTGTCCTGAGTATTAATGCTGCCTTTCTGGCTGAGCAAGTGGCTGCCTCCATAATGTGATTAGATCAGTAAGGCCAATTTGAAAAAGGTGCCAGGAACACCATCTGCCATAGGTCACCCCCAATGGACTGTGAAATGTCTGGCATTCTACCATCCCAGGCTCTGTGTGCTAAAAGCCGGTCCCTTCTCCTTGGTCATCGGAAGTCACAGGAATGATAGCGCTGGTGAGGCATCTCTGATTTACAAAGCTTTGCCTTTCCTTATTTCTTTTGGTCCTCATAAAACCTTGTCAGAATAAGTGTTTAGGAAATATTATTAGGATGCCTATTTTATAGATGATAAAAATACATTCAGAGAGGTGACTCATCCAAACACACGTCAACTAAGTGGCAGGGGCATGATACCAGCCCAGATCTTCCAACTCCAAACCAGTGCTCATTCCATCAAGACACACTGACTCTCAGTGCAGGGAAAATCTGGTTACAGGAGTCAAGCATCTGAAATGCTAGGGAAAAACTAGGAGAGGGCTCTTGCTGATATACCAAAGCCTATTCTATTCATGCTGTGTCCTTGGAGCAAATGAAGAAGACACTGGCACACCATACGAGGTCATTTGGGGTCCTAGTCCAACATCTGTCAGAGGGACTAGGTTACTTCCCAGCTCTGTATGTGAAGATCTAATGATATTGTTTTGAAAAAAAAACACCCAAACGGTGTGCTTAGTACCCTCATCAATTTTGTCTCCTTTGCTGGCACACTTGAGCTCCCAAGTAAATTCTCCCCAGTCTCCATTACCAAGCGGCGAAGGGGACAAGAAAGCTAATGCACAGCAAGCACTTACTACAGAGAAAGTACAGCAAGAAAAGCATGTTAAAATGTACTAGCCACATTTATTTTGTCAAGAATTACCTCATTCGACCAGGCACGGTGGCTCACGCCTGTAATCCCAGCACCTTGGGTGGCCGAGGCTAGAAGATTGTGTGAATCCTGGAGTTCCAGACCAACCTGGGCAACATAGAGAAACCCCATCTCTACAAAAAAAAAAAAAAAAAAAAAAAAAAAAAAAAAAAATTAAAATTAGTTGGCTGTGGTGACTCATACCTGTAATCCTAGCACTTTGGGAGCCTGGCACAAGAGAATTGCTTTAGTTCAGGAGTTCAAGGCTGCAGTGAGCTATGATAGTGCTACCGTACTCCAGCCTGAGTGAAAGAGCGAGAGCCTGTATTTAAAAAAAAAAAAAGAAAAAGAAAATTTATCTCATTCACAGGAACAATAGACACTGGGGACTCCAAAAGGGGGAGAGAGGAAGGAAAACAAGCATTGAAAAACTTCCTATTGGGTACTGTCTTCACTGTTGGGGGATCAATTGAAGCTCAAACCTCAGCATCAAGCAATATACCCTTGTAACAAAAATGCACATGTACCCCTTGAATATAAAATAAAATACTTACATATACATATTAAGGAATTACCTCATTCAATTCTCACAACAAACCCTATGAGGTCAACACGATTTCCGTCATGTAACAAACAAGGAACTGAAGTTCAGAGATATCAGGGAACTTGGCCAGGCTCACAGTGTATGAGGGGAAGCTGGGGTTTTAAGGCAGAGTTCTGCTACTTTACACTCTAGGCACTTTGCATTTGCCACGTGGCCTCTCACCTGTGCGAAGGAGCCAAAATGTTTTCAGCTGGTTTGGAGGGGAGCACTAGGAGCTGACAATCGTACACTGCATTACCTTTTCTTCTTCCAAATATCTCTTCCAAAAGTATTTTATTTTCTGGTAGTGTCAGTGCCCTTATTAAAGGTAGTGGCTGGTGACGGGAATTGTAAGCAGGTCAGTGGGAAGAGCAAGGACAGACCCTGAACTGAAACCACCCAGCAAAGCAGCTTCCAGATTCCTAACCCTTAGAAATTATGTGATCCTGGTGCAAATCCTATTTGTTAAAAAGGAAATAAAAAGAAAGAATCTGAGATGATAAGCCTTTATTGTTTTAAGCTGCTAAATTTGGAGGTAATTTGCCACACAGCAGTAGATAACCAATACAGAGAGATAACTAATGTAGGGGATAAAGGACCTGCCCAAAGTCATCCACAGATTAGCAACAGTGTCAAGAAAAGGAAAATTAGAATAAAATATTATATAAATAAAATAAAGTGACCCAAGATGACTATAGGTGAGACATATAGGTAATAAAAACTAGGCCTATAAATTAAATCTGAACTCTCATCTGCAAAGCTAGAGTCTGTCAAATATTTTATCGACAGATATTGATTATAATTTTGTTCATTAGAACATAAAGGCAAGATAAAATCAATCATCCCTCTCTAGACCCTAACACATCTACATGCTCATTAACCTTTTACCCTATATATGCTAACCATGTATTTGTTTTGTCTTATATCTAACGTCACTGTGCACCAATCAAAATTATAAAAATATCACCTTTACTTCACTACCCCCATTCTTCCATTTTCTATGAACAAAACGTATAAAGACCACATCTTGTGGCTGGACACAGTGGTTCATGCCTCTAATCCCAACACTTTGAGAGGCCAAAGCAGGGGGATTGCTTGAGACCAGGAGTTGGAGACCAGCCTGGGCAGCAAAGTGAGACCCTCATCTCTACAAAAAAATTTACCAAAAAAATATATATATATAGCCAGGCATGGTGGTGCACACCTGTAGCCCTAACTACTCAGGAGGCTGAGATGAGAGGATTGCTCGAGCCTAGGAGGCTGAGGCTGCAGTGAGCTATGATTGCATCAGTGCACTCCAACCTGCAACCTGAGCAACAGAGAGAGACCCCATGTTATAAAAAAAATTAAAATTAAAAAAATACTATATCTTGTATAGGTTACTCTGGGACACATTCTTAGTTTGTGCTGAGTCTGTATTTCCTGGGCTATTAGTACTCCACCTTGGCTCAAAATAAAAAGAACTTTAAAATTATGTAAGTTGTAGTACCTGTTATTTAACCTTTCAGTGGACAACAGTAAGGACAAAATGTCAGGCCCATCACTCTGGGTGAGGAGCTCTTTTGAACCACCCCCAGTCGCCTCCATGGAATGCCTATTTCCCCTCCTACATTTCTTTTTTCACTTCGGAATGGACAAGGTCTTCTTCAAGTAGAGGAAACAGAGACTAATGGTATGAAGCATGGTGGGGGCTGCGCTGTGGGATAGCATGGAGAGATGGGGTGTTTTAAAATATGAGTGACACCTTTGTTTCACATTCATCTCTGATTTGTATTTTCTGAAATTTAGCCCATTTCTCAGAAGAAAGAACAGATGGAGGATCATTAGAATAAAATATGCAAAGGTGGAGAAAAGAGGAAACCACGTCTGCAGATTGTAGGACCATGGCTGGCCACTAATGAATTTGATTTTTCAAAGCAACTTACAATTTGATTGAAGAGCAGTGTTCTTAGAAAACTCATCTTCTGATTATACCTCAAGTCCTAGGTCCTTAAAATATAGTGTATCTTTATTACAGACCCATTAGTCAAGCCTCTATTAAATGTAGAGTTATCTGCATTAGGTACTGGTTTAATTTGTCAGGGTCTTAAAAAGAATAATTCTATTAAATATTCCATTATGTAAATCACATGAAGAAATTTATTTGCAATAGCCAAAAGCAGCTAGATGTAACTAAGACCACGTAAGAAGGCTCTGCAAGATATCTACTACCTTGAGCATGTCTTTCATTGCATGCATATTGAGAACTGCAAGTCATTGTCTGTCTTTACCAGAGACAACATTAACGTGTAGCCATTTCTCAGAGGAAATAGGGTAGTAACCAGGAGTATTTGGATAATATAAATTTGCATCTGTAAAGCATCTGCCTAGAAATTATTGATTTTCTCTTCCCCGAAAAGCCTATTAAAAGGAAACATCTTTTCTAATGCTTTCCAGGGGGCCTCCAGGAAATCATTACCGGTAGAGACTGTTGTTTTGTGGGTCTTCGGATGGGAGCTTTAAATATGAACATGAAATGTGAAAAGGAAGGATGTGATACGCAGACTCCTGCTGAGAGCTGGCTTTTATTCATTGCCTGTCCTCTCGTTTATTTCTCCAGGCAATTAGCCCAGGCTGTCGCTCTGGGAACCATCCTTTGAAAGACTACTCCTCCTGGAGAAATTTTTACAGAGTCAAAAGCTGGATTTAATTCCTGCTCCTCACCTGCACTCTCCACCCCCAACCCTACCCTTTCCACCTCTTCCCATGAGTCTCCTCCTTCCTGCCACCAGCCTTTCACCAGAGTTCTCACTCTCTGGTGTCCAGGCTAAAGCTTGGCACTCGCTGGGACTGGCTGCAGCATGACAGCCCTCAGAGGGAGACCAGGAACCAAGGCCAGGAAGAGTCTGGAATGCCTGGGAGGCAGAGACTGTCTCTGCCTGAGATGGGCAGGGGGGACAAAGGACGGTACCCAAAGGTGGGGCTTCATCAGAAATGGTTTAGGCAGGCACTGCAGGCCCAAACACAGTACAAGGAACTCCCCAGCAACCTTCAAGTGGGAAAACATGGTCTTAGGAATGATGGTTTGATGGCAAAAGTGAGGAGGATAAAAGCAGCTGTGTTCTACTGATCACTGACTATGTGCATTTACTCTTTCGGTGAATCCCTACAATTCTGGTAGGTAGGCACGATTACCCTAATTTACCAATGATGGGTACAATTTGCCCTGGATCACAGATTTATGAATAGCAGAACTGGTGTTCAAATCCAAGTGCAACGGACTCCAGAGCCCTCACTCTAAGCCACTGACCTCCTCTAAGAGGTCATACTTAACCAGCTTTGCTTTTGCTCACCATCATATTCACAGGAACATCAGCCTCTTTCAAACCCTCAAGACCTACAGATGGGTTTAAGCATTGTCTATTGTGAGTCCTCTCAATAACCTGGAGGTGCGGTCAGAGGGAACATGTTTAATTGAATGTTTAGTTTCAAAGCATTCACTTTGTGTCAGGAACTGCTCTAGTAGATGAAAATAAAGATCAGAGGAGAAGCTAGGACAGTGGGGCAGTGGACAATAAGCCAACTGTCACAAAAGTAAAGATAAAGTGCCATCTGGGATAAGGCCATGGAGACGTATTCAGTGACATGAGAGATGACAACAGAAATGTAATGTATATGGGGTAGTCTGGAGAGGCCTCTCCAAGAACAGAAGGATGAGCAGCAGTTAGGAGTTAACCAGGAAGGGTGGGAGGAAGGGCACTCCAGGCTAAGGGAGCAGCACGTGTGAAGGCCCTGAGGCGGGCAGGAGACTAAAGCATTTGAGGAACTAAAAGGTGGCCCAAGTGGCAAGCAGGGGAAACAGCAGGTGATGGGCTGGCCAGGGGGCAGGAGGAGGATCATTTAGCATTTTGAGGGATTCCTATTCACCTCCCAGGTGAAACAGGAAGCCACTGAAAGACCTGGTATGGGAGACACATTGTTGGAAGCTCACAGGGGCTGTTATAAGGATTGGGATGAGAGCAAGGTCATTAGGAAGGCTATTAGAGTGGCATGGAAGAGACATACAGGAAGGTGGTTTATACTGGGGGATAGTGTTTAAAAAAAAAAAAAAAAGGGAGGGCCGGGCATGGTGGTTCAAGTCTGTAATCCCAGCACTTTGGGAGGCCGAGGCAGGTGGATCAAGAGGTTGGGAGTTCGAAACCAGCCTGGCCAAGATGGTGAAACCCCATCTCTACTAAAAATACAAAATTTAGTGGGCATGGTGGCAGGTGCCTGTAATCCCAGCTACTCGGGAGGCTGAGGCAGGAGAATCACTTGAACCAGGGAGGAGGAGGTTGCAGTGAGCCAAGATCACGCCACTGCACTCCAGCCTGGGCAACATAAACCTGGTGGCTCAAAACAACAGAAACATATTTTCCACAGTTCTGGAGGCCGTAAGTTCAAACATCAAGGTGTTGGCGGGGCCGTGCTCCTTCCAAACGCTCTAGGGGAGGATCCTTCCTCGCCTCCTCCTAGCTTTGGTGGCTCCTGGCACTCTGGGGCTTGCAGATGCATCCCCCAGTCTCTTCCTCCATCTTCACACGGCCCTATTGCCTCTAGGTCTCCTCTGAGACTCTATCCAAATCTCATTCTTTTTTCCCTTATAAAGATGCCAGTCAATGGCTTTAGGGCCCATCCAAATCCATTATGAGCTTATCTAACTTGGTTTCATGAGCAAGAACCCTATATCCAAATAAGACCACATTCACAAGGACTGGGGGTCAGGACTTGTGAATGTGACCTTATTGGGAATGTCTTTTTTGTGGGGGAAAGGGAGAGATGACATAATTCAACCCCCCACAGGAAATAAAGATGTCAAGTATAACTTCCGAGTTTCTCTCAGGAGTGACTTGGTCAATGAACGTGCTCAACTCCTAAATTGGGAAGAATTGAGGAGAAGCAGGATTGGGTCCAATTTAGAGCATGTTACATTTGAAATACCAATGAGTGTGAAACCGACGGGTTAATTTGATCAGGGCTGCCTGCCTGTTTGCTTTTGGTTGCTTGTTTTTCATTATTTTTTTCTTCATTTTTCTATGAAGCTGAAGGCTGTAGCAGCTAAAGGCCACACCACTGAACACTGAAACTTAACCTTCACTGACTACTTTATAGATAACATTCATAGGTCGCCATGGCAACAGTAGATTCAGTTGTTTTTCAGGAACTTGGGCCACCTCCTATCTCATTCAAACTGGTTGAGACCACCAACCCTTCAACTGGGCCTGCGCAAGTACCCGGCCTTTTGACATCAGAGGGCAAAAAACTCCTCCAGATCATGCTAACACCACCATTTTCTGTACATATGTCCTATGAAATGCCATGAACTCTGACTACACTCGTGTCGAATGAATTGGTTACTTCATTTGCCCCCACTACCAACCACCTCTTCCCATCCCTTAGACCACCCACTCCCCTAACCTGTCAATATCCCTAAGCCTCATCTTCACAGAGACAGATTTTACAGCTGTTTTCTCACCTCTTTGCTTGATGGCCTTACAGATAGAGCTTTTCTCTTTTGCAAAACCTATGCCACAGTGACTGATTCACTCCATGTGGGCAGGATGGACCTGGACCTGGCCAGTAACAAATGTAGATGTCCAACTGGTAATTGATAGGAAGGTATTAAGCAAAAAAGAAAATTCTCGGCCAGAGATATACATTTAAACTCAACGAAGTCAATGAGATCATTTAAGGAGAGAGATTATGCACCAAAAACAATTTTCAATAAATTGTAATGCTATCAGAAAATGTGCTTTTTGAGTGAAAGATAAAATATGCAGAATTATATATATGTGGCAAGGTATTTATATATAAAACATTTGAATATAAATATGCAAGCAAAGTAATTCTGATATATATAAGAAGAAAGGAAATTGACAAATATTGATAGTGTCTATCTCACAGCCACTTTTCGTTTATCCTTATGCTTTTCAGAATTTTCCAAATTTTTATCATTGGGTATGCATTTTTAATGAAATTGTTTTAAAATACAAACTATTAAGAAATTTAATATGACTGAAATATGGAATATAGAAAAAGAAGACTGGAAAAAAAATGAAGCTAAATGGTAGTTATTGAGCCTAGTCTAAATTGCCAAACAAAGCAATTTGGTTTTCATTCTATATGCAACAGGGAATCCTAATGGCCTTGAAAAAAAAAAATGGACGTGGACTGATTATACCATGGAATTTAGTTATAGCTGTTTTTTTGACTGAAGAAGTAATATAACCTCATTATAGAAAAAAAATGGACCCACAGGAAATTACAGATCCACTGTTAACATTTTTTAGTATTTCCTTCCAATACTCTTTTTGTGCCTATTTTGTACAGGTTAGCTCAATTTTTAAACAGCTTTCTTTTTTAATTTACCGTGATATGAAAAACTTATCACCATGAATTTGAACATCCCTCAAAGTATAATTTTATTGACTAATAACTGGCCACACCATAGAGATAATATTATTTACTTACCTGTTCCTCTATGTTTGAATATATTTTTTCATTTTCATTTTTAAGTAAATTATCAATAATGCTGTTATCAACATCTTTGTTCGAGAATTTCTGTCAGAATGTTCATTGAGAGCCAAGTATTAGCAGGTACCGCAGTAAATGTTAAGGAAACGAAGATGAATTAAATAAGGTCCCTGCCCTCTAGCAAAAGAAAAAAGACTAAGATAGAAGGACTTCCAACATAAAGTAACATAGGAAATACCTATGTGCCTATCTCTCCATCAGAATCATTTCTTGCTCTTAATGAGTTTACACCTTGCTAGAGGAACAGACAATAAGCAGTCACTTTCAAAGTAATACGGTAACTAAGAGGTGTCCACACAAGTCTGGGCTCTTAAATTAAACAAGTGAGGGGCATAACGAAAGGGCGCACAGCAAGATGACCTGGCTACGATGAGAGAACGGAGGCACAGAACAGGCCTCGGGCTACTGTCTTTGTCTAGGCTGGAGGTTATGAGAGGATGGAATCAGGGGGACAAGAGGAAACTGGAAGAGGAAAGAGGCCTTTTCAAAGGAAAAACTGAAAGAGGGACACACGTGAGAGCTCTTCTCAGCTGGTTTCTGTATGCATGCCTGGTCTCCCCAACAAGACAATAGGCACCTTCCAGAGAGGAGCTCCTTGTCCTATCCCAGTGCACGCTCAGTACTATCAGGCGATTGGCTGAAAAGACAGTGTGATGGCCAGATAAAGTAAAAAGAGAAATGTAATAAAGGAGCCAGGGGTAAATGTGCAAGAGTTGTGGGGTGATCTGTAGTTTCATTGGGGTGCCTCTCAGAAACCAGAAAATCTCACTGCCATCTCTGTTTCCACCTGGCGCTTGGTATGCAATAATAGCATCTTCCCAGTAGAGGGAACTGTCTGCATATTTAATTCCTAATCTGGCTACTGAGCTGAACCTGCAAACTGGCAGTGCTGACTGTAGAAATGTTTTCCTAACTCTCCATTGCAGTTCAGCCCCAATTGTCTCACACTCCAGGCTGCTGGTTCCCCTGGAGCTGGCATCGTTTGGCTAACTTTGTCACTAGTTCTTTTGACTCTAGCCAGCCACCCTCAAACTTGCTCTTGCAACCACAGATGCTGAGATGTGCTGTGAGCCACCTGCAAGCCCTCAAGGGCCCTCTGAAGCATTCTCTCCATACAATAATCGAACTTGCTGGAACCACAAGTTAGCAGTCATCTGCTTTGCTCACCATTTCATCTTCAGTGCTGAGGCAGGTGCCTAGCACATATTGGACATGCAATAAATTATTGCTGTGTGAATGACTGAACCAGACAACCTTCCGAAAATGTTTTGGTAGCCAGAATGCTTTGATAAAGATGATAATCTCCCTTCAGTTCCTGAAGATTTGTCCCTGAAGTCAAGTCTTTCAGAAAGATTCACTCTGCAGTTCATTCTGCCCCTGACAAAGGGTTACTTTCCTCTCTGCACCCTCATTTCCTCAGCTCTTAGGATGCACAACTCTACCTGTTTCAAGTAGTTGGACAGTGTGAACAAGAAAAATCAGTCAGTTGGTTAATTAACCATTGAGGGTACTTTATGTTTTCACAATCACAAGAAGTATTTTTATGGTGCAAGAAGGCAGGTCATTAATAAAATCAGCTAGAATTTTTTTTTCAAAATACAAATCTCTGTCTAACACCCTTCTCCTTTCTCTCCTGACCCCATCACACTGTAATGAACAAAGACAATATCTCTGATACACCCAGGGGAGTGAGGCTTGTTCAGAATATTCTTTGAAAGTCTGGTAGGTGAATCTGGTGGGCATGGGTACACACACACACACTCATAAACAAACCTCCTACCCCTATTTCTGGCATACTGAGAGCCATTACTATAAACCAGTGATTCTGCCCATTAGAATCTGGTTTATAGCACACATCAACATCACCCAGAGAGATTTTTACAATTATGCTAATACCCAGGCTAAATCTTAGGCAAATTAAATCAGAATGTCTCAGAGTGAGCCTTGAGCCTCACGGATTTTATTGGGCTGCCAAGACTGAGATGCCCTGCTGTAGACACTTGGAGAAACCAATGCGAAGGGTCATAGCCCCTGGCCACAGTACCTTCCAATCAACGTGGAACACAGTAAGATTAACATGAAATTACAACCATCCGAAGTGTCCCCAGAATGCAGAATCGTGAGAAAAGCCTTGGCCCCCCTCCCGTTTAGGAGAAATGGCCTCAGATTTATTACTCTACTGACCTTGGGGCCTTGAAGCATAATTTAGGGTCTCTGAGGCTCAGTCTCTTTATCTATAAAACAGAAGTAGTTAACATCACCAAGATACTGACAGGACAAAATGAAATTGTGAAGCAAGAATTCTTTGTAAGTTATAAATGATTATGCAATTGGAATGCGTTATTACAGGGAAATAGCAAATAAATATTTTTAAATATTTTTAAATAAGTCATTGTAGTCCTAAAATTGACTCAATATGTTTCATGACATCTGTCAGAAGATTCCCATTTTCTAGCCTTTCAAGCTATTGCCAAGCTCCCAAAGGTTTTTCCAATCTCTTTTTTCCCCAACTGATGTACTCTCAATAGTCATCATTACAATAGTCACTGACGTTTTCTCACCAAGTAGACAGAGTACCTGTCTCTTATCACTGTTTTATCCATATCATCACAAACCCTCTTGTTTTTCTATAATAATATTTGCTACTGCTGAGGTGTCAAAGTTCAATTAAGTACTTTATGCTAATAGCAGGCTTTTAAAGTTCCTTTCACTGTACAGTTTCAGACATCACCAACGAGCCAGTCGGAGAGCTGTTTTCAAGTAAGGATCCGTCCTTGAACTCACAATGTCATTTGGGGAAAGCAAACCATGTACACAGTAGCCAGCTTAAGAAATTTGGAAGCCAGGCGTGGTGGCTCACGCCTGTAATCCCAGCACTTTGGGGGCCGAGGCAGGTGGATCACAAGGTCAAAAGTTCAAGATCAGCCTGACCAATATGGTGAAACCCCATCTCTACTACAAACACAAAAATTAGCCGGGCTTGGTGGTGCACATCTGTAACCCCAGCTATTCAGGAAGCTGAGGCAGGAGAGTCACTTGAACCCAGGAGGCCGAGGTTGCAGTGAGCCAAGATTGCACTACTGCACTCCAGCCTGGGTGACAGAGAGAGACTCTCTCAAAAAAAAAAAAAAAGAAATTTGGAATAGGACAGACTTACCATGGAACTCACAGGCTGGCTTTGTCTTAAGTTGATTAGATTTAACTTTGAGACATGCAGTTAATGTAAGCATTAATGAAACCAGCACTGCAAAGGTTTACCTATGTCATACAGGTTTTTATTTCTAATTTATGGCTTTGCATAGGTAACTTTTGTGGTCCTACCCAAAAAGTTTTCTTTACTGACATATCAGTAAAATTCTGTAAACTGTGGATGTAGAATGAGAAGACAGAAGGTAGCTGGTTACTGTCTGAAATATGGGCAGTCAAGAGAAAGCTTAGTGTGAACCAAGGGAGCTAAGGAGCTACTGATAATAGGGGAAATTTGCTCCTTTACATATGTGACAGAGGCCCATGATAAAGCAAGTGCCCCTTATCTCAACCCCTAAGACTCCTACTTGTGCTCTAACCACAAGGAAGAAAACCAATGAATAATTAAAGAGTTGTCTGGGTTAATGCTATACACTGAATGTTTGTGCTCCCTAAAATTTATATGTTGAAATCCTAACCCCCAGTATGATGACATTAGGTGGTGAGGCCTTGGGAGGTGAGTAGCTCATAAGAGTAGAGTCTTCACGAATGAGATTAGTGTCCTTATAAAACAGACCCCAGAGCCTGTAATCCCAGCACTTTGGGAGGCCGAGGTGGGCGGATCATGAGTTCAGGAGATCGAGACCATCCTGGCTAACACAATGAAACCCCATCTCTACTAAAAATACAAAAAAAAATTAGCCGGGAGTAGTGACGGGCACCTGTAGTCCCAGTTACTCAGGAGGCTGAGGCAGCAGAATGGTGTGAACCCGGGAGGCGGAGCTTGCAGTGAGCTGAGATCGCGCCACTGCACTCCAGCCTGGACAACAGAGTGAGACTCCATCAATAAATAAATAAATACATAAACACATAAATAAATCAGACCCCGGAGCAGATCTCTATTCCCTTTTGCCGTATGAAGAGACAGCAAGAAGATAGCTGTGTATGGACCAGGAAGCAGGTCCTCACCAGATATCTCGATCTTGAACTTCCCAGCCTCCAGAACTGTGAGAAATACATTTCTGTTGTTTATAAGCCACCAAGTCCATGGTATTTTGCAACAGCAGCCCAAACACACTGAGATAGTTGGGGTAGAACAGAGAAGACAAGGTTGAAAGATGTTTGTTATCAATTATGTTTAGGCTTTGATCTCCTCATAGTTTAAAGATACTCATTTTCTTTTCCTTTTTTTTTTTTTAATTGGAAGACTACATTTCACCAGAGCCACCCAACTTTCCAAAGTTATAATTAAATCAGAGAGTAAATTCATTCAGAAAGTGGAATAAACTCTATCCTTGAAGTCTAATTAAGTCTACTATTAAAATTGAGACATAACATAGGCATATAAATAAGATCCAACTCAATTTCAAGAAACAATCACTGATAAAGTAAAAAGCTACAGCTCTACTGAATTAATTGGCAAGATTAAAATGCAAGTGATTTGACTTTACACTGATACATTTTTATCAGAGCCATGGTAGACATAAAGGGCATCTCTCTCCTCCCACTAGAAGGGAGCATCTAGGCTGGGCGTGGTGGCGCACACCTGTAACCCCAACACTTTGGGGGAACAAGGCAGGAAGATTACTTGAAGCCAAGAGTTTGCAACCAGCCTGGGAAGCATAGCAAGACCTAGTCTCTACAAAAAATTTAAAAATTAGCCAAGTGTGGTGGCATGCACCTGTAGTCCCAGCTACTTGGGAGGCTGAGGTGGAAAGAACTCTTGAGCCCTGGAGTTTGAGGCTGCAGTGAGCCATGATTATGCCACTGCACTCCAGCCTGGGTGACAGAGCAAGACCCTGTCCTTTAAAAAATAAAATAAAAGGAGTCTCTGGAGATCAAGAGATGTCTTATTCACTTTATATCCTGTATAGCTCCTACTATCATCATTATTCAACATAGGCTGCACATTAGAAATTCCTGATAAACTTAAAAACAAACTACAAACTCTGTCCAGACCCCACTCAACTCTGCCTACAGGGGCCAGTCATGGGTTTTTGTTTTCAGTTTCTCACACGATTTTTCAGTTTCTGAAAACAGCTATTCAACCATTTTCTCAGCCCACTTTGAGGTAGAGTATAATTTTAAAAATTGTGCCTAGGAGTCAGGAAGTCTGAATTCTAGGTTTGACTCAAATTCTAAGAAGCAAGTTCTGGCCTTTTGGAAGATCAGAACTTTGCTATGGCCCATTTCCTTACCTGTGAAATTATAAGTTCAGACTAAATAATATATATTAAGACCGCTTCCAGCTCTCAATTGTCATTATTCTGTTAAATAAATCAGGCTTTTTACAAATTAATATTTGTCTCTCTTCAGTGAGTGTGAGGAGAAGGTGAACTAGGCTTTGAACTCCTAGGGGTTGAGATGTCTTTACTCAAGTCTGCATCTCCGGCTCCTCTCACGGTACCTGTCACAGAGCTGATTCAATAAATATTTGAGAAATAAAGGGTTTCTATGGCTCTGATATTTACAGCAAAAAGAAAACTGAGAAAGAAAGCCTGGCTCTTTCCTTTTTTCTTTTTTCTTTTTTTACAAATGAGCAAAGTGGCCTTGGAGACTGTACTTACAGGTGCCTATAGCTGGGTGTGCATAGCAGAAGAATGTGAATTCATACACCTCTGTCTGTCTTTCACCCTACCAAAAACATGCTGGTTCTCTTCCATCACATACTGCACTGCACTCCTCACACTGCAACTTAGAAGATAAACAAAAGTGGGTGTCAAATAAACAAAGTCCCATCTCTGGAATTAGGAGACAGGCATTTGGATTCCAAAATCAGCTGTTTTCTAGGTAAATACGCCTGAACAACTCATTTAACGTTTCCATTTTTTCACGTACAAACTGAGACCAGATGATCTTGAATTTAGTTTCTTAATGCTGCCAAGAGCCTATGATTTGGCCAGACAAAGCTAACCAAATCTTACTTGTGATCCAACATTTTTATGTCAGACAGCATTCTATGTGGATCAGAGGCATAAATGGACAAGCCCTGCTAATATCAAGAAGAGGGTTTTCCCCTAAAAAAAAAAAAAAAAAAACTCAGAAAATGTAGAAGAAAATCAAGAAGTTGATTATTCAGGCTGTCTTTTGCATAAAGAGACTACGAGTGGGCAGGTCATTCTCTGTCCCTGTTGACATAGATACTGTGGGTGGACTGTCTTGACACACAGTGTGCTAGTCCCAAATCTGCCTTGATGTTGAGGACATTTTTGTTATCTGACAGATACATCTTGAGTGACATCTAGGAAGAAATGTTATCTATGTAACAACAGGACTAGACCACAGATTTGATGGTAGGAAAACTAGGAAGGGAAGCATCAAATATGATACCCAGATTTCAGACAAGAATGATGGGAAAATTATGGTGACATGAATAGAGAAAGGAAGAGTGGTGAGAGAAGACAAAGAGTTTGGTTTCAGATATTTGAGTGCTACTGATCAGCAGATCATCCTGGAGAAGTCTTAAGCAGTTCAAGGTCAAAATTTAGTACTCAGGGTCCATTTATCCATAAAGATGTAAAAACTCTTACAACTTAATGTCTTTAATTTACCATCTTACAAAATGAATGTAGGCTTCGAACTAGTAAAGTGAATTCCAGAACATACACCAAGCTATGTGCCCTCTGTATATCCAGATCTACCCAGGTACTGGTCTGTATTTTACCCACGTTGGTAGCCTCATTCCTCTCACTCAACCTCCTAACCCATTGATCACCTAAAAAGGAGAAGTCAGAGTACATAAATCTTCTAGCTTTGGGGGCTTATGCAACTTCAGTGGTTTTTAAGCTCATCATGCTGTGGGAATTCTCAGATGATCACCCAGCCCAGTGACCCTCAGGAAAATGGCATAATCCTAGGATGAGAGAAGCAACATATGAAGATCAGCAGATTTTCAGAACAAAACTGACCATGTGGATTTGTGGCCAAATTACACTTGAGCATATCGCCCCAGCAGGCATAGGATAATTTCACCCACCAGCCACCGCACAGAGAATGCAGAAGTGCAAAGGAAAAATGGCTTCAGTGAGGGAGGAATGGACTTGCTCCAATAGACGAATGAGTGAAGGTAGTGTTCACAAACTAGAGAAAATGCCCACGCACCTCTTCCCAGCCCACCCTTATATCCACACCAGCCCCCAAATACACACACTCACCCATCTGATCATGTCACTTGATCCAGATAGAAGACTTGAGCAGGCGTGGGGCTAGGCTCCGGGCTTATAGGAAGGAATCAGAAAAATACAGCCTGTGTTTTATTTTTGTCATGCTAACTCCAGAGTATTCCCCAGATTGGCGTGAAGTGACGAATCCACAAGAAAAATCATATATGTGAGAAAAATGTGTTCCAGTTCCAGCTCTTTGGTTACTAGCTGTGACACATTTCTTGGAGCCTATTTTCTAATCTCTAAAATGGGAACAACAATACTGGCCTTACAGTGTCAACTGGAGGATTAAAGCAAATCTACATAAAGTGTCTCAAACACGATTGACCTTTCGATATGATTGATGGCTTCCAGCTGGAGTTCTCCACCTAATGATATCACAATGGTGTCTCCACCGTGGTTTCTTCAGAACAGAGGTTAAGTACCATTTGTTTCTAATTTTCCAATGATGACCACACTGTCCAGCATACTGTAAGAGAAAATGGGATAGCAGTTGCTTTGAACTGTAGAAGAACGCTATACTTAGTCACTTTTACATTCTGAAAAAGAAACAACCGTTCATTGACAATCAGAAATTTGTCTGACAATATTCAGATTTAAACTTTTTAACTTCCAGCCTTCACCCTGGGGCCGATGGGAAAAACCCACAGCTCCCAGCCCAACATATTAATCATTATGGGACTCCAAGGAATGGTAACTGACTGTTTGACTGAATGAATAAATGAGTGAGTGAATTAAAAAACAATTATGTGAGGCAGTTTATCAAGATGAAATTGACAAAAATCAAGAAGTGATTTGAGCAGTGTGGTGGCTCAAATTACAAATAACCATGTTTTGGAGCAATTTTTATTTTAGTGACCTAATTGGTACAAGGCAAAGAAAGGGTTTAGGCACTAGAAAAAAAATGAGGAAATTTTTGAATTGTAAGAACTACAAGTTATCCCAAAATATAATGAACAATGACCAAAAGTGGAACCAGAGGAATAGCACATGAAAGGAAATAATTATCTTATTATAAATTAGACGGAAAAGAATGGGATAAATAATAATATTTCAGGATCTTTCATTAGGTTCCAGGGAGAAAGGTATCAGTGTTTCTGGGGGTAAATTTTCTACATTGTGATTTTTAATGAGGTATTTAGCATTACCCCAAGAGATACTCCTGTATTTTTAGTAGCCTTTTATTCACCCACTTAAGAAAAAGCTTCTTTTTAATTCAAATGTAGACTTCTCCTCTTAATAGAGTTTTTTAGAGCAAGATAATTTTCATCTACCTAGAACCATTTTGTTACCATTATGCCTAGAGTCAACTAATCTTTCAAAGGCCTTTTCTGCATCCTCAGACTCTACATTTTCCTTTATCAATTGAAGCAGAGCAAATCAGGAGCTAAGAAAAAGTAGGACCCGGCCAGGAGCAGTGGCTCACGCCTGTAATCCTAACACATTGGGAGGCCAAAGTGGGTGGATCACGAGGTCAGGAGTTCAAGACCAGTCTGGCCAACATGGTGAAAACCCATTTCCACTAAAAATACAAAAAAAAATAGCTGGGCGTGGTGGCACATGCCTGTAATCCCAGCTACTCAGGAGGCCGAGGCAGGAGAATCGCTTGAGCCTGAGAGGCAGAGCTTGCAGTGAGCCGAGATTGTGCCGCTGCACTCCAGCTTGGGCGACAGAGCGAGACTCTGTCTAAAAAAAAAAAAAAAAAAGGAACTAGGACCCCAAGAGTGGGTTCCAATGCTGCTCACTCAAATCTCTTTAACATTAAGGTAGCTTTAAAATGCTTTCACCAATATGGCTCACAAAAGCATTGTCACTGGCAAAGAATCTGAGTGCTGCCAAATCACTTTAGAAATATAAAATGTGATGTAAATGCTTAATTAGAAAAGGTTACATGTGACACAGTTGCTATTTTTACTACCTGTCTATCAAGAACCTACGCAGATTTGTCTAAAATAGCAGAGTTACAGGCCAAGAAGAAATCAGTCAAGATATCAAATGCTGCACTTTGATTTCAGAGGCAATGCGTGATTGGAACCCATTACTGTCCTTGACACTCAGGAATGAGGCAGATTCCTTGAGAGAAACCACTAGTTTTTAAGGCGTCCCCTCTTAGTCTTCCTCTGAAAACTGAGGTTCAAGCTGTCCTCAAATGGTTCCTAGCAAACATCAACACTCACCAAAGTACTTCCTCCCTTTTTCTCTTCCTCTGTGCAAATCAGCTTAGATACAATGCATGATTTCAACTCCAGCTCAGCAGCAAGGGAAAATCAAAAGGGCAATTGATGCAATTGATGGGTGCCTGTAATGCCCAGCTTGTGGTATATACAACACCTCAAGATAAGCAAATCCAAAAGGTCAAAGTCAACTGTTTTCCACATATTGATTGGAAAAGATCAATTACTTTCCAGTTTACCATCTGGTCACTAAGCATTAATTGGCCATTGACTATGTAAATGAAATGCGGAAATGCATAATTATCCCCGTGATTGTTCCTAGTTAAAATGTATTTTATAAAGGTGATATGGCTGTATACAGCCTTCATAATATGGGGGACAAGCAGAAATATGGAGAGAATCCAGAAGTGCCATTGTCAACAATTAATTCTAGTGCAAGCCACACACCTGGAGGGCCACAATTCCAGGCTCTTGCCAGCTTGTTTTTAGACTACCTGACCTGTACTTCGGGCCTTAGGAAAGAGTTCCCAAGTGATGTCATGGAGAAGTCTGATCGGGACATCAGGAATCCAAAATCTAAACTTAAGCAAACCTAACCGTGTTATTAATAAAAAACAAGGAAAAGGATCAAAACCCTCTGTTTCCTCTGAGTCTAGGAAATCACAGCTCTAACATGCTCTTTGATTTTGTTTAATTTGATATGTCTATTTATAAGACGTGTACATTGCATGCTATTTTTATACCCAGTGAGAAGAGGAAAGTGGAAAAAGATAAAGCAGCAGTAAGAAGAGGTCTTTGCCTTTAAAGAGCCTAAAGTTTAATTGCAGGAACAAGATTTCTTTGCATATGCAATATAAAACAATAGCAGCCGGGATAATTACCAAATCACGTGATGCCAACTACATGCTGGGAGAACTTAAGAGGAGAGAGGAGGCAATGAAGTCTTCCTGAGAAAGCAGAAATGGAGCTGTGGACTAGTGGGTAGAATCTGGATAGGAGGTGAGTAATGGATAAAACATTCAGGAAGAACAGAGTGCCGTAATATCGGAATTCTAAGCATGCCCTCTGGCCCAATCAATTCATTAAAATCTCATTTTCTGAACCCAGATAAGGTGGATGCATTTCCAGCTAGAACCCCAAGATGACCACACAGTACAAAACAGGCCACCTCCCCACCAGGATCAGTACACAAAAGAAGAATAAGCTTCTTTGTTCTTTTAGCCACTGTAATATTGGGTCTCTCGTTAATCAGCTTAGCCTTTTTACCTAACTAATGCAAGATCTCACTTAGTCTTTGAAAAAGCAGTCTCATTTAAGTAGAATAGATATCATCTCCCATTAGGCAGATGAGAAAACTAAGGCCAAGGGAAGTTCAAGGTCACCTAACCTGATGCTGTCCTGTTCACTGATTCCCAGAGTCTTAATCTTTGCCTTTGGTAACTTTGTCACTTCTTATTTCTGACATTGTGAACAGAAGAACCATTTAGATTTAAGTGTTGATGGAAATTTGACAGGGTTGAATTTCACATTTCAAATATAGAATCATGAACCTAGATTTTAAATTAGCTGCACATAGCAAGTGGTTTTCATAATTATTGGTATTACACATTTGTTACCACTGCAAAATTTAAAGGAGCATGAAAGATGTAATTGCAACACACAGTTCTGGAACCTGGGGCAGAAATGTTTGGCATTGGGGGTAATTTACACCCATCATGTAATTAAACAGGAGGTAATTTGCATTCAGATTTGCACATTACTGTATTTTTTTCTGATTATAAAAATAAAATTAAAAAAAAGCTCTGGCAAGCAGAGGAGGTTTTGGAGTGTTCTGACAATTAGTATCTTAGACAAATGACATTGAGGAAGAGGACTTTCTAATCCTTCTGGATCCTTAGCAATTTGCCAAAAAAATAATAAGCTGTCTGTCAGATATTTTAACATGAAACATGTTGTGAAAAATAACTATTTTCCCTCCACACTATTTTTGCTAAAATGTATTTATCATTTCTCTCTGATCCTCATCTATTGGTAGGATCTGCCTATAAGTAAAAGATTTGAAAGGCATAAACCTAAGCATTCAAAAGGGATAAGAATCTAAGCGTTATATTAGCGAGAAAATTAGGATTTAGGTTATCAAAAAATTCATAGATTATACCAAATGCCTGTTACGGTATAATCTGTTGTCTATATCTTTTTGTAACTTCAGCTTTGTGCTTTGCCAGATCTGTCACTTGTGTCACTGAGACAAAAGAGTTCATCTATATTCAAGGCTAAATGCAGATTCAGGGTTACATGATCTGTTCACTTTAAGCCAACACGTAGCTCCTACAAAAGAAAGAATCTGCAACCTGGCAACTTTCTATCTCATTATGTATGTTCATATGCAAAAAATTGAGTGCAGGGGAAAGAAGGGATGTCCTGTTAAATACACGCACATACTCAGTCTTATGCAAAAATAATTTTTTTCCTCTTATCTTGATATTGAACTGTGTGCCTAAAATCAAGCACCCAATAACACTGTGGCTGAACAGGTCTCTAATCATCTTCATTCTAACATTTTTATTGCCAAACCTGGTGAGCTAAAGCACATCAATTTCCTTCTCTTTTACCCTAGGTAAATTCTTATCTCTCTGACAAGTCTTTAAACTCTTCATGAAAAGGTTATGTGATATACATCTCGTTAGCATAGTGAAAACCTACCACACGCCCAGAGCGATGCCAACCACTATAGGTGAGGTTTATGAGCATCATAATGATAATAATAACTACTGTTTATCTGACACTGTCAAAGGCACTAGAAGTTTATACACACTATTTAATCCCCAAAACCACATTATGAAATAGGTACTATTATTATTGCTGTTTCACAAATTAAGAAAAGGAGGTTTGGAGTGGTTTAGATACAACAGAGTAACAAGACAACAGCACCAAGGGGCTTGCAATCTAGCTAGGAATCTAAGACCAACTGGGGTAAGAAAATCATTGAAAAGTACCGTATTAGGATGGTGCAAAAATAATTGTGGTTTTTGCCATTACTTTTCTTTTTTTTTTTTTTAGACGGAGTCTCACTCTGTCACCAGGCTGGAGTACAGTAGTGCGATCTTGGCTCACTGCAACCTCCAACTTTCTGGTTCAAGTGATTCTCCTGCCTCAGCCTCCCGAGTGGCTGAGATTACAGGCACGTGCCACCATGACCAGCTAATTTTCATATTTTTAGTAGAGATAGGGTTTCACTATGTTAGCCAGGATGGTCTCGATCTCCTAACCTCGTAATCTGCCCGCCTCGGCCTCCCAAAGTGCTGGGATTACAGGTGTGAGCCACTGCACCCGGCCTGCCATTACTTTCAATAAGAACTGCAATTACTTTTGCACCAGCCTAATATATAACTAGGCCCTACACTGTATGCAGTATACAGAGTGGAGAGTAGTGCCTTTCTCTATAGTCAAGGAAATTCAATCACCCGGAAGATTCTTTCCTTGGTTGCTTCATAGGCATCCCAGGTTTGGCATGTATAAATTCCAGCATCCAGCCTTAACCCCTGGACTTGGTTTTTCTCCTGTACTTTATATTTTGGGGGATGTATTAGGCTGAAAAATACCCCCTCTCTAAAGGTGTTCACATCCATTCCCCACACTACATGAATATGTCACTTTGCATGGCAAAGGAGACTTCTCAGATGTGATTAAGATAAGAATCCTGTTATGGGCTGAACTGTGTCCACACCCAAATTCATATGCTGAAGCCCTAACCCCCAGTACCTCTGAATATGCATAGGGCCTTTAAGGAGGTGGTTAAACTAAAATGAGGTCCTTAGGATATGCCCTAATCCAATGACTAGGTTCCTTATAAGAAGAGAAAATTATGATGCAGGCACATTGCAGCAAGACCATGTGAAGACACAGGGAGAGGATGGCACCTACACAAATTAAGGAGGCCTCAGAAGAAATCAATCCTGCTGACACCTTGATCTCAGACTTCCAGCCTCCAGAACTGTAAAATAAATAAATAAATAAATGAATAAATAAATAAACTTCCGTTGTTTAAGCCGCTGAGTCTCTTATGGCAGCCCTAGCAAATTAATGTAGATTATCAGGGGGCCAGTGTCATCACGAGGGTCTTAGAGAAGGAAGGGGGGGTCAGGGTGAGAGAAGGGCATGTGAGATGGGGCAGAGGTCAGTGAGGCAAAAAGATGCTGCGTTGCTGGTTTGGAAAACAGAGGAAGGGGCCATGAGCTAAAGAATGCACGTGGTCCCTAGAAACCGGAGAAGATAAGGCGGGGGATTCCCTCCCAGAGCCCCCGGAAGGAACGCAGCCTGCCCGCTCCTTGGTTTCAGCCCACTGAGACCAATTTTAGACATCTCACCTCCAGAACTGCAAGAGAATTAATGTGTGTTCTGTTAAGCTAGCAGGTTTGTGGCAACTTGTTACAGCAGAAACAGGAAATAAATGCAGGGGATGGCATCGCAGTCTCCCTCTGCCCCCAAGCCCTTCCATTCCACTCTAAGTACCTTCCTCTTCTCATCCACCTTTCTTAATTTGCATCTTCCTCTAATCTCATCTGGATTCCTGCAATAGTCTCCAAGTTTATTTTCCACCGTCTGATCCCTTTCACCCACCAAAGTATTCCGCTCCCGTCTGCCAAAGATTTTTCTAACAAACCAGTCTGACCAGATCACTATCACTCTTAAATACTTCAACTGCCTCTAATCATCTTTGAGATGAATGCAAAGGTCTGGTCATGACATAGGAAGCCCCCTACGGCCACTCCTCTGCTTCCCTCTCCAGCCTGATCTCCATGTTCTCTGTCTTGTCAGTCTTGGCTAAATGTTCCCTTTCTCTCCTGAGCTACATGTCCCCCGCTTCTCTCCAGCCTAGACTCTGTGTCCCATGCGTTCCAGCCTGTGCTACATAACCCCGTCTCTCTATTCTGGTATGCTCCCTACTATTTCAGTCACTTGCAGGTTTTTGATAACACTGTGCCTGCCCTCTCCTCCTCTTCTTCCCTATACAATTCCTACTTATGCCCCAAAACTTACCTCAGATGCCGTCTGCTCCAGAAAGCTCTCACAGAGGGTCCTCCAATCTTACCAATTGGTTTACTCACCCATCCTCCGTGCTCTCATGACACGTGTTGTTTGCCTCTAGCTATGTTAGAGACAGTTCCCTCGAGGTAACTAGGTCTTTACTTGCCTGAATCCTCCAGTAGACTGTGTCCATCCAAGCTAAGATCCTGCCTTTCATGTTTCCCCAGTGGCCAGCACAGTGTCTGATACTGAAGACATTGTTGAATGAAAGTTTTAGGGGGAAAAAGGTGGAACTTTATTTACTCATTTGCACAACAAATATTTATTGGGCACTCACTATCAGTAAAACACTGTGGAATGTACAAATATAGATAAGACTGCAGTTAGGATTTTGTGGTAAGTGTTGAGACATTATCTAAATGACCAGCAGGTGGTAGTACCCAACTAGACCACAGGCAATCAAGTTCAGGGACTGAGAGGAGGAATGCATGGGTCAAAAATAGGGAAGGGTAAGTAGAGGTTTCCTAGGACCCGGTCGTGGAAGCATACAAGAGACTGGCTAGCCAGAGGGAGAAGAGTTTCGCTAATGTGATATAGGGTCTTCACTAAACTTCGAATGGCTTGGTGGTAACATGAGTGCACCTTGTACAAGAAAGTACACAAGTGTCTCACCCTTTAGAGTTTCCAAAAGTGCAGGCTTCCAAGGTATATACAGCATGAGAGAAGGGGCCACAGATATTACCAAGAGGCAAGAGAAAACACAACAAATTGTATGAAATGAGTCACGTTGGCTGAGGAAGGATTTTTGTCACTAGGCATTCATTCCTTAATAATTTTAGGTAATCTAGATCCAGACAGAAGCTGCTTGCTGCCATGACTAGTATAGCATAGACGTTTCTTTTCAAGGCCAACTTTTGCTCAGGAAAAATGAGAAACGGTTCTTTTCTTTGACCCTATCTGATAAAGCAGAAACCAACGCAGATTTATAAAAATGAAAATAAGGTTGAGTCAGAGCACTTTGTCCCATAAATAACAAAAATGGATTAAGGCTGACTGGTCTCTAGGCAACCTATGTAAGTACAGTCACATAACCCTGATTTTAGTATATAAAATAGATGATCAAGAGATTCACTTAAAATTATTCACGTCTGGCTCTTCACTATTTTAATAGATTTTAAAAGCTGCTTCCTTGCCAACCATCCTATTGTAAACCTTCGCTGCTGAAGATTGTGGGCCAAGCTTTTTCTTCTGTCAAGATTCAAAAGCTTGTTATTGGATCTCTCAAAGTAGATTTAGTTTAAAGAGTCTAACATCTACAAAAAATTGTGAATACGTGATTAAAAGATTGTCTTTTCAACTGTGTATAAATATATACATAAATGTAAATAAATGATATAATGATAAATTAATGTATAGTACAAATTAAAAATCTCCCAAAAACCAAACCAAAAGTGAATATAAATGTGAATGATAAATGTATACCAGAAAAAATAATAGCTACATGAATAGAGATATCATCCATAGAGCATGGACTAGCCAAATGAATTTTATGTACTTCAAATTACATAGAAAATTAATTTAGAATACAATATAACAAAGACAAGTAATTCAATGTTTTTATTCTTAATGTCTTTAATAAAGTCAGAAACCATGAAATAATATTTAGCTGAAAAAATATAAAAATGTTTTATTTTTATATAAATAGTAAAAATGCAGCAAAAGAATGTATAGTGGCCCTTGAATCTTTTTTTTTTTTTTTGGGAGACGGAGTCTTGCTCTGTTGCCCAGGCTGGAGTGCAGTGGCGCGATCTTGGCTCACTACAGCTTCCATCTCCCAGGTTCAAGCGATTCTCCTGCCTCTGCTTCCCGACTAGCTGGGACTACAGGCGCTCACCACCATGCCCAGCTAATTTTTGTATTTTTAGTGGAGACGGGGTTTCACTATGTTGGCCAGGCTGATCTCGAACTCCTGACCTGGTGATACACCCGCCTCGGCCCCCCAAAGTGCTGGGATTACAAGCATGAGCCACAGCACCCAGCTGGCCCTTTAATCTTTTTAACATGACCTAGGAGTTCAACAATTAGCTTTTAAATGAGATTTTTAAGGTGGGCATGGCCTCCTGATGATCGTGCTGAAGATTGTCCTCCAGAGTCAGAGTCTCCTAAATTCCTGTCTTCATTCCACCACCTCCAAGCTGTGTGTGGTACTTTCCTTCCTTTGCCTCTGTGCTCAATTGCACTTTCCACAAAAGTGTCATCTCAAAGGGTTGTGGTGATGATTAAATGAGATAACCCAGTAAAGTTTTGGCACAGTGCCAAGCACCTAGCGAGTAGTTAATAAATGCCAGTTATTTTTATTGATATGACTATGATCCGCCTACTTTTATTTTTCATGCTCATTGAGACTGGATTTTATAATCTACTAAACAAACTTGTTCTAATGTTGGCATGGGTGTCAGAAGATAGGAGTTCTGGCCTAGGCTCCACTGCTTTCCAGATGTGTGACCTTGGACAAATCAGCAATTTAATCAACTCTAAAACAGAAATAATAATTTGTGCACAGCTCAGATGAGAATACATTGTTTTGTTTTGCTTTGCTTCTTTGATATAAAGCATTGTCCAAATGTAAAAGTCTGATGGTGGTGGTGATGATGATGGCTTGGGATTTAGGGTACTACTAAGTGTAAAAGAACACAGTATTCAGGCCTGACTAGACCACATTACAAGTTATTACAAGTTACCACCTCCAGCTGTCACACCACCGCCCTCAGCTTCATGATGACATTCCTCTCAATAACCAAAGAGAGAGAGAGGCAGGCAGAAAGGAGACAGAAATTAATATCAGTCCTGATTAGGCTTTCTCGATCTACTATTGTTATTAATTATTGCTATTATTATTTTATCATTCTTGATCTAAAGGGTCTTTACAAATCTTTTTTAAGGGAAAAATTCAAGTTAAATACCGAGCTACAGTCCATCTCTCATGGCAAACAGGACCATGTTCTTTCCTCTAAAGACAGCAAACTACTTATTCAGATATATTTACTTTACAAAACAGGGCATGGGATTATATAAACAGAAAGATCCTATTTATATTTAAGTTACAGAGAAAAAGACTAGAAGAAAATACTTAAATTATTGTCTCTCTCCATTTTGTAAATTTCTACACTACATATATATATAAATTTTAACTAAAAAAGTGAGTTAAGTATTCTAAAATAGATGCTTTTCTTAGTAAGCTAAGTGACAAGACAGAGCTATGACAGTGAGCCCATTTTCAAAGGATTATGAAAGAATATTGATTTTCAAAATTGCAGAGATTGAAAAAAAATCACCCAGTCCTGGGACAATGAGACTGAATTATTAGGTGGGGCTTCTTTGTGACTTTACGTTCCCAGGTTTAGCTCTTTTCAGAAATTTGGTCCAAAGATCATTGATCTGTTCTAGTTTTACAAAGCTTATTTTAATTAAGAGTTTCTAATAAAAGAATTATGTCTCTTGCTAAGTCAGGCCTTGGTAAGCTTGGGATAAATTATGTCACAAACATGTCATAGCTGCACTGGTGCAGTTACGTGCAATGCAGGGTTTTCAAAATTCGAGTGCATATCATCAACATCTGTTGCTGCTTTACAGGTAAAGCTAATGGGTTCAATTAAAAACATGCTGAAAATTAATACAGGAGTACTATTTTATTATGCATCTACTGAACTTTATTTTTAGAGTCACTTTTACCAAGGCTCTATTAAGTACTTTTTTAAAATTCTAAATCTTTCTCCCCTGGCTTTCACAGAAAGGATTCACAGTGGAGAGGTGAAAGCATTACACAGCAAAAAAATCAGCAAGCTATGATAGAGCTGAAAGCTAAATTTTTCCCCACTACACACATGAAATTTCCAGATATAGAATTTTAAAACTGACTAATTTAACATTTGGAATAAAATAAAGATTAAATGTTTTAAGTTTTATAAATACTTCGATTAACTTCATCATAACAGTAACTGACAAATAGAAGGCAATATTCAAAGAATAAAATATTTGGCAAGGGAAACAAACACCATTTCAGTGGCCTAATGACAGAAAAGGAACAGTGTGGTCCAGATGAATTTGTTTTGATTAAAGACAATAGGGACATACATGTACATCCCAATTTCCCTGACAAGAAACAGTCTTTCCCCCTTGAGAATATTTTTATTTTGCTTTCAACTTTTGACACCAACAAAAACAAAAGTCAACGCTGCTTTTAAAGTTTGACATCCTGAGGATCAAGCAGAAATATGTAATATAGCTTCCTTTTTCTTATGTTCCTGCTTCGGCAGACTAAGTCCCTAGCTTCCTACATCAACAACCTCTTAAATAATTAGCAGAGGACAGGTTATAAATAATTATTATGAGTTCTAGAACCAGATCCCAGGCAAACGGATTAGGTTCAAGACACAATAGGTTGAAAGAAAGTACAGATCATCTCATCTTGGATGGATTCAGCCTACCAATTTGACAGTGATGTCTTCCTTCTGGAGTATCTTGCTTGCTATCCGGTTCCTACATCCCATCCTCCTTGCATTTTTTTATATCCAAAAATACTATTTAAAAGAAGAAATGTAAGGAAATAGGGAAAGATGGGAGAAAATGCCCAACTCCTTATTTTTTATCTTTATTTTATGATCCAATAAATATACCACCTTTGCAAATGATATTTTCCCAGTATTAGATGACACCCTACAAAACCTGACAGTGGCTATCTCTTAGCTGCGAAGTTAACATTTGCACTTTCCCTACTGAAGGAACATATAGATTGGAACATGCCTTATATTTCTCCATAAAGTGATTCAAAACAGACTGTAGCTTATGAAACAACAATTCAGAGATAATCTCATTTAAAATGTCTTACATCTAAATCATATGAGTAACTTTTCTATTTAGAATAAATTACAAAAGTATTGTAGTCAAACTTAATTCCATGAATGCAGTGTGGTTAATCTGGGTGAGTTGCCATGATTGTTTTCTCTCTTTTTAATATTTTGAGAAGACTTCATAGCCTTAGTGTTGTTAGGGTTTAAAAAATGCAAAAGCATTTCTTTCTGTGAAAACTATTAAGGTGGTAAATGTTCTTCAAAACTATGAGACAAAAAGGGAAAAACATCTTTTATAGCTTTTTAAAAAAAGTTTTCATACTAAATTTACTGATGGGTATAACCTTCAAATCACCTTTAGGAAGAGTAGTTAAAGTGGAAGAGTTTAATATAAAAGAAAACATTTTGCTAAATGTGAAACTGGATCCATCATTTTTTAAGCCATGGGAACTGTTTTTTCTTAATAAAGCAACCGTTTTAATTCTTTGCATTATCCTGTAGTGCCCCGATTGAACAATGTATCATGTGACATTGAAGTTACAATTTTAAGTTATAGGCACTAGATGTAGCCTGAGTAACTGACTTATTTTGTTTGTATGCAACACTTTCCTCCTTCTGTAACCAGCTGGAAGCTGAACAATTTCTGAGCTACTTTAGATACAAGGCAAAACTGGGTAATTGTGAAGTTAAACATGTGTTTCCTTGTAAATGTCTCTCTGCAGAGTCATCTCGTTTCCAAAGCCCTAAAGAAAACTAACAGCAGATTCTGCCGGTTAACCATGTACTCTCATTGCAGAGTTTGCAGTGAATGTGCACCATGAAATTGCCAAGGATTTTTATATATTTCAATAAAAGCAGAAAGTAATAAGCAACAAAGGCAAAATTACTGCATAATTAGCATTTGGTCTTATCTAGATGGTATCCTGCTGAGTCCGGCCTGACATCCGCAATACTTTACAGAAGGCAGGAAATTTTCTTTCTCTTTGCCTTTACTTATCTACATAAAACCAGAAAATCCTGTTTTTACAGTATTCACAAGTCAGTCCCCTCATTCCATCATCTGTCTCTCTCAACAACTCAAGACATGGATGGGCTCTGCTTGCCTAAGGTCTCTCAGCAAACTAGAACACCCTTCTCCTACATGGCCTGCGATACTGCAGTTTCATATTAATAAACCAAAAGTAACTCCCAAAATTAGCACCTCCTGTTTAAAACATTATTTCTATTTTAATACAAATGGGCCAAGGGACCTGATAAAAATAAAAAATAAAACCTCTAGAAACCCACCCCTTTCCTGATTACTTACTGATGAATATGATCCTGTCTTTTAATAAAACAGGGACTTGAGGAAACATGCTGTGAAAAGAAGCTATTTCGGTCTGGAGTCCCTACTTTTTATAAGCAGTAGTTTCTTCTCATCCATAGCAAGCATTGCACATTCAGTCACTTGTACCTGTGGCCCCAGCGCTGTTGTTAGTTCTGCAATCTCTTCTTCACTTTATCTTGTAGTATTCTGAACTTTTTTAACCTGAATTACCCCCAAAGCACTACCCAAAATAAAGAGACATCTTAACAGTTAGGAGTACACCAGACAGCAAGAAGTCTGTGTAGAGTTCTTGTTTGCATAAACATGTTTAATGATATAGAAAATCTATTCCAAATCAATCATTAAAATCTAAAGCGAAAAATATATTACATTTTAAATGAAGGGAAAACATCTGATTTTATTCAAGGTTGTGGTGAATCTGCTCCGCAACTTTTAAATCAATTTAAAGTTAATTCAGATGCCTTTTCAATCATTGCAGTTACACATAGGAAATACTGAACCGAAAGATGACAAGGCAATTGTTTGTGTCCAAACTTAACAAAAACTATATTTCCCTGGACTTTTCATCCCAACAGATTTCAAATTCTCCTTTCCAAGGAGTATTTGACCTTCACATTTCAGGCCCTGTATCTCTTCATTTCCTATACCATCATATGTTAGAAAACTCAAACTGGGCTACAAGTATATATTTCTGTTAACTGACTTTAATGAATTTTGGTTGTTTTCAAAATCTGCAATCTGTTCATTGTGCCAGCCCTGCATTGCAGGGAAGTCTTAGCCTGTGATTCCAGCTTCGCTCCTGCAAAGAGAGTCACTACAGGCAGGTTTAAATTGTATTTACTCGGAGAGAAGAGGGGGAAGGGAACCCCCTGCCCCCTGCCAACCTGACAGGCCAGGCTGGGTGACAAGCCCTTCGGGTGGCTGCACCTCCCGCTCACCGACCTGGGCGCTGTCCTTGGTGCTGCCGGCGCCATAGCGAGCACAAGCGCCTTACCTTCTGCCCCTGCGGAAGCTGCGGACGTCCCCCAAACGTTAAAAACGCCATATCCCACTTTTTATACAAATAACTACCCCGGCCTGTTCTCTTTGTCCCCTTCCCGAAGCCTTCAGGCAGACCGTTCCTCAAAGTCTTTTTTTTGTTTTGTTTTGTCTTCCAGACCCAGCTCCTCGGCGCTCATCTCCAGCTGCTTTAAGACAAGGAGTGGGGGGAGGGGAGGGAGGCAAGAAAAGATGAGGGTTGGGGAGGGGAAAAGAGGGAATGCAAGGGGAGGGAGGGAGGAGACGGGGAGAAGGAAAGATTGGAAGAAAAGGGTCCCCGAGGAAGGGGCTGAGAGAAGGGCAGGGTGAACCGGACTAAAGGCCAGACAGAGTAGGAGGGAGAAGAGGGGCCAAAAAAGAAGAGGATGAAATTAAGCACAGAAGATGGGTAAAGAAAAAAGTACCGGGGAAAGGGCAAAATAAGAGAAAGCCTTGAGGATAAGAGGGTAGAAGGCTAAAGAACAAGGGGACCACGGGGTCGGGGAAGCGCTGCCCGAACGGCCGGACAGTGACAAAGAAAGGGCGCTGGCGATATTCGCACCAAGGGTGCGAAACGCAATTGGGAAGTGAGAAATGGAAAGAAGGCGAATGCCCGGCTACAAGTAGCCTGGGACTGAAAGGGGACCTGGGGGAGGGGCTGGGCCCAGGGCAGAAAAGTCCAGGTTCCCATGCGGCCTGGGCCCACGTGGAGCGGGCGCTGAATCACCGTTCAGCCGCCCCCCTCCCCTCCTCCCCGACCGGTGCCCGCAGTCCCCGCCTCCTCGGCCGCCGCCTCCACGGGGCGGGGCCCTGGCCCGGGACCAGCGCCGCGGCTATAAACGGGCTGCGGCGAGGCCGGCAGAACGCTGTGACAGCCACACACCCCAAGGCCTCCAAGATGAGCTACACGTTGGACTCGCTGGGCAACCCGTCCGCCTACCGGCGGGTAACCGAGACCCGCTCGAGCTTCAGCCGCGTCAGCGGCTCCCCGTCCAGCGGCTTCCGCTCGCAGTCGTGGTCCCGCGGCTCGCCCAGCACCGTGTCCTCCTCCTACAAGCGCAGCATGCTCGCCCCGCGCCTCGCCTACAGCTCGGCCATGCTCAGCTCCGCCGAGAGCAGCCTTGACTTCAGCCAGTCCTCGTCCCTGCTCAACGGCGGCTCCGGACCCGGCGGCGACTACAAGCTGTCCCGTTCCAACGAGAAGGAGCAGCTGCAGGGGCTGAACGACCGCTTCGCCGGCTACATAGAGAAGGTGCACTACCTGGAGCAGCAGAATAAGGAGATTGAGGCGGAGATCCAGGCGCTGCGGCAGAAGCAGGCCTCGCACGCCCAGCTGGGCGACGCGTACGACCAGGAGATCCGCGAGCTGCGCGCCACCCTGGAGATGGTGAACCACGAGAAGGCTCAGGTGCAGCTGGACTCGGACCACCTGGAGGAAGACATCCACCGGCTAAAGGAGCGCTTCGAGGAGGAGGCGCGGTTGCGCGACGACACTGAGGCGGCCATCCGCGCGCTGCGCAAAGACATCGAGGAGGCGTCGCTGGTCAAGGTGGAGCTGGACAAGAAGGTGCAGTCGCTGCAGGATGAGGTGGCCTTCCTGCGGAGCAACCACGAGGAAGAGGTGGCCGACCTTCTGGCCCAGATCCAGGCATCGCACATCACGGTGGAGCGCAAAGACTACCTGAAGACAGACATCTCGACGGCGCTGAAGGAAATCCGCTCCCAGCTCGAAAGCCACTCAGACCAGAATATGCACCAGGCCGAAGAGTGGTTCAAATGCCGCTACGCCAAGCTCACCGAGGCGGCCGAGCAGAACAAGGAGGCCATCCGCTCCGCCAAGGAAGAGATCGCCGAGTACCGGCGCCAGCTGCAGTCCAAAAGCATCGAGCTAGAGTCGGTGCGCGGCACCAAGGAGTCCCTGGAGCGGCAGCTAAGCGACATCGAGGAGCGCCACAACCACGACCTCAGCAGCTACCAGGTAGGAACAGCGGCTGCGCGGCCAGCCTGCGCCAGCGCCAGCGCCGCGCGCCCCCGACACTTGGGCGCGTGCCCAGGCGCCCTCTCCGCGGCGCTCCCTGGTGGCCGCTCGCTAGAGCGCGCGCGCCGCCGACCTAGGGTAGTTGCGGATCAGCGTCCTCGCCCCTCTCATCCTCCACACTCCGCCCCCACCCACCTGCCCCAGCTGCTAAGGGTCTTGACCTTTTTCAAAAAACATGCATCTTTTCCAGTTCTAATTTTGCACGCTTGCACGTTTAAAGCAGGAGGGATGAATTCGGTAGTGGATAAATCAGCAACTTTAGGATAGCTTATGCAGAAACGCGTGTATTCTCTACTTTTCCGGCAGTGATCGGAAGAGCTCTCAAAATTGGCTTCAGCCCAAAGGGCTCAGATGGGAATGGCCAGGTCAGCCATGGAGTTTCCCCATGCATGCTTGTGTCCTGTTGAGACGTGTTCTAAGTCCACTGGTCTCCGTGCGTGATGTGCCCAGGAAGTGTCCTATTGTCTTACTGATCTTGTATGTTCGTTTGAGAATCCCTTAGATTTAAAAGAAAAAGGGGGTGGGGGAGGGGGGCTGGGAGTCGGGTGTCAGCGAGGTTTGCAGAAGTGGAGGGAGACGGGAGGAGGCGAGGGGGAAGGGGTAGCAAGTGGTTTGCGAAGGAAGTTGCTGTTTGCAAGGATGAGTCTAGGGAGACTCTCTGTGTCTGTTTCAGGACACCATCCAGCAGCTGGAAAATGAGCTTCGGGGCACAAAGTGGGAAATGGCTCGTCATTTGCGCGAATACCAGGACCTCCTCAACGTCAAGATGGCTCTGGATATAGAAATCGCTGCGTACAGGTACGGTGCTTACTATGTGCGTGGCCGGAACACTAACCGCAGTGCAGAGGCTGTTCGGGCAGAGCTTCCACCACTTAAGTTAAAGCAGGCAGGGTGCAGGCATCAACTCAGCACCTGGTTTTCTTGCTTACTTAAAAAGAAATTATTCTAAAGAATTGCAAGTGTAGTTTTACCTCTTTTTATGCAGCTTTAAAAGAATGAATACTAGTAGAAACAAAAGGTTTTTGAATTACACGAAGGAGGTGCAGATTAATCTCAATGCATATGCTTAAACTTTTTATGGAAAAATGTTTTCAAATGCTGGAAGCATGAACAGAGTTTTGGTTTCTAATATTTCATCTAGTGGTTTCAGCTTTTCAAATGTATAATGTCAAGGACAAACACCAGGACATTCTATTTCTCTGTTTCTCTGTTATATAGCTTACTATTGCCATCATCTGGCTGAGAATAGATATAGAATGATAGAATACAGATACAGTTATTCTATATATGTAGATAATTTATATGTATTACATTTTATGCTAGACTGCAGTATAAATTATATCTATATATCATGTATGATATTAATCTAGATCTATAGATACATATATGTGCATATGCATATAAATCTAGATATATAGACACAAATATGTATGATCTTTTTATAGATAGTGAGATAGGTTATAGGTCTATTAATTGGTGTGACCTTGCTGTTGACTAAGCGCAAAGGACAAAATCGTTGATTAAAATTTTTCTACTACCAATAAGGTAGTTATAATATAATGAGAATAAATTGCATTTACAGAGCTATCTCTCTTTTCAGGAAAGCTGAATAACTACATTAAATAGACACTTTATGATAAAAATTATCAACCAATTTGTAACTCGATACACCCATATTAACACCTGGCTAAGTTCTGAAATATGCTTAACAGTAAGATTTTTATGAAAGTTATATTTGCTTTAAAAATAGTACATATCCTGAAAATCTAAATGTTTAAGAAAGTGACTACTCTCAGAAAGGCTGTTTGGCTTTGGAGTTTGGGGGCATTTTGTTTCTGGCTTTTTGTTTTTTTGTTTTTGTTTTTGTTTTTTGCTATTTGGTCACCAACAAGTTTTTCAGCATATTCATGTTGTACCTAATGGATCTCTACTGCAGGGCCAAGACTTAGTAGTTGGGTGTGGTTAGTGGACTATTGGGCAAGGTTAGTCATTGTAGGAGGCAACTGTCTGGCAGTCCAGGAGAATCTTTCTCTGTCACTGAGTATAATGTAATATGCCAGTAAGTGATAGCAGGTATTATACTGAATTGATAGCATATTTTACTTATGTAATTCTATTTATTCAAAGGTAGCTACCACAATACCCAGAATGTAATGAAGCTCAGAAGGCCCAGTGAAATTTTTACTATGTCTTATGTTCTTTGATTTTCTGCTTAGAAAACTCCTGGAGGGTGAAGAGACCAGATTTAGCACATTTGCAGGAAGCATCACTGGGCCACTGTATACACACCGACCCCCAGTCACAATAACCAGTAAGATTCAGAAAACCAAGGTGGAAGCTCCCAAGCTTAAGGTCCAACACAAATTTGTCGAGGAGATCATAGAGGAAACCAAAGTGGAGGATGAGAAATCAGAAATGGAAGAGGCCCTGACAGCCATTACAGAGGAATTGGCCGTTTCCATGAAGGAAGAGAAGGAAGAAGCAGCAGAAGAAAAGGAAGAGGAACCCGAAGCTGAAGAAGAAGAAGTAGCTGCCAAAAAGTCTCCAGTGAAAGCAACTGCACCTGAAGTTAAAGAAGAGGAAGAAGGGGAAAAGGAGGAAGAAGGCCAGGAAGAAGAGGAGGAAGAAGAGGAGGGAGCTAAGTCAGACCAAGCCGAAGAGGGAGGATCCGAGAAGGAAGGCTCTAGTGAAAAAGAGGAAGGTGAGCAGGAAGAAGGAGAAACAGAAGCTGAAGCTGAAGGAGAGGAAGCCGAAGCTAAAGAGGAAAAGAAAGTGGAGGAAAAGAGTGAGGAAGTGGCTACCAAGGAGGAGCTGGTGGCAGATGCCAAGGTGGAAAAGCCAGAAAAAGCCAAGTCTCCTGTGCCAAAATCCCCAGTGGAAGAGAAAGGCAAGTCTCCTGTGCCGAAATCACCAGTGGAAGAGAAAGGCAAGTCTCCTGTGTCGAAATCACCAGTGGAAGAGAAAGGCAAGTCTCCTGTGTCAAAATCACCAGTGGAAGAGAAAGCCAAGTCTCCTGTGCCAAAATCACCAGTGGAAGAGGCAAAGTCAAAAGCAGAAGTGGGGAAAGGTGAACAGAAAGAGGAAGAAGAAAAGGAAGTCAAGGAAGCTCCCAAAGAAGAGAAGGTAGAGAAAAAGGAAGAGAAACCAAAGGATGTGCCAGAGAAGAAGAAAGCTGAGTCCCCGGTAAAGGAGGAAGCTGTGGCGGAGGTGGTCACCGTCACCAAATCGGTAAAGGTACACTTGGAGAAAGAGACCAAAGAAGAGGGGAAGCCAGTGCAGCAGGAGAAAGAGAAGGAGAAAGCAGGAGGAGAGGGAGGAAGTGAGGAGGAAGGGAGTGATAAAGGTGCCAAGGGATCCAGGAAGGAAGACATAGCTGTCAATGGGGAGGTAGAAGGAAAAGAGGAGGTAGAGCAGGAGACCAAGGAAAAAGGCAGTGGGAGGGAAGAGGAGAAAGGCGTTGTCACCAATGGCCTAGACTTGAGCCCGGCAGATGAAAAGAAGGGGGGTGATAAAAGTGAGGAGAAAGTGGTAGTGACCAAAACGGTAGAAAAAATCACCAGTGAGGGGGGAGATGGTGCTACCAAATATATCACTAAATCTGTAACCGTCACTCAAAAGGTTGAAGAGCATGAAGAGACCTTTGAGGAGAAACTAGTGTCTACTAAAAAGGTAGAAAAAGTCACTTCACACGCCATAGTAAAGGAAGTCACCCAGAGTGACTAAGATTTGAGTCCATTGCAAAAGGTTAAGCCATATGACAATTTCAAAATGCATGTGATTGGCAGCTTCAAAACAGAACGGGTTCTCCCATGGGGGCTCCAGACATTGTATTTTACTTTGTGCAATATGAGGGGACTGCATGCAAGCTCAGGGTGCTCCCTCCTCAGTCTTTGGGGGATTCAAATGCATGACATTGTATGTACCTGGGAAATTTGCCAATTTCCTAAGCTGTTGGAAGGGGGTCACTTAAGGGGGGATGTCTTGAGATGTATTATGCAAAGTACCAACTGAGCCAAAAACAATAAATGAAACACAGAACTCAGCCTTAAGAAAGCTATATATGAATAATTATGTTTACCTCACTGGTGCATTTAAAATGGACTTTTGTTCATGGGAGAACCTTGCTGACATGCACAGTTTGCAATCTTATGTTGATCGATGTTAAATGTCACAGCAGTACTTGCTCAATAAAGGTCATATTGGAAACATAGTCAATTGCTGAGTCTTATGTCATTTCTCTTTTTTAAATTTTTATTTATTTATTTTTATTTAGAGATGGGGTCTTGCTATGTGACCTCAAGCAGTCCTCCCGCCTCAGCCACCCAAAGTGCTGGGATTACAGGCATGAGCCACTACGCCCAGCCTGTTATGCCATTTCAAAGTAAAATCTCCACTACCTGAAGCTTTCTTGCCCTGAAATAGATTATTGGGGGGAGTCATAAGTAAACTGCACATCTTATTGCTATCTCCCTGACAGCGATTACTTGGAAAACGTAATTGCTGAAGATATTTTCAGGTGTCAACATCTTCACTGAGCCCGGTCTTCATCCCAAAATTTTAAAATCATATTTTTGAAATAAAAATAAAAGCATCAGATACAAATAGGAATCTGGTGGGATAGAAATCTTCAGTGTTTGTTTCTATCCCAAAACAGAACTCAGAACCTCTAGGTAAGAGGACCAATAAAGGAGGGGTTCATAACTTGTGCCTTAGAGTTGGGACAGAGACAGAGGAGCTCATGGCATTTATGATGATCTGTCCAGCGGGGACAGGGCTGACATCACTAACACTCCTACCCGGAACTATCCAGCCTCAGAGGCATGCCTCCTGTGCACAAACACACACATACACATTGTCTGCATCACTAATGCTTGATTTGGCTGACAGAGATTTACACCTTTAGTATTCTACTAATTGGGGAAAATAATATAAAAAATAAATTAAATACCCTACCTGAGAAAATAAAAATGAGATTCTGTGACATAGGCAATAAGTGTTTTTAAATAAAAAGACATGATCTTGACCAAGGAAATACTACCATCCCCTTTTCAAAACTTGTTTTAGGCCTTGAAGACCATTAATATATTAATTAGCACATTATCCTGTCCAAGTCCATGTTTTTTCATTAATAGGATCAGCTCAATAATACAATCCTTGATAATATTTTCAGTGACTTTTTCAAGATAACTCCAATTTTAATGCCTAAACATACCCAGGAAGCTAATTGTTAATGGCAGTTTTTATTGTTTCCCAATCATTAGCCATTTGCCAATCCTCACAATTTTGGCTACATCTGAGTATCATCTATACAATTATGTATTCAGATTTCTTTCTTTAAAACAATTTATTTTTTATGTTAAGATGTTAATTTTTCTGAAGCAAAAATATCCATGACACACAAAGTGACACAGGAATTATTTAAATATAATCAGCAAAAAAAAAAAAAAGAAAAAAACCCTGATCTAGTGATACAGAATTTAAAAATAAAAAAGAGCATATTGGAAGGATACAGGGTAACTCCTAGAGTGAAAACATCAGCAGAGGAGGCAGGTGTTGGGAGAGAGTAGCTCAGACAGCCTCAGGGACAGAGGTCTCAGGAATCATCATGCAGTCACAGGGCGGATTAAACTGAAAACTCTGTGACACTTCATTGGAATTCCAGGAACAGAGCATCATCTATTTGCCACACACCTTTGCCAGCAAAGAGGAGCACCTTGACTGATAGTCCCACCCAAACTGACTCCAATGGCAGAACTGCAGCTCTTCACAGAAAAGTCTGGGAGCTGTTATCAGAAGTAGGAATGGAGGCTGGAGTTATATGATACGATCTATGTGAATTTTTAAAATACCCACTAAATATATAATCATTACTATAAAAATACTCATTTGCACCTAAAATCATCTCACTTACCAGCACTGGACCCTGGGGTTTAGAAGACTTTCTTTTTTGGTAGTATATATTGTTTAAAAATGACAGGATCAATCAGCAAAACTCCAACGCAGGCACCAGAAACTTAACTCTTCAGCTCTAACTTTGTTTTCAACCACTTCGTTTTCTTTCCTAAGAAGGTAAGACGTTCAATAATATTGCCACGTATTTCATAAAACAAAATCACTATTTTGTACCCTTTAAAAATGACAGAACACCTCTGGCTGCAATGGCACAGGCCAATAGTCACAGCTGTTCCAGAGGCTGAGACATGAGGATCACTCAAGCCCTGGAGTTTGAGTCCAGCCCTGGCAAAGTAGTGGGAACCCATCTCTAAAATAAATAAATAAATAGAACAACATACCTTTGATAACCCATGCAGGTATTTCTAAGTCAATCAATTGCCTGGTTGATTCATTAATTCAATAAATGTTGATTGAGGACTAGAGACTGGAGATACAATGGTCTTCTCTTATAAAATTACTTATTTTGTTGTCACTGCCAGCCATTACACTATTATTGAAAGAGAAAGCAATTTGAAATTCATGTTTCCAAATATGTTCAGTGACAGGGAGAAACTACATTTAAACTAATCACAAATCTCCAAGTGTTTAGGATATGAGTACCTTTCCTCTGACGACAATAGGTCTCTGGGGACAATGACATTAAGGCATTGAAAAACAGAATTTCTACCTTGCCAGTAGACTGTCTTGGAGACACTATTTTATTTTAAACATTGTGAGGATTATCAAAGTTCATTTATTCTCAATCTTAAAACATATAAGAACAGATTTTTTTTAAGAAAAAACTTCCTCTGGGTCACACACTAGTAGATGATAGAACTGGGATTTAACTCATAGGAAAGGTCCAGAGTATGTACTCTTTTTTTTTTTTTTTTTTTTGACAGGCTCTCACTCTGTCACCCAGACTGGAGTTCAGTGGCATGATCATGGTTCACTGCAGCCTGGAGCATCTGGGCTCAGGTGATCCTCCCACCTCAGCCTCCTGAGTAGCTGAGACTACAGGCACATGCCACCATGCCCAGCTAACTATTTTTGTGGGGTTTTTTTGTAGAGATAAGTTTCGTGATGTTGCCCAGGCTGGTCTCAAACCCCTGGACTCAGGCAATCTGCCCACTTCAGCCTCCCAAAGTGCTGGGATTACAGATGTGAACCACCATGCCCAGCCCAAAGCATACACTCTTAACCTCTGTCCTATAGTAATCCTCAAATGTATCCATTGTGGCCACCTCCATTTATAAGGATGTTAAGCTAGAGTCATTTCTTTCTTTTAAAATTGAAAAAAAGAAAACAGAGGAATACTATAAATCATTCATTTAATATACTTGCATATCTCTTTACATTTAAAAAAAGACACAATATCACTTCTCTATGGTACTGTGTTTGCATCTTGAGGAAAAGAATAAATACTCAAATGCAAAATAAGTGGTGATTCCTTCTATCACAACAGCTTGCAAGTGCCAAACACTTTTCTCATGTTCAATAGACAGAGTTATTTCTAGTGCATTTCCTTCTATTGCCAGTCAGTGCAGACAGAAACAGTATTAAAACATTAGGATATTCATTTCCACAACAAATAGGTTGGTTGTTCCAGTTTGGAACAAGTTATTTTTTTCCTAGTGTTTTATATAATTTGCCCAAAGGGAACCAGGAGCTATTTTTAAGTGAATTATTCTATTAGATCTGCATAAAATTTGTCTATTTTTAGGGCCCCTCAACCCTTAGAGCCTGGCAAAAATAACAGATGAGAGTTCAAGTCCCAGGCTGTAGATAGCAAAATTGTGTGTATTGGGTCCATCATATTTACCCTCTAAGCCTCCACCTCCTTCTCTGTAAAACAGGGCTGCCGAGGTGATGGGGTGTTACCTATAAAAATGCTCCACACTGTAACAGGCATTTGGTAGCCAATCAAAACCATTTGTTAAAGATAATGAATTTTAAATTGTATCACAGCTATAGGTACAGAATTTTTAAAGAGAATAAATTAACTGGTAGCTTAATTTTCTTATATATAATTTCAATACAGATTGCAATGATGAGTTTACCAAAATAAGTACACAATATGAATATAAATATACTCCTCATGTACACATATATTTCTTCATCAGTGTACACATAATTTCATTACCCATATAGAGAATTTGGGTGGAAAATCACTGCATTTTTCATTGCATTAATCTATATAGGCTGCTTAGACACCCAAGAATCCATCTACATAATCATGGGGCTTAAAAGTTTCTTGACCAGGCGTGGTGGCTCACACTTGTAATCCCAGCACTTTGGGAGGCCGAGGCGGGCAGATGACCTGAAGTCTGGAGTTTGAGACCAGCCTGGCCATTACGGTGAAACCCCATCTCTACTAAAAATACAAAAATTAGCCGGGCATAGTGATGGGCGCCTGTAATTCCAGCTACGTGGGAGGCTGAGGCTGCAGAATTGCTTGAACCTGGGAGGCAGAGGTTGCAGTGAGCTGAGATCGTGTCACTCCACTCCAGCCTGGGCGACAGAGTAAGACTCCGCATCAAAAAAAAAAAAAAAAAAAAGTTTATTGATGCAAATTATTTAAAACCATATTGAGAGTAAGAGAGAGAAATATTTTTGTGCTAGGCCTCTGAAGACAGCATGAAATCCCCAGATCCATGCTAACTGTGGTCAACACCATAATGCAGGGCTTTCAGGATTCTCTTTGACTTCCTATTTGAGGTATTTTGAAAAGTTACCACATCTTCAATAAGGTATTCATTTTAGGTAATGCTCCTTAAATCATTCCCTAACTCTAATTAGCATTCTTATCTTAGAAGAGAACAGAGTTGAAAAAAAATTAACAGATGACTACATAAAAAGGCTTTTTTTTTTAAGCTTATGAAAAGCATAATCATTCTAAAGGGCTAAGTAGGCAGGACCACTTACATAGGCCCATGCTATAGTCTTGTTTTGTATGTGGGTGGGTGAGGTGAGTAGCGGGTGGAGAGCAGAGAATCAAGGGCCCCAGAATTTGAGTGACAACATTGTGTCCAGAAGGCAAACACCGGGAATTTTTGATTCTGCATTGAGATCACAAGATCACAAGTCAGGGGCCAACTTCAAGTATCATAGGTTCTACTTTTGGTGTTCTCACATTCCTGAGAGAGTAAACCCTGACAACAAAAAGAGATAAGGACTGAAAAGGGCTCCTTTTCCTATTGGTTCTCAAATTTCAAATAAATTTCCGTGAGGAGGGTAAAATTACTGGTTTGCATTAGTGCTTTGGAATATGCTTAATTGTAATTGCTCATCATCTCTGCTGGAAAATCACAGATTAGTTGAAACCACAGAGTATAGCACAAAGAGCCTTCTTTGCCCTGGGATCTAGAAGGTTGGGCCCTCTATACAAGTGACAACACCTCAGACCTCCCATTTTAACTTGGAAAATTCAAGTGTATGTTGAATTCTGTGATGATGTGTTTATATCTTCCTTGATTCATATGTCAAAAACTTACTCTTATCCAAAAAGAGTAATTCAGCTTAAGGAGAATCTGCACTTAAAATACTGTGTGCTAATATTTGGAAGAACAAAAAGTTAAAAGTTATTAACTTTTGGGCAGGGAACAGTTTTGTGGCTCAGCACACTGAGAGTGTGAGGTGGGAGGAGATCGCATGAGCCAGCAGTTGGAGACCAGGCTGGGCAACACTGGGAGACCTGGTCTTTACAAAAAATACAAAGAAAAATAAATTAGCCAGACATGGTGCCGTATACCTGTGTTCCAGCTACTCAGGAGACTGAGGTGGGAGAACTGCTTGAGCCTGGGACGTCGAGGCTGCAGTGAGGCATGATTGTGCCACTGCACTCCAGCCTCGGTGACAGAGCAAGACCCTGTCTCAAAAAAAAAAAAAAAAAAAAAGTCATTTACTTTTATCTATGTAAGTATATAATGTATGAATATCAGAAAGAGAAATAGAAAAACTGACCTCCCTCTTCCCCAGATTTCTTCCTAACTATGGCTGCCTAGTTACTTCTGAACTGGATTTCTCAGTGGCCCCAAATAAAATTACAAATATAAGACACAGAATAACAATGTCTGACAAATAGTAGGCATTTAATTAATGGTAAATTTTCATTGCCATTATTAATATTCGTTTTAAAAGTAATAACTGGCCGGGCGTGATGGCTCACACCTGTAATCCCAGCACTTTGGGAGGCCGAGGCAGGCGGATCATGAGGTCAAGAGATTGAGACCATCCTGGCTAACATGGTGAAACCCCGATTCTACTAAAAAATACAAAAAAGTAGCCAGGCATGATGGCGGGCACCTGTAGTCCCAGCTACTCGGGAGGCTGAGGCAGAAGAATGGCGTGAACCTGGGAGGCAGAGCTTGCAGTGAGCCGAGATCACACCACTGCACTCCAGCCTGGGCGACAGAGCGAGACTCCATCTCAAAATAAATAAATAAATAAAAATAAACAAATAAATAAAAGTAATAACTAAAATAGTCATGTATATTAATTACCATGTCAATAAGAGATACACACAAAAATTAAACCTGTAGCAAAGCTTCAAGTAGAAGAGTAGATACCTTTGCACTAAACTTTACTTACTATATATATGCTACTCAGAATCATAAAACCCTAAAGGTTGAATTAGCTGATAATATTTAACCCACCTTTCTTATGCCTAAAAAGCAGCTGCCTAACCTATAATTGAATATCTACAGTGACAGGGAAGTTACTTTGCTCCAAGCCATCCCAACAGATAACTTGGACTGTTTGGAAAACCTTCTTTACATTGTTCTAATCTCTGATCCCCTGTAACGTTCATCCACTGATTCAAATTCCAGGGAGTCATATAAATCTCACTTCCCTTTTCCCCAGAATGGACTTTCAGAGAGATGAAGGTGGTATAGTGTGGATATTTGTCCCCTCCAAACCTCATGATAGGAGGTGTTTGGGTCATGGGGGCGGAACCCTCATTAATAACTTGGCGCTGTCCTTGCCACAGTGAATGAGTTCTCATGAGATCTGGTTGTTTAAAAGTGTGTGGCATCTCCCACCTCACTCTCTGCTCGAGAACTCTCATGTAATATATTGGCTCCCCGTTGCCTTCTGCCATGATTGTAAGCTTCCTGAAACCTCAGCAGAAGCAGATGCCAGCACAAATGCTGCTTATACAGCCTGCAGAACTGTTAGCCAATTAAACTGTTTTTCTTCATAAATTACCCAGCCTCGCATATTCCTTTAGAGTAACACAAATGGACTAAAACAGACGGCCATGTCCAAATCCAAGCAGCTCATAACAGTAATGACCATTGTTGAGTTTACTACCTACCAGGTATTCTTCTAAGCACATCACCTGTAATAAATCCATGATTTCTCATAACAAACATACATGCAGGTATTATTTTTAACACCATTTTTTTGCAGAATTTTGGGCATAATAAACCCAGGCATTTTTTTATATCAAACCCATGACTTTTCTACTTTATACTTTAATAGACAAAACAGCAAACATATGTAACTACATGTGTTCAGCCTTGGAATGAACTTTCTACCTGTTGAGCCGAGCCTGTCTCAAGTAGTCCCCATTCTCCAGTTTTTCATTTATGTCAAAATTAACTGATCTGGGGAAGTGTTACTTTAAAACTCATTGCTATATAGACGGCAGGAATTTTAAACTCAACGATGAGTTATCCTAGGTTACAGTCTAGGTTTCACTAATCTATGCCTGGATATATAACACTATTTTGTGGTATCTTCTTTACAAAATAAAATATATTAAAATTCTGATTGGTGCATGCGCTATTTCATGTCTCTATTTTTCCATTTCTCAGATTCTTAAGTAGACAATGCCCTAACAAATAAGTTTTTCTTCTAGTAGTTATTCACCTATAACACATAACCAGTTTCATAGGGAGCAGCAACATGTATCTATCTGCCTATCACCTTTGATCAACATTTTGTTCTTCAGCCAGAGCAACGAAGGAAGTATTTAGGTTGAATTAAAGTGATAAAGCATCAAGTGAAATTATTTCTATGCATCAGCAATTAGACAGGTTTGGACAGTTCTAATAAAGAATGCCTTGAATGTCACATGTTAGAAATTTGGACAAATTTGTATGGCACTTTCACATCCCACGCACTGTCATCTGTTACTATCATAGTTTGAGATTAAATTTCCTTTGCTGGACATTATTGATTATGAAGCTTAATAATCACCATGTTCCTGGGAAAGCAGTTGACCATGTCCACCCATTGAGTTCATTCCCTTGGCATATTCAAATGAACATTATCATTAGAAGGAAATCGTGTGTCCATGACATTTGGAGAGCTAATGCCGATCTCCATTCTTCATCAGCCACCCATTAAATATGCCATAAATGATTCTAAAGTAACACTTTCTCATTGGCAATTAGCAAACTGCTTTGCCAGTTCTTCATCAGGAATTTGCTTACAGGATTTGCTCAAGAAAACACATGAATTTCAAAATCCCCATCAAGACATATGAAAAAGTAAGGCCAAGGAAGGAAAAGTGAATGAAGTCACCCAAAGTACGTGCTTCCTCCTTAAATTTGGTGGACAGAAGTGTTAGGGGAAAAGGAGCACAGGAGAGCCAGGGTGCCTCATTTTAAAAGCAACTCCATCTTAAAACTAGCAAGGGACATTCCTCACCAGTCACAACCCATGGTCATAAGACATTTGTGGCTAAGGAAGCAGTTTAGTCATGCCTGCAAGGACAAACTCCTGTGACAGCAGAATATCCAGATGTACCAATATTGATGGCAGCAGTGAGCCATCTGCCATCATGCTGGCCACTGCAGGAAGGGCACGGGAGGAGGCAGACGGCACCTTCCCCTAGCAGCCTCTGCCCTGGGGCCGCTGAGATGGGGTCAGGCCAGGTCATGCGCCTGGTGACGGGGAGCTTTCCAGGTGCAACTGCAGCCACCCAAGTCACAGCTGCAACCCCAGCACCCCTATGCTCTTGGGAGCCAGGAGCACACAGGAACCTCATACCCCACCCTGCATAGGTGCAGCCACCCAAACCAAGGCTGCAGACCCAGGCATCCCTGCACTCTTACCTTTGCAGGCTTGGAAGTGACTGCTCTTGCTGCCTAGCCTCTCCCTGGCACCCACTTTGATTTCAGAGCAGAGCTGGGGCCAAACCCGGGTGCTGTCACAGCCTGGCTGGGTATGCACATGCTTGGGGCAGTGTTGACATGCCAGCCTCCTGCCTTCTTGGCCCCCTCCAGTCCTTGGGTGCTGATCAGCTGAGGAGCATGAGAGGGGAAGCTAAGGGGAGCTGAGGGCAGCTAGGTGCTGCCCCGCATGTGCCCCTTGGTGCAATGGATGGCTGTGGGAGGCAGACAGGCTCCTGGGTGGAAGTGTGTAGGTCCCCAGTGAAGCCCCACCTTCAGGCTAGGGTGGGCCTGAAGCCTGGGGGGCTGGGCTGCCATTCCTGAAGAAGGGAGGGGGAACTCATGGTGCTTTTTCCTAGGCCCACCCATGTCTGCCCATGGACCAATCAGCACGCACTTCCTCCCCTCTGACGCCCATAAAAGCCCCAGGCTCAGCCAGAGCAGAGGACAGGATGACCAGCTACAGAGAGGAGCTACCCTCTCCAGGGCCTCCTCTCTTCTGAGAGCTGCAGAGCAAACAGAACAACCTACCTGCAGAGAGGAGCCACCCACTCCAGGGCCTCCTTTCTGCTGAGAGCTGAACACTGAACAAAATGACCTGCCTACAGAGAGGAGCTGCCCCCTGCATGTCTCCTCTGAGCTGTTCTAGCACTCCATAAAGCTTCTCTTGGTCTTGCTCACCCTCCACTTGTAGGCATACCTCATTCTTCCTGTACACAAGATAAGAACTCAGGCAAAGCTGCCAATAGCCACAGAGGTTTCTGGCCAGAAAAGTGATACACTAAAGATCCCATAACTTTAAAGATAAAGTTACGTGACACACTACCACATAACAGTGTGTGCTTTTATGATAGCTATAGTCATGCTTTGATGTACTTACTCACTAAAATGCCAAGGAAAACTTGAAGTCAACAAAGTATTAATGTTGTCATGCTCTCAGTCCACCTGCACACAGACATAATTTACTGTTACACAGATAAGACCCCTATATAAGAAAAGTTTAAAACAAACATGGCACATCCCTTCTCTTGCTTTCTGAGGATTCCCTACTCTGTTACTGAGCAGCTTTCAATAAACTCTGTCTTCTCACTGTACTCAAGGGCTTGCCTTTAATTGCTTTCTGCATGAGATCCAAGAACTCTCTCTTGGGGTCTGGATCGGAACCCCTTTTTCTGGCAACAGATGTGAACAAGATCTTGCTGGGGAGAAATGAAGGATTTGTCAAAGAATGAGAATAGTTAATAACATTAAAGACACGTACCTTGCCCACATTAACAGCCTATAACTCCATGTGTTATCAGAAAAGAAAAACATATATTCACTGCCAGCTAATATATATTTCAGGGCTTGGCATGCCATATCACGATGCCATTCAAGATGCTGTCAAGGAACACCAAAGTCCATATTCCATCAGTACAATATCCCTACCCCTCTTACTGTCCATGACAGCAAGGCCACTAACTGGAATGCTCTCTCTCCACACAGACCCCCAACCTCCAGCCTGTCATTACAAAGGATGGGTCTAAAATGTCACATTTATAACCACTGAAAACTTGAAACTTTTTTCCATTTCCATCCCTCTTAGTGTCATTAATCAAACAGAGCCTCTTTCATATTATTTATTTGGCTGTTCCTCATATCTCCTCAGACAACCAAAACAATCTAGAGAGTACAGTGTAGCTTTTAAGAACACAGATTTTGATATCCAATTAGATCTTGGTTCAAGTTCCAGTTTTAAACTTCCTAGCGGACTTAGCATGTTGGGGGCCAGTCAACGGAAGGAGGAGGAGGAAGAGGAGGAGAAGGGGAAGGAAGAAGAAGAGGAGAAGGAGAAGGAAGAAGAGGAGGAGGAGGAAGAGGAGGAGGAGGAGGAGGAGTAGAAAGAACATTCTAAGAGTTCCAAAGAGAATGGAATATAATACAAGGAAATATACCACAAGTTAAGGGAAAGGTGAGAAACAAATTCAACTCTAGTCAGTGTGGGCTACCATAACAAAATATAGACTCAGTGACTTAAATGACAGAAAGGTCTGGGTGATAGCACAGTCAGGTTCTGGTGAGGGCTCTCTCCCTGGCTTGCAGAGGGCCACCTTCTCATCATGTCCTCACATGGCAGAGCAAGAATGAGCTCTCCAGTGTCTCTTTTTATAAAGACACTAATCCAATCAGATCAGGGTCTTACCCTTAAACCTCATTTAGCCTTAATTACTTCCTTAAAGGCCCTATATCCACATACAGTCACGTTGGGAGCTTAGGGCTTCAACATATGAATTTGGGGTGGGGGAGAGGGAACAGTTCCGTTCATCACAGGGGATAATGGGGCAACCCCGAAATTAGCAATGTAAAAAAGCCATTATCACCTCTAGGGTTGCAACACACAAGAAGTAGATGTTGCTACCAGAGACAAGAACCCAGGACCATCCAGAGGGAGCTAGAATTACGGCAGCAGGGGCAGCCTGGTGAGAACTGAGACCACGGAGAGGAGAGGTGTCCAAGGGAAGCCATACTCAAGAACTCAAGTAGGAAAAGGAGACACTATCTCTGCTGGACGTCAGGCCTGGAAGAAAGTTGGGGAGGCGATGGTGGCAGGTATTCTCTGATTTGTACCTCCTCCCTTGTCTACCCTTTCTCTGGTTCGTGCCATGAGCCAGTAGCATCTGGAATCTAGTCAAGAAGGGAGCCTGAACTATGCAGTGCCTGTGATAAAGAGTAGAGCAGGGTCAGTGTGAGAAATTGAGCTGAGAACAAGCATTGACAGATGATGGCACACTCACCATGTGACCCTAGGCAACTCATCCTACTTTTCTTCACATCCCTTTTCTCATCTGAAACATGGGGCCAATAAAAGATAATTTGATCACTGTTAAATCAAGTTTAGCCTAAAGCTGCCTCTTGGCATATTTTAAGTTTGGCCTGTGAAGAGAAAATAAATCTTGGAGCCCCAAAAATCACTAAGCTAAAGGGAAAAGGCAAGCTGGGAACTGCTTAGGGCAAATCTGCCTCCCATTCTATTCTGCTCACTGAGATAAAAGCATATCTGATTGCCTCCTTTGGAGAGGCTAATCAGAAACTCAAAAGAGGCTGGGCGTGGTGGCTCATGCCTGTAATCCCAGCATTTTGGGAGGCCGAGGCTGGTGGATCACTTGAGGTAAGGAGTCCGAGACAAGCCTGGCCAGTGTGGTGAAACCCTGTCTCTACTAAAACTACCAAAATTAGCCACATGTGGTGGCACATGCCTGTAAACCCAGCTGCTTGGGAGGCTGAGGCACGAGAATCACTTGAACCTGGGAGGCGGAGGTTGCAGTGAGCCAAGATCACACCAGCGCACTCCAGTCTGGGCATCAGAGTGAGACTCCATCTCAAGAAACAAAAAATATATATATAAATAAATAAATAAATAAAAAGAAGAAGAAGAAAGAAAAAGAAGAGGAAGAAGGAGGAGGAGGAGAAGAAGAAAAAAAAGAAACTCAAAAGAATGCAACCATTTGTCTCTTTTCTACCTGTGACCTGTAAGCCCCCTCCCTGCTTTGAGTTGTTCTGCCTTTGCTTCGACTTGTCCTGCCTTTCCAGACCAAACCAATGTTCCTCTTACATATGTTGATTGATGTCTCATGTTTCCCTAAAGTGTATAAAACCAACCTGTGCTCTGAACCTTAGGAACATGTTGCCAGGACCTCTTGAGGCTGTGTCACAGGTATGCGTCCTCAACCTTGGCAAAATAAACTTTCTAAATTAACCCAGACCTGTTTCAGATATTCAGGGTTCACAGGCCTAAAGGTCTACAGTCTGTTTATACCTGCACTTGTTGGAGTTCTGTACATCATGAACTATAACAAGTGGAAGTATAAGCAGACTGTAGCCTACACTTGTGCCAATCACCAAGTTAGGCCAATGAAATGTAACCCACTGTTCAAACCATGCTCAAATAAGGCAAATGTTGAGCTGTAACCAGTCGGGCTGTTTCTGCACCTCACTTCCATTTTCTGTACATCACTTTCCTTTTTCTGTCCATAAATCTTCTTCTACCACCTGAGTGCACTGGAGTCTCTGAGCCTACTCTGGCTCAAGAGGCTGCCCAATTCATGAATCGTTCATTGCTCAATAAACTCCTTTAAATTTAATTCAGGTAAAGTTTTTTCTTTTATCAGCATCAGGAATAAAATTATTTGGAAGCTCTTAGGGCAGTGTAAGTTCTCTAGTAGATGGTAGGCGCTAAATAAATGCTGCTTATTATTAGTTAGGGAACTTTTATTTTAGCCAGTTTCAGGAAAATCCAAATATTGGTTTGAACCAAGCTGTCTAGCTGTTTATAAAGGGAAGCTTCTGGGAAGGTTAAAACAACTTCTGAGTGTCCATTCATGCTTCCTTTCTACTCTCTACTTCTTTTTCCCTTGTTACCTCCTTCCATTTGAGGCTCATTTTTTTCTCTCATCCACAAGTCCCTTCTGGTGCAAAAGTTCCAAGATAGTATACATGTGTGCCTGTGTATGATAATCAAGATGGTTAATCAATGGATTGATAATTAATGGATTTTTAATCCATTTATTATCCATTTAGATATTTTCCCCAGCTGCATCCTTAGACCCAGGGAATGCATAGGCACTCTGTGTAGATATCTTCTTTATGGAATGGCTCACCTTGCTCAGGACTGAAGGTCTTAGCAGATGTCCCTTGATGACAAAAGACAAATAATGGATATTAGAAGACCCTCAGCTTATGCCCCTCCACATGAACTTCTCAGCCAAAAGGAAGGTCATACTATTTTACCAAGGTCATATCCTTGCCTACAAGGAAGAGACAGTCCAGCAAAGATGGCAAATGTGAATGGATCTCAACCACTCTGCTTCTCACTTTCTAGAAAAATTGTACATTGCAGACAAAAAGAGTCCAAAAGTAGCGATCTCCGGGAGGAGGCTAGGGTATTTGCTGCTTTAATCAAGGCAAAAGCATCTTCCCAGCTTGTAGAACAAGAACAGTGTTGGGCATCAGATACAAATACAGTGAGTAGTCAATTAGGATGCAGCTGAGAGACCACGAACAGGAAGCCCAGAGTAAACTGATTCAAAATCCAGTTTTTAGCCACTCAAGGAAAGTCTCAATAAGGAATTGTTTCAGGACAAATGTGCCAGGAAAGACAGAATCTTGTTGGAATTACTAGTAATTTTTTATTCCAGGCCTTTCTCCTGAAGAGTTGAACATGAGCACATCAAACATGTTTGCCCAGTGAGACCTGACTGTGTCCAAAAAAAAAAGACAGAAGGTCAGAAGGTATGGCAGTTGTATATTGTATATCTGTATGGCAATATAACAACCATCTCCACAGCAGTGCCAGTAACCAAAACACCTAAATCTCACATATTTTTCTCCAGTTTAGAAAGTAGTTTCACACACATTGATATGGTTTGGCTGTGTACGCACCCAAATCTCCTCTTGAATTGTAACTGCCACAATTCCCACATGTTGTGGGAGGAACCCAGTGGGAGGCATTTCAGTTATGGGGGTGGATCTTTGCTGCACTGTTCTCATGATAGTGAATGAATCTCACAAGATCTGATGGTTTTAAAAATGGGAGTTTCCCTGCACAAGCTCTCTCTTTGCCTGCTGCCATCCATGTAAGATGTGGCTTACTCCTACTTTCTTTCTGCAATAATTGTGAGGCCTCCCCAGCCATGTGGAATTGTAAGTCCATTAAACCTCTTTCTTTTGTAAATTGCCTAGTTTCAGGCATGTCTTTAACAGCAGCGTGAAAACAGACTAATACATATTTCATCCTGTTTAAACCTTAGAGTATGTTGGACAGATATTGTGCTCTCTCTTTTCAATCTGCAGACACAGAAGCTGAGAGAAGTGATTTACTTCTATCAGAAGAAAGTCACCAGTAGGACCTACCATATGTATTATTAGGACTTTTTTTAAGAAATATATTTTACATTTTAATTTCTAAGTGTAACAAATATTTGCTGTAGAAAAATGGCATTGTATTTGCCCATATTACTGCCACCTTAGATAACTGTTATATTTCAGTATGTTTCTTTCTGATATTTCCATATGCACAAATTTGATATGGCTGTGATCATTTCTGATAATTTCATTTAGTAACTCATTTGAAGACCATGCTACCAGTGCATAATTAACAGATATTTATCGAGCATCCAGTTTCTGCAGGAGGAATACCAGCTATAGGAATGAGGGAGCTGGTATTTGACTCATCCCACTTAAATCTGAGTCAGCATGAGCAATCTGGTGGGATTTTTTAGGGGTTCACAAATTTGCATTAGACAAAATAAATATCAGAGGCAAAGGTCAAGATGTAAGCAAGATAATGATATAGTTGTGATATTCATCCCCTCAAATCTCATGTTGACATGTAATTCCCAATGTCAGAGGTGGGGCCTGGTGGGTGGTGTTTGAGTCATGGGGGCGGATCTCTCATGGCTTGGTATTGTTCTCATGATAGTGAGTGAGTTCTCATGAGATATAGTTGTTAAAACATGTGGCATCTCTCCCCCACCTTCTGTCTTTTGCTTCCACTACAGCCATGTGAAACACCTGCTCCCCCTTCATCTTCCACCATGATTGAAAGCTTCCTTAGGCCTCACCAGAAGCAGTTGCTGACACTGTGCTTCAGCCTGCAGAACCATGAGCCAAATAAACTTATTTTCTTATAAGTTGACCAGTCTCAAGTATTTCTTTATAGCATGACAAGAATGGTCTAATACAGACAGGTTTGAGAAAAAAATTCAAGATAAAGAGCAATTTTAGAGACCAAGGGAGGATCAGGAGAGTCAGGAATCTTACCAGAATTAAAGAAGGAAGCCTAAAGGAAAAGAACTAACAATTTATTTGGCAGGAAAAACATAATGCAGCAAATAGCCAAAAAGTCCATTCACATCCTGGGTAGCCTTGGGCCCATCCTTTCACAGATCCTCAGAATCCAGAGGCTGGAAGAGACATGATTGTGCTTGGCCCTTTCTTGAAGACCACGCTACCAATGCATAATCAACAGTTTATTGAGCATCCAGAGTATGCAGGAGACATACCAGCTCTAGAAGTGAGATAGGAGTAAGTGTATAGTTAATGTTTGCCACATTATTTATTAAGTAAGCGTCAGGAACCAGGCTAAACATCTTACATGTGTTCTCTGGTTTGTATTATGTTGTTTAATTTTATCATCATCACCACACTATGAAACAGAAAGCATAAAATCCATTCCAACAAAGAAACTGAGATTAGGAGAGTTCGATAAATTATCCAATGTCACAGGAGTATCAGAGAAAAAACTCAAATCACTTATCTCTGACACATGCTCTCAACCCCCCACTATGCTGCTGTCCTTAAAGGACATCTCGCTTAGTCCAACCCTTCAGATCATTAGGTTCATTTTATAACATAGTACCAATATTGGAAAACTCCCAGTGTCTACTATAAGCCAAGGAGGCCCGTTCTGTCTTTGAATTCATCAGCTTACTCATTTAACAAGTATTGGTAAGCACAAAAATTGCATGAGAGAGGCATAGCTCAAGGCTCTGGCAATATAGCAGTGAACAAGTTAAGTCCCTGCCTTTGCAGAATTTATATTCCTGTAGAAGGAAGTAGGAAAAAAGCAAAATAAAAATATAAAGGATTCAGAGGGTGATAATTGTTTTGGATAAAAAAAGATAAAAAGATTAGGAAGGGTTGAACAGGGAGAAAAGGGTTGGTCTTTCATATAGGAGAGTTAAGCTCTAATAATTAAATAGATTATTCATAAGCCATACATATGCAGATGTCTATGAAAGATACCTGGATATATACGAGAGAATCTATTCCAGGCAGAAAGAGTAAGTACAAAAGCCCTAAGGCAAAAATTCTATTGGCAAGTTATAGAATAACATCTAGGCCAGGTTCGTAGGAGGGAAATGGACAAGAGGGAAGCCAGGCCAGTGATAAGAGGGGCTCAGTCATGGAGAACCTTGTACATACAAGGCCACAGTACATACAAGGCTTTGGAGGGTTCTTAGTAAAAAAGTGACACTGATAAATTTGGAAAGAAGCACTCTAGTTACTCTGTTGAGTGTCTACTGGGGGACAGGAAGAGTTGAGGATGATAGAGTTAGTTATGAAGCTATAGCAATAATCTAGGTAAGAGATTTTGGTGTCTAGGACCAAGCATTGGCGACTAAGAGAACTACTAGACAGCGTTTTGAGCATATTTTGAAAGTGACGGCCATGAGATTTGCTGGTGATGTGTAGAGAGTAAGAGAAAAGAGAAACCAAACAAAGGTGAGCCCAGAATGTGTGTCCTGGAGAAGAAAAAGGATGGAGTTTCCATCTATTGATATGAAAATGAGTGAGACGTCTTTAGAAGTGGACAGCGTTAAGGAAGAGGAAGGGAAACCCAGACAGTGGCTTTGCCATGAGAAGTTGACTGCCCATGAGACATTAAAGTGGAGACAGCATCTCAAGAGAGACCAGTTGCCATTGGCCCTGTGCTGCTTATTCCACCCGTAAAATGTGTGGAATACGTGTCCTCCCAATTCTCTGTATTGTGGGAAAGGATGAGAGTGCTTCAAAAAGGAAAACACATCATCAAACCCAAACCTGATGATGGTGATAATTTTTATTATCCCTGAAATTAGAATCTCAACTGTGAAGAACAAAAGGAATTGACAGATGGGGAATTGGGCCCCATATGGATAGTAGGTTGGGACAGAGGAGAAAACAAGCTTGATCGCATAGATGTAAAATGAATGTGTTTGCTTTAACAGTGTAATGTGACTTTGGAGATGATGTGTTGGGCTGCTGGCCCATGTGGTTTTCGAGTCTTTCAAAGTAATTATATCATTTTGATGCTTCACAATCAGATTGTTCCTAGTCCAAAAAATCTGCTTTTATTCCTTAGGAATTATGACTAGCAATTTGATTGGTCAAGGAAGAAATGGTTGGCTTTATTTCATGATGCTTTAGCCTTGTTCAATGACATGCCCCACATGTGTGTCTTGAGGGATGGGAATTCTTACAACAGGCAGAGCTCCAAGCTTGGTGTCACTGGAGTGACAGCTCCATCCTTTCCAAGATCACCCAGTGCATGGACTCAACTCGTCCTCCTCACTCTCCATCCTAGAATGTCAGGATTCTTCTACAGGAAACAGCACAAAATGAATCCCAATGTGTGAAGTCCAATGTATTTAACCAGTTGATTGAACTGAAAACCAATTAGTTAAACTCAGATCGACTATTTCCAAAGCAAGCATCCATTAAAAAGAAGAAAATTTCAAGTATTTCTTGAACTGAGTATTTTGTTGTTGTTGTTGAGATGGAGTTTCACTCTTGTTGCCCAGGCTGGAGTGCAATGGCGCAATCTCGGCTCACTGCAACCTCCGCCTCCCAGGTTTAAGCGATTCTCCTGCCTCAACCTCCCAAGTACCTGGGATTACAGGCATGCACGACCATGCCTGGCTAACTTGATATTTTCAGTAGAGACAGGATTTCACCATGTTAGGCTGATCTCAAACTCCTGACCTCAAGTGGTCCACCTGCTTCAGCCCCCACAAAGTGCTGGGATTACAGATGTGAGCCGCCATACCCAACCTGAGCACTTCTTTTACATGAACAATTCATTGTTGATCTGAAGAGCAAAAAAAAAAAAAAAAGATGAGGTTCACAACTGATATGGTTTGGCTGTGTTCCCACCCAAATCTCATCTTGAACTGTAGTTCCCATAATCCCCACGTGTCATGGGTGGGACACACTGGGAAGTAATTGAATCATGGGGGCAGTTACCCCCATGCTGCTGTTCTCATGTTAGTGAGTGAGTTCTCACGAGAGCTGATGGTTTTAAAAGGGACTTTTCCCCCTTTTTCTCGGCACTTCTCCTTGCTGCCACCACGTGAAGAAAGACATGTTTGCTTCCCCTTGCACCATGATTGTAAGTTTATTGAGGCCTCCCCAGCCCTGAGGAACTGAGTCAATTAAACCTATTTCCTTTATAAATTACCCTGTGTCCGGTATGTCTTTATTAGCAGCATGAGAATGGACTAGTACAACAACACTCAGAGTTTTTCTGATTTGTACATTTACTTCCAAGTCAATAAGTGACTCCTGATGGAACTATTTCATGGAGTGGCTACCAAATTATCAGTAATAAAGCCTAAAATTCAAGAAAGAAATAAAGAAACACAGAAAGATAGGATAGAAACAAAGGAAGAAAAAGAAAGAAGGAAAGAAAGAGAGAGAGAGGAAAGGAAGGAGGAAAGAAGGAAGGAGAAAAAGAAAGAAAGAAAGAGACAAGGAAAGAAAGAAAGAGAAAGAGAGAGAGAGAAAAATGGAGGGAGGGAGGGAAGGAAAGGAAAAGAGAGAGACAGAAAGAGATAGAGGGAAGGGAAAGAGAGAGAGAGATAGGGAAGGAGGGCAGAAGGGAGGGAGGGATAGTTCCGTGTTAAATGGTACAGACCACCCATTGTTATACCAATGTTGTTGTAACTGAACAAGACTATTTTTCACTACACAGTCTACTTGATCTTGGCCACCAAAGAAAGAGCAGGAATAATAATAACATCATTTCTTGGGAGGCAGTGCTGTCTAGTGCAGGGAAAACACACTGAGTTTTGGAATCTAATCCCAACTCTGTTATTACCAATTACATCATATTTGGTGAGCCACTTTACCCTCCCCCTGCCCTGATTCTCAATATCCTCATATGTAAAATAAAAAAAATTTCTTAAGTAGCATCTATAATTTTGGAATTCTCTAATTCTATGGCACTATGCACTCATGGAGAACTTTCTTATAAGGGCTTGGAGTGTTGAGGGAGAGAACTTTAAAACACTATTGAGATTTATATCTCCTGCCACACATCTGCCTCAAATGTAACATAGACAAAATCTGACCTTTGATGTCCACCGCCCCACAACTCTGCAACTCCCACAACCTGTTACATCCTCTGTTTTCCCATTGTGTTACATGGAAACATCATTCTCTCACTCTCTCAGATCAAAAACTTTGTAGTCATCCTTGACTCTGCTCATTCTCCCATATCCAATCTTCCGGCAAATTCCAGTGGCTTTGCCTTCAAAATACATGCGGAGTCCTACAATCACCCACCTTGCCCACCACAATCACTCAACAATAAATCACCATTATTTCTCACTTCCATTTAAGTCAGCAGCCTTGTAATTGGCCTTCCAGCCTCCGCAACTTATCCTCAACACAGCAGCCAGAGTGATCTTTTAAAAATATAAGTCACTTCTTGCCACAGCATGGCTGGAAACTCTCCCAGGGCTTCCCATGGTGTTCAATCTCCCACATAGTAAAATCCAAAGCCTTCGCCAAGCCTGTAAGGCCCCACCTGATGTACTCACTTCCTCCCTGACCTCATCTCCCCTCACTTCTCACCGTGTCTATTTTGTTCTGGCCACACCAGTCTCTTCATTCTTATTCCAACACATTAAGCATGCTCCCACTTCAGAGTGCCCGGGCTGGACTTAACCCATTGTCTGCACAGCTTTCCTCCTCCCTTGTTCCAGGTTTCTGTACAAATGTCAACACAGAAAGCTTCCCTGACCAACCAAGGCATAATTCAACCTTCCTGCCAACTCAATCCCATTTACCCAACTTCATTTTTCATTATAACCCATAGCCCATATCACCTAACATAGCATATGCGTGTGTGTGTGTGTGTGTGTGTGTGTGTGTGTGTATTTGAGACAGGGTCTCACTCTGTTACCTAGACTGGAGCGCATTGGTACAATCACAGCTCACTGCAGCCTCGACCTCCCCAGCTCTGGTGATCCTCCCAACTCAGCCTCTTGAGTAGCTGGGATCACACAGGCATGCGATAGTACACCTGGCTAATCTTTTGAATTTTTTGTAGAGATGGTGTCTCATTATGTTGCCAGCATATATTTTTTAAAAAATCATCTGCCACTGTGAAAACAGAAAATTAGTATTGTAAATGCTGCATCCCAAGGGCCTAAAGATGGTATCTGGCCCATAATAGGTACTCAGAAAGTATCTGATGAATGAATGAATGAATGAATTGTAAAATAAAAATGAAATCCAACTCCCCCCACCTTCAGCAGATTAAAAGGAACCCTCTCGGCCAAGGAGATCCCAGAAAACCTTTAAGTTTCCCAGCCATGAAGAGACGGGAGGTTGGTCATGCCTCACTATGACATCTTTCTTACTAATCTTTACCAGATTATTTCCTAACAATTAAACAGAAACTGGTCCTGGAGAAACAAAGAATGGAAGCTTTGCTCCATCTCTGACTTCAGCCAATTGCCAGATAGATACCACAACCCAACTCCCCTCCCTTCTTGTGGTTTTGACACAGCAGGTAACTGGTTTCACCATGCATTCCTTTCCATGGACTGGTTTACAGATGCTGCGCACAAGACACTCTGTGTCCTTTGCTTTACCTTTTCACTTATAGAGCCTAACTTTAATGCATTTAAATGTTGTCTCCACTTCAAAGTGAACATGGGACATGCATAACATGCATGTTTGCTTACAACGTATGTTCGTGATCCTCTATTCATGAATATTCATAGCTCCTCCTGTAACCTAATGAATATTATATTATATTCAACCCATTTAGCATAACACTCCTGTCCCACCCTTGCTCTGGCAGAGTGCCTGCTTTTAGTTTGCACAGGAGACTCCACTTCCCAGCCTGCAAGTTGCAACTTTTTTTAAGAAATAAAACTCTACTTTGCAAATTTATGGATGTTGTGATTTTTAAGTCTACAGAAAGGATGTCATAAGTTTACTGGCATCCTTACTGGGAGATATAGCCTACAGTAAGCCTCCAAACCTGGCATTCAGCTCCAAAGAAAGCGTTCATGTTAAAGCTGACAAAAACTGACCAGCTCCTGAGTTCTCAGGCCCTGAGCTCTCTTTCGCATTTTGTCTTCTTCTTCCTAGGCTTGCGCCTTCCAAGCACCAGGTCTGCTTGGCCCTGGGGCCAGGCTAACGCTCTCCCTGGGATAGATATAGGGTCCAGAGAAATATCTGGTGCATGTTTTCCAACCATCACCACCCCAACCTGGGGGGAAGGCAGAGTTGATATTATACAGGTGAAAGTTGCTTGAGGAGATGAGTGAGGCCTGTCTTATGGAAGTAACTGGCAAGGAGCTTTACAGACAGCAACACGAAGCCAGATAGGATTTGCACCCGGGGGGTGAGGAAAACATTGCCCTGCCCATGAATGTTCATTTTCACTTGGGTTCTGTCCTACCCCACCCCTTGCCTCCATGAGTTTACACTTCTCCCACACCGGGGCTTGGACAGCCTCAGCAGGTCAAGGGGCTGAGGGTAAGGAAGTGCCCAATGGCCTGACCTCAGCAGGCCTCCAAATGGAAGCCAAGTGCTGACCCTCAAGGGTCTGCAAAAGCTCCTTTATCAAACTCTACCCAGGATAGTGAGGGGATGTTTAGAAGATGGTCAGGAATGAGCTTTTCCCTTGGCCAGGCCTTCCCCTTGCTTATTAAATATTAATTATTATTATTATTAATATAGGATCTTGCTCTGTTGCCCAGGCTAGAATACAATAGCTCTGTTTTAGCTCTCTGCAGCCTCAACCTCCTGGGCTCTATGAATCCTTCTGCCTCGGCCTCCCAAGTAGCTGGGACTACAGGCGCCACTACACCCGGCTAATTTTTATTTTTTTGTAGAGACCGGGTCAGCTATGTTGCTCAGGGTGCTCTGGAACTCCTGGGCTTAAGCGACCCTCCCTCCTTCGCCTCCCAACGCTCTGGGATTACACGTGTTAACCACCGCGCCAGCCCTGCCCTTAGCTTATAAGGCAAAGGGAGAAGCTGCTCCTCTTCTCGCCTCTCTTCTGTTATGAAAAGCAGCCTGCTGCCTCCTCTGCCTCCCTTCTCCACACCCCAGTTTAAGAGTGAGCTGCAGATAAGCGTTATGTTTACCAGGCCGTCTCACACTTAATGTGCACAGCAATCGCCTGGGTGTCCGGTTAAAATGCAGATTCCGGTTCGGTGGGAGCCCTGGCGGGGGAGGAGGGAGGCCAAAACTGCATTTCCAACCAGCGGCGAAGGATGCAAAGGCTGCTAGTCCACACTCCACCCAGGAATCCGTAGGAGGCCCCGCCCCGCCTCTCGGTGGCCTGGTGCTGGGCCGCCCTCCCCCTACTCTTTCCTCCCCAACCTCTTTCCCCCTCCTTCTTCCTCCTTACCCCTCCTCCCTCCTCTCCTCCCTCCTTTTTGCCCATCTCCCTCCCCTTCTTCTTCCCCTCTCTTCTCCATCCCCACCGCAGCCTCGCCGCACCCTCAGAGTCCAGCTTCTTCACATTAAACTTAGACTCCAGAGCGGCTGGGGCGTGGCTCCCGGGGCCAGGCCTCGATGAGGAGGGGCAGTTTCCAGAATGACTGCGGATGCCCCCTCCCTAACCCCATGTTGGAGTCTGGGGTCCCAGAACAGGCCTGGCTCTGGAGGAGACACCCCTAGGCTCCCCGAGTAGGGCAGGCGGCAGAAGTTCCCTAAGAGGACCGCCCCCACACACACTGCGATACCCACCCCCCACTCCCCGCGCTGCCTACTCAGTCCTCTGGCCAGTGGGTTTCTGGCCGTGGATCTCGCGGCCGCTTCCTCCGGGCGCGGCCACCTGGAGAAAGATCCAGCAAAACCCTGATTCCCGGCGACTCCTCCCTCCCCCACCCCGCTCCATCTCCAATGGCGGAGCTTTCTGCAAAGGCGCGTGGCTCTACCAGCTCTAAAGTATTTCAAAAGTCTTGGAACTTGTTCGTTTGCGGGATGGGGGTCTCAATAGTTAAGGAATTGGAAGCTGCAGCATTTTGTACCTTAGGGGGAGGGGAGGGATCTCTTACTGCAGGGGCTGCAGGGGCTGCACCCCGCACAGGTTTTGCCCCCGGGAGGCATCCTGGGGTCGTGCCCACCCACTAAGGAGACGGCAGCGGCTTTTTTTTTTTTTTTTTTAGAGACAGTCTCGCCCAGGCTGGAGTGCAGTAGCGCAATCTCGGCTCACTGCAAGCTCCGCCTCCCGGGTTCACGCCATTCTCCCGCCTCAGCCTCCCTGGTAGCTGGACTACAGGCGCTCGCCACCATGCCCGGCTAATTTTTTGTATTTTTAGTAGAGACGGGGTTTCACTGTGTTAGCCAGGATGGTCTCGATCTCCTGACCTCATGATCCGCCCGCCTCCCAAGGTGATGGGATTACAGGCGTGAGCCACCGCGTCCGGCGGAGAGGCTTCTTAAACTCCTCTCTCAGCCCTGGTCTTCCCTCCCCAGCCCACAGCTCCTCCTCCCCCGACCACATGTGCATCCAGTCTGCCCTTGCAGGGAGGAAAGAAACAGAGTGGCTGTGACCAGCGGCGATGCGAGTGTGGGTGGCGCCCTGGCAGAGCTACAGTTGCAGGAACCCAAGGGGGCGGCTCCGGGCAACAGCGAGCGGTGATCGCGGCAGTGAAACCAGAAAAAGTGGTATCTGGCCATTTTGATTTTTCAAAGCCTTTTATCTCAGCTCATTAGATTCCCACGGGTTTAGGGAGGCGTGTTTAGGTTACTTTAAAAAAATATATTCGAATGATCCGTATGTTCAGTGTAAACCTAAGCACGCTCTGATGCGCTCCGCCCTGTCCAGGAGCACAATTCACCCCCTCCAGAGGGATCCCCAGAGCTGGTAGTCACGAGGCTCCGGGAAGATAGAAATAGGGGCTGGGCCGGACGCAGTGGCTCACGCCTGTAATCCCAGCACTTTGGGAGGCCAAGGCGGGTGGATTACCTGAGGTCAGGAGTTCGAAACCAGCCTGACCAACATGGTGAAACCCCGGCTCTACTAAGGTGGCGGGCGCCTGTAATCCCAGCTACTTGGGAGGCTGAGGCAGGAGAATCGCTGGAACCCGGGAAGCAGAGGTTGCGGGGAGCTGAGATGGAGCCATTGCACTCCAGCCTGGGCAACAGAACAAGACTCCGTCTCGAAAAGAAAAAAGAGAAGAAAAGAAAAGGAAAAAGGGAAAGGAAAGGAAAGGAAAAGAAGAAAAGAAAAGAAAAAGAAAGGAAAGGAAAAAGAAGGAAATAGGGGCTGAGGTCGTACGACCCTTCCTCTTTCTCCACACCGATTTGGGGGAGGTGGGGAGCAGTAGGCAGAGAAGGGTAGCCTGCCCTTACAGGTCTGCCCTGGGAAGGCAGGAAAGCCACAAACAGGCTTTCATCACCTCGGGAAACCTGCTGCCACTGGGTGAAAGAAAGTTTTTTGGGTGGTGTTGTTGTTGTTGAGATGGAGTCTCACTCTGTCACCCAGGGTGGAGTGCAATGGTGCGATCTCGGCTCACTGCAACCTCCGCCTCCCAGGGTCAAGCGATTCTCCTGCCTCAGCCTCCCGAGTACCGCCACCATGCCTGGCTATTTTTTTGTATTTTTAGTAGAGACGGGGTTTCGTCATGTTGGCCAGACTGGTCTCAAATTCCTGACCTCAGGTGATCCGCCCACCGAGACTCCCAAAGTTCTGGGATTACAGGCGTGAGCCACCGCGCCCGGCCTGAAAGGAAGTATTTTTCCACTCATTTTGCTTAAATTATGCATAAACTTGAGCAAAGTGTTGTTTCCTAAGCCGGCTGGAGAGAGCCACTGGGCTCTAAAAGCGCCTGGGCTTCTACTCCCTGAACAATAAGATGCCTGTCTGGCCCCTCTCATACAAAAACAAGCTAAGAGCATGGTGTCTAAACAACACATACTCACCGGTGCACCCACCCCAACACATCAGGTTGCTTACTTTGGCTGAGGAGGGGCCACTTGTTTCGGGGCTGTGTGCCACCCCAGGAAAACTGCACCCGTGCTGTAAATGCTGAAAACAACTTCCACTCACTCCTGTCTGCAGGCTTCAGCTGACTTCTAAGAAGTCACACTTGTCTTTTCTAGTTTTCACTGCTCAGGTAGGAGTAGGAGGACCTGAGGGCAGGTGTCAGTGTTCAGAGGGGAAATCGAGAACAAGCTGAGTCCCAGGTGCTCCTATTAAGTCACAGTGGCCCTTTAGGGATTTGGTTCACACTAAGAAGTCACTTCCACAGACACACTCAAGGGGAAGCCACTCTCTGGTTAAGTGTCCCATAACCAGAGTCCTGGGTTCACACTGGGATCCTGCTGACCATAGGGGCCAATTGACAAACCCATTGGGGAAGGCGCTGCATTTTACTTTCACCCTTGGGGCGGTGGAGGTGGCTCACACCTATAATCCCAGCACTATAGGAGGCCAAGGGAGGAGGATCACATGAGCCCAGGCATTCCAGACCAGCTTGGGTAATATAGGGAGGCCCCTGTCCCTACAAAAGTACAAAAATTAGCCAGGCGTGGTGGTGTGGGCTGAGGTCAAAGGATTGCTTGAGGTCAGGAGGTTGAGGTTGCAGTGAACCATGATCGTGCCACTGCACTCCAGCCTGGGTGACAGAGCCAGACCCTGTCTCAAAAAAAAAAAAAAAAAAAAATCCTTAGTTAGTTTCACATGTCTGACACCAATTTTTCTGCCTTAAACTCTGTGAATGATTTATGGCTTCCAGGTGAGATTCTCGCTCACACATATTCTCCTTTGTGTGCATCTAGGATGGGGAGGAGGAGAAAGAGAGAAAGCCAGCCTCTCTCTGTCTCTCTCTCTCTCTGTGTGTGTGTGTGTGTGTGTGTGTGTGTGTGTGTTTGTGTGTTAAAAAGATGGAGTTTTCCAGTGAATAAATGATTCAAAACAAACTAACAAATCAGAACAAGCAGATCATTCCTGCCTCACAGCTAGAGATGATTAGGTAAAACATAGATAAAGTTTTTAATGTAGGGTTTCTGTCTTTGCTGGTGGGGTAGATACACAGCAAAAGGGAGCATTAATTTTGCTGCGTCAAAGCATCCTGCTAGTTGCTATTTGTCTTTTGTCTAATGATCGTGTCAGGAAACAGCCTATACTCCACATGAACATATAAGGATGTGGGGTGGTTATAAATTGAAAAGACATTTACCTAAGAGTAAAAGGATTAGTGACCACCATTACACACATGAAAGTGTCTTTAATAGCTACAAGAAGCCTGAACCTCAACTGCAGAATCTCATGTTTTTGGTTTTATCATTTTATATTAAGACTACTTGTAATTAACATAAATTATTGTTTCTTAAAAATCTCCCATTTGAAATCATGTGCAAAAGTAAAGTATTTTTAAAAATTAGTTGTTTAAGCTTCCTGAGTAGCTAAGACTACAGACATGTGCCACCATGCCCAACTAATTGTTTTTTTAAAAAAATATTTTTTGTACAGACAAGGTCTCGCTGTGTTGCCCAGGCTGGTCTCAAATTTTTGGCTTCAAGCAACCTTCTTACCTCAGTCTTCCAAAGTGCTGGAGTTACAGGCATGAGCCATCATGCCAGCCCCTAAAAATAAATTTAAGATGTCAACTGGGATGCATTTAATCTCCCAACAAAACAATAAAGTTTTATTTTTCTGTCACAATTTACCTTGTCACATATTAGCTGCTACCATATTTATTCCAATTAACTAGAGTAATGTACATTTCATTTAAAATGAATGAATGCAGGAAGTAAAGCTCTTAAAATATAGCTATCACCTTTTATAGAACAGAAATATGGGATTACACATCAGGTGCTATTAAAATGTACATGATACATCTTGAATACACAAACCCACTGAGAGAATTATTAAAGAAACACTTCACTAGAAGGGTAAACATGAAGACATACATTGAATATTTATTGCCATGCTAGCTAGAATTTTTATGAACATGTTTTTAAACTTAAATTGGGACACACATAACAGATAAGAATGAGTATACTGGTGAAATTAGAGCAGAAGAATATTTAAAACTGGAATTATTTCAGAATCTGTGAAATGCATGCCTGTTTTTCATAAAAGAAATATCCACATGCCTAGCTATCTGCGGTAGCCTCTAATGATATTCCCTTCTTGCTATTTGCCCTTGGTGTATGCCATTGTGTAGATCTCTCCCACACTGAATCAGGCAGACTAGTCTCTGTGACCGGTAGTACACAGTGTTAGTGATGGTGTGTGACTTTCAAGCCTTGGTCATAGGAGACATTGCAACTTCTGCCTTGGTTTCTTGGAGGCCTTGCTCTGGGGAGGTCCACCTACCATATTGTAAGGATACTCAAGCAGCTCCTTAGAGAGGCCCACATGGAGAAGCAATTGACAGCCAAGTTGATCAGCCACTGTGAAAGGCATCCTACATCCCTAATCAAGGCCTTCAGTTAATAGTACCGTCAGTCAACATCTGACTGCAAGTCTATCAGCAGCCAAGAGCCAGAAAATCCCAACGGGGCCACTCCCAAATTCCTGACCTGGAGAAACTAAGAAAGAATGAGTAATTGAGGTGTTCAAAGCCACTTAGCTTTGGAATTATTTGTTATGCAGCAACAAATAACTAACACATACTACATATTAACGTGTTGAAATATTATGATGTTATCAAAAGATACTGTTTACAACTTTCCTTCTTCATTCATTTATTACATCAGTAAGAAATACCTTAAGAATTTCTTGAATCATACCATGTAGTGCCATATCTAATGCCACTGCCTATTCTTATCTGGACTAAAACAGTCTCTTAGTCTCTTACTTTGATTCTTGTTTTTCTAGAGTCTATTCTCCACACAAGAGCCAGAGTGGTCTTTATAAAGCATAAATGAGATAATATCACCCCTCCCCTGAGTAACCTTTTCAAAAGTTTCTAATTCACAAAGAATAAAATCTAAATTCTTTGGCCTACAAGCCCACGCATAACCAGGACTTTGCCTGCCTTTCTCAGCCCTATCTTCTACTCTCATTAATAATCTCATTTGTGTTTCATTCATACGACTGAGCAATGAGTTTAATGCATGTTTCTGGGTTCAAAGAAGCCAAGGTTGCTGTACTCACAGTTCCCACCACCTGGAGCACTCATACCCCATACGCTTACATGCCTGGCTCTGACCAAAGATTACCTACTTGTTACCTGTTTACTTGTTCACCGTCTGTTTACACACACACACACACGCACACGCAAATACACACCATTATTAAGTTCCCGAAAGCAGGAACATTTTCTGCTTTATTCCTTGTAACTTGAACAGCATCTGGCACTTAGCGAATGATTAATTTTGTGGAATGAATGGATGATCAGTGTCAAAATATACATAAATAGAAGTAAGAACTAAAACAGAACATATAAATGAAAATAACTGGGTTTAAATGGAGGAAATGTGTTTTCTTTTCAAATTTGTTTTTAATAACATTGTTATATTATTTTTTAAATCCTCATATGCAGATAATTACCTATGTTGAAGTAGAATTAAAAGACTGGTTAAAAAAACTATAGTTACTTTCTGGGGCTGCTAAGGGTTTTATTTTCTTCTCATGTTGCCTTATCTTTTAACACTCTAGTTCTTATTTAAGACTCTTCACTGGGAATTTTCTAGAAGACCTTAAACTAGAAATGGTCCTCACTGCCTAGCTTGTATAACTCACTGCACTTCACTCTGCTGGACATTTTCCTAAGAAATAAATATTCTGAATTCTCCACTGGGAGCCCCTTGCAAATGAATCATGGCTGAACCAGTTCTGACATCTCACTCTGTCCCCAAAAGAGAAAGAAGACATTCTCTATGCTGTTCATGTTTATGGAAACTTCTCACAAGTATTAAACCTTTGCCATTCCAGAAACATATGCCCACTCAACCCAACATGCTTTGTCGGGTGTTGTGAAGGGAAACAAGGACATTTATTTATTTAATCAGTCAATTTTTATTCCTCTCCCCTCCAAAAATGATTTGAAATTGCTTGCAGTAAGAAGACTTGCAAGAGGAAGGAAAAGGAAAAGGAAGAAGAAGACAAAAAAAAAAAAAAAAAAGAAGGGCAAAGAGTGAAGGGAGGAAAAGAAGGAGAAGAAAAACTTGAGGACTACTAAAATGTCAACAGAACTAGAAAATCGTGGCCAGGTAGAAGAATAACATCATGAGAACCAGCATCTTGAATGTTGGTGATCCTTGAAGATAAATGTCAAACTCATCTCTGTTTACAAGACCTGACTCCTGCCTTCTGAAAGCTTCTATTAGCAGATGAACTAAGATATGGACATAAGTCATCAAAGGGGTGAAAGAAAACCTTGATCCTAACTACAACGGAACACTGTGAGTGTATGTGTGGCTCTTGAACGGTACAGGACTGCCTTGTAAGGATTCTGACTATTGTATGAACTCCCCAACCACTGTCACAAACCATGCCTGTGGAAACATACTCTGATGCCACAAGTGTACCTTATAAGCTGGACTACAAAGGAGAAGCAGTGAGGTGGGTGAGTCTGAGTCTCAGCCCTGCCACCAACCAGCTACATGACCTTTGTCAAGTCACTTAACCTTAGTTTCTTATCTGTAAAATGGGGATTATAGGCTGCTCGCAGTGGCTCACACCCATAATCCCAGCACTTCGGGAGGCCAGGGTAGGCAGATCACTTGAACCCAGGAGTTCAAGACCAACCTGGGCAATGTAGTGAGACCCTGTCACTATTTTTAAAAAATACAAATAATTTTTAAAATAATAATAAAATGGGGGATGATAATCATACTGGACTCAGAACATTGTTGTATGTAAGGAAGAAATGAGTTAATACAGAAAATGTACTTAGAATAGCGTCATGGGACATAGTCACCCCTCCAACAGCACTGGAATCTCCATATGGGTAGAAAAGTGAGGAAGTTAATTGCTTACCAGTTTGAGCAGTTAAATTGCTAGCAATGAAACTTCACACTAAGTTTAGCAATTCCCTTTAAGGAATGGATTTTTAGTGAGGACATGAGTGTCATATGTGTGTTTTCCATTCAGCCATTTAGCCTTGACTTCTAAAATAAAGCAGTGAGGGTATTTCAGGAGTTTTTGAATTATGAATCTAGAATGGATCTGAGATGTCCACCACCGAACCCTTGTGTAGATAAGCAAATTGAGGTTAGGCAGGAATGGCCAATGTTCCATAATAGTGCAAAGCTAGGACCTAGGATAGACTCTTGATTCTTGGTTCTTTGCTGTTTCTACAAGAAGATATGGACTAGACTGGGACTTATTATTGAACACTCTTGACTTGCCAGTCATCTTGAAGGGATTTTAATCGATGGGGAAAGTCACTCATTAAATAAATATCCACTGTGCTTCTACTATGGCAGGAACTATGCTGGATACTGGGGCTAAATTAATGAGCAACAGAGATCTGATTCTAATACTTGTAAAGATCCCAATGTAAAGGGGGAGGCAGACATTCATCAACTGATCACACAAATAGATGCTAATGGCAAGAATTAAAAAGCCTACAAAGTCTTATGTACATATTTCAAAGAATTTGACCCACTAGAAGAGGTCAAGGGAGGCTTCCTTTAGAGAATGACATTTAAGCCTAAATCTGAATGGTCAGTAGGAACCAGCTGGGCAAGGCTGAGGAAAGGAGAGAAAAGATGAGTGCTCCAGAAAGAGGAATCACCAAAAATCCTGTGACAGATGGGAGAACAGAATACCAGGGTGACTGGAGTGCCGGAAGTGGAGGGAAAGGGGTGTGCAATGGGATGAGGTTAGAGAAGTAGGCAGGGGTCAGCACTAGGCAGGCCTTGAAGATCACATTTGAGATTCTGGTTTTCATATTAAAAGTGGGAAGCTATTAGAGGGTTCTATTCAGGGAGATGCCACGATCAAAATTTACTTTTTAAAAGATTAGCCTGCTGTAGGGTGCTAACTGAAGGAGACCAAGAGTAGGCCCTGGGAGAAGGGTTAGAGTGGTGGCAGTATAAATTGAAAGATGTGGAAGGATTTAAGACATGGAGGTGTTCTCACTATAACTCAGTGATAGGTTAGTCTAGAGGGGCAGAGGAGAGGTAATGGGAAGTAGGATGTCATTCAAGGAGTCCGTTTAATGGAATCAGATGATTACAGAGAGGGTATCATTCATTAGGAGAGGGAATACTGAAACAGAACTGCAGGTTAAAAGGGGCAATGACCACAGTACCAAATTTGGGGAAATGTTAAAAAAGACTTTAAACTCAATTTAGGTTTTTTACTATTTTATTATGGCACACAGGATAGAGGATGGTACAGTTTTCTTACTTCAACCAAGTAATTCTCAAAGCATCCAGCTATTTCCATTTGGCTAAAGTTACTTTTTGCATGTAGCTTGCATCTGTTTGAGACTTGCCATGTACATCATCCCAGGTCTAGTAAGCAGAAATGTGAAAAGCTTTGTTTCTGAGGAGACGCCTCATCTTTACAGAAGCCAATACACTGAGAGCTTTCATAGTTCCAATCCATACCATCATGGCAAAGAAGCACTTACCTATTTGCATAGCAACATATATTTAACTAGAAATAGGTGGTACAAAGGGATTAAGTAACTTTAAATGGAGACCACTTTGGTTTCAGGTTAAATTAATAACTTATAAAGATCATCTAAAAAACAAATATTGAATGAAATTAGCTGACAAAGCAATTGTTTCAGAACAAAGGCAGAATAGCAGATAGTAATATCATCTATATTTATTCCACATCAGATGCAAGTGCAAGAGAGTTTTTAACTTTACAATGGACAGAAAGGATACATGGGGCGTGTATTTGATGCAATGTCCAACCAGTCAAGCTATCATTGAAATCCAAATATTTCCCAATAGAGACATGCAGAGCAATGTCAATGTAACATACAAGCATATTACCTCCCCCCTTAAGTGACTCATAATTTCATTACTTGTGTCTGTAGCTTTTAAAGGTTTAAAAATGTGTAGCATTAAGTGGTATTTACTTGAGGCAACAGAATGATGCTTAACAACACACTAAATCACGAGCTCAGGATTGCAGGCAACATGTTTGCAGTGGAGTGGCAAGTAACCTTTGGTAGTTTCAATCCCTTCTCCTGAAATTATATATAGATAAAAAATTATTCCTTCTTATTGTACCATGTTCTCAGGTTTTAACCTCCTCCCATGATATTTAGACTATATTTTAAAATGCAGTTATAGGGATGAATGTATGGGATTCATATTCTATCCATATTGCATTATGACATATCAGTTTGAAATGACCTATTTATCATGGTTCCATAGTGTAATGGTTAGCACTCTAGACTCTGAAATGACCTGTTTACCATAAAGAGTGTATCTGTCAAGTAATTTCAGAATTGCTCCCTAGAAAGCCATCCCAAAACCTAACAAAATACGTGTTATGAGGCAAAGTCTATTGTTATTTATAGACTTTCTCATTTACTCATGTTGATTATCAGTAAAATTTTTGTGGGGAGAGATTTCACGAGTAATCACAATATAACTGTATCCCTCAGAATTTCCAATGAAGGAAGAAAATAAAAGTATTGGTAATTGTTAAAATTTTGATTTTTTTAAAAAATTGGAGGTCAATAGTCCTCTGTTATATACTTTATATTGGTGCCATCTTTAAGGTATTTTAATTAAGTAACAACCACAGCAAAAAATACATCATTCGGTATAACTTTATTTACTATTTATTGCACATAACTCTCAGGGTCTTTAATTGCTAACCACCGAAGGTTCAAAGGACTATTTTTCCATGAAGTTTAACATTAACATTAGTGAATTCATTTACTCATGTGGTGTTTTTTATTGTAAACATCTGAATGATTCACATTGCCATAGATCCTGAACTCATAAGCGTGGACCATGCACAGGCTGGCAGCAAGCCAGAAAGCCACTCTGCAAGCAAACAGATACTCTGCATAAAGAGGAAATTCATAGCACAACATTGAATATCCAACCTAAGTCATCTCAGAATTATACATATATTGACTTTTTAATTCACATAGAATCTGGAACTCAACTGGTTGGTTGGTTGGTGATGGGGTTGACCTGATTTCGGGAGAATTATTCCTGAAATAATTAAGGAAATGGGGGTTCAATCTTTCTTCTTAGCTGCTTGTTCCTCCCCAGCACCTTCAACTTTCTTCTCCTCCTCTTCAGCTTCTTTGGTTTCCTCTCCTTCTTCACCTTCACCTCCTTCTTCTTCTTCTTTTGCTTCTTCAGACTCTTCCTTGGCAGCTTTAACATAAAAAGAAAACGTACAAAATCCAAATCCAGGGTAAGTCCATTCAAAACATGTCTGCAAAGGTTTTATTTGCAAACACAACTGTCAGAATGCTCACCAAAACCTCCCAGCTCCACTCTCTCCAAAAGCACATGTAACAGACAAAGCTTGCCATGAATAATTTGCCACTGAACACATATTTAAATCGAATGAGATCACTTCTAGGTATGGGAAGCTCTGCTCCTCTCCAAGACTTAACCTCAATATTTCTTTCATTATGTGTCTGGTATCTATTTTTGTTCTTTAGGACACCAACCTGCTGTGTTAAATGATTATATGAAAAAACAAAAATTTTGACCAATCACCTCATTCAGAGTAGGTGCCTTAGGAAAGATTTGCTAAACAAACAGAAAAATTATTTATGATTCTAATGTCCTATATGAATAAATGAGCAAGGCTTCATTTGTCTTATCCACCTCCTAACAAATCTCCACACCCAGTTTGCACTTGAAGTTGCAGGGGTTGTTTTCTTATCATACCTTCTTCCTCTTCAGCTGCCTCCTCTTCCTCAGCCTCTTCCTTGTCCTTCTCCTCCTCCTCGGCTTCTCCTTCAGAGGGGGGCTCATCCTTGGCTTCCTCAGCCTTGGCAGCCTCAATGGTTTCCTCCACTTCGATCTGCTCCTCTTGGACATGGCTGGTGTAGTAGGACGGGAAGGAGCGGGTGGACATCAGATAGGAGCTGGTCTGTAAACCACCGTAGGCAGATCGGCCAAAGATCTGGGAGCTCTGGGAGTAGCCACTGGTTATGCTTCCCACGCTGGTGAAACTGAGTCGGGTCTCCTCGCCTTCCAAGAGTTTCCTGGGGATGCAGATGGAAGGTGAGGTTAAAAAACACCTGTGTTTCACGACTTGCTCTGAGTACCCTAAACACAAAGGCAAGCAGGAGCAGGGCTGGGATTTATCAATACTTAATGCCTGGGATTTATCAATACTTAATGCCTGGGGATTTTTTGATGGAGACCAGAAAAAAAATAAATAAATCATCCTATTAGATTTAAAGTGTAATGAGAAGCTAAAAACAGGACTCCTAATTACAGGGTTAAATTCTTATATATCTAAATACCTTCTTCTTGGAAGAAGCCAAAAACTGACACTTCATTATTTCAAAAGGACTATTCTTGAAGGTTTCTGATCCAACATAACTTTAAATGGGATCTGATTTTCTTTCTAAGGTTTAATGGCTGCTGTCTTTGCCCCTCTATTTTCACCTGTAAGCTGCAATCTCAATATCCAAAGCCATCTTCACGTTGAGGAGGTCTTGGTATTCTTTTAGGTATCGTGCCATTTCACTCTTTGTGGTCCTCAATTCATTTTCTAATTTGTTGATCGTGTCCTATTTGAAGACAAAAATAAAACAAAAAAAAAATCCAAGCATAAATCCCTTCTATTATTTCACTGTAGTGTAGTTGCAAAGGCCTAGTTTCAATTAAAATCAAGGTGCACACCTTTGATAAAATCTCTCCTAGAATAACTTCCTGTATCTTTTAAAAAACTTTCATGCCTAAAATACCCAAGTTCATGAAGCCTGAGATGAAAAAAAGATGGAAGAAAATTCTGTTCTTCTGTTTCTTTACTTAATACTGTTTAATGATCATCATAAAATGCCTGCAAACAAACTAAGTTGATAGAAAAACTGTGTCTCTCATTCACTGATTAACTCTTCTTTAGCTGGGTTACATGCCAGGAAACTAATGCCTTTCTTTATGAGAAGAAAATAGCCAGATGTAAAAAAAAAAGAAAAAAAATTATTTTCTATAAAATATTTCCTATGTATCTAAATTATTTTTTCTACTCCCCAGAAGAAGAAAAAAATTTCTACCCCCCAAAAGAAGAAAAAAATTTCTACTCCCCAGAAGATGGAGATCTTTTAAAATGGAGATTTTTAAAATTGTATTTTTTCTGCTCCCCAGAAGATGGAGATGTTTAAACAGAAATGTTGTAGATTTTACACATAAAGAAAAAAAAAAGGTAAAAGGAAATGGTTTACTATGAACATCACTAGTTAACTACCTAAAACAATGTTGACTATCTTCCTGTCTACCTACTAAATAAAGGAAGGGAGTGGTTGGTAAAACTAGTCATAAAGCATGCTGGTCACAGTAATCTTTCAGAATTAATTGAGAGTTGTTCACTCTACTATTTATTAACCAGATGATCCGATAGTTGCTGCAAAGTAACTTGTGGTTAATGCAGGTCAGAAGAGAGCAGATCTCACCGCAGGCCGGAGGCAACGCCCAATTCCCACGTCTTCCCCTCCCCCACCCACAACAACAAGGGCTGGGCAGCTTTAATGCGGAACGCCGGTGCAGTAGCACCCAGCACACTCCCAGACTACAGTCGCGCCCGCACTCACGCCCTTCAAGTGCCCCACCCCTCCCACACAGTGGCCAAGGAATCAAGCCCTATCCCTAAGAGCTGCGTGCAGCCGCACCACCCCTGGTCTCCACTTTCTGGGCGCACCAACTCTTCCCCGTTGCTCGAGTCCCCCGCCCCGCTGTGTTTCTGGCCGTGCCGCACCTGCATAGCGCTGATGTCGGCGTTCTGCTTGTCCTCCAGCTCCTGCAGCTGCTTCTCCAGCGCTTCGTTCATGCCCCGGCATGCTTCGATTTCCAGGGTCTTGGCCTTGAGCAGACGACGGCTCTCGGACACCTCGTCCTTGGCGGCGCGCACGGCGTCGGTGTTCTTGGCGGCGCTCTCGGTCAGCACGGTGAAGCGGCTCTTGAACCACTCCTCGGCGTTCTGCATGTTCTTGGCGGCCAGCTTCTCGTACTGTGCGCGGATGTCCTTGAGCGCGGCGGAGAGGTCGGGCTTGGTCACGTCCATCTCCACGGAGATCTGCGCGTACTGGATCTGCGCCTGCAGTTCGGCGATCTCCTCTTCGTGCACTTTCTTCAGAAAAGAGATTTCGTCCATCAAGCTGTCGATGCGCTTTTCGAGCTCGGCGCGAGCGAGCGCCGCCTCGTCGGCGCCTTTGCGCGCTTCCATCAGCCGGCCCTCGGCGTCCTCGCGGCTCAGCACCTCCTCTTCATAGCGCGCCTGCAGGTTGCGCAGGGTCTCCTCCAGCCCTTCGCGCTCGCCCTGGAGCGCCTGCTTCTCGTTGGTGGCATCTTCCGCCGCCAGGCGCAGGTCGCGGATCTCCTGCTCGTACAGCGCCCGGAAGCGGGATGGCTCGGAGTGCTTCTGGCGCAACACCAGCAGCTCGGCTTCCAGGACCTTGTTCTGCTGCTCCAGCTCGTGCACGCGCTCGATGAAGCTGGCGAAGCGGTCATTGAGGTCCTGGAGCTGCGCCTTCTCCTGCGTGCGGATGGACTTGAGGTCGTTGCTGATGGCGGCTACTTGGCTCAGGTCGAGGTTCTCCAGGCTGGGCATCAACGATCCAGAGCTGGAGGAGTAGCTGCGGCGCACGGACAGCGAGGAAGACACCGGCGCCGAGTAGCTGGAGTAAGCTGAGCGTGCGGTGCTGTAGCCGCTGCGCACGCTGGAGATGTGCACCCGGGGCGTCTCCACGTAGCGCCGCTTGTAGGAGGTCGAGTAGTAGGGCTCGTAGCTGAAGGAACTCATGGTGGCGGCCGGTGGCTCCCCGGCCCGCAGCGGCGGTGGGAGCCCGGAGAGAGAGGACAAGGGAGACAGGAAAGGGGGAGGATGGATGGCTGTGTGCGGCTCAGCGCCGTCCTGCCACCCCTATTTATGCGCCGGGAGGCTCCTGACGCAGCCTGCGATCGATCACGGCGCGCCGGCCAGTGGGGGCAGCGCGCTGCTGCAGCCAAGGCGGGGATTCTGCGCAAAAGGGAAGGCGGGGTCGAGCTACGGCCCGGGGAGCTGCGGCGCTCGTCCTTTCCACTTTGCTCAGAGGGCCCTGATTTTCTCTGAGATCCCATGCCCCCTCACTCATTTCCCTTCTGTACTCACTCACGCAGCCCCTCCCGTCCTGCATCTCCCAGACCCCGTGACACTTGGATCCTTAAGTTGTCCCTAAAACAGCTTCTTGCTCCCTTATGACTCCCTAGTTTTCTGTATCCCGTCACCTCGCAGACACCCTGTCCCCCCAACTCGCCCTTTTCCCACCAGGAACCTCCTTAATTATTCCCCTTGGTGTTTACGGTGATGGTGCGGCTAGGGGATTTTAGATACAAATAAATAGGCTAGGTTATGTGTGTGCAGTATGTATGGAGAAGAGTTTTAATTTCTGTCTAGCTTTCTGGCACTTTCTGCAATTCATCTTCCTTTCTCCTGATTATTTTTCTTTTTCTTTAATGCGCTGCTTCTCAACACAGAGGGAATGTGCGCGCGAGTGCGCGCGCGCACACACACACTCGTGAAACTGCGGCACTACTGCAGGTGTTGGTTTAGCATTTTTAAACCTTTAGAGCAGTTAATCCGCCTGTTAGTGTTTCTAGATTTTCACATTTCTTAACTGAGAATGAAGCCGCCGATGGCTTTAACGTGTTGCAGTGTGTGGGTGGCGGAGGGCAGAGAAAGAGTTGGAAACACGGAGACTGACTTGCTGAGGCAGCCGCGCGCTCTGCAACCGGCAGCTTCAAGCTGCCTAGATCCTCACCAAGCTAAATTCCTGCTTGCTACCATCAACCGCAGCACATTTAAAGTCCGCTTCCCTCTTTTTACACATGTGTAGCACACGACCTGATGATTTCGATAAGCCTCGCAGGTGGCTGATTTTCAGGGAAGCCGCTGCGGCGAGCCCTGAGCGCCGGGTGTGGTCTCTGGGGAGGAGAACTCGGCACCCAGGCTTCTTCAGGAACGGATAGAAAATAGCCATAGCCGCGTGATTCTTCCCCCGGTACACTGTAATAACCCGAAAACAGATGCAGTCAGGAATGCATGGATTTCCTTCAGGAAGCACCCAGATGCTTGAAACTGGCGCACGCGGTAGCGCACGTGGATACAACCCTGCGGTTTACAGGGCATTTTCACACGCAGGATGTTAGGAGTCCCCCAGCTTTCATGGAGGGATTGCAGAGATTTACACGAAACACCTAAGATTTATCTGAGCAAGCATTTAGTTTTTGTTTTATTTGTATATCGCAGCATTTGATGTGCAACTTATGTTTTTTTTAAGAGGCAAACTGAGGGGGAATGTGGTAACTGTTTTCAAATAGAGAAGCCGGAATGGCTTCCCCTGTAATACTTGGAGGGTGAAGTATTTGCAGCGGTGCAGTTGCTTCTGGAGACATTTCACTCCTCTCCTGAGGAAAGGGTGGGGTGAGGCTTACCCTCAGAGGCCCTTTCTGACCCACCCCTCCCCCCCCAAAAAAAACCTGTGATTGTGGTAGCCCACCGTCCTCATGATAGAAAGACTGCAGCAGGTAACTTTCCTCGGGTTTCTAAACAATGTCTGTTGTCGCAAATAATGCAAATTCAGAAATATTGAAATTAGTAGTTTAAATCTATCAAGACTAAGTGATCTCAGAGGACCATCCATGCCCAAATATTCTAGATTTCAAGCCTAAGTTCATGAGGCTGTCCTGAATATTGTTTGTCCCTGGCAGACTTGGTAGGGTACTCACTCTGTTGACTTTTCATAGCCTAGCTATCCTTGATCTTTTCACTCATGAAATTCAAGGGTGGAATAGGCTTCTCTGGAGGCGGGGGGTGGAACAAGGACCTAGATAAGCCATAGAGTCGTCTCCTCCCAATTACCCGTATGTAGATGAAGCGTGGCAGAATGGATTATTTTGTTAACCTGCTCCCTGCAAACCTCATTGTTTCACACTCAGTGTGTGTGAGTCTGCATAAAACACACTCTCAGGTATTTATGAATTCATTTCCTTTGTGCCAGCTGTCTTTCCCCGGAGTTTCAGGTCATCCTCAGATCTTAAGTCCATCAGCGTTTTTTTTTTCTTTCTTTCTTTCTTTTTTTTTTTTTTTTTTCTTTTTTTCCGCGGCTCCTCCCTGAAGCCTTTGACTGCAGAGGAGGCTGCCCAGAAAGGAGAGGGGCGGCAGGTGCTGCAGGGGGATGCTTCAGAGAGAAGAAACCATTGGGGCACCTGCTGCCTGCCGTCCCCTGGGTAGCTGGAAAAAAGAGGAACACAAGAGCAAAGGGTGAGAATGGGACCCTTTCCTGTGCTGAACCCGGCCCACAAAGTGGGGGAAGGGGCAGATCCACCGCGTTTAAGCTTATCGATCTCTGGTCTTTTTTAGTAGCTCCTGGCCTGGCCACCTCATACTCCAGGACAGCCTTGCTTTGCTGGACTCCTGAACCCAGCCTGGGTCTGAGTTTTGGTTGCTCTACCTTCAGCCTTCCTCTGCCAGGTGCCTGCCTCTTCTTTAATATTCTGTCCAGTCATCCTCCTTTTTGAATCCTCTTTCCAGCATTTTGCTCTAAAAGCCCACATGGCATTGCTTTGTGTGGCAAAGCAAAGTGAGCAACTTTAGAAAACCTATTTAGGTAGAATATATATATTGACTTTTTCTTTCCCTCACCATAAATGTTTCTGATTAGTGCTGTTTGTAGTAGAGTCGCAGTCTCTTTAGAAGGAGGCTTTTGAGTCTTGTCACACCCTTATGCATTTATTCCCCTTTAAACATATTCTCTGCAAACCTGAATTTGGTTGAGGGCTATCAACAAAACATGCTCCTGGGAGATTAAAAATATAGAAGTATGTTGATGACCCCTTTAACAGAATTCCTACCACTCCAGTTATCCTTAATACTTCTGTAACCCTCCAAAGAACTGTCCCAGGTCATTTAGTTAAAAAGTAAATATCTTCACAGTAATAATAAAAAAAAATAAGGCATAACTCAGAACCACTGAAAACATTTTACTTCTTCTCCAGTGCCAGCAGAGCCTGAAAGCTTCAGATAGATGGGATCTGGCGACTGATGACTTTTCATTTTATTATTCTAAAGCCATTTGGGAAAGCAGGAAGTTCTGTATTGGCATGTGTTTTTGAAAAGGTCAGCTTTAGGGTAGGGCCCTTGAAAAGCCTCAGTCCAAGAGTCAAAAGAGTCAAGTTCTCCTACCACCAATAAGCTCTGGCAGAAGTCCTAGGGTAGAACAGCGGATGAGTCGGCCGGGCGCGGAGGGTCATGCCTGTAATCCCAGCACTTTGGGAGGTCGAGGTGGGTGGATCACAAGGTCAGGAGTTCGAGACCAGCCTGGGCAATATGGTGAAACCCCATCTCTACTAAAAATACAAAAAAATTAGCCGGGTGTGGTGGCACATGCCTGTAATCCCAGCTACTCAGGAGACTGAGGCAGGAGAACTGCTTGAATCCGGGAGGCAGGGTTGCAGTGAACTGAGATCGCGCCACTGCACTCCAGCCTGGGTGACAGAGTGAGACTCCATCTCAAAAAAAAAAAAAAAAAAAGAAAAGAAAAAGAACAGCAGATGAGTCTCCATCCATCTCACCACCAGGTAGATACATCAGTGTCACCAAAGCTGGCATCGGTACATGGATGCAAGGAAACCCAGTAAATAAATGCATGCAAGATACCTGCTATATGACAGGCATTTGCTATCTTGTATTGAATAATGACAAGATCACCTGGAGATGGTTACTATTATTCAGAGCAAACAGCTGAGGCCCAGAGAAGTAAGTAATTTGCCAACTCACACAGCTCCTTCAAACCTAAGCTCTACCTGCTTCCAGACTGAGGGTTCTACTCATTCCACAAACTGCAGCCATTGGCATTTACTGCTTCCTTATGTCTCCGTGGAATTTGATAAGTGAAGTCTGCCATCTGCAGAGTTTAGCGTGCATATAATAAACCTATCCTGCTTTGGGGACACCAATTTGAATTCTTCCGCACCATGAGGAAACCGTTAATGAGCATGCCCCATTTGGGCAGCTAGTGGCAGCAAAAAACTACATGATTGTTGTAGGTTTCTCAAATATCCCAATGTAAAATAAAATGGGTGTGGCCAGTGGAACATGACACATAACTGGCACTGTAACATTTTAGATACAACTCTAAGCATCAATTTACAAAACACCCTTTCAGGAATTAACAGGCTAAAATGTAAATTAGCTGACCTAACTCTTTAAAATAGCCACATCACGACTTCCACTTTTTTTTTTCTAATTACAGTATCTTCATTTTCCACCCTTGTAAATGGGTTTTCTTTGGAAATGTGACCTTAAAATTTGCTCTAAGGAATAAAGGAAAAAAATGCTGGCACTGAACACCTCATTATTGGAGTTTATAATGCTTTCTGCAGGTCTTTAACTTTCTCAAAAGCAGCATAAATAAAGTCAACAGAAATGTATAGCTTGTTGAAATCACAAAGATCTTTCATCTCTGTTTCTTGTAGCCAGTTTATTTCTTTGTATATTTCGCTCACGACAGGAATCATGCGTGAATCTCCTTCATCTCTTGGGAAATATGTTTGTTTGAAAGAAGACTTTTCCCATTTTATTATCAAGTATGTCTATTTTACAGCACCACATTTTGAAGCGATGCATCATAAAGTGTGCTATGTGGCTATATAAAATTTAGATTGCAGCAGGAACAAGAATGTCATTTGAATAGATTAAGGATGGAAACCACGTTTATATTCAGAACACGTGCAGTATGAGAAATGATGGGAACTCACTGCTGTCCAAGCAGAAATGATGGTGATAGGTTCAAACTCCTAAATGCTCGCTCCAGAAAACTAGCCAAGGTAATGTGTTTTCTTCCCAGAGGCCTGCTCTACTATGCCTTGTCCTTAATCATAATCACCAGACTCAGAGGTAAGAGGGTTACACTGGGGACGGCCATTTCAGGCAGGTCACAGGGAAATCGGTTAGAGCCGACAGTACTAACCCTGTTTGCTCAGTTGTGCTTTCCCGACCGCAAGGAAATACATGCTGCTTCTACACTTTGGGCACCAACCAGCCACAAAAAAATACATATATATTCCATGCGGCACCTGAATTTCTTTGCTGACCTTTACAGTGGTTTAATAAATCAATGGGAGGAATGTGAGCTTTAATGTTTGCAAAGATAGAGGATAAGCATTTCTGTCTGCAAGAGACAAAGCCCCAAGGTTGGCTCTTTCACAGCCATGCTGGATGCTGTCCAGGGCAGGAGTTCAGTTTCTCGCCAGTACTTCACTGCTGCATGAATGCAGCAAAGGCTGCAGAATTGCATATGGGCGGATCCCTGGATTCCTACAGTAAAGCAGGCAGGCTTCTGCAGCCAGGATATGTAACGCCGGTGTATGGTAAGTTGAACATGTAAAAGACTCGCCGGATAAGAAAAGCAAAACTTGATTGTGTCTAAATGGCTTACTGATTAATTATATAACTCAAATGTTCATTCATCCATTGCGTCGTCAAATGTTAACTGAACACTTACAAGGTACAGGATTCTGTACAAGTGCCATGGGAGATGCAGGGAGTTTTAGCCCAGGCCCAGTCTTTGAAGGCCTTGAAAAATATCTGAATACAATAAAAAGAAACCAACTACTACTACATACAACATGGGTACATTTCAAAAACAATATACTGATACTGAGTGAAAGAAGGCTTAAAGTATACATGTTGTATAATTATGTTTATATAAAATTCTAGGACAGGCAAACTAATGTATGGTGGAAAAAATATCAGAACAGTGGTTTCCTCAGGGAGTGTGGAGTAGGAAATGACTGGGAGGAGGCACAAGGGAACTTTCTGGGGTGATGGTATTTTTATGTGTCTTGAGAAGTTTGAATTGTGCAGATGTATCCATTTGTCAAGATGCATAGAATGTACCAGGATTTGTGCATTTTATTAAATGAAAATTTTACATCAAAAGAAGAAAACTAAACCGAATGTGTATATACACATTTATAGATTACATATAATTATCAAAATAAATATAACAGTTTAAAAATTTATAAATATACAACAAATCATGTTAAAATAGCTAAGCAGAAAAAATATATACACATAGAATTTCAAAGAACTATGCAAAAGTTAAATGATAAAAGAATTCTAGGAGATGTCAGAAGGAAGAAGAAAATAGTACAAACAATAACTGCTATGATTTTAGAAAAGGGAGCAGCGACTGTGGGCTTGAATCAACATTTCTGTGTCTATGGCTGGTTACTTGCCAGATGCTTTGAAAGTATCGTATTTAATTCTCACAGCTGCTCTATGAAGTGGATGTTCTTATTTTTGCTCTAAAGATGAGTAGTTACAGTATTAATATTTCTATTAGTTCATCTTCATCATGCATTAAAAATGTTTAGCAATCTTACATTGCTGCCTTATATTGAATTTGCATCAACTTTTATAAAACATTGAAAATGATTTATACTGTGGCTTTCTAAAAAACCTAAAATATAACTTTCCTTTATTTTCTTTAAATCTAATCTTTAATATAAATACTTCCAGTTCATTTTTCAAACCTGCTGAAATCATTTTAAATCTTTCAACTTTAGGGAAAATTTTATAATGAACAAATGTGCCAATTTTTTTAACTTAATACACATCAGAAATGTGCTTTATACACTGTGTATCATAGAGTCTTGGGATTGGAAAGTGTTTAAATGTCTTCCAGTCAAGACCTTCACTTGCTTCTTTATCTTTGTCAGGGCTTAACCTTTGAAAGCTTTGGTTATCCTCCTGTAAAGTGGATTATCTTCTTTCTATACCCTGCACTGCAGCCATTGGGCACTACTTCGGAACAGAGCAGAAATTTCTAGGGAAGCAGAGGCATTGATGTCCAGAAATGAGCCTTGGTTTTTCACTTTCACTTTCACACTTAAATTTCTTTTCCATCTGATTCCTATGGCATCCTCCCATAACAGAGATGATGTCGTGATATTTAAATGGGGAGATGAGGTTTCCCAAGCATTCATGAGTTATATCACTGGTTCCCTGTAGCAACCCGTTGAGGCTTCTGCAGATCTTGCAGATGTCACCATCCTCATTGGATATATAAGGATGGTGAGAGGGCTGGAGAAGTAAAGGATGCACCCCAAACCATATCTCCTATAAGCAATGGAGCCATGACTATAATCCAGCTTTCATGTTATCAAATTCACTGGGAATTTTCCCCCTAAATCTTTCAGTTTTATAAGTACATGTACAAGGCCAATCCTTTTTCGGATCCTTTCATGGTACAATTCCAGAAAGACAGGGAAGTCCCAGTTGCTGCCCACTTCTGATCAGATACTTGATGTGTAACTACTCTAATCAGAGCTTCATCTCTTTACCTTCAATCACTGTTAATATGCCAATATCAGTGGAAGAGGTAAGGGCTAAAGCTGACATACCTAAGTTTTCTATCTAAGACTGACTATGAGGCTCATAACAGTTTTGAGAAAAAAAAAAAAGAGGGGAAAACTCGAGGACCTTGAGCAGTGAGTATGGGGCAACAAGGGAAAAAGGAGACTCAACACTTCCAGGATGAAGTGGACAGTCAAAGAAGCCAGAATAGTAATGGGGCTGGAAGCAGAATATTCCTCATAGACTTCGAGTTTGCCATGCCTAAAGCAAAGGCCTCTAGTTCCATCGTGTGATTGACTAAGCTATAATTCATATGTCAGTCAATTAATCCTGGGTGTATTTAAATCAAGGGAGAAGACTAAAGCTTTATTTTGGGTGTCTTTCCCCACCTGACGTTTGGCCAAAGAAATTCTGTACAAAAGCCAGGCATGGTGGCACTCGTGCCTTAGTCCCATCTACTCTGAAGGCAGGAGGATTGCTTGAGCTCAGGGGTTTGAGGCTGCAGTGAGCTCTGAATGTGCCACTGCACTCTATCCTGGGCAACAGAGCAAGACCCTGTATCTAGGGAAAAATAATCTGTACATTGACAGGCATTCATTCAAGCTCCTTTTCAACTCTTACATACTCCAGCAAGGTGCTGGGCAACCAGGAAAAGGCCAAAGGGAGTAGGAAATAGAAAGAGGAGAAGCAAAATGGCAGAATAACCCACACATCAGGTAATCAAACCAAGGAGGATTGATGGAAAATGAAATCATAATCCTGTAAGTTAAGAGGATAAGGGAAAGGGGAATTTGCATTCATTAAGCATAATTATGTGCAATAATATTAATAGTATCTTTATGTCAAGCACCATGGAAAGTCATTTACTTGGATAATTTCATTTAATCATCACAAAGTCCCAATGAATTAGGTATTAAAATCATGTTCATTTCAAAGATATAATAATGAAGGTTTAAACTAACAGTATGCCAAAGGAACTCAGCCATTAAGTCCTCACAGAACCCTGCTAAGGTAAGCATTATTTTCACTTTACAATGAGGAATGTGAAATTCAGAGAGTTTATGATTATTGTTCAAAGTCACACAGCGAGGAGAAGGTCCAGCTGAATTCTCACACTTCCTGCTAGGACCAAAGTGCAAGATTCCTGAGAGATGGTATGCAAATAAGATCTCACACTCTTTTTTATTTCTCCTACAAAATTTAAATTTATATATTAATGCAAAAAAAAACCCCACTGCAATAATCAGAGTCAAAAACGCTGAAATCACATCACTCATCCATATAATCGTCTTTTGAGCAGAGCAGCACAGACACAAGCCAAGTAAGTCCACACTCTGCTTTATTAGCAGCCTGCAAAAATAGACATCCATCACTAAAATAACTTATAAGAGCCAAATTGCGTTAGAGCGTCTCTCTCCAGATACAAGTTCAATGTCTTATTGCTAACCAGCAATTCCTTTTGTTATTATGTTGTCTGGAAGAGAAAAAAAAAAACACTCTAACAAAGATTCCCTGCAGCTTTCAGGATCACTTCATCCTAGAAATCTAATAAACTGCACTACCAAATCACATTAGGATAACAGATGTGCTTTTGAATAGGCCTTAGATATTTCAATTTGCAAAGTGTTTTTTTCTTTCTCATGCCAAAACAGTTTTTGCCCATTACACTGATTAATACTTACTTTAGAAGTTATCCAAATTAAAATTGCCTTCCAAATTCGTTCCCAAAATGAAATTTAGAAAGATTACTTAAGTAAAGCCCATAGCTCTGTTTTAACACTCTTCAGTGTACAAATGGATGGGAGTTATAGGGAGAGAACGCTCAGCTGCATGTAACATTCAGAGCTGTCCAAAGGTGGAAGGAACTGCTCCAGGCATGAAGCAAGAGCATTTTAGAAGAAAAAAAAAAAAGCACTTCACCTCTGAGCTGGCCTTGACCCTAGATGGCCTCTCTGGTTGTCTGTCAAGCTGAGAGTCTCTGATTCAAAAGAACTAAAAAGGTTTAAAGTACTGAGCAAGCTATGGCCAAGGAGAATTCCCATCTTGCAGTGATCATGAATGAGAGCTTAAAAGCACAGCATTTGTCCCCAAACTGAGACTTGCTAATATCTTAGTTTGGAGATGAGTCAAAAAGACAAATTATGAGCAAGAGCCAGCAGAATGAGATTTTTGAGGGAAGAAAGAGAGCTACTAACTGAAGTTTTGGGGAACATATATTTGCTTATTTGCATTGAACTCATCTTTCCTGCAGAATAAGGCTAAGTAATAAACAACTGAATATTAATCAGTTGAATTGGTTTCCATTCATGTAACACAACAATATTCACTTTCCTTCTTCCAATCTTTTTTTCTTTTCATGGGTTCATTATTAATGAAAGGGGAGAAAAGCAGATGCTTCTCTTACTCTCACTTTCAGATTAAGTGTGGAAAGGAGCATGTACTCAGATCCATTCACCTTTCTCATCTAAGACTCAAACCCAAGCATGAGGAATTGAATAGTCTCTCTCCCAGTGCCTACTGTCTAACTCTTTGGTTCTTTATCTCTTCCTAAAATTTGTGTGTTGCTGATTTCCCTTTGAAGAAAGTAACTATAAATTGGTCTGCAAAGTCCAGGGAATAGCAGACGGTGGAGCCTGGGGTTTAGAGAGACGGTAAGCCAACAATCTCTAGGTGTTACTATGGTGACACATCTTAGGGGATGTGAGTGATGAGCCTGCTCTTACTTCAAAAAAGAAAAAGTGTCAATGAAGCCAGCCAAATGCAGCAGCATTTTTTCCTGACAACTAAATGTCATGGATGTCATGTTGCTCTGTGTGTAATTGTGAAAGTCTATATAGTTTTGGGAATAGCATGGAGGGTAGAAATGGTACTGGATTTGACGTTGAGGTGTCCATTCTAGACCTAGTTCTGCCACTAACCAAGAGCAACTGTCTTCAAACTGGGCCATATGTTCCCCTGGGGAGACTGGAGATCTTTCTAAGGGGTTCACAGGCATAGATAGTACAAAGGGAATCTATTTCTAGATCTCCCATCGCCATATGTAGTTTTCTGTAAAATCAATCGGCTTTCAAACTTGCACATATTCTCCTTCCCACCTCTACCCTAAAGCGAATGAGGTAAATCTTCAACAGTAAGATTTTGACAAAAATGCATTTAAGTCACATAAGAAAATAATTTTGTAATATTGCATTGATAAAGATGCATTGAAATTAAAAGTATTCTTATTCCAATCCTTATAAGTCTAATGGGTTAAATAAAGTGTTTTTAAGAGAAAAAAATAACTAGGTAGAATTAAGGGTCATTTGATAAGACTTGGTAAAGCCTCTTTTGGTGTATTTCCCAGAAATGGAGTAACTTACTTTAATCAGCTAGAGAGAAATTCCTATGCAAGCTAAGTGCGTCCCAATTCTCAGCTTTTAACAAACTCAAAGGAGTATTTAATCCATTAATCCTCTGATCATGAAAGTATTTTTATAGGACTGGGCATGGTGGCTCACACCTGTAATCCCAGCACTTTGGGAGGCTTAGGCAGGTAGAATCACTTGAGATCAGGAGTTTGCGACAAGCCTAGGCAATATAGCAAGACCCCATCTCTACAGAAAAAAAAAAATTAATAGCCAAATGTTGCGGTGTGCCTCTAGTCTCAGCTACTCAGGAGGCTGAGGGAGGAGAATGAATTGAGCCCACGAGTTTGAAGCTGCAGTGAGCTATGATTGTGTGACTGTACTGCAACCTGGGTAACAGTAACGCTCTGTCTCTAAAATAAATAAAAATAAATAAATAAATACATTTTATAATAGGTCAACATGTGCTTTTTGGTTTAAAATTTGGAAACATTTCAAATGTTGAGTGACATTGCTATAACTTAGTATAAAACTTTTAATGTAAAGCTCGTATTCCTGTATACTTATATACTTATTTGTATACTTACATACTTATTTTGGTAAACTATGTTTCTCAGTAATTTTATAGTACATGTGTATGTGGGCATATCCTGAAAAAAAGAAAAGTTTATTTTTATTTTAATAATTGCTTAATAAAATTTATAAGGTCCTGTTTTGAGCAAAAAGATTTGCAAACGTAAAATATATTAAAGGTAAAACAATGTGGGGAAGAGTAATAGAAATAAGAGTCCAAGGAGAAAAAGGAACTATAAAATTAGTGAAGGGTAAAGAAGAGCTTATTCATGTAAGTGTCAATTGGATGATGATAGGTACATGTTGGCATTTCATTTAGGTTCCATTTGATATGTTGAAAAGAGTAATTTCACATTTTTAGAGACGGGTTCTCACTCTGTCACCCAGGCTGAAATGCAGTGGCATGATCATAGTTCACTGTAACCACAAACTCCTGGGCTTAAGGGATCCTCCCACCTCAGCCTCCCAAGTAGCTGGGACTATAGGCATGCCCCACCATGCTTGACTAAGATTTTTATTTTTTGTAGAGGCAGGGGTCTCACTATATTGCCCAGGCTGGTCTCAAACTGCTGGCCTCAAGCAATCCTACTGCCTCAGCCTCCCAGTGTTGGGATTACAGGCATGAGCCACCACACCAAGCCTAATTTCACAATTTTATTTTAGAATACCTATACTTTAAATACACTGGAGCCAGGTATGGTGGCTCATGCCTGTAATCGCAGCACTTTGAGAGTCCAAGGCGGGTAGATTGTTTGAGTCCAGGAACTTGAGACCAGCCTGGACAACATGGTGAAACCCTACCTCCACCAAAAAATACGAAAATTAGCCGGGTGAGGTGGTACACACCTGTAGTCCCAGCTACTCAGGAAGCTGAGGCAGGAGGATCACCTGAGCTCAGGAAGTGGAGGTTGCAGTGAACCATGATCGCACTGCTGCACTCCAGCCTGGGCAACAGAGCCAGACTCTGTCTCAAAATAAGATAAAATAATAAAATAAAATGGAAATTACATCTTTTGCAACTGTCTAAACTTAAGAAAAGAATCCAATGAATTTTCAACATTCTTCTAGGGCGTATATGAGCTAAAAATGTTTGAAGAACGCAGACTTGGGCAAAAGATTTGAATAGACATTTCCACAAAGAAGATATATAAATGACAAGCTCGTAAAAATATGTTTAACATAGTAGTTAGCAAAATGCAAATCAAAACCACAATGAGGCACCACTTCACAACCCCGAAGTGAATGTAACTTAAAAAACCAGACAATAACAAGTATTAACAAGAATGTGGAGAAATTGAAACCTTCAGACATTGCTGGCAGGAATGTAAAATAGTGCAGCCACTTTGAAAAACAGTTTGACAGTTTCTCAAAATATTAAACATAGAGTTACCATATGATCCAACAATTCCACTCCTAGGTCTCTACCCAAAAGAAATGAAACATATGTACACACAAAGACTTGTGTATCAATGTTCATAGCATCATTGTTCTTTTTTATTGATACATAATAGTTGTACGTATTTATGGTGCACATGATATTTTGATATGTGCATATAATGTGTAATGATAAAATCAGATTAATTAGGATATCTATCACCTCAAACATTTATCTTTTCTGTGTGTTGAAAACATTGCAATTCTTCTAGTTATTTTGAAATATACGATAAATTATTGTTAACTATAATCACCCTACTGTGCTATTGAACACTGGAACTTATTCCTTCTATTTAACTGTAGTTTTGTATCCACTAATCAAGTCCTCTTTACCTCCTCCTTCCCTCTACCCTTCCCAGCCTCTGGTAGCCACCATTCTACTCTCTACCTCCATTACATCTGCTTTTTAAGCTCCCACATATGAGTGAGAATATTTGATATTTGTCTTCCTCTGCCTGGCTTATGTCACTTAACATAATGACCTCCAGTTTCATCCATGTTGCTGCAAATGACAGGGTTTCATTCTTTACATGGCTGAGTAATATTCCATTGTGTATTATTACATTTTCTTTATTCATTTATCCATTGATGGAGACTTAGATTAATTCCATATCTTTGCTATTGTGACTAGTGCTGCAAAAAACATGAGGATGCACATATGTCTTTGATATACTGATTTCCTTTCTTTTGGATATATACTCAGCAGTGGAATTGCTTGATCATATGGAAGCTCTATTTTCAGTTTTTTTGATGAGCCTCCATACTGCTCTCTTTAGTGGCTCTACTACTTAACATTACCACGAATAGTATCCAAGTGTTCCCCATTTCTCCATATCCTTGCAAGCATCTGTTATTTTCTGTCTTTTTGATAAAAGACATTCTAACTAGGGTGAGGTGATATCTCATTGTGACTTTGATTTGCATTTCCCTGATGATTAGTGATGTCAAACATTTTTTCACATACCTGTTGACTATTTGTATGTCTTCTTTTGAGAAACTTCTACTCAGGTCTTTTGCCCATTTTTAAATCAGATTATTTGGGGTTTATTGCCATTTAGTTGTTTGAGTTTCTTATATATTCTGGTTATCAATCCCTTGTCAGATGGATAGTGTATTAGTTCATTCTCACACTGCCATAGAAAACTACCTGAGACTGGGTCATGTGTGAATAAAAGTGGCTTAATTGACTCACAGTTCCACAGGCTTAACTGGAAGCATGACTGGGAGGCCTCAGGAAACTTACAATCATGGCGGAAGGTGAAGGGGAAGCAAGCACACCTTACCATGGTGAAGCAGGGGAGAGAGAGAAAGAGGGAAGGGGGAAGTGCCACAGACTTTTAAACCATCGGATCTCTTGAGAGCTCACTCACTATCACAAGAACAGCAAGGGGAAAATCTGCCCCCATCATCCAATCAACTCCCAACAGGCCCCTCCCCCAACACTGGGTATTTATAATTCGAGATGAGATTTGGGTGGGGGCACAAAGCCTAACCATATCAGATATAGTTTGCAAATAATTTCTCCTGTTCTGTAGGTTATCTCTTTATTGATTGTTCAGCATTATTCTTACTCTCCAAAATGGAGAAAGAAGTCAAATGTCCCTGAGCTGGTAATGGAAAAATAAAGTGTGGTAAAACAATGGGAAACTATTCGATATTTTTTAAAAATGAAGTACTAATACATGTTACAACATGGATAAATGAAAACATTACACTAAGTGAAAGAAGCTATCACAAAAGGCCACATACTGTATGGTCTATATGAAATGTCCAGAATAAGCAAATCTATAAAGACAGAATGTAGATTAGTGGTTTCCTAGGGCTGAAGGGTGGGAGGAGGAATGGGAAGTGGTAGCTATTGGGTGTAAGGTTTCTTTTTGGGGTAAGGTTTCTTTTGGGGGTGATGAAAATGTTCTAGAATTAGATTATGTTGATGAGTACACAACTATAAAAATTCATAAATACTTGTTAAAAAGGATAAATGAATGTTCTTGCATTACTTTTACTTCCTTCGATGGAGACAGAAAGAAGAGATCAGACTCTCTGATACAGCAAGGTGAAGGATGATGTAATTTATCCCTCCCCTAGGCACTGGCAAGGCAACCAGTACAGCCAAATGACCCTGCATGAAGCCCAGCCCAAGGCAGGGCAGGGCAGGGCTGGCCAGAGGCCCCTATGGACCACTTCATTGGTCAATGCTTTATGACCAGAGTCATGGGTTTCATGCTCCAAACCAGTTATCTGTTCTATCACCAGAGCTGAAAGTAGCTAGCAGAAGCTCAACATCATTTCCTTTTGCATAATTTCCTTCTGTTGCCCTCCACAAATAGACTGATGTTCCTGTCAGGTTATCAATAATAGAAGGAGAACTACCTGGTTTCTATGCATCTAGGAATGTGAGATGGGAAATAAGCAATTAATGCTCAATCTTTCTAGCTGCAAGGATAGCTTCTTTTGTGTACATCTCAGCTGAAAAGACTAAAGTCATAATTTCCAATTTAAGTTTAGAATGTATTGAATATTCTCTTTCTAAATATGTGCCTTTATAGTTGAATATTGTAATGAAGTTGAAAAAGGAGTAATAAGCTTGTACATTAGAGTGGTGTAGAATAGGTACAACATAATCTTTGGAAGGTTACATACATATTTTAGGTTTTCTCTCACTGTTTGAAACTTTTTTGTAGTTTTATAGCCAGTTTATAAGCCATATAAGGAAACCAGTTACCCTCACTTTATAGTCACATCATGCCTTTTTTACAGTGTTACCCACTTTCATCTTTGACTTTATTTACAGTTTGGGTTCTCAGTGACTTTTGATCATTTTCAAAAATCAAAAGGTAAAAATGTGCCACCGATAATTTTCAAAATAATGGGGTTTATTACGTTCTACAGACATTTCACACAAAAACGTTTCTGGTCTGATTATACGAAATGTCCAGAATAAGCAAATCTATAAAGACAGTGCTCCAGGGCAGCTGCACCCCAATGTCCCAGGATTTCCTTTATTTTTACTGCTTGTTTTGCCTATTCTTAGGTCACATGTTTTCCTCTTTCTCTAGTTGCAACCTTGTTTTTTCTAAAACATATCCTCAAGTTATTTTGTAGGAATTAGGAATTAAACTTTCTGAATCCATTCATGTCTAAAAATGCCTTTGTTTGCCCTCCCACTGCACTGATACTTTCCCTGGGTATAGAGATTTCATAAAACAATACATCTTACACACACACACACACACACAATTTCTAAGAACTCTTTCTTGCTCTCTTTCTATTGTCATGGTATCTGGTTCTTGTTTTACAGGGATGATGTCTTAGTCCATTTAGGCTGTTATAACAAAATATCACGAATTGGGTAGCTTATAAGCAACACGAAATTATTTCTCATAGTTCTAGAGGTTGGGAAGTCCAAGATCAAACTGCCAGCAAATTCAGTGTCTGGTGAGGGCTGTCTTCACAGATCTGTCTTCTTGCAGTGTCCTCACGGGGTGGAAGAAGTCAGGGAGGTCTCTGGGGCATCTTTTTTAAGAACACTAATCCCATTCATGTGGGCTCTACCCTCATGACCTCATCTACTCCCAAAGAACCCCCTTCCTAATACCATCACCTTGGGGTTAGGATTTTAGTGTACAAGGCAGACATAAATATTTCATCCATTGCAGATAATATAGTCTCAAATTTCTCTTAATATAGTAATTAGGTTAAGAAAGAAGGTGGCTTCTGCCTATTGCATGATCTGTTTTCTCCAGGGTGAGATTTTCAATTTCCTTGGCTTTCTTTTTTTTTTTTTTTTTTTTTCAGACAGAGTCTCACTTTGCTGCCCAGGCTGGAGTGCAGAGACTCAATCTTGGCTCATCACAACCTCTGCCTCCTGGGTTCAAGCAATTCTCCTGCCTCAGCCTCCCAAGTAGCTGGGACTACAGGCGCACACCACCATGCCTGGCTAATTTTTGTATTTTTAGTAGAGATGGGGTTTCACTATGTTGGCCAGGCTGGTCTTGAACTCCTGACCTCATGATCTGCCCACCTCGGCCTCCCAAAGTGCTGGGATTACAGGCGTGAGCCACCGCACCTGGCCAACTTTCTTTTCTGTATCACAGGCTTTTTTCAAAGATCTGTTGCACTCTCTTGTTCCTTGTATTGTCCTGTAAGCCATCATAAGGTTACATATTTTTAAAATTTATTCATTATCATTTCAGTGGTGTCTCAGCAATGAGGATGAATATGATGGTTTAAAAACCTCAAATTAGATAGCTTTACTATTCTATTATTACATCTTATATGTATTCTAGGAACAAAATTGCATACAAAGCATTTAAATCAACGACCTGCATTTTAGTGCCCAATGACTGGTGTCAGATGAGTTGATAACCAAAACCAGTAAGCATCAACGGCTTAAAAAATACGCCCACTTACGCACACTCCCCTGACACATATATGTACATAGATATAATTCAGGGGTCATAGTTTGTGTTTATATTTTAAAGTCACACTGTTCACAGCTTTGTTTCCATTCAGGATCACACAATGGTAATGTACCTTTTAAAAAAATAATAACAAATTTTTTTGAAAAACTTCCAGGCAGGCATGACCAGGTTTTAGCAATTTTTTTAAATTACAGCATGCAGAAAAATATTAAAAAGTATTGGGACAAACATTATATATCTCTTGCTTAGCTGTCAAATATCGACATTTAATCAGATTTACTTTGGATCTTAAAACAAAAAATTGTAGGTACGAAGACCTTTCCATAGCTTTCTCCAATCCCTTTCCTCTTCCCTCTTTCCCAGTAGTAACCAGCAGACTGAATTTAGTATGACTCATTGCCTAGGGCAATCATCTCTTGCATGATTTAGAAATTCATATCTATAAATAATATGGATATATATAATATAGACATGTCAGTCATAAATAAATGTAATTGTATTGGTTCCTTTAAAACCCTGAAACTTTATAAATCTCTTCTTCAACTTATTTACAGTTTTACACTCTGTTGAACAAAATTAACAATAGCTGTTTATTTTTTTGCTGACTTCAAAGAAAATGTTTTTAATTTTTCTACATTAGATATGTTTGCTACAGATTTGGCAGAATATCCTCTATCAGGTTAAGAAAATGTTCTTCTGTTTCTAGTTGGATAAGAAGCTTTATCATGAATGAATATTTTTATGGAATAATTTTTATTTAATGTGATAATCATGTGTATTTCCTTTATTCTGTAAATGTGATTATTATTATTATCATATTTTTTTGAGACAGAGTCTCACTCTGTCGCCCAGGCTGGAGTGCAGTGGCGCGATCTCGGCTCACTGCAAGCTCCACCTCCCAGGTTCACGCCATTTTCCCGCCTCAGCCTCCTGAGTAGCTGGGACTACAGGCGCCTGCCACCATGCCCAGCTAATTTTGTTTTTGTATTTTTAGTAGAGATGGGGTTTCACCATGTTAGCCAGGATGGTCTCGATCTCCTGATGTCGTGATCCGCCCACCTCAGCCTCCCAAAATGCTGGGATTACAGATGAATTTTATTAATAGGTTTTCTAATGTTAAATCATTTCATCCTGTGACTAAATACATAGATAGATCATAGACAGACGTAGATGCACATTCATTCATTCTTGGATTCGGTTTGTCTATATTTATTTAAATGTATTGCATATATATTCATAAAGTGAGGTTAATCTCTACTTTCCCCTACAGTCTTTGTCTAATCTTTGAATCAAAGTTCTACTAACCTCATTAACTGAGTTTAGATTTCCCTCATGTTTTATTTTTTGGAAAAATTTGTATAATAGGCTATTTATTGAATGTTTAATCAAACTTGCCTATAAAATAATCCAGGTATGGTGTTTTATTTTGTATAAATCTAAACTACTGAAAAAATATCATTATAGTTACAGGACTATTCAAGTTCTCTATTTCTTCTTGAGTAAATATATAGTTTTACAGACAGATAATCGTACATTGTAAGTTATCAATTTTATTACATAAAATCATTGGTGTTAGTGATATTCCTTTATTATTTTCATGTTTTTGTTTTATTGGTAGTTATGCCTCCTTTTTCATTATTCATCTGTGTCTTTTATTTAAAAAATTTAATTGTGGTAAAATGCACATAAAATGTACTGTATTAACCATTTTAAAGTATATAGTTCAGTAATGTTTAGTATATTCACACTGTAGTACAACCTATCTCTAAAACTTTTTCATCTTCCAAAACTGAAACTCTATATTCATTAAACAACTTCCCATTTCCTCTTCCCCAGTCTTCTCACAGCCACTATTCTACTTTGTATTTCTGTGAGTTTGACAATGGATATGGTCTGGCTCTGTGTCCCCACCCAAATATCATTTTGAATTATAATCTGAATTCTAATCCAAACACGTTGGGGGAGGAACCTCATGGTTCCTCATGAGGTTCCTAATCACCTCATGGAGGTGATTAGATCATGGGGGAGGTTCCCCCATGCCATTATCATGATAGTGAGTGAGTTCTCACAAGATCTGATGGTTTTATAAGGACTTTTCCCTGCTTGCAACCATTCTGTCTCCTGCTACCCTGTGAAGAGGTACTTTCTGCCATGATTATAAGTTTCCTGAGGCCTCCCCAGCCATGTGGAACTGTGAGTCAGTTAATCCTCTTTTCTTTATAAATTACCCAGTCTTGGGTATTTCTTCATAACAGCATTAGCACGGACTAATACAACAACTTTAAATGCCTCATAGAAGTGGAAGCATATAGTGTTTCTCGTTTTGTGACTGGCTTATTTCACTCAGCACAATATTCTCAAGGTTCATCCATTGCAGCACCTGACATTGTAGCATGTAAATCCAAGATTGTTGTAGCATGTGACAAAATTCTTCTTTTTAAGGGCTGAATAATATCCTACTATATATCACATTTTGTTTATCCACTCATCCATTGACAGACATTTAGTTTGCTTCCAATTCTTGGCTATTGTGAATAATGCTGTAATGAACATCGGTGTGCAAATATCTCTTAAGAAACCCTGCTTTCAACCTGGATGGAATTGGAGGTCATTATTCTAAGTGAATTAATTCAGGAATGGAAAACCAAACATTGTATGCTCTCACTCATAAGTGGAAGCTAAGCTATGAGGATGAACAATACAATGGACTTTGGGGCCTCGGGGGAAAGGGTGGGAGCAGGATGAGGGATAATACACATTTAGATACAGTTACACTGCTCAGGTGATGGGTGCACCAAAATCTCAGAAATCGCCACTGAAGAGCTTATTTATGTAACCAAACACCACCTGTTCCCAAAAAAAACCCTATTGAAATAAATAAATAAAATGAGAATAATAATTTTAAAAAATAAAAAATTGAAAAAAATATAAACAATAAAATAAAATTGATTGAAATACCTTTAAAAAAAAAAAAGGAGCTCTTCCTTTCAATTCTTTTGGATAAATACCTAGAAGTAGAATTGTTAGATTATATGGCAATTCTATTTGTAATTTTTTGAAGAACCTCCAAACAGTTTTCTAGAGAGGCTGCACCATTTTGCATCTCCACCAACGGTGCACAAGGGTTCCAATTTCCCCACATCCTCACCAACATTTGTTTTTTACCTTTTCTTTGTTTTCTTATTATAACCTTCTTAAGGGGTGTGGAGGGCTATCTCATTGTGGTTTCAATTTGCATTTCTTTAATGTTTAGTGATGTTGAGCTTCCTTTCATATGCTTGTTGGCCATTTGTCTCCCCCTTTTTTTGGGTTATTTTTACCAAAGGTTTATCTGCAATTAGATTCTTTTCAGTGGACTGAATTTTCATTTTGTGATCTTTTCTATTTTCTTTCCTGTCCAGGCCAAGACAGGTCCATTTTAAGTTGACTTATTTTTCAGTTCAACTTGGTTGCTGAAAGGAAACAGAAAAATTGAAAAGACAGGCTCATTAAATGAACTGAGAACAATTTAATTCAAATAACTTAAGTACCAATTAGCTAATTGCAAGTCCCATGCTGATAAGTCAGAAGATCTTAGCTTCTGGGCAAACCTGTGAGACACGTGAGATTTTGGAATCAGAGGCCCAGATTATGTGAAATTCATAATAGATCATCCAAGTAATTCATGTATAGGATTCGGAATTAAGAGCTAAGAAAGCTTTAGGAAGCACTAGACACAAACGCCTTGGCTTGAATCTGTTGGATTAACTTTTATACAGTTTTCTATTTGTTTATATAATATGCTATTATTAAGAACTAGTTAGTTCTACATAAAAACTAGGTAGTTGGATCTTTTTATAAAGAAGTGTTCTATACCTTCTTTATACCTTTATAAAGAAGTGTTCTAAAAGGTACATTGATTCTGAAGGACAACTTTCTCCAAAGTTATCAAAACGACAAGTCCGCCATCTATTGGTGAAATTAGTACACTGCAAGATAAATTCATGCCTGTAAATGTCAGCAATTTATCGACCTCTTCCTGGTTTTTGCTTTCAAAAAAACCAGGATTTCACTTGAGCCCCGGAGTTCGCGGTTACAGTGAGCTATGATCGCGCCACTGCACTCCAGCCTGGGCAACAGAGCAAGATTTTCTCTAAAAAAAGACAAAACAAAACAAGGATTCCTGGAGAGTCATCTCAAAAGATTGAATTGTTAGTAGTAGGAGTCCAGGTATTTTGACTGGCAAATAGAAAGGTATTTGGCAAAAAGATAAGTGTGGTTTTTTAGTGTCACTTTGTTTATATGATTAAAAAGCAAATGATTATTCCGTTTATTTCTGAAAGCTCTCCAGGCTGAATGTTACTGTACCAAATTTTAGAGGAATTTTATATTTGTGTAGAAGATACAGCACTTTACATTTAATTTTTATCTTTTACTGATGGTACTAAATCTACCATCCGAATTATGATTTCTTTAAATAATTTTAAATGTATAGATTTGCTTCTAATCTGGGAGTTACTTTATATATTATTTTAAGAAACAGGCTGCGTTAGTAAATAAATCCATGTCTCCTGAATCCATAAAATTCATTAGCGGCGCCTATGCAGTGTGCTCCTCATAATTCACATCTTAGGATCATTATTCATCTGTTGCATGACATTTTTCCATGGGGGCCAATGGAGGGTTAAGCGTAGGATGATAACTCTGAAGCCATCTGAAGGACCTCAGCTGTGCCAACATGTTCCCAGCGATCCCCACTTGCCTTCTCACTCTTCTTACACCCTGGATTTCCAGAATCTTTCTCTGCTCAGCCACCAGTAACCCAATTTCCAGGCCCCATTCTCCCTTCTCCATAAATACAGACATAAACTGTCAGAGTTAGACTAGCATGTGACCCTACACCAGTCTGAGCAGACTCAAGATGATGGCATGACAATTCTTAGCTTAAAAAACACAAATGTAGACCTCAGACTCCAGCTTGCCAGCCTTAGCTGGTTTTCTGTGAAGAAAGCATCGCTTCATCAGGTTAGAAAGCTCTGTCTGCCCATCCCTGGAACCAAGACTGAGAGCATCCACTAAATAATTTTCATTCTAGGCTTCCATCCCAATGTTGGCTCTGATCTGAGCAGGTTGTGGAGGTTGGCTTGCCTCAGCTGACTTTCTCATCTTCACAGGCATGAGAATTAGAAGCTCCTTAGTAAATAGTGCAGGGCAGTGTTGAATGGTGGTTATTTAACAAGGCCTCTTCCATCTTCACTAAATGTGCTTTGTTCAGCCCATACATCGAGAGAGAAATAGGGTGCATTTTAAACAAATGGCTGTTTTCCCCAGGCTGTTTTTCACTGGCTTGGTATCTCTTGCTTCAGTTACTCAGGGGCTGAGGAGCTGTGACTTAGCCATCACATGGCTTTTCATCACTTCTCTAATCATTTTCTTAATTTAGATTTTGATGTTAACATTAGCAACAGAATTCAGGATGGTCCAACAGAAGAACCAGTGAGAGAGGTGAGGAACCTGGTTTCATGACTGAGGACGAACCACTTATGAACTCTTTAAGGAGATTGTTCACCTAAAGGTCTCTCTGCCTCAGTCTCCCCTCAGCCTCAGTTCACACCATCCACTGCTGTCAAAGGTCTGCGTGGAGCCCAGATCTGCCAATGCCATCAGACCCTGCTCAGAAAAGTCCTTAGCTTCTCATTGCCTGCTCTCAACTGCTGTGAGCCACCCCAAGCTCTACTGTGTCTCACCGGAACTGAGGTGGAAGGTGCTCCTGGCTTTTTCTGCTCAGTGCTATCCCAGACACTGTGCACTTTTCTTTTACTGTATTTCCTCACCTTTCAAGGCTGATTCAAATGTCTGCCCCTTTCTCTCCTCTGAATTGCTGTAACTCATCTCCCATAGCATTCCATGGTATCTTATGATAATTTCCTTATAGGTCTGATTTTCCTTTTAGTTGCTTGGAGCTTATACCATTCTTTTTATCTTTGTCTTTTTTGTTTATTTATTTATTTATTTATTTGAGATGGCGCTTCACTCTTGTTGCCCAGGCTGGAGTGCAGTGGCGCGATCTCAGCTCACCACAACCTCCGCCTCCCGGGTTCAAGAGATTCTCCTGCCTCAGCCTACCGAGTAGCTGGAATTACAGGCATGCACCAGCTAATTTTGTATTTTTAGTAGAGACAGGGTTTCTCTATGTTGGTCAGGTTGGTCTCAAACTCCTGACCTCAGGTGATCCACCAACCCCGGCCTCCCAAAGTGCTGGGATTACAGGCGTGAACCGCTGCACCCGGCCCACAGTTCTTTTTTCCTTCTGAACTCCCTAACCAAGCCTGATTCTTACTGGCAACTACATTTTTTTTCTTTTCTTTTTTTTTTTTTGACAGAGTCTCGCTCTGTCACCCAGGCTGGAGTGCAATGCCGCTATCTCGGCTCACTGCAACCTCTGTCTCCCAGGTTCAAGTGATTCTCCTGCCCCGGCTTCCCAAGTAGCTGGGATTACAGGTGCCCGTCACCATGCCCAGCTAATTTTTGTATTTTTAGTAGAGAGAGGCTTTTGCCATGTTGGCCAGTCTGGTCTCGAACTCCTGATCTCAGGTGATCCACTCGCCTCGGCCTCCCAAAGTGCTGGGATTACAGGTGTGAACCATGGCCCCCGGCCTGAATATATGTTAATCTAATTAGCAAAACTATTTTTTTTTTTCTAAGTGCAGAGGTTCTTGTAATTGTTGGAGCCTCTTACAGGACATGTCCATTTGGACACCTTGGAGGCAGTGAGAAAGGAAAGCTAAGTGTTTCATCCTCTTTATTGGTTAATGTATGATGTCTCACTCTCCTGCACCCTTGACACATTGATTCCCCCCCTTCACTTCCCCCCAAGTTAAACTGTGGCAATAAGAGCTAAACTTTAGATGCATTGGAGAACCTCTCTGTGACTAGCATAAATTAAAATGGCTGGGAGGTGCAAAACAGCCAAGAGGCAGATCGAGGGTGTCTCTTGCCTAGTGAACTCTGCAGCTCACTGAAGGTCGCTGGGAAGGAAGAGTGTGGAACATGACCTGCACTGTCCTTATATTTCTTTGCAGCAAAGTGCCCTGTCATGTAGGTTTAGGGGACAGGACACCGTCTCATGGGCTTTGTGTTGCTTAATTGGATTGGCTGTTTTGAGGATCATGATGCATTCTTGAGATTTTGGCATCTGTATTGTAATGAGGGAGCACAGTTTCATCATCATAATTATGGCTGCCATGTGTTGAGCTTTTACTATGAGCCTGGTACTGGAGCATGTGTGAAATAGACAATCTGCTTACCTGCATTTAAGGACTAGGAAATACAAGTTTTGGACAAAGAGTCGGGGCACCTGAAATTAAGCTTAAACTCTGTCACTAATGTACCGTAGAAGGTTATTCCATTCTGTCCTCAGCTATAAAATGTTTTCTGCTGTAGCTATCTCATGTGAGACTCAATTAAGTAAAAGGCAATGAAGGAAAGTATAAATTTTTATACCAAAGTTCTTTTCTTTTCTTTTTTTTTTTTTTCTTAAACAGAATCTCACTCTGTCACCTAAGAGGCTGGAGTGCAGTGGCGCAATCTCAGCTTACTGCAACTTCCATCTCTCGGGTTCAAGCGATTCTTCTGCCTCAGGCTGCCAAGTAGCTGGGATTACAGGTGTGAGCCAAAATGCCCAGCCAATTTTTGTATTTTTAGTAGAGACGAGGTTTCATCATGTTGGCCAGGCTGGTCTCAAACTCCTGACCTCAAGTGATCCGCCCACCTCGGCCTCCCAAAGTTCTGGGATTACAGGCATGAGCCACCACACACAGCCTAGTTCTTTTCTTTTTTTCCTATTTCTTTCTTTCTTTCTTTCTTTTTTTTTTTTCAATTTTAGAGACGAGGTCTCACTCTGTTGCCCAAGCTAGAGTCCAGTGGCATAGCCATAGCTCACTGCAACCTCAAACCCCTGGGCTCAAGTGATCCTCCTGCCTTGGCCTCCTGAGTAGCTAACACTACAGGCATGTGTCACCACACAAGGCTAACTTTTTAACTTTTTGTAGAGATGGGATCTCACTTTGCTGCCCAGGCTAGTCTTGAACTCCTGGGCTCAAGTGATCCTCCAACCTCAGCCTCCCAAAGTGATTACAAGCATGAGCCACTGCAGCTGGCCTTCACAATTCTTTTATACTCATTCCTTCATTTATTAAATGTTTGCTGTACATCAGGTACCATAATGGACATTTAAAATGAAGAATTTAGATTCACAGTTCCTGTCCTTGAAGAGTTTACAGTCCAAAAAATGAGAAATACACACCGACACTAACCAGTCAGTGTAGAAAGTGCTTCACTAGACATAGCACAAGTTGCAATGGGGTCATAGAGAGGGTGGAGTCACTTCAGCTTGAGAGTGGGAAAGGCAGTGTCAGGGAAGTCATTCTCGCCTACAACAATCAGAGCCAATATTCACTAAGTGCTTAGCTGTCTGCTGTTAATTATGGTAAAGATTTCCATGAATCATTTAATCCCAACAGCCTTTCTATGTCAAGGTGTCTCCTCATATACCCATGTCTCAGAGGGGAAAATGGAAGCTTTCTGAGGTTAGGGTCCTTCCTCAGGTCACAGAGGCAGGGCTGTCAGTGAGGTCTGTCTAATACCTAAGTCAATGTGCTTAGCCATTATACTGCTGCAGCTCTTCCCTTCTCCAAAATCCAGGAGCAACTTGAGTCTTAACAAATGCACACCAGGTGGTCCAGCCAACAAGGAAAGGTGTTTCAGATAGAAGAAACTGCATGTGTAAAAGCATGGGGGTGAAACTAGGGTGAGTTTGAGACTTAGAACGTGCCTGGGAGAGTATAGATAGAGGCCAGGGTTGGGGAGTGGAGAGTAAGCAGACTACTGACCATGAAAGCTGTCATACAGTACTCTCTAAAGCTATGAACCTTGGCCTTTTAGAGGGCTCCTGGTTCTCCAAAAGAAATGAGATTAATCAGAAGACTGTAGTACATTTGTCCATACACATTGCTCAAAAAAAGGTGCTGGCAATAGCAAACACATGGAATCAACCTAGGTGCTTATCAATGTAGATTGGATAAAGAAAATGTGGTACATATACACCGTGGAATACTAAGCAGCCATAAAAAAGAATGAAATCCTGTCCTTTGCAACAATATGGATGGAGCTTGAGGCCATAACCCTAAGCAAATTAATGCAGGAGCAGAAAACCAAATCCCACATGTTCTCACTTAAAAGTGGGAGCTAAACATTGAGCACACATAGACATAAATATAAGAGTAATAGACCCTGAGACCTTCCAGAGAGCAAGAGGGTGGATTTAAAACTTGCCTATTAAGTACTACGTTCACTACCGAAGCGATGAGATTTGTACAGCAAAGTTCAGCATCATGCAATATTCCCATGTAACAAATCTGCACGTACACATGCTGTATCCAGAATAAAAATTTACATTTTAGAAAATTAAATATAGAACAATTTTTTTTTTGAGATGGAGTCTCACTCTGTTGTCCAGGCTGGAGTGCAGTGGCACCATCTCAGCTCGCTGCAACCTCTGTCTCCCAGGTTCAAGCAATTCTCCTTCTTCAGCCTCCCCAGTAGCTGGGATTACAGGTGCCTACCACCACGCCCGGATAATTTTTTTGTATTTTTAGTAGAGATAGGGTTTCACCATGTTGGCCAGGCTGGTTTTGAACTCCTGACCTCAAGTGATCCATCTGTCTTGGCCTTCCAAAGTGCTAGGATTACAGGCGTGAGCCACCACGCCCAGCAGAAACAATTTTTTAAAGGTGTTGGGATCCCTGAACAGAAGAGAATAAACAAGATTCTTGGTACCTTTTTCTCCTCGAGTGCCTTAAACTTTAATGTTTTAAAACTTAAAACATTAAAGCAGCCATCAGAACTAATTATGGCGTGAAAGATCAATTGGAGCCAAACACAATTTCCAAAATTACAGGTGTAGGAATAAAATAAAATACCCGATCACTGAAACATTCATTCTGGAAACAGAACTTTGACAGGTTTCTCTGTTAATGCACTTTTCCACTCTTCTGCCAAGCTAGAAGATGCCAAAGCCCCCGCCCTCAGTCCAGGGCTTTTCATCACAGAGTATGCAGCACGCTGTTGAGAAAGAAGCCTGGGCTCTGGAGGCACTCAGGGTGACTCAGAATCCGCCTCTCTCACTTACCTTTGTTGTGACCTGGACCAAGGCAGGTCACCTAACTGCCATAAGCCCTTGTTTTCAGGTCCATAAATTGGGCTAACTGTAATGCCTAACTCAGAGGGTGGCTGGGAGAGCAACAGCACACATAATGCCCAGCACAGTGCCCAGCACATTGTAAGGGCCCAATCAATGACAAACATCAATATAATCATCAATCTAAAGAGCCTCAAGTACAATTCAGATTCCCAAACCCCACAGAACACATTTTGACCATGCAATATTAGCTCCACATAGCAAGAGTCTTTAAAAAAATGGTCCTATCTGCAAACTTGCATTGTAAGACACTCTTTTCTGTGAATAAGGAACAGAGCAGTGTTGTTGTCACACTCTGCCCCCTGCCCCCAGCTATAATCACTATGTTATATGCTGAGTTCAGTAGCTCAAAGAAGTGCTGTCGATCTGCACTGCAGCTACTTTCCATGGCTCCAGGAGTTCTATTTATGCCTGTCTCAGGCATAGTTCCTTCACTATATCTCAGGTTGAGCTCTTACTATCTTTTCAAGCCAACAGTGGGAGGGAAAGGCAGGAATCACTCATCAAGAACATAGAGAATGCCAACAAAGTAAAATTATGAAGCATTCTGTTAAAAAAAATACTTGCAGCCAAGGGTTTAAGTTGAACTTATACTCTACAAGTGACTCCAGAAGTGAGTCAGTGGAGCTTGGCATATTCTGGTCAACATTCACTCAGCATCCTCAGTACCTACCATGTGCCTGGATGTCTGGAAAATCCAGAAATTATTGAGATAGTCATATCACCTTCCAGCAACTTTATCTGTAGAGGACTAATGGCATGCACATAAATTGTCTTAAGTCAAGATGGAAAGCGAAAGTAGAACCAACAAGTTGAAGTTCACAGAATTGAGGAAGAAATGATGTCTGGCTGGAAAATCTGAAAAGGTGTCATGAAGAAGCCAGCATTTGTGTTAAGCCTTGGTGGAAGGAAGAAATCTAGGAAAAGGGAACAGGGTGTGGGGGCAGAGAACTGGAATATCTAGAAGCGCAGTTCAGTTTGGAAGCTTAATAAAGAACAAGGGCTACTTCTAAGTAGGCGTCCAAGGCAAACTCCAGGAGAGGCCTTTGCCACCAGTGGACAGGCTGGATTGGGATGGGGGTGGGGATGCTAAGGCAGAGAAACCACTGGGAGAATGATGTGCCTCAATGATCAGAGGACTGGGGGTGCCAGGGCTTCCATAAGAGGTTGGTACTCATTCATGGAATTGGGTTCCTACCTCTGTTTTGGTTCTTTTGATGCACTGCCTGGAACTCTTGTGTTCATAAGAACATCAATATCCAAGGAAATACAGTAAGAGGAGGAATGAAGAGCCTCTCTGAAGACTCTCCAAGGTCATAGTCCTCTGCAATTGGCCGAATAAAGAAAACAGGTCTCAATCAGTTAAATGACATATCACAAAATGAAGGAGACCATTTGTTTAACTGGCCGCATGTTTCATTGTTGAAGACAGCCATTTGTTTCATTCTTAAAAAATGGGTTTGATATGTTGGTGTGTTTTAAAGACTGAAATGACATGACTAAACAACCCCCCTAATATTACTTAGCCCCACCCTGTAAGGACTCTGAAGCACATCGTACACTGGCTATAGAGGGGAAGGCAGCCTGTAAAGTAATGTGGGAATCCACCGTGTTCAGAGCGCTGTGGGGATTTTATGGAAACTGCTTAAACCTGATATTTTTATGTCTCTTAAATTTCCCTTTCTTTAATTGTGGCCCATAACGTACAATTTACCATTCTCACCATTTTGAAGTGTACAGCTCAGTGGCATTAAGTATGTTAAGTGCAATCATCACTGCTATTCACCTCCAGAGCTTTTCATCTTCCCAAACTGAAATTCTGTGCCCATTAAACACTAACTCACTGTTACCCACTCCCCACATCCTCTAGAAACCACTATTTTACTTTCTATCTCCATGAATCTGCCTACTCTTGGATATTTCAAATAAGTGAAATCATATAATATTTGTCTTTCTGTGACTGGCTTATTTCACTCAGCACAATATCTTCAAAGTTCATTCATGTAGTAGCACGTATTACAACTTCCTTCTTTTTAAGGCTAATATTTCATTGTAGGTATAGACCATGTTTCCATTCATGCATTCATCGATGTATATTTGGGTTGTCTCCACCTTTTGGCTATTGTGACTAATGCTGCTGTGAACATTGGTATACACTGTGAATCCATTGACCCCATCATTTTCTTTCTCCAATCTACCCTTATTCCTGTCTTGACTGTCTACTTTATGCAGAATAGATTCCACAACCAATCACACTCAATTCTTTGCCCAATTCTCCCTCTGCTGCATGAATGTGACAAAATTCCAGCCGTGGATAAACCCAGATATCTGACTTTTCTGTCTCAAGCATCTATTCACTGGAATGTTACTGAAGACAACCATTCATGATTACCTTTCTTAAATGGGCACTCAACACTGCCCAGAAGTCCTAACACAGTAAACTTAGTCTCACATTATCCATTGATTAAAATTTTATAATTTTACTTTAACTTTCAAACTTCCCACCTATATTCTAGTCATTTCCCCTAACTTTTAGGTACTCTTCTGTATTGCATGGATTCATTTATTAAAATATATATGTATTTATTCTAGTCATTTCCCCTAACTTTTAGGTACTCTTCTGTATTGCATGGATTCATTTATTAAAAGAAAAAAAAAACTATTTATTAAGCACCTCCCAGGAGGTAGGTGCTATGCAGTCACTGGAAATACTGCCGTGAACAAAATTAAGTCCCATCTCTCATTGAGCTTCCTTTCTAGAATTTTAAGAGACAGACCATAAGTAAATAAACATATACATCTATAATAATGATAGATGATGTCAACTACAGAAAAGAAAACTAAAGCAGAGTAGAGCATCAATCAAAAGAGAGACTCTACACAAGGTATGCAGGGAAGACCTCTCCAATAAGACTATATTTGAGCAGAAACCTAAATGCAGGGAGGAAGCAAGCTATTTAAATGCCCTGCTCAAAGTTGCTCATTACTTCTTCAAGGCCCACTTCAGTCTATGTTCCGCATCTCTTATGAAATGTTCCAAAACTTTCCTTCTGCTTTAACCAAGCTCAACAGTGCACTCTGGTTTTTCTGTTCTGTATTTTCCCACACTACAGATGCTCCTCAACTTATGATGGAGCTATGTCCTGACAAACCCATAGAAAGTTGAAAATATCATAAGTTGAAAATGCATTTAGAAACATCTAACCTATTGAACACCATGCTTTTCTTAGCTTACCTTAAACGTGCTCAGAACACTTACCTTACCCTATGGTTGGGCAAAATCATCTAGCACAAAGCCAATTTTATAAAACATGTTGAGTAGTTCATGTAATTTTTTTGAATAGTACACTGTAGAATACAAGATCAATTGTTTACCCTCACGATCATGTGCCTGACTGGGAGCTGCAGCTCAATCCCACTGCCCAGCCTCACAAGAAGGTATCATACTGCATATCACTAACACAGAAAAATATCAAAATTAAAAGTATGGTTTCTGCTGAATGTACATCACTTTTGCACCATCATAAAGTTGAAAAATCATAATGAAGCCACCATAGTCGGGAACTGTCTGTAGTCTCTTTCTCTGGAATACCCTTCCTGTCCTTCAAGATCCAACTTCAACACTTGCTCTTTTCCTGATCCATTAACTTCTGGGCTTCTGACTTTCTGAAATTTCCTCTTCTCTTGGCTTTCACAACATACCACTCTCCTGGTTTTCTTTCTTTCACTTTTTTCTTTTTTTTAATCATCACCTTGCTAGACTTACTTATTTGTTCTAAGAAACTTTTTTATGTTGTTTGAGTTTTTCACCTAGGCAATCATGCCATCGGTGAATACAGTTTTCTTTCTTCTTGATATGCATGTGTTTTATTTATTGTTCTTGCCTTATTGCATTGGCTAGAACATGCAATATAGTGTTGAATCAGTGTGTGCAAGGTGGACATCTTCGTCTTTTCCCTGACTTCAGGAAAAAAGCATTCTGTGCCTTAGCATTAAATATGACATTCACTGGAAGTTTTTTCATAATAGCTGTTTATCAGGTTAATGAGGTTCCTTTCTATCTATAGTTTGCTGAGAGGTTTTTTTTGCTAAGTAGTTTTATATGTATTATTTATTTTAATACTAATAACCCTATGAAGTAAGTACCATTATAATTTTCATTTTGTAAGCAAATGAACTTGCACACAGAAAACTTAAATAACTTTCCCCAAACCAGGTATATGTGCAGCCAGGATTTAAACCTAGGGAGGTTAATTCCAGAGCCTATGTTCTTTTTTAAAACATTTATTTTTATTTTTAAATTTATTTTTTTAAATATATATTTATCATTACATGTTGCATTGACGTATGTATACATTGTGGAATGGCTAAATAGAGCTATTTAACCTATCAATTACCTCATATACTTATCATTTTTTTGATGAGAATACCCAAAATCTACTTTCTTGGCAATTTTCAAGGATACAATACCTTGTTATTAACTACAGTCACCATGCCGTACAATAGAGCTCTTGAACTCATTCCTCTTGTCTGACTGAACTCCTGGTTTGCTTTCTACCTCTCAGGCAGTCCTTCTTCCTGTTTCTCCCCACACTGGCTCCCTAGAAAATCTCATCCACTCCATGGTTTAAAATATCCATGTGCAAGAAAGGCAAAATGTATGGGTCCTGTCCAGATTCCTTTTCTGAATGTAAGATCACTTTACATCTTTTTTTTTTTTTTTTAGACAGAGTCTCGCTCTGTTGCCCAGACTGTAGCGCAGTGGCGCAATCTTGGCTCACTGCAAGCTCCACCTCCCGGGTTCACGCCATTCTCCTGCCTCAGCCTCCCGAGTAGCTGGGACTACAGGAGCCTGCCACCAAGCCCGGCTAATTTTTTTTTTTTTTTTTTTTTTTGTATTTTTTAGTAGAGACGGGGTTTCACCGTGTTAGCCAGGATGGTCTCCATCTCCTGACCTCGTGATCCGCCCACCTCGGCCTCCCAAAGTGCTGGGATTACAGGCGTGAGCCACCGTGCCCGGCCCACTTTACATCTTTAATTGGATTTCCCCAAAACTTATATCTCTACAGTTTAAGTCTTGAGTGGATTTTTTTTTTGTCTTTTTGTTTGTTTTCATTTATCATGAGTGTTGATTTTTGTCAAATGTCTTTTCTCTGTCTATTGAGATAACCATATTTTTTTTTTCCCTTTATCCTATTAACATGTTTTAACTGATTGATTTTTATATGTAAAAATAACCTTATATTCCTTGGATAAATCCCACTTGGTTATGGCATAGTACTTTTTATATGTCACTGGATTCGGTTTGTTAGTATTTTATTGAGGGTTTTTTTGCAGCTATATTCATAAGAGATATTAGTCTGTAATTTCTCCCTCCTCCCCAGCTTTATTGAGGTAAAGTTGACAAATAACAATTGTACATATTCAAAGGGTACAATGTGATGATTTGATACACATATATATTGTAAAATCATGGCCTCAATCAAATGAACTAACACATTAATCACCACACATAGCTACCATTTGTGTGTGTGTGTGTGTGTGTGGTGAGGACATACAGTTTGAGTTTTTTTTTTTTAAGATATATGGTCTTGCTGTGTTGCCCTGGCTGAAGTGCAGGAGTGCTATCACAGTTCAACACAACCTCAAATTCCCGGGCTCAAACAATTCTCCCACCTCAGCCTCCCAAGTAGTTGGGACTACAGGTATGCACCAAAATGCCTGGCTAATTTTTTACTTTTATTTTTAATAGAGATGTTATGTTGCCAGGCTGGTGTCAAACTCCTGGCTTCAAGCAATCTTCCCACCTCAGCCTCCTAAAGCACTGGGATTACAGGCATGAGCCACTGCACCTGTCCCAGTTTAAGTCTTGACCCCTCACCCTAGACCTCTTCCCACTCCTGTTCTCTCCACCTCAGTGGCTGACATACCAGAGACCTGGGAAGCAGCTGCGTTTCTATCATATTTGGTATCCTTTCCCCACTATTCACCCACCCAAGCAATTCTCAGCTTAAATTACACTCACTCAGAGAAGATTTCATTGATGACCGCTCAATCAATGCCAAGTTCTTCTTCATCCTGTTATTTTCTCTCATCATATCCTGTTTCCTGCATAGAGTTACTGAAATTTGCCATTATATACTTTGTCCATTTCCTTTTTTTTATTGCTGGTCTCTCCTAATGACTATATGCTTCATAACGACAGGGATCATGTTTATTTGTTCACCACAGATGCATATGGCCTGACTTAGTGCCAGGCATCTAGTAGATATTTAAGAAATATTTGATGCATGATGAGACCAAAACATTAATGTCTTAGGATTCATAGACTTTCGCTCCCACCTAGCAAATCATAATATTCAGGCAGTGCCTGCTTAGCTTTCTTATTTGCTTTTGATCTCTGATAATTAAAAGACAAAACCAGTGTCAAAGCCTGAGAAAGTCTGCTTCTATCCTTTGTTATTTTCTATTTAGATCTTCGTTTTGTCTTATTGATGTTGTGAACCCAGAACATTTAAGACAGGTCTCGGTTAATTTAGAAAGTGGTCAGAGCACAGTTTGATTTTATACATTCTAGGGACACATGAGGCATCAATCAACAGATGCAACATGAACAATAGTTGGTCTGGAAAGGCGGGACAACTTGAAGCAAAGGGGAAAAGAATTGAAGTGGAGAAGGACCTTCCAGGTCATAGGTGGGTAAGAGACAAATGGTGGCATTCTTCTGAGTTTCTGATTGGTGTCTCCATACTTGAGGCAATCAGATATGCTTTATCTCAGTGAGCTGAGGGGTGACTTTGAATAGAATGGAGGCAGGTTTGCCCTAAGCATTCCCCCCTTGCCTTTCCCCTTTAACTTAGTGATTTGGGGGCCTCAAGATTTAGTTTCCTTTCACAATGTGCTGGAGTTATTTTCGTATTTCATTTTTAAAAATATACTTGACCACTTTTTGTCCGTCAGACGAGCAGCAAATCTTTGTTCAGTTTGTTGTTTGCCTTTCAACCTTACTTAAGATGGTACTTTAGTTTGGGTATTTGACCCTCTGAACTTCATAATCAAATTTGATCCCAATGTTGAAGCTCGGGCCTAATGGGAGGTGTTTGGGTCATGTGTGTAGATCACTTATGAATGGCTTGGTGCCTTCAAAAATGAGTGCATTCTCACTCTAATAGTTCCCAAGAGAATGCCCCAAGTGCTGGTGGTTAAAAAGAGCCTGGAAGCTCTCTCCTCTCTCTCTCTCTTGCTTCCTGTCTCACCATGAGATCTCTGCACACATCAACTTCCTTATCAGAAGCAGATGTTGGCACTATGGTTCTTGAGCAGCCTGGAAAGCCAGGAGCCAAATAAACCTCCTGTCTTTATAAATTACCCAGCCTCAGGTATTCCTTTATAGCAACACAAATGGACTAAGACAGATGGTTTTTGACTATAACAGCTTAAAATCTTTCCTTTATTCAAACCTATCATCTCTTCCTTTAAAAAAAATCTTTGCATTAAAGCTTGGAAAGTCCTTCTGCATCTCAATGACCCATAGTGTTTACCTATATTTTCTTCTAGAATTTTTTGTTTCATCTAATTATTTATTTATTTATTTATTTATTTTGAGATGTAGTCTTGCTCTGTCACCGAGGCTGGAGTGCAGTGGCATGATCTCAGCTCACTGCAATCTCCGCCTCTTGGGTTCAAGCAATTCTCCTGCCTCAGTCTCCCGAGTGGCTGGGATTACAAGCATGCAACACCATGCCTGGGTAATTTTTTTATATTTTTAGTACAGACAAGGTTTGACCATGTTGGCCAGGTTGGTCTCTAACTCCTGACCTCAGGTGATCCACCCATCTCGGTCTCCCAAAGTGCTGGGATTATAAGTATGAGCCACAGTGCCTGGCCTCATCTATCTAATTTTAAAAATACATTAGAAATGTTTTTGGTGTATGAAGGAAGAGATGGTTAGCCAATTACTCCAGCATCATTTATTAAATATTATTTCCTAAACAGACTGAAACTGATATTTTTTATCCTATACCAAAATATCAGATACAATAGAGTCCATATTTTTATTTTCATTCTCTTTTGTCTAACTGTAGAATCTTATATGGTAAGTCCTCACCACTACTTTCCTTTTCCAAAATGCTTTTCTTTGCTTTCTTTTTTTTTTTTTTTTGAGATGGAGTCTCACTTTGTTGCCCAGGCTGGTGTGCAATGGCACAATCTCGGCTGACTGCAACCTCCGCCTCCTGGGTTCAAGTAATTCTCCCTGCCTCAGTCTCCCAAGTAGCTGGGATTACAGGCACTTGTCACCACGCCCAGCTAATTTTTGTATTTTTAGTAGAGACAGGGTTTTACCATGTTGGCCAGGCTGGTCTCAAACTCCTGACTTCTGGTGGTCTGCCTGCCTTGGCCTCCCAAAGTGCTGGGATTACAGGTGTGAGCCACCGCACCTGGCCTCAAAAGGTTTTTTATCAGTCTCAAGTGTTTGTTCTTCTAGATGAATTTTAGAAACATTTTTGCCAAGTTAAAAATATTTTGGTTGGTCTTTGATAGTATTGTACTACATTTATCATTTATTTCTTGTAGAATAAACATATTTCAATATTGATATCAGTATTGATATTTAGAATTGACATTTTCACTTAACATCAAGAAGCATGTTCCATAGTATAGCATTTTACCCACACAACAGGTGAATTCCATCTCCTGGCCAGTATCAACTCAATGACCACAACCAAGGAGGATTAAGCAAGGGGATTTTATTACTTGTAACAAGTAACAATAGTTCCCAAAGCAGTGTCTCCCCAAACAGGGGTTAGGGCAGGTGTTATAAGCATAGGGTAATGAGTGATGATCTGATTGAATTTTGTAATGAGGTGATGCTAGGAGGAGTGATCTGACTGGTTCCTGCCATGAGGTGACCACCAGAGCTCAATCTGATTGGATCCTGGATCCTGCCATATGGTATCTGCTTCTTAATTCAGTCCCTGCTTCTCTGTCTAAGCACTTAGGTTCCACCAGTGGCTGCATACTTGGTTCATCTGGGCATGCTCAGGTAATACGACCTTCAACCTGGGGATCCATGGCAACTGAAAAACAACTCACAATGTTGCTACATAAAAGTTGAACCAGATTGGTGTGATGCAGTTACAACACAAAGAACAAGATAGACATGAATACTTGACCCCTGTAGCTTCTGGTATCCTCATCCTCCCAGATCCTGACATTAGGATGAACATCTGTGCTGGATTTAGAGGCGGTGTATTCTCACCTTTTAAGTAATGGATATTTTAGTGAAAAGGTGTTATCGGGGCCTGCTGGCTAGATGCCATTTTTAGGAAGAAGTGTCAGAAAGTTTTTAAGACTGCAAGGAAAGAGAACACTCTCAGGGGGTTGATGCCAACAGGGGTGGGAGTCAAAATGAGGACAAAGTGAGGCCCTGAGCATCAGAGATCAAGGCCAAGAGGGCATAGCAGAGGGAATCCAGTTCCAGACAGGCTTGCAAATATGGATATTCTATTATTTCCCGGGAGGAAACACTGGGAGGATTCCCCAGGAGACTGGGGATGTAGTTCTGGAAGGCCAGAGTGATAGTGCATGGGAAAGGCAGGTCTCACTGGCATCCATGAGTTAATATGTCAATAAAGGACTCATCTCCACAACTGGGCGGAGGTCAGCACTATAGCAATATAGGAGGAAAAAAGTTTAAAAAATTAAATTAAAGAAAAAAAAAACTGGGGGCAGTGCCAGTGCCCAGGGATGGACAGCAGCCAGGAAAGGTACAGGGAAACTCCAGACATCCCCAGGACCAGGTCTCGGAGACTTGGATCTGGTCCTAAGTGCTACTGAAGCCCAAAGTGCTCACCCTGTAGGTAACCAGAATCAATCCAGACCAATGAACATGTAGCATTTTAACTCAAGCCAAGTGACTGCTCTATGGCAGCAAATCACATTAGTGGATGGTGGGGAGCTACTTGTAGGGCTTCTGCCTTTGAATCCATGGTAATATGGAAGCAGAGACGGGAGTTTTCAGCACAGAGGTCTACTATCTGCAGAGTAAACACTAATAACACTTCTGAGAGAAATGTAAAACCTTTATTATTTGTTTAGACTCAAGCATCCTCTGGCTGGATTTATGATATATGAAGAGGCTCTTGCTCACATTGTAATGAGTCTTACAAAGTGCCTGGGATTAAAATATAGGTGATCTGTAATTACCCAAAGTATCATTTTCCCTACTGTGAGCCACAGATGACAGGATGGAGGTAATAAAGTTCCAAGGATTGCATTTTCCCTCTGGACACTGTGGAAATGTCTCATCATGCATTCTGTGAGACCAGGACAAAAGCCTCAAAAAGACTTTTTTTTTTAAAACAACTCTTTTTTTTCCTGATTATAAAAGTTATATATGCCTATTATAAGAAGACATGGAACTGTAGAGAAGAAAATAAATATTACGGTTTTAACTTTTTTTTACTCTAAAATAATAACAGTTCATTTTGGTTGGTTTTTAAAAAAAATGCACAAACATTATAATCAGAGACACATTGCTGGGTCTATCCATCTATCATCTCTATCTATCTAATCTATCATCTATCTATCTGATCTATCATCTGTCATCTATCTATCATCTCTATCTAATCTGTCATCTATCTGTGTGAGACATTTTCACTTAACATCATATCAAAAGTATTTTTTTAAAAGGGTCGGGGGCTACTTAGAGCTTGAATTCTACAAAAAGCATACAGCGTTGAATTGAATTACATAGGGTCTTCTACAGACACTTGGATAATACTAAACTAATTTCACCACTGTGACCATGGAAAGTGGTAATAAACCCGGATATGTCACTGGCATACCAAGAAAGTGGCCCCCAGAAACGAGTGATGGATAGCCATTGTCTCAGTGCATCTGGAAATAATCTTCTGAGCCTAAAAATAACGGGTCACATTAGCTAAGGCAGAACAGTTATTTGGCTAAATTAAGCTTCAGCTACTATCAAGAGACTCATTCCAAAATGGGATTTTTTTAAGTAATAATAATAGTACCTTATTAATTATTTATAAAGTAATTATATTTGAGCCCCTGCTGTTTCCATTCATCCAAATGATATCAAAACTGAGGGTTAGGGAAGAAGGAAGGGACAGATATTATATTCACATTTTTCCATCAAAGGTAGTATTTTTCCTAGGCTGAAAATACTGAGGGTGGTTCTCAGCGAAGGATGTAACCCAGGATTTTTATATGTTTACGTGGATGTGTTTTGTACAGATGGTGTTCTATTGCATGTACTCTGCTGTATTTTCTGACATTTTATGGTACCATATGCCTTTCTTCAAATCTGCAGCCAATGGGGCAAAGTATATATACAGCAAATGGGCTGAAGGCAAGAAAACAATAGTGCCTCTAATCACATGACTGTATTAGTTAGGACTTCCATGATGGCAGATAGCCAGTGGTGTGTGCTATAGGTGAAAGTGCTATTTACTTCTTCTCAGAAGAGACTCAGGACAAAGAAAACATACGATGCCCAAACAAGCCCACTAAATGAAGATTTCATCAGCCTCCTTATCTAAAGACCCCAATATTAAAACTCTGGAACACATAAATACCGCACTGAGGCACAAACCAACAAAAGACCAGGCAGCCAGCTTTCTGTGACACAAAAATAAGGTGCTGGAGTCAGAAGTTGGTTTCAGTGTCACACAAATACAAATGCCTAATAATAACTAAATGAGTGATCATGATGAATTCCTCTGGACTCTTTTAAAATTACTGGCTGTGGGGGATTGGGGGTGAGTGAAGAGGTGGCTTGGGGTTGGTTTTAAAGTGTCACATCTAGTGTAGAAAATTCAAGTTAAATCTTGCTGCCCAAAGAGATCACTATTAACATCTCGGCATATTTCCTTCCAGACTCGTCAATGCATATGTATATGTTTATATAAAATTGTATCTACACTGGTGTCATGCTCTGTGTAATATTTTATCTTGCTTTTGAATCTGATGTTATACTTTAAAATCATATTTTCAAGTAATTAAATATCCCATGACTCATTGGAAAGGCTGCTTAATACTCTTTCATATGAATCATAATGTATTTAATGTGTCTCATCATGTCGACCGTGCAGATGAATTCCAGGTTTCTTATTAATGTAAATTATATGGCCACAAATATCCCTATACACAAATGTTTGTCTCACATTGTACTATTTCTTTAAGATATATCCCTAGACCTTATTTTCTTTAGTGTCTGTGAACAATTCTTAAGCTCATACTCCCTCCAGCAGAGTACAAAGGCTTCTAGTCCCCCTGCATCCTCACTAATGTCGATCATAATATTTATATCTTCGTTATATGATGGCATATATTATTGCTGCTTTAAACTATTTATTGAACAGTTTGTCTGATTACTAGTGAGCTAAATAATTGTTTTTTTTTTTTAATTTCTTGGCCATTGTAGTTTCCTTTTGGAAATTGAGTTCGTATGTCCTTTCTCTTCTTCTCTTTTGGATTTTTAGTTTACATTCTATCAATTTCTAATCAAATGTTTCTCCATCATATTTATGATGAAAAACTAACTTTTAAATGGGTGAGTATTTTCCCTTTTTTCATTTATTTTACTGCTTTCACATGCAGAAGAATTGCCTCATGCTGAGATAAGATATATCTCTGCAGTTACTTCTCTCTCTCTCTCTCTTACACACACACACACACCCTGAATCTAATGTTATTTTGTATTACTTTTGCTTTGCTCTTTAACATCTAGAAGTTGTTTTCAAATGAGCTGACTCCCACCCTGAAGAAAGCTCTTAGAAATATCTTCCTCTCTCTTATTTCTGTACTTAGTGGAATCATTCACACCCCCACCCCTGCATGTGTGTGCGCATGCACACTTCTAGATTCCTCCCTGCTGGTACGTTACCAACAGATACGTTAATTGCGTTAAACCATCTGGGGACAATTTAATACAATGCAGGATTCAGCCATCTCTTCTTTTGTGTGCTTGGTTGAAGATCTGATAGAAGAGATCATTTTTATTCTGGAGAACTAAGAGATTAAGGAAATTTCAATTATTCTAAATTTAGAACTAGTCTTCCAAGAGAATTTCCCCCAACCCCTCCCCGGCCACCAAAAAAAAATCCTAATTTAAGTTTCAAGAATGTTTATGTATTGAAATCCTGTCTTAACTAGCACAATACTGTGTGATCTTTCACAAGGAAACATGTCACCCCTTTAAGCTTTGGTTTTCTCATTTATAAATCCCAACAATAATTCCTACTTTACATTACTGCCGTGATGTTTAAATGAGATAATGTTTCCAGTGCAGCACCTCAATAAATAGTTGCTCAATAACATGTTTTGAGTTTTAATTTAAGGGAGAGTAAATAAAAGTAATGGCAACTACAAAGCTTTAAATTCTAGCCTGGCAAGATTAAAGGTCTTTATTCTTTAGCATATTTTAAGGTCATTCCCTAGAGTGAAATTTATTGCCAGTGACTGGCACAAGAACTGGGGAGACTGGAATGGAATGTTTGCCAAATGATTTGACAACTTCTAAAGAAGAAAATTCTTAGAGAAATAAAGTCTAGGCAAAAATCAGAACACAGATAGGCAGGCTGGTCTCCTCCCTCCTAGGTTCGGGGTCACTTGCCACAGAAAAATAATAAAGACTAGGATTTATTGAAGACTAATCCTACACTAGACCCTGTGCTAAGAAGGCGCAGTATCTTTTTATCCTCCCACTAGTCTGTGTGAGGCCAGTACTCTTAGAAACACTCTATCACAGAGGAAAAGAAAGTCTTGCCCAAATCACACAACTAGTAACTGATAAGTGTGGGGGTTCCTTTACCCCGGTCTGATGCTGGTGCTCCTGCTTTTAGCACACAAATTCAGCTGTGCAAGCTGGAGGAGTGTTTGAGCCATGTAAAGAACTTGTCATCAACCATGAGCACCCCTTCTGAACTTGCCTGGCCTCCCATGAGGTGCTCCTCAGTGGGATTGTTTCCAAGGTGTTCCAGAAAGAATTGCTGCTTCCCAAATACCTTCTCCATTTCCTCTTAGGATTCAGAATGCTTTATATTCTAGAGTCCAAGCTTTTTTCATTTCAAACTCAGATATGTGTTAAAATGTCACTGTCCCAGTGGAGTTCCTATTTCAAGGCACGTTCCCATTAAAGTCTAAGTGATGGATATCAGATCCTTTCCTAAGGAAAGGTTTGGCTGGGTAAGAGGAAGAGGATGTGAGGAAATAAGAACCAAGATCGGAGAGGCCAGAGTATTCCAAAAATAAAAAACGTTAAGAATTTCACAAGCTTGCTCTGAACTGCCCTGATAAAAATGTATAATTTTTTAGATGCATTGGAACCAAATTGGCAATTTGCTGCATAAGAATTAATAGGAAAGAGAAAACCCACTTCTAACTTATTTGAATGCTTTTTATTTTCCCTCTTAATTAAGGGTTAGCGTATACAAAATCCTCATTAAAATCTTCTGTTTCTTGAAATTGGCATTTTTACTAAAAATGGAAGTATATAGAAAAAAGAATTTTGTTATCTGAATATTCCCTTCTCTTTTGTGTGCTACTCCTGGTGTCACATAATTTTTATTCCTTAACATTTTCTCTGGAAACTTTCACGATGGAGTATATTGAGCCCCTCATTCTATGTTTAAAAATACAAAATCATCAAATGGCTTTTATATTTAACCACATCTCTAGCCAAAACCAAATCTGAACAACCTTACTGGCTGTATTATACATTAAACTTGGTTTATATGTTTTCCTCCTCCCATAATCTTACCTAGGCATTATAAATGAATTATGATTAGACATTATTAGAATTAGGGTAAAATTTAAGATATCTTTCCAGAGCAAATATATTGTTTTAGCCAGAGGGAAGATATTACAAGACCCAATGGTACTGGAGGAAATTATGAGTATGGGCTAAACATCTATGAATTATTGGCATGATGGCTTTATGCTGATCGTTTTAATAGAAAAGAAAAACTAAGCAGTGGTCAGGGAACCCATATTTCTTAAATTATGCACATGCCTTTCCTAGTCCCTTTTGGATTTCATACAGCTGGATGGTTGACAGAAGCTTAGCATTATTGCCTATAAAACTCTGACTCGTTTCAAGAATATAAAAGCACACTGAGGACTAGGCAAATTGCTGCGGAAAAAGTCTGCATTAAAATTCAGGACTCGAAACCCAAATGCCATTTTCCTGGCCCACCCACTGCAGCTGCCTTGCACAGCCCCCACTTTCCACATCTCCTAGGCGCAGCAATTGCATTTGTTCTGACAAGGAGGCCTCTTAGCTTAGCTCACCTCCTTAACACTGACAAGTGACGGCCTGCAGCCAGCTCATTTATGAAGAGAGCTTTTAGATGGATTAAAATGTCACACACTCAGACAGTTTAAATTGAAAGCTAGGGGTGTTTTCCTGAGTGTGAAGCTCCCTACTGCTTAATGAGCCCCCACTCCTCCACTCCATGGGGCAATGGCAAGAGGGGAGACAAAATGACTGAAGGGTCATAAACAATATATCTCAGCATATTGTATGAACAATACATCTCAGCCGCTGTCTGAGCGGCACACAGACCTACCCTAAGAACTGCTCTATGTCTGTCTTCCAGCCAGACTGCACATTAGGCAGGACGCTGTCTCCCATATCCTCTTGCCTTCATGCCTCTCGGCCTACCTGCTACCCGACACTGCCCCCATGTGCCAAGTGGATCGCAAAAGATGGCACTGTGGCAATATTTTTCACTACCCACTTCTCCATGCAACTCTTTCCTTCCTCGAGGCATTTCCAGATGATTAACTTAACTAACCTGTAATACTAAAAGAATTCACACTGAGATATCAGTGCATTAGGGCGTCAATCCTCCCAAAGGGGAGTAGGGGTGTCTGTGTGTGTGTGTGTGTGTGTGTGTGTAAGTAGGTAGGTAGGTAATAAGAGAGTATCCCAGGGCATAATAGGAAACAGAATCATTGAACAGAAGTGAAGACACAGCACAGAGAACCAGGAGCCTTGGATTCTAAGCTTGAACAAGCCCCTTAGCATCTCCAGGTCTCAGTTTCCCACTTGGGAAATGAGACAGCTGAACCAGTCCACAGGTGGGGTCTTCAGGCATATTTCAGGCTAATGAGAGGAGTCATAGAAGCAAGGGGTCCTTCCTGTGTACAGTATCTTTGTCATGACCATGTAGCATTGGTAAATGACATGCATGCCTGCTTGTGACACGGACACTGTATATAGTCTGGCGGGGTCCAATTTGCAGCTTGACTGTGTTTTCCTCAAATAGCACATCTGTTAATCAGAACTGCAGCAGGAGAAAGACACCGACGTGCCTCGGACTTGTGCCAGGGAGAGTCCACAAAGAGATCCGAGGTTGGTTGGGCCATTAACAGGTTACAGCCCAAATTCCTCTTCTCCCCTGCCAGAGACATTATCTCATCGGCAGAGTTCGCCAGAGGCTGAAGTTATATCTCATTAAGAGTCTCCTAAGCACTGAGATTCTGCACTGTCACTGACACCCATTTAGTTTATAGTTCTGCTATGTCATTAGGCAACCTTTTCCTAGGGACACAGGAAAGAAGAGGCTACAATTAATTCAAGGCGGAAAGGAACAAAAAGAATGATGGAAGCACAGACTGCCCAAGTTGGTATCAGAATAGGAAAGATCCAAACTTCTATTCTAAAAGAGACCCTAAAAGTATGGGTTGTAAAGGGAATTCCTGGTGCATGTGAGAATGAATGAATGAATGACCCCTTCTTGGCCGGACATAGAATGAAGGGGGCAATTCAAAGTATTAGAAGACAAGAGGGAATCTTGGAACCTGGGACCCCATCCTAAGAAAAATAAAACAAGTTGAAGAATTAGCGAGAATGTGGATCTGGATAGATTTTTTCAAATACATCCTTGGTGGTCCCTGGGGGTAAATATTTAAGCAAGCTGGGCTAGAAAGTGGCATAATTTAGAAGGAAGCAAGTGGCCCTTATTTATATATAACATTTTAAATTATCTGGCTGACTGATACGACTTTCAGCCTGACAACTAAATAACGAGAAACAGCTACACGTCTCCAGGGCCTTTCTTCTGGAAAAACTTTTCTGGTCCCCTCTTCCCTGAACTGGTGCAGGCGTGCAAAGAAAGCTCCTTGCCACGCCCGGCAGCCTCCATTCTTCGGTAGAACGCACCGCAGCAATCGCCGCCAAGTCCCCTCCAGGGTACAGTACAGCTCCACAGCGCCCCTGCTGGTGGTTTGGGAAGGGCGCGCAAGCAGAGAAAGCAAGTGTCAGAGCCGGGACTGGCCTCCCAGGGCATCGCCCACACCTTGTGCTCTGAGAGTCGGGGTCATCATAGTTGCGCTGTTCGATGGACACTAAATGCGGGACACCTGTTTTACACTCACCCTCCCTCCCCGCGTGGCAGGAGACCTGCACTCTCCCGCTATGCGCGCTCCGCGGTAGCTGCCGCTGCACCATTCATTCTCTCCTGCAGAAGTTCAATATTGCTGCAAATATCGAGAAAAAAAAAGGCGCTGAGAGGGGGAGGGAGGGAGGGAGGAAGGGAGGGACAACGAGCCAGCGGCCACTGCAGAGGGGCGAAGGGCAGTTCCGCGGTCAGTAAGGGCCACTGAACTTTCTGCCCACCGGTCATCTGGAGCTGCGGACTGGGACAGGGTGGGATGCGTCAGCGAGGGTCCCCTGACCCTGCACAAACCCAGGGGTGTGGTGTGGATGACCCGGGAAGCCACACCCGGAGCCGGCGGTATGTCAGGCCATAAAGAAAAAGGGATGTTCCTAGGCTAAAGGAGACATCGGGGCTGGGGATGACATCCCGAAACTCCCAGCGCCGGGGAGTTCAGGCTTGGGCGGTGCCTGGCTCCCCTCCCCTGTTCCCGCCGCAGGAGGCTGCTGAGTCATTCCTGCCTGTGCCACGGCAGCCCCCAGCCCGCCACGCGATTGGCGGGTTAGCCCGGGCGCAGCGCCGTCTTCCCAGCTCCCTCGCCCCCAGGGCTTCCCGCAGGCAGAGGGCGGGAGCCCCGGCGAGCGACCAGTTGGGGCTTGGCAGGAACCCCCTAAAAATGCGCCCCACTTGATGTGCTTTCGTGCATGGGCGCATTTTGGGAGTAAACAATACATAACCTTCTTCGCATTCAAAGGGTCTGGACTCAAAAGAGGGCTCAGCCTTGCTCCTCGGGAGCAACCCCTGTTTTAAATCTGGGAAATGGTGATGCCAGTGGGGAAAGGGCTTCTCCGGGCCTGGGGCTCCCGAGCTCCTGGTGCCAGCCGTGCTGCTCTGGCTTTTGTATTTTAACTCCGTGGGCTTCTGTCCCCATCCCCGTGTAAGGCCAGTGCCCCCTTCCGCGCTTTGCCGAAAGTATCTTCCATGCCTGTTTAAAAAACTATGTCTGCGATTTCTCCATCTCTACTCTTTCCCAGTTCCTCTCTTTTCTCTTCTTCAGGCCCCCTCCTGTCCTTCCTCATCCTTTCACTGAGCAGGTTCAGGCCCCGGTTACTACCGCAGGCACCAGCCACACACGGGGAGATGTGTGCTGTTTTGTGCAAGACGCTGCGGTCACCCAGTCCGGAATTCTGCTGGTCTACACCGAGTTCCGCAACACCACCACCACCTCCACACACATACGTCCCTCCTTGAACCTCTTCCCCATGAATGCTTTGGCTTTTAAGTAACTTTGTGGCATTTCTGCTCTTTCGGAGGCAGCTTCCCGAGGCAGCTTCCCAAGGCAGAACAGGGACTGACTGCTGAGGTTCCGCGGGGTCGGGGAGGTGGAGAAGCCGGTTCCCAAGCGGCTTGTCGCGGGTGTTACAGTCCCTCGTTACTAAGGACGCCGCGGCCCGCGCGCCAGGCTTGGGGACCAGGGTGACTCTGCCCTTTCTAGGCGGAATACGGGTGAAGGCTGTCTTTGGGGATCCACAGGCGATCTGTGCCGTTCTCATTGTATTCTCAACTCTCATCCCTTCCAGGTTAGCCCGATCCCTTTAATGCAAGGATCGGTGCCGGGAGGAAAGAGAGCGTGGGCCGCTCTGGAACGGAGGCTGGTGTTTTGGGGGAGCGGGGAGAGCCTGTAGCCCACTCATCTCCACGGCTCTGGCCCAATTTCTCCACTTTTTCACTTCGATCTAATTGGTCTTCAAGGTTCCCGAGGCTACGCACCAGTTTTTGATGTCGATTGAACAGGGCTCCAGATTAATCACTTGTCCTCACAGCCCTTTGGAATAAGATTCACTCTCTAGCTGTTTAAAGCTTTTCTTTCTGTTCTAGAAAACAGCTTATTTTTCTGCTTTTCTTATCAAACTTTGACACTGGACTGTAAAGTTTTCCCATGGGTTTTTGCATATCCCTTCGACAGGCTGTATTGTTTACAGAATTGGGTAGGGGAAGGCTACTCTGTCAGCTGTGGTTGGTTGCCTTATCTTTGTTCTTGAGAGAATAGCTTGGACTTTTCCACCATACATGAAGATTTTATTTGAGAGCAGAGATACTTGCCCCTGCCAGCTACCATCACATAAAATTAAATAGAAGGCCATACTTGTATCTCTGCGGTGCATGCTTAGTACTGCAATCATGTAAGTAATAGACATTTGACCATCTTTCCCTTTTAACTCTCACAACTCTGGCAAAACAGGAATAATTTTCTTCATTTTTACAGTGTTAAGATCTGAATTTGAACCCAATCCTATTTTAAAGGCTCTTCTACTATCTCATAAAGGAGTATGGGCATGGAGGCTGAAGAAGCCAAGATTGTTTGGATTTATTTTGAATTCCAAGATTAAGGAATCAAAATTTTTTAGGGTAGATGCAGTTGCAGTTAGAAATGAGTATAGCACAGAGATTGAAAGTACAGACAGAAATCTTACAGTCTGGGTCAGACCCTGACTCTGCAGCTTACCATCTACTAGAAATTACTTAACCTTCCAAACTTTATTGTTTTATTCTAAAAATGGGACATAGCAATAACACCCAACTCACAGTTTCACTGAGGTGATTAAATTAGATACATCTGCAATGCTTAGCACAGGGGCGGACAGAGGTGCTTAATCAATGATAGATGATGTTCTTATAAATACTAAGATCAAAGAAGAGGAATGAAAATTTGGCTTCTTAAACCAACAACATTTCTATTTCCATTCTTGGCTTCTTCTCCTGTATCCAGACAGGCTGATTTCAGTTTAGGAAAAAGCATACCATGTACTATTTCCCATCCTAACATATTTATGCAAGTAAAATCAGTTTAAACCAAGAACAGACTTAAAAGAGTAAGTCACAAAACTTGTAGCCTTATAAATTGTGCATGTCGGGGGTTACCCTTTTTGGTGAGGTCATTTGAAGTTTGGGAAAGAGTTCTGAAGTCACACAGACCTACCCAGCTGTAGGACTTCACCATGGACTGCTGTGAGCTAGTATAAATTATTTAATCTCTCAAAGCCTCGGGGTTTTTATTTATTCAAGACAAAGATTAATAATATCATCTTTTCAACGTCACAGTAAGAATTAAGCCATATTATGTATGTAAAAGTGCTTAGCAGAATTCTTGGCACATCACTGTTCCTGAATAAATGAAACTTTATTTTCCTTCTTTCCTTGGTCATGATGAGAATTGACTGGGTTATCGATTGATTATTTTGTGCATGAGACTGTGATCAATGATTCTTCTTCCACAGATGGAAATGTGCACGCATATTAAGGTTAACAAGATTTTTGGTTGTGAAGTATAATTCTAAAGCCTCACAGGCATGAAGGGTGTGTGGACGTTTTCCTGAGTCATCCTAGGGAACAAAAGGGAGTGGGCAGAGCTAGTTACCAGTGTTGGAAAGGGATGCATCAGGCATTACATTCAGGGGCTGTTAGTTGCTTCTTTTTGCAAATGGGCTGTGAATTGCAGATGTCCCTGGGAGAGAAAATAGAAAATTACTAGCAAATTCCTAAGAGAACCTGGCCTCTTTAAAGAAGAGAAGACACATTGAGCTGGGAGTTGGAGGAGAAATGAGAAATTGAGCCACAGACTCTGAAAGATATCATCTAGATTTCATCTGCCAAGAGGGAGATGAGGCTTTAAAAAGAACTTTAAGGATTTGTACATCTAGTCATTATGCAGTAACTGGTACTAGACTAGTTTTTTAGCTTTAAACAACCAGAAGGTCAGGAGAAAATATTTGAGGCTGGCAGTGGACAACAGACAGCCAGAGATGGTTATTTCTGAGAGAGAAAAACTTACAAGGTGAACCCCCAAATCATCCAGCTCTCTGCCGGAAGAGATTTTTCTAACTGTAGCACAGAGAGCTGAGGTCCAAGCAGAGATCAAGAGTTGGGCTGAACAGACAGAGAACAGAGTTTAGCAAAGCTGAAATAGTTGAATCTGCAAGGTGGAGCATCAACAAGGAGGTAGCTTTGTAGAGAATACTACCCTAATCCCATATGAGGACCCCTTGTGAGGCCATGACTGATGACTGGGCTGTAGATGAGCAGAAGGAGACCACCTGGGACTTATGAGATAGCAAGTATTTGTGGGGGAAAAGATATTAGCAATGCTGGGGGAAGAGCTGTGCCCAAAGACTTTGGAATTCTGACCTGGAAAGAATAGAGATTTCAAAAACACTTTATTAACACTCCTGAAATCCAGCTAAGACACGAGAACTGCTTTGGTTTAGCAATAAGGGCTAACCTCTACAGCGGGGGTGAGCAAACCTTTTTGTAAAGGGCAATATGTTCAATATTTTTCTCTGTGCAGACTATATGGTCTGTACTGCAGCTACTCAACTCTGCTGTTGTAACACAAAATCAGTCGTAAAAAAATACTCAAATTAATAGCATGTCTGTGTTCCAAGACTGATTTCCAATATTTTCAAAAATAGAGAGTAGGCAGGATTGGTCTGAGGGTCAAAACATGCTCTAGAGTAAGACCTATTCCAGAACTTCAGTAACACAGCCTAAAACGGAGCCTTGACAAATAATTGGGGGGTGGTGGGTGCAGAATTTGAAGGCCAAGTCCCATCAAGGTAGAGGAACTTGGGAAATAATTTGATTAAGGTGATCAGCCAGTAATTGAACTGCTTGCTAAACAATAATTAGCACTCTTCAGAGGAAGATAACAGAATTTACAATTTCTTCAACATACTATTCAAAATCTAGTATTCAATTTAAAAAATCACTAGACAAACAAGAAAGTAAGAAAATACACTCTGTAGTCAAGAAAGATAGTAGTCAATAATAACCAACCTGAGGTGGCTCAGAGATTGGACTGAGCAGAAAAATATTTTATATCAGCTTTGATAAATATATCAAAAAATTGAATAAAAATGTGTTCAAAGAATGAAACAAGCTGGCACAGTGGTGCATGCCAGTGCATACTAGCTAGTCAAGAGGCTGAGACAGAAAGATCTTTTGAGCCCAGGAGTTCAAGACCAGCCTGTGAAACATAGTGAGACCCCATTACTTAAAATAAAAAATTTTTTTTTTAATGTAAGAAAAAGCAAGGTCTAAAAATGAAGAAATAGGAAATCTTAGCAGAGAAATTAAAACTGTAATGAAAATAACTATCTCAAAATTCTGGAACTGAAAAGTGCAATAACTAAAATGAAAAATCTAATAGCTTATTAGAGATGGCAAGAAAAAAGAATCAGTGAACTTGAAGATGGATTAGCTGAAACTATTCAACCTGAAGAAACAAGAGAAAAGAGACTGGAAAAAATAAACGCAAACTCAAGGAACCATGGAACAATACAAATAGTCTAACATACATAATTATAATTAGAAACTTCAGAAAGAAAAGAGAGTCAGATTAGGCAATTTTGAAAAAAAAAAATCCCAAAACTGATTAAAAATATTACAGATCCGAGAAGTTTGACAAATACAAAACAGGATAAACATTTTTTAAACTACTCGTAGGCATATTACAGCCAAATTGTGGAAAAATGAAAGATGAAAAAAAAGTCTCATAGCAGCCAGAGAAGATACACTACATACATCGAACCAAGGATAACAATGATCACTGATTTCTTATGAGAAAGTGTCTGGAAGACAACAGAAAGACATCTTTTCAAGTTGGACCCAGTGGTGTGTGCCTGGAGTCCCAGCTAGTTGGGAGGCTGAGGTGAGAGGATCACTTGAGCCTAGAAGGTTGAGGCTGCAGTGAGCTATGATCAAGCCACTGCACTTCAGCCTGGGCAGCAGAGTAAGACATTTTGTCAAAAACAAAAGAAGGAAGGAAGGAAGAGAGGGAGGGAAGGATGGAGGGAGGGAGGGAGGGAGGGAAGGAGGGAAGGAGGGGGGAAAAGAAAGAAGAAAGAAAGACATCTTTTCAATGCTGAAAAAAAAAGTAAAGTCATAATTATGTGTCCAATGAAAAGATCCTTGGGGGAAAAAAGAGATCAATAAAGACATGTTCTGATAGACGAAATCTGAGACAATTTGTTACTAGCAGACCTGCACTATAAGAAATGGTGAAGATCCAAGGGCTAAGGAAAAATGGTACCAGATGGAAGATCTATAGGAGGAACAAAGAACCTGGAAATGGTAAATAAATGGATAAATATAAAAGAGAACCCGGGTCCAGACATTCTTAGAGAAGCCTCCCTGAAGGTAATTGTTCTTACGCCCTGGCTGGTACAACTGCTGCAGATGGGACGCTAGCCTGTACTGAGTACTTCCTGTGTGATAGGTAGCAGGCTAGACATTTTCTATCTAAAAGCTGATTTAATGTACACATCAACACTGTGGTAGAAATTACTATTTCCTACAGATATGGTCCATAGTTGAGGAATTTGGAAGCAGGTCCTGGTAGGATATTGCTTGAGTCCTTTGGTCCCAATCCAAGTCAGTTTCATATCTACTCAAGACAGAGAAATTTTAGCACAATCTGATGGCTTCTAGAATCATCTCAGTATAATCTAGCAAAGGATCTAGAAACTGTGATGGACTATTCATTCCTTAAGCACTTACTATGTGCTAGACATTGCAGTACACAAGATTTTATTTTAATGTAGACTTTGTGCACATTGTTTCTTGTTTTAGTTTTTGTTTGTTTGTTTTGTTTTGTTTTGTTTTGTTTTGTTTGAGACAGAATCTTGCTCTGTTGCCCAGGCTGGAGTGTAGTGGCACAATTTCGGCTCACTGTAACCTCTGCCTCCCGGGTTCAAGTGATTCTCCTGCCTCAGCCTCCTTCCTGAGTAGCTGGGATCACAGGTGCCCACCACCATGCCTGGCTAATTTTTGTATTTTTAGTAGAGACAGGGTTTTACCATGTTGGCCAGAATGGTCTCGAATTCCTGACCTCGTGATCCACCCACCTCGGCCTCCCAAAGTGCTGGGATTACAGGCATGAGCCACCGCGCCTGGTCCTGGTTTCATTTTTTAATCCCCACAACAAATTTAAACTGGTACAATTATTCCTATTTGACACATGAGGAAACTGAGGTTTTCAGAGGTTAGGTCTTATTCTCCTGGTCACACAGCCGGTAATGTTAAAAATCATGTCAGTCTGATACCAAAGCTCGTAACCACTAAATTGTAACATCATCCTAGGATGAGGGAAAAAAAAGAAAAAGTGAAAGTTTACTGCTAAGGGATGACAGGGAGGCAAGTAACTGAAAGCATCATCAGACTTTAAATTCATTCTCAGGAAAGCTTGAGGGAGATGACCCCTGATGCGTGTGTGGTAGAAGCTCCAAATTTTACAGAAATGTAGGTTAAAGCCACTGGGGCCTGTGTGAAGGAGAAAAGAAGAGGGATCACACCGAAACTGCTCCAATTAGGAGTGTCTCTACAAGGGCTTAAACTGGTAGTGTCCTTGGTTAAATCTCTTGATTATTTTTCATATCCAGTGTTTAAATCATGAATGGAGCCCTCAGGGGTGGCACTGCAGTTAGCAATGCAGGCTTTCCAGGGAAATGTCTTTACTGATTGTTTCCCTGGAAACGGTTAGGCTTCCATTCCTCTGAGTATCCCCCAGCACTCTCCAAGTTCTCTCTGGGTTGGAAGTCTCTGTTTAGAGCGGGAGGAGGAAACATGTATCAGCTGCAACTTTCTAAAATGTTGCACTTTATTGCAATAAATGCCACTATTTCTGAAGCTGTCACAAATGTTGCAACATTGTCACGATAAATAATCACTATTTCTGAAGCTGTTGCAAAATGTTGTGATATTGTTGCAATAAATATGTTGTTTATGAAACTGTTGCATTTATTAGAAATGTACATTGGAGGCCGGGCGCGGTGACTCATGCCTGTAATCCCAGCACTTTGGAAGGCCGAGGCGGGCGGATCACGAGGTCAGGAGATCAAGACCAGACTGGCTAACACGGTGAAACCCCGTCTCTACTAAAAATACAAAAAATTAGCTGGGCATGGTGGCGGGCGCCTGCATCCCAGCTACTTGGGAGGCTGAGGCAGGAGGATCCCTTGAACCCGGGAGGCAGAGGTTGCAGTGAGCTGAGATCGCACCACTGCACTCCAGCCTGGGCGACAGAACGAGACTGCTTCACAAAAAAAGAAAAAAGAAAAGAAAAGAAATGTACATTGGAAAAGGGAAAGTGTGTTGGGTATTAGGCATAACAGAATTCCTTCTTTCCTCCCCCGTGCTATGGAGATATAAAGTTCAAGAACACAACATGCGTGCTTTCAGGGAGCATATCATTATTCAGGAAGGCAAGACACCAGTGAATGAAAAGAAAACTCACTTTCTGCAATAGCGCAAAAGAGCAGTGAAGATGGTGCTCAGATGAACTTTAAGTGTTCAGATGAAGGAAATCATGGAAGACATCATGGAGGAGGTGAGACTTGTACAGGAGGTGAGAGTGAGCGGTTGGGAAGATATTCAGAATTGAGGGGCAAAGAGATGCGTAGTTTTCATGGGTGGACTTCAGGAGATTTGTGATCCATCTAAATTTACACACAAACATCCATGTATTTGTATATTTTTCTGGAAAGGGCAACCCATTGCATAAAGTTCTCAAGCAGTCTTTAGCAACCTAAGAAGTAAGAAAAAAAAAACAACAGTACTGTAGGGGCTAGAAAATTATCAACAGCTTTATCATCGGTCTTACAGAAAGACACCATCGCCTTGGGTTACCTTTTTTTTTTTTTTTCTAATTACCTATAAGTAATTTAAACGTGGATAATTTCAACATTATAGGGAGGGTCTCAAGGTCAGCAGAGTGGGGCACACTGGGGATAGAGAGGTCTTTTGGCACTGCTATACACTGAGTAGGTGACTGCCTCTTTGGGAGCCCACTGTCTCATAAATTCTTGAATCAGGGAACACTTGGGGTCTCTCATAGGGAACCAGGTGCCCTGATTTGTGAAACGTCAGCTATAGTAATTTCCTGGTATGCATATATAAATAATATTTGACCTCTGTGTGGAAATAAAAAGGTTTTCACCTTGCACTCCTAGACTGTGATGCTCCATAGTCATTAGTCTGCCTATGAAACTTTTTCTTTTTCTTTTTTTTTTTTTTTTTCTGAGACGGGGTCTCGCTGTCACCCAGACTGGAGCCTCTGGAGTAGCTGGGATTACAGGTGCCCGCCACCACTCCTGGCTATTTTTTTTTTTTTTTTTTTTTTTTTTTTGTATTTTTAGTAGAGATGGGGTTTCACCATGTTGGCCAGACTGGTCTTGAATGCCTGACCTCGTGATCTGCCAGCCTCGGCCTCCCAAAGTGCTCAGATTACAGGCGTGAGCCACCGCACCCAGCCACTTTTTTTGTTTTTCAAAATTTTTGTAGAGACAGGTTCTCACTATGTTACCGAGGCTGGTTTCAAACTCTTGGCCTCAAGTGATCCTTCCTCCTGGGCCTTCCAAAGTGCTAAGGTTACAGGTGCAGCCACCGCAGTTGGCCTAGGAAGCTAATTTAATACCAAGCCCCTCTCTCTCTCTGCCCACAGCAACCTCATCTTCCATTCCAATTCCAAATTTCTTCTGTTCCTGGTAGAATTGTGAGATACTGCATCTGCATTCCAGCTTTCAAGAATATAATCTATCATCTGAAAACTTAAAGTCTTTTTTTAAAAAAAATTAGATCGAAGCAGAGAGAAAATCATCTTCAAGTTTCTTTACCAAACTTGGTATGTTCTTTTGAACTGAAAACTGATGGGGTTGGAAGTGACTTTTGTAGTGAAAACGAGGCTGGAGTAATTAATATTGTTCCAGTGTTCTGGTTATACGCAGGAGTGAATCATGCTACCTAAATTACAATGACTCATCACTTCTGAGAGAATAAATTGTGATTCTATGAAAGTTTTGCTTCACTAGGAATTTTTTGAAGGGTTCTGTTTGTTCTAGTTTAGAAACCTACACAGGCAATATGGGCTTTGCAAAGGTATAAAATTTTCTTAAATAAAACTAAACAAAGAAGATCTATTTTGATTTTCAGAGTTGGATAATTTTTTTCCTCCCTCTCCTTTGCTTCTGGGAGAAAGTATCTTCAGACAGGAAGCTTTGGGCTACTCATAAATTCTCCCTAACACTGCAGAAACATATTTCACTATGAAATGGTGGGGATGACAGTAAGAGCCTCTTGTTTGAGGGGCAAAGCTGAGACATCCTGTATGCTATGGAAGTTTAATCTTCCACGCTGATGCAATCACGGGAATATTGTGCTCCTGGGGTTTTCTTTATTGCCAGCTACTGTCTAATGCCAGGACAAAAGGAATAATTTGATTACAGCCAAGGAAAGCACAGTTTGTTCCTGCTACTTTTAAGTTTCTTTCTGTTTTTCATTTGTTTTGAAATGAGAGATTGAGAACTCAGAATGTATTTGGTACAAAATGAAAGATAACTACTGCCTAGAGCTATGTAGCAAAGACTGCAATATTTAGGGTGGCTCGAATAAAAGGAGCTCTCTGCTTCTTATCTAGTTAACAAAGTGATAAAGGGATCCTGTCTGGCATATGTGATTAATTCTCCCTTAGGAAAGGGACATAAATTATTCTTAATTGCCAAGTTATGGGTCTGTTATAATTAAAGGTTGTTACGGGGGAAAATGACACCAAGGGAGCAAAGACTGGACAATCTGCCCACATGGGAATGTGTCTTCACCTGAACTTGGACCCATTTGCGAATCAGCAAAACTTTAGCTTTCTTCCTCCATCCTGTGCTCCTTCTGTTATGAAACCTCATTGGCTCCATTCTTCCCAAAAGCTTATTTCTGTCTGTGAACTTTCCTACCTGTGTTGAGGTCGTATTCTGGCAGTGGAGAAGAGGACTGAGTCTCTTGTCTTTTGGATGGAACTTGAACCCTGAAAATCTGAAAGGGGTAGAACATTCTCCAAATCTACAAATAGCAGATTGGCTTAATTTTCAAGCCTTCTTGTCCTCAAAAGAAAAAGGGGCGGGGGCAGGATAGAAAGATTATGCAGTTATTTTAGGTTTTGCAGTTGAGATCAATGAAGGAGTTTGTTTGGCTTAGGCTGGGAAAACCTTTGGGAGTCCCCTGGAGTTCAGCGGGCCAGATAGGTGATCAAGTCTCAGGATGAAGCCAACGCTACAGGTACTGATGATAACACCAAACAGGTCTCTGGGTCTCCTAAGTTTCATAGGGACCTTGAGACACCATGGAGATGACTCCTATACTTTCCCAACATTTGTATATTCTCAGACAGCTAAGAACCCATCAGCTTTATGAAGGCTTCCTGAAAGAGAGGTTCTGCAGAAATCTTCTCTCTCCAACTAACATGTTAGTACTTCATGGGAAGAAACTGTGTATTGGAATGATTTTTAATTTTTTAGTTTTTAACTTTTGTGTTACACAATAGGTATATATATTTATGAGATACATGAGATGTTTTGATACAGGCATGCAACATGTAATAATCCCATAAAGGGAAATGGGGTATCCATGCCCTCAAGCACTTATCCTTTGTGTTACAATGTAATTTTACTCTTTTAGTAGTTAAAAATGTACAATTAAATTATTTTTACTTGGACATTTTTATATCAACATTGTGTAGTAAAATTCTGTGCACAGTTTAGATGTTTAATGCATATTTAAGGCCTAACTGAACATGTTCCTTGAACCTTTTTCTGGCACCTGCCCTCCTTAACCCACTAACTTTGAAAAGCAATTGGGAGATGAAAGATGGTCCAACTACCTTCCCGTCCCTTAGTTTATATCATGCAGTGGTAAACTCGTGGCATCAGAATTATTTGTCCTCAACCCTCCAGCCTTCCCTTCCTAGTGTCCCCTCTCAATACCAAATAACCAATGAATAGAGGAGTAGGTACAGACTAGAGAGCCTGGGCTCAGCTGCAGCCTAACTTAGCTGTGTTTCAGTTAAAAAGAACCTTCTTCTCAGGCAAGAAATAACTAAGATCAGAGCAGAACTGAACGAAATAGAGACACAAAAAACCCTTCAAAAAATTAATGAATCCAGGAGCCGGTTTTTTGAAAAGATCAACAAAATTGATAGACCGCTAGCAAGACTAATAAAGAAGAAAAGAGAGAAGAATCAAATAGACGCAATAGAAAGTGATAAAGGGGATATCACCACCAATCCCAAAGAAATACAAACTACCATCAGAGAATACTATAAACACCTCTTTACAAATAAACTAGAAAATCTAGAAGAAATGGATAAATTCCTTGACACACACATCCTCCCAAGACTAAACCAGGAAGAAGTTGAATCTCTGAATAGACCAATAACAGGCTCTGAAATTGTGGCAATAATCAATAGCTTACCAATGAAAAAAAGTCCAGGACCAGATGGAGTCACAGCCGAATTCTACCAGAGGTACAAGGAAGAGCTGGTACCATTCCTTCTGAAACTATTCCAATCAATAGAAAAAGAGGGAATCCTCCCTAACTCATTTTATGAGGCCAGCATCATCCTGATACCAAAGCCGGGCAGAGACACAACCAAAAAAGAGAATTTTAGACCAATATCCTTCATGAACATTGATGCAAAAATCCTCAATACAATACTGGCAAACCAAATCCAGCAGCACATCAAAAAGCTTATCCACCATGATCAACTGGGCTGCATCCCTGGGGTGCAAGGCTGGTTCAACAAACACAAATCAAAAAATATAATCCAGCATATAAACAGAACCAAAGACAAAAACCACGATTATCTCAATAGATGCAGAAAAGGCCTTTGACAAAATTCAACAACACTTCATGCTAAAAACTCTCAATAAATTAGGTATTGATGGGACGTATCTCAAAATAATAAGAGCTATCTATGGCAAACCCACAGCCAATATCATACTGAATGGGCAAAAACTGGAAGCATTCCCTTTGAAAACTGGCACAAGACAGGGATGCCCTCTCTCACCACTCCTATTCAACATAGTGTTGGAAGTTCTGGCCAGGGCAATTAGGCAGGAGAAGGAAATAAAGGGTATTCAATTAGGAAAAGAGGAAGTCAAATTGCCCCTGTTTGCAGATGACATGATTGTATATTTAGAAAACCCCATCGTCTCAGCCCAAAATCTCCTTAAGCTGATAAGCAACTTCAGCAAAGTCTCAGGATACAAAATCAATGTACAAAAATCACAAGCATTCTTATACACCAATAACAGACAAACAGAGAGCCAAATCATGAGTGAACTCCCATTCACAATTGCTTCAAAGAGAATAAAATACCTAGGAATCCAACTTACAAGGGATGTGAAGGACCTCTTCAAGGAGAACTACAAACCACTGCTCAAGGAAATAAAAGAGGATACAAACAAATGGAAGAACATTCCATGCTCATGGGTAGGAAGAATCAATATCGTGAAAATGGCCATACTGCCCAAGGTAATTTATAGATTCAATGCCATCCCCATCAAGCTACCAATGACTTTCTTCACAGAATTGGAAAAAACTACTTTAAAGTTCATATGGAACCAAAAAAGAGCCCACATCAACAAGTCAATCCTAAGCCAAAAGAACAAAGCTGGAGGCATCATGCTACCTGACTTCAAACTATACTACAAGGCTACAGTAACCAAAACAGCATGGTACTGGTACCAAAACAGAGATATAGACCAATGGAACAGAACAGAGCCTTCAGAAATAATGCCACATATCTACAACTATCTGATCTTTGACAAACCTGACAAAAACAAGAAATGGGGAAAGGATTCCCTATTTAATAAATGGTGCTGGGAAAACTGGCTAGCCATATGTAGAAAGCTGAAACTGGATCCCTTCCTTACACCTTATACAAAAATTAATTCAGGATGGATTAAAGACTCACATGTTAGACCTAAAACCATAAAAACCCTAGAAGAAAACCTAGGCATTACCATTCAGGACATAGGCATGGGCAAGGACTTCATGTCTAAAATACCAAAAGCAATGGCAACAAAAGCCAAAATTGACAAATGGGATCTGATTAAACTAAAGAGCTTCTGCACAGCAAAAGAAACTACCATCAGAGTGAACAGGCAACCTACAGAATGGGAGAAAATTTTTGCAACCTACTCATCTGTCAAAGGCCTAATATCCAGAATCTACAATGAACTCAAACAAATTTACAAGAAAAAAACAAACAACCCCATCAAAAAGTGGGCGAAGGATATGAACAGACACTTCTCAAAAGAAGACATTTATGCAGCCAAAAAACACATGAAAAAATGCTCACCATCACTGGCCATCAGAGAAATGCAAATCAAAACCACAATGAGATACCATCTCACACCAGTTAGAATGGCCATCATTAAAAAGTCAGGAAACAACAGGTGCTGGAGAGGATATGGAGAAATAGGAACACTTTTACACTGTTGGTGGGACTGTAAACTAGTTCAACCATTGTGGAAATCAGTGTGGCGATTCCTCAGGGATCTAGAACTAGAAACACCATTTGACCCAGCCATCGCATTACTGGGTATATACCCAAAGGATTATAAATCATGCTGCTATAAAGACACATGCACACATATGTTTATTGCAGTATTATTCACAAAAGCAAAGACTTGGAACCAACCCAAATGTCCAACAACGATAGACTGGATTAAGAAAATATGGCACATATACACCATGGAATACTATGCAGCCATAAAAAATGATGAGTTCATGTCCTTTGTAGGGACATGGATGAAACTGGAAACCATCATTCTCAGCAAACTATCGCAAGGACAAAAAACCAAACACCATGTGTTCTCACTCATAGGTGGGAATTGAACAATGAGAACACATGGACACAGGAAGGGGAACATCACACACCGGGGACTGTTGTGGGGTGGGGGGAGGGGGGAGGGAAAGCATTAGGAGATATACCTAATGCTAAATGACGAGTTAATGGGTGCAGCACACCAACATGGCACATGTATACATATGCAACAGACCTGCACATTGTGCACATGTACCCTAAAACTTAAAATATAATAATAATAAAATTAAAAAAAAAAAAGAGTCCAAAAAAAAAAAAAGAAAAGAAAAGAAACTTCTTCTCAGAGACCTTATTTACACTAAGACATAAGTAACTGGGTAACTGGTACGAAGATTCCCCCCAAGTAAGGGCATGTGCATTTTTAATATGAGGCTGAAACAACAATGGTGAGGTTTCAATAATCAGACAACAATTTGGATTAAGACTCTCCCATCCATTCTCACACCACATCAGTCCACATATTGGCTTCTACATGTATGTTTTCCCTGAGTCTCAGAAATAAACTGAAACTCATGAGTTTTTGTTCTAAGACCAACAATTTAGTGTAATTTGCCCCATTTAAAAAGTTTGAACCTTCACATCCAACTCATAGTTCACTCAACAGGGATAAAGTACTTGATGTCACAGGGGATATTCCAAGGGGGAAATGGAAGCATTATAGCTCCAGGCCTGGTGTGGTGGCTCACTCCTGTAATCCCAACACTTTGAGAGGCCCGAGCGGGTGGATCACTTGAGGCCAGGAGTTCAAGACCAGCCTGACCAACACAGTGAAACCCTGTCTCTACTAAAAGTAGAAAAAACTAGCTGGGCCTGGTGGCATGTACCTGTAATCCCGGCTACTCCAGGAGGCAGACACATGAGAATCACTTGAACCCAGGAGGCAGAGGTTGCAGTGAGCCAAGATCACACCACTGCACTCTAGCCTGGGAGACAGACAGAGTAAGACTCTGAAAAAAAAAACAAAAAAAACACTGTAAGCTCCTGTGAAGAAGCCACCTACTCTTCCTTTGGTGTAAATGACCTGGTGGCAATGTGACTAACTGCATCAGGTAACCATATGAGGGAGTGTGGAACAAGTCACCAAGGTGTCCTGAGAACTGAGGGAGAACGTAGCTCTTTCGTTCAGAGTTTTATTTACCATCCTTCCAGGACTCCTACTCGCAGACTCGCTCAGTACAGAACCACCCAGCAGCTGATCTTAGCCCCTCAATGCATTCTATAGGGAGAGTGCCACAGGGATATCTGCACTGCAGGCTGGAGACCACTAAACCTCTAGCAGTTCTGTTGAGAGACTCTCAATAAGAGAAAAGGGTCAAATCATCACACATTTGGAAAAAGGAATCTTTACATGCTTCACGAAAGACTAACTACTATATTGTGCATAAAGTAAAATAGTGCCATATGGCTGGGAAAAGTCCTTCAGATCTCAAGGTCTAGGGCATATGAGTTAAGAGAATTTTGTCCTATAACACTAGAGCAGTAAAGTGTGGGGCAGCATGCTAATCTCCCATGTTCCTCTGGAGCAGGTGCTAGAATAATGAGATTTGCACTTTCTGTAGGTCTCAGGAAGCTCTAGCAAACACTGGTAAAGAAGGGAGGACGGTTTGTCCTAACATGAAGGTCAGGATGTACTTCCTCCTGGAGATATAGCTGTACCATTGATAGACTTCTCTCTAAACAGGCCGAAAGAGAGAAAAATCAAGGCATGGCTTGGAAGAGAGTCCACAGGCAAGTAACATGAGAAAACAAACAAATGAAATTTGCTGTGTGGTCTGGAGCAAGTCACTTCATTTCTCTGAGCCTCAATTTCTTTTTCTTCTTCTTTTCTTTTTTTTTTTTTTGAGACAGAGTCTCACTCTATCACCCAGGCTGGAGTACAGTGGCACGATTTCAGCTCACTGCAACCTCTGTCTCCTGGGTTCAAGTGATTCTCCTGCCTCAGCCTCCCAAGTAGCTGGGATTACAGGCACACACCACGATGCCTGGCTGACTTTTGTATTTTTAGTAGAGACAGAGTTTCATCATGTTGCCCAGGCTGGTCTCGAACTCCTGAGCTCAGGCTATCCGCCCACCTCAGCCTCCCAAAGTGCTAGGATTACAGGCATGAGCCACCATGCCTGGCCTTCTCTGAGCCTCAATTTCTTTATCTGCAAGAGATAAAGGTATGTCTTTATCTCTAAGATTCATTCCACTGTATTCTTATCATCTTAGTGCATTTTCTGTTGCTTATAACAGAATACCTGAAACTGGGTAGTTTATAAAGAAAAATAATTTATTTCTTACAGGAGGCTGAGAAGTCCAAGGCCTAGGAACCACATCTGGTGAGGGCCTTCTTGCTGGTGGGGACTCTGAAGAGTCCTGAGGTGGTGCAGAGCATCGCACAGCAAGGGGTATGAGCATGCTATCTCAGATCTCTGTTCGTCTTCTTATAAAGCCACCAGTCCCACTCCCATGATAACCCCTTCATCTATTAACTCATGAATGGATTAATTCATTCAGATGGATGAGCCCTCATGATCCAATCACCTCTTAAAGGCCCCACTTCTCAATGTTGCCACACTGAGGACTAAATTTCAAACAGTTTTGGAGGATACATTCAAACCATAGCACTTACAAATCAGCATTTATGGGATTTTTCACTTATTAAATTGTGAAAATATATTCTAAAAACATATGCCCTAGAAAGGTTGGGAAAGTCCTCAAGCTATAAATCATCAAAATAATTAAGTCAATAAACAACCATAGACAATTGTTATATTTGTTAGTTAGAACTGCCATAATATAGTAGCACAAACTGAGTGCTTTAAACAACAGAAAATTGTAGTCTCATAGTCCTGGAGGCTAGGAGTCTGAGGTCCAAATGTCAACAGCAGGGTGGGCTACTTCCTGGAAGGGCTGTGTCTATCCCATGCCTCTCCCCTAGCTTCTGGTGGTTTGCTCAGTCTTTGCATTCCTTGATTCGTAGAAACATCACCCTGATCACTTTCTTCATCATCACATGGTGTTCTCCCTTCATGTGTGTCTTTATATGTTGAAGAAGTAATGCCCAATCCCTCAGTATACGACCTTACTTGGAAATAGAGTCATTGCAGATGTAATTAGTGAAGATGAGGTCATTCTGGTGTATGGTGGACTCCTAATCAAATATGATTGGAATCATATCTGATGAAAAGTAGGGTTTTGGACACAGACATGCACACAGGTGTTCACAGAATGCCATGTGAAGATGAAAGCAAAGATTGTGGTTATGCTTCTACCTAAGTCAAGGGATGCCAAAGGTTGCCAGCAACCACCAGAAGCTAGATTATAGGCATGAGACACATTCTTTCCTCACAGCCCTGAGAAGGAACTAGCTCCTCCCACACATTAATCTCAGACTTCTAGCCTCCAGAACTGTTAGACAATAAATTTTTGTTGTTTAAGACCCCACTTGGTGGTATTTCCTTACAGCAGCCTTAGCAAATTAATATGTATAGTATATATTTACTTTTTCATTGTCTTTCTCCTCTTACTAGAATGTAAGCCCCATGAGGCCAGCATCTAAGCAAGTTAAGAACATAAGGCAGATGAGTTTCCACAATTTATTTAACACATATCTATAAGGCTACACTGTCTTGGCTCAAAAAAAAAAAATAGCTTAGAACACAAGAAGATAAGCAGAATTTCATTCAAGGATAGAGCCAAAATTAGCAACGAACAAACATATATGCTCTGAGCTAATATGACAGGTTGGAGAAATATAGTTCAATGGGCAAGGACAGGAAAGCTTGGGTTTCTCCAAGATAAGTCTTAGAAAGGTTAATCCTTCCAGAATGGATGAAGGAGCCTACTGCAGTTCCAACTCACTAAACCAAGGTGGGAAAAGAGGAAACGGTCTACAGTGAGAGGGAAGACTAAGAAGCAGGGCTTGAGTGGACTAAGGGTCTCAATGTACCTTCAATAGTGCAGGGCACGCATCCACTTAGGGCAGGAGCCACGTTCCTCAACCACACAGTGTTACTGACATTTTAGAGGGGACAAATTGTTTAGCATCCTTGACCTCCACCTAGTAAATGCTAGCAATGCCCTTCACTCCTTGTGACAACCAAAAATGCTCCCTCCCTTTTTCTCTCTTTCCAATATACATTTCCAAATACTACTTCCTGTTGAGAACCACTGGGCTAATGTAAGAAGCGCTTGGTGTATGCCATTTGCTATCAGGCTTGTAAAGGGGAACAGCAAAAGCAAGGAAAGACTAGTCCAATGAAAGGAATGTGATGCTCAGCAGGCTGCTCACATGGGACCATAGGGATAAATATGGCAGTAGAAATGTCATTTACTTCTGGCATAGTTCAAGATCAGGGCATACCCAATGCTGAATCCCAGAACATGGAGCTAGAACTGCTTAAATACCTTCCGTTTTAGATTAGGTCAAAATTAGTTCCAGAAAGAGATTAGGGGAGAACTTGAAACGGATGAACAGGTGTGGAAATAGGAAGGGTGCGGAAAAGCAGTCTGGGCAGGCAGGTAGAGACGTTAGGAGGTTGAATTTCCCCTTGCATTTCACCTGGCTGCAGCTAGCAAAAAGAGAGAAGAATGTCTTATTCCTGTTTCCCACAGGGTTATACCACTCTTCTCCTCCCTACCCCTCCCTTTCTTCATTCTGTTCTTTTATTCATCCAGAAGAGATCAGATCATTATAAACAGGGGAAAACAAGTGACCAAAGGGCAAGGCTGATGGCTCGGTGGACATTCCCACCTGCTTTGCCTGGGAAGGAGGAGGTTCACTGGCCAACTTGCCTATATGTGAGTCTTTGGTGTATTTTAGCTGCAGTGGGCAGAACCATGTCCTTCTCTTCATCATCTCCCAGAGTCCCTATAGTAAGGGAGGACACCATTCTTCCTTGCCTTCTTAGGTATCTCCAGTCAGGCCCAAGAATCAAACTAAACTATGACAGTTGAGTAGGAGAAAAGCATACAAATTTTAGTATTTTTTACATGTACATGAGAACCTTCACAAAAAAATGAAGACTCAAAGAAGTGACTAGAGCAGAAAAACTTTTGATAAATTAAATTTATAATAAGAGCTTATCTGAGCAAAGAATGATTCATGAATTGGGCAGTACTCAGGATCAGCAGAGGTTCACAGAGCTCTGCCCTGCAATGTGATCAATGAGCACTTATAGACAGAACGGGAAACAAAGTAGAGAAGTAGCTTGGTTACAGCGAGGCATTTTGCCTTATTTGGATATGGTCTGATTAGTTGCCTGCTTGGGATTGACTGAGACTTTTGCCGTTTGTTATGTTCCTAAGTAAGGTTTTCAGTTTGTTTATGTACTAAGTTAGGTTGTGATTCCATACACAGGAATTTCAGGTACAGAGATAGGCTCAGCCAAATTTAATTTAATGAACTTTTAGAAAATGAAAAATAAATGTGTGAAGCAATAACAAGACAAAGGGAGTTTGGTCTAGGGGCAGTAAATTGTGGGGAAGTGACTAGGAGATATATGGGGGATGGGATAAACTAGTGGAAGATAAGAGTTATTTTAGTAAATTTGTACAGATCCATTTCAGTGTTGATTCCTAGTCTCTGATAATGAGGATGTTCATTTCTTCCTGCTATAGAGAGAGCACTTTTCTGGCTGGGTGTGGCAGCTCATGCCTGTAATCCCAGCACTTTGGGAGGCTGAGGCAGGTGGATCACCTGAGGTCAGGAGTTTGAAACCAGCCCGACCAATATAGTGAAACCCCACCGCCTCTACTAAAAATACAAAAATTAGTCAGACATGGTGTCATGCACCTGAAGTCCCAGCTACTTGGGAGGCTAGGGCAGGAGAATTGCTTGAACCTGGGAGGCAGAGGTCACAGTGAGCCATGATCGTGCCACTGTACTCTAGCATGGGAGACAGAGCAAGACTCCATCTTGAAATAAAAACTAAAATAAAAGAGAGAGCACTTTTCTCCGGGGAAATTTTCTGGCCTGCTTTTAGGTAGAAAAGGGGAAGTCAGAGGGCTCTTCCTGCATCTGCTGTTTCTCAAAATATTCAATATGCCAAAGCAGCATATTTTGGGGTGATTTGTCCTAAATTCCTTCACCATCCAGCTAATGAAAGGCTAACATTTTTCCAAAAGTCTGGACCCTAAGCCATGCCCTAGCATAATAAATCCCAGGAACAGCTGCTAGGATGATACCACCAAGAATATGACAAAAAGGAATTTCTGGACCCCAGATTGAAACCAAGGTCAGTAGCCAAGGCACAGAGACCAACTTTGCTGTTCCCACACTGATATGGTTTGGCTGTGTCTCCACCCAAATCTCATCTTGAATTGTAGCTCCCATAATACCCATGTGTCATGGGAGGGACCCGATAGGAGGTAATTGAATCACGGGGGTAGGTTTCTCCCATGCTATTTTCATCATAGTAAGTCTCACAAGAGCTGATGGTTATGTAAAGGGCAGTTCCCCTGCACGTACTCTCTTGCCTACCTCCATGTAAGACATGCCTTTGCTCCTCTTTCGCCTTCCACCATGACTGTGGTGCCTCCCAAGTCATGTGGAATTATAAGTGCATTAAACCTCTTTTTCTTTATAAATTACTCAGTCTCGGGTATGTCTTCATTAGCAGCATGAGAAAGGACTAATATGCACACCCGATCCCATGAACTGAAGGCATGAAGTGGAAGAGTGAATAAATACTTCCTCAGTAAGGAAGACTCAAAGCAGAAAACATGCAGAGGTAAACAACTTCTTGGTTACCTTTCAAATACTTATAGAAAATCATTTCCAATTAAAATTATTCAGGGGCAACACAAAAATGAAAAAGCACTTCACGCAGTAGAGGCAAGGAGGCCATGTAACAACTGACTCTTCCTTGCAGTTAATTTTCATTTAATATTTCTTATGAGGACTGAACTACTGTGTAACAGACACCAATGAGTTACTCCCCACCACCTTGTCTTTTTATTCTAAACCACATGGTGAGTGAGAAAATCAGAACATAAAATTCTTCCCTCGCTCCTGGGGCAATGACTACGCATTTATATTCCTGTTTTATGATGGAGAGGAGGGCTCTGCTCTCTCTTTAAAAGAATCTTAAAATCTATTATGCATTTACCAGAATGTGGGTGAAAAATTCAAGATAAAAGCCTAATCATGTTCTGAGAAGGACATAATTATACAGTAATAGTTTGATAGCCCCTACTCTGAGAAAGCAATTACAATAAAGCAGACCCTCTTCATACAACAAATAGTCCTTTGTTTCTGGAATAGGGGGGATGGTAACAGTGCTTGGGCAGAGAAGGCCTCAGAGTTCCATCATCCATTTTGGTTTGCAAATAGGTTAAAGGAGAATTTAGAAAAGAGACCAAAAATTTTTCTTTCTGGAAATGAAACATGGCCATTTGTGTTCTGTTTTTCTTTTCATCAATCAGAAAGATCAGATATTGCTTTACAGAGAAGAAACATGAAAACTTTAGTTTCTAAGCTGAAAAAAAAGGTCCCAAAGACTTGATAATCTCTGAGTTTTCTCTTTCCACCCCCACCTCCTCACTATAAGCAACTTTTCCTTTGTAGGTTGAGGGAGGGCAGCAGTGGAGGCTGGAAAGCCTGGGGAGTGGTAAAGGAACAGCCAGATGTATTAGTCCATTCTCATGCTGTTAATAAAGGCATACCCAACACTAGGTAATTTATTAAGGAAAGAGGTTTAATGGACTCACAGTTCCACATGGCTGGGGGGCCTCAAAATCATGGCAGAAAATAAAGGAAGAACAAAGGGACTTCTCACATGGTGGAGGACAAGAGAATTTGTCCAGGGGAACTCTTATTTATAAAACCATCAGATCTAGCAAGACTTTTTCACTCCACCAGAACAGTATGCGGGAAACCGCCCCCATGATTCGATTATCTCCACCTGGCCCTGCCCTTGACCTGTGGGGATTATTGCAATTCAAGGTGAGATTTGGGTTGGGACACAGCCAAACCATATCACCGGAGTTAGTGGATGCTGCTTGTGGATGCTTTGAAAGGAGACAGGCTGAGTTCTAGTCTGCGCTGCAGAAACTGGATGGGGCAGCTCCATGCACTGATCCCCAGCCTCCACCTTTATATTAGGGAGTTAGTAGAAAATCTCTTTCAATCCCAATATCCAATGATTCTGTAAGTGTCAAACTTTCTTTCCCATTTATGCTGCTAGTGAGTTTCCCCACTGCTCCCCTCCACACACACTAAAAATCTGTTCCCTGACTTTCTATGAATAGGAGAAAGAGGATCTGATTTATTTTGGAATGAGGACCACAAGGGGGTTGGCGTCTCTGTGCTGTCAGGGTCTGGAGGCTGCCTGGTCTCATCCGGGCCTCTTAGTTGCATCCTGAGACCTGACCCAGGAGCCAGAGTGACTCAGGCATTTCTGCAGCCTCCCATCTCCTCAGAGCACCACTGCGGCATTCTGGGAAGCAGTGAGCACCCAGCTAGTAGCTGGTTGTGAGGTACACGGATCATAAAACAAACCATTAGCTCTGCAGGATCAGGCCACCTCCTAATCATGTAAATGGACCTCATTGTTAGGGTAATTTACTCCACAAAGAACCAAAATAAACCAGGCATTTTCTCATAGCAGAATGTTAGAACTGGTGGAAATCTTGGAAGCTAAGCCCCTATTTAATAATTTTGCTGATAAAAAAAGAAGAGGCCCAAAGACAGGTGAGACTTAATTGCTCCAGATCCTACTCCTGGCCTGGCTGGGAGCAGAGCCTGAACAGAAGCAGGTGGCCTGATCCTGATCTCTGTCACGGCTCCTTCGTTACACTGGGATGCCAGCAGAAGGAATGCATTCTGCACACCCAGGAGCATGGCCCCAGAACGGGACAGAAGGATGGAGGAGAGGGAAGCTGCCGCAACTGTGAGCAGGCGATGCCGTGTACAGCAGAGCGCTTTGCAATGTGTTGCTCTCAGGATGCAGTGGACAGAGGACTGGAGAAGCATTTTGGAAGTACACAGACTTGGAATCACAGCCAAGCTAAGCTCTGTTTTTTATGTGCTTTGTGACCAGACAATTCACTTTTGAGTCCCAATTTTCACATCCTGCAATTTCCTTGCAACATAAAAGTACTGAAAAAATTAAACAAAATAATTTGTGTAAAAAATGTCTGACACACATGAATAATAAATGTTGGTTCCCTTCCCCATCTTTCTTTGTAACTTCTTTTCCTCTATTTTGTTGTTGTTGTTGTTGTTTTGAAAGAGAAGGGGGGCCGGGCGCGGTGGCTCACGCCTGTAATCCCAGCACTTTGGGAGGCCAAGGCAGGTGGATCACGAGGTTAGGAGATAGAGACCATCCTGGCTAACCCGGTGAAACCCTGTCTCTACTAAAAATACAAAAATTAGCCGGGCATGGTGGCGGGCGCCTGTATTCCCAGCTACTGGGGAGGCTGAGGCAGGAGAATGGTGTGAACCCAGGAGGAGGAGCTTGCAGTGAGCCAAGATGGTGCCACTGCACTCCAGCCTGGGTGACAGAGCGAGACTCCATCTCAAAAAAATTAAAAAAATTAATAAATTAAAAGAAAGCGAAGGGGGATATCATGCCAGTTGTGTATATTTTCCTACTACAGGAAAGTAGCAAACATTGCAGGGGCAGATATCATCAATCTGACTTGGGCTTCCACAAATCACTCCTATCATAACTTTCTGTTATGAATTGAATGATTCCTCCTAAAATTCTTATATTAAATGCTAATCCCTAAAGTGATGATATTTGGAGTGGGGCTACAGGAGGTGGTTTAAGTCAGGAGGGTGGAGCCCTCAGGGATGAGATTAATGCCCTTACAAAGAGCATTATATTAATGCTTTATAGAGAGCTCTCTAGCCATCTTCCTGCCATGTGAAGATACAAGGAGATGGCAGTCATCTGCAACCCACAAGAGAGCCCTCACCAGAATCCAGCCATGCTGGCACCCTGATCTCAGACTTCCAGGCCTCAGAAATCAATTTTTATTGTTTATAAGCTACTTACTCTATGGTGTTGTGTTATAGCAGCAGTATTAGTCAGTTCTCACACTGCTATACAGAAATACCTGAGACTGGGTAATTTATAAAGAAAAGAGGTTTAGTTGGCTCATGGTTCCAAAGGCTATATAGGAAGCATGGCAGCATCTCCTTGACTTCTGTGGAAACTTACAATCATGGTGGAAAGCAAAGGGGAAACTGGCACTTCACATGGCCAGAGCAAGAGGAAGAGAGAGAGTGGGGAGATGCCACACACTTTTGAAAGACCAGATATCACGAGAACCCACTCATTATCATAAGACAGCACCAAGGTGGAAATCCACCCTGTGATGGTTAATACTGAGTGCCAACTTGATTGGTTTGAAGGATGCAAAGTATTGATCCTGGGTGTATCTCTGAGGACATTGCCAAAGGAGATTAACATTTGAGTCAGTGGGCTGGGGAAGGCAGATCCACCCTTAACCTGGGTGGGCACCATCTAATCAGCTGCCAGCACAGCCAGGATATAACGCAGGCAGAAAAATGTGAAAAGGCTAGACTGGCTTAGCCTCCCAGCCTACATTTTTCTCCCATGCTGGATGCTTCCTGCCTTCAAACATCAGACTCCAAGTTCTTCAGCTCTGGGACTCAGACTGGCTTCCTTCCTCTTCAGCTTGCAGATGGCCTATTGTGGAACCTTCTAATCATATGAGTTAATACTGCTTAATAAACTTCCTCTTATATGTATACCTATCCTATTAGTTCTGTCCCTCTAGGGAACCCTGATTAATACATACCCCCATGACCCAATCACCTCCCACCAAGTCTCCCCTCTGACATGACAGATTAAAATTTGACATGAGATTTGGGCAGGGACACAGATCCAAACCCATTATCAGCAGCCCACTTAGAAAGTGATGAGAATACTTTCTTTGCTGAAATGTAGCACTGCTAGCTATTACGTCAGTAGGATGCTTGTGTAAAATTAATAATAATAATGATAGTCTCCCCATACTGTTACTGAGAACTCAAAATTTAGGCCTTAGGAACCCATCCACAGCATTCACATTGTGCAGGGACCAGCCATTCTATAGTGCATTGTATGAATGTGACTATCCCTCCTTTTATTTTTGAGATGGAGTTTCACTCTTGTCACCCAGGCTGGAGTGCAGTGGTGTGATCTCGGCTCACTGCAATCTCCACATTCCGGGTTCAAGTGATTCTTCTGCCTCAGCCTCCCAAGTAGTTTGGATTACAGGTTCTTGCCATCATGCCCAGCTAATTTTTGTAATTTTGGTAGAGACAGGGTTTCACCATGTTGGCCAGGCTGGTCCAGAACTCCTAACCTCAGGTGATCCGCCTGCCTCTGCCTCCCAAAGTGCTGGGATTACAGACGTGAGCCACTGTGCCCGGCCACTATCCCTGCTTTGACTAGACTCTAAAGACATTAGTTTTATACTGACACACCTACATTTTTTTCATAGCATAAAATGGTTCACTGAACAAAGGGAAGGCTGCTCAGTATTCATTGCTATCTTGTGGCCTTGCTATGTAAAATGCTTTAAGATGATCAAGCATTAAGTACAGAGGAAGCAGCTACTGCACACCAGCACTGAATAGAAGCAAGGAAGGTAGAGCGAGAAAAAGACTATTCTACTCATCCTTGAAAATTCTAGTAAATCTCTAGTGTAAAAACGTGACAGTTCTTCTACAAATATAAATGTCTCTTTTATACTCTGTCCTAGTCATTTTGTACTGCTATAATGAAATACCTGAGATTGGGTAACTTATAAAGAACAGAAACTTATGCCTCATAGTTCTGGAGGGTGGGAAATCCAAGATCAAGGCATCAACAGATTCAGCATCTGGTGAGGGCTGCTCTCTGCTTTTAAGCTGGCTCCTCATGGCTGCATCCACTGGAGGAGGTGGATGCTCTGTCCTCACATGGTGGAAGGGACAAAAGGGCAAAAAGGCCCAGCTAGTTCTCTTGAGCCCTTTTATCAAGGCACTAATCCCATTCATGAGGGCAGGGCCCTCATGACTTAATCACCACCTAATGGCCCACCTCTGAACACTGGTGCACTGGAGATTAAGTTTCAACATGCGTTTTGGAAGAGACACAGCATTCAAACCATAGCACACCCTCAGGTAAAGGACTGGCTGTAACATTTTCTATTGCTTACTTTCTTCCTTTGTGTTCCATGGCCTTTTGAACAAATCTCTACTGTGGACGTGGTTATATTATGGTAATTTTTTGCTCGTCTGTCTTCTTCATTAGAGGAAGCTTGTCTAACTCTTGTAGTGAAGCCTCAATTTGAGCCTACCATTTCAGCAAGGAAGAATAAGCATCAGGTATATCAAAGTATGGGGAAAATGTAAAGTTTTCAGCATGGTTGGAACATCAGGTACGAGGGGGTAATGAGAGAGATAAGGATGGAAAAGTAAATAGAAGTCAGAATAGGGTCTGGGCATGGTGGCTCATGCCTGTAACCCCAGAACTTTGGGAGGCAAGGTGGGCAGATAACTTGAGGCCAGGAGTTCAAGACCAGCCTGGCCAACATGGCAAAACCCCATCTCTACTAAAAATACAAAAAATTAGCCAGGCTTGGTGACGCATGCCTGTAGTCCCAGATGCTTGGCAACAGAATCACTTGAACCCAGGAGGCAGAGGTTGCAGTGAGCCAAGATGGCACCAGTGCACTCCAGCCCGGGTGACAGAGTGAGACTCTGAAAAAAAAAAAAGTACAAGTCAGAATTGGAAGGACCTTATATGTATTGTTAAAAAAGTTGGACTTTATCCTGAAAATAACTGGGATCAAATGGTACATTTTCAGCAGAGGAGAGAATGTCTGTGTTCATATTTTCAGAGGAATTGTTCTGACACTAAAAGGAAGAATGAATTGGGGGATGAAAAGTACAAAGACAAGAAGATCTGGCCAGGCACAGTGGCTCACACCTGTAATCCCAGCACTTTGGGAAGCCAAGGTGGGCAGATCACTGAGGTCAGGGGTTTAAGACCAGCCTGGCCAACACGGTGAAACCCCATCTCTACTAAAAATACAAAAATTAGCCAGGCATGGTGGTGCATGCCTGTAGTCCCAGCTACTCTGGAGGGTTGAGATGGAAGGATTACTTGAGCACAGGAGTTGAAAACTGCAATGAGCCAAAATTGCACCACTGCTCTCCAGCCTGGGCAATAGAAGGAGACCCTGTCTCAAAAAAAAAAAAAAAAAAAAAAAAAAAAAAGATGAGAAGAGCTAATGGAGAACATGAAGGCAAGAAATGATGAGATTCTAAAGTATATCAGTGGCATTGAGAAGAGCAAGGTAGAAAAGTATTATACATATATTAAAGAGGTAGAATAGATAGATCTTTATGAACTTTTTGCTACTATCTTGGTCTACTCTGGCTACTCTAACAAAATACCACAGACTGAGTAACTTGAACAGCAGAAATGTATTTTTTCACAACTCTGGAAGCTGGAAGTTCAAGATCAGGGTTCCAGCATGGTCAGGCTCTGATAAGGCCTCTCTTCCTGGCCTACAGACAGCTGCCTTCTCACTGTCCTCACATGGCCTTTCCACCGTTCATGGGCATGAAGAGAAATCGAGATGTCTCTCCCTCTTTCTCTTCTTATAAAGCCACAAATCCTATCAGATTAGAACCCCACCCTTATGACCTCATTTAACCTTAATGACCTCTTTAAAGTCCTATATCCAAATATAATCACATTAGAGGCTAGGGACTCAACATATGAATTTGGTGAGGGGTGGGGACACAATTCAGTTCAAGGCAGATGGCAAGGAGGAGTTAAGTGTGGCTCCTAGGTTTCTGGCCTGAGCATGTACATGAACAGGGTGCTATTCACTGATATAGAAAACACAAGAAAAGGAGTAATGACTGATTTTGACAGGAGCAGTGACAAATGCAGCTTTGAACATACGTGTGAGCCATCTGTGGGACATGTAAGTGGGGATGCCTGCAGGCAGCTTAATGAATGCATGGGGCTTCCAGCAGACAAATCTGGGCTGCGGCCCAGATACCTGAGCACAATCAGTGAACTCATAAAGTTGAATTCAACAAGCAAATCAGAAAACCCAAGGAAAATGGTTAGAAGAAAAAGAGCAGTGAGTCTAAATCAGAACTTTGGAGAACATCAGTAATTCAGGATTTCTGGGGACATCAGGGCCTTGTGTTATTGAGGTGGCAGAAATGAAAGAAGAAACCAGGTACAGTAGTTCATGCCTGTAATCCCAGCACTTGAAACATTTGAGGTCAGGAGTTCAAGGCCAGCCTGGCCAACATGGTGAAACCCCATCTCTACTAAAAAAAAAAAAAAACAAAAATTAGCCAGGCTTGGTGGCATGTGCCTGCAATTCCAGCTACTTGGGAGGCTGAGACAGGGGAATCGTTTGAACACAGGAAGTAAAGGCTGCAGTGAGCTGAGATTGTGCCACTGCACTCCAGCCTGGGTGACAGAGTGAGACTGTGTCAAAAAAAAGAAGAGGAAGAAGGAGGAGGAGGAGGAGCATTGGAAAGACGAAAGAAGAAAGAAAAGAAAGAAGAAAGTCAGGTGAGAGTGCTGACTCCAAAATCAAGTTCAGAAGTTTCTAAGTATAGTGCCTACAGAAGTGCCCACTGCCCTGAGAAGGCAGGTGAAATAAAATATCCATGAGGTCTAGAGACCACCAAGTCACTGGGGACCTTAGAAAGTCTTGCTTCATTGGAGGGATGTGGGCAGAATCTGGGTCTCAGTGGGTTACGGAGGCATCGAGAGATGAAGAAGGGAGTAATAGAGACATCTTTACGTGCTGATTAACATCAGTCCATGTGTCAGCACATGCTGAAAATGGTCCTATAATCAGTTATTAATCAACCTATTCATTTATACATTTCTCTAACTTTTCCACAAAGACCTCATAAAAGCCTTTATCAAATACTTGGCTGAATCCCAGATGTATTATGGAAACAGTTTTGCTCCAAACTGCTTAGCCTGGTTACTCTATTCAGAAAAGGAATGTTAACCTGGCATTATGTGATTTTAGCTAAACACTTCAGATTCTAGTGAAAACAAATTATTTGTTAATTAATCTCATGATCCAGAACCATGGACAGAGTCCATGCCAAAACTATTAGCCTAGCATTTTAAGAATGCACCTTCTTTACTACTTTGAAAACAGAACAAATTGTGCCCATCTCTAGTATTCTGGTACCTCTTCTGATTCCAAGACTAATACAAAAAAAAAGAAAGAAATGCACATATATTCACATATATTCCTCAGGGCAGCAGTTTGTAAACTTCATTTTCAAGATATCTCAGTACTCTGGAAAACAGTAATTCTGAGCATAAAGATTTTGATTCATTTCACTTAATTGGATATTCTTCTACCTTTGTGGGCTTCCATTATCACTTCAAAACACACCCTTCCTCTTTGGAATCTCTCACAAGTGCGCATTCAGAATTATATGTGTGAAAGCTTTACGTGTTATATTCCCTTTCAGAGTTTTATGCCATAAAATTATGCCAAAAAATTTCAGTTTTCAATCTGACTTTCTAAAAATGATGGAAACACATCAGCCTGTCTTTCTCTCATGAACTCCAAAATTGTATAATTATTTTTGCTCAAACTTCCGTCACTTCTACTTTGGGAAAAAGTTTTATTTTTGTCACATTTAGGACCAGAATAACCATCTCTTAGTCCTTTACCTCCTCTGGGTGTTTTAAGATTTGATCTTTGATTTTTACCAGTTTGAAAACTAGGACAATAACTGGATATGGTATTTATGTGCTGTTTGTTTCTGAGAGAGTGAAAGTCCTTTTCTCTGCCTGCTGGTAAGGTTGAGGTGGGGGTTACAAGTCATTCAGATTTCTGCTAGAGCTCAGTAGAGTTGGGCTGGACCACACATTTAACATGCCTTTGTGCAGATATCTTTGTGTTGGTTTTGCTTGGGGCTTTCTGAGCTCCTTGGGACTTTGAGTTGATATTTTTTACCACATCTGGAAAAATTGTGGCTCTTATTTCTTCAAAAGATTTCTCTGGTTTCGTTCTTTCTCATCTTTCCTGGGATTTCAACTACATGTAGGTTAGACCACATGATAATATCCCACAGGTCCTGACATTCTGTTCACTTTTTTTCCAGCTGTTTTTCTTTTCTCCTTCAGTTTGAGTAATTTCCACTGACCTTTCCTCAAGTTCAGTGCTTTGTTCCACAGTGGCATACAATTGGTTATTGAGCCCATTCAATGATTTTTTAAATGTCAGATACTGTATTTTTTGATTCTAGAATTTCCATTTTGTTCTTTTGTTGAAGTGTTGATTTCTCTCCTGAAGTGCCCCATGTCTTTACGTATTATGTCTATCTTTTCCTATAAATTCCTGAACATTTTTTAATACTTGTTTTATTGTTTAAAATCATTGTCCTCTAACTCTAATAACTGGATTTGCTTCTAGTGACTGCTTTGCTCTAATGGAAGGTCATATAATGGAAGGTCATATTTTCCTGCTTCTTCACATGGATGTGTATGTATATATACATATATGACCTCGTGAAAGCCTTTATCAAATTCTTGGCTGAATCCCAGATGTACTATGGAAACAGTTTTGCTCCAAACTGCTTAGTCTGGTTACTCTATTCAGAAAAGGAATGTTAACCTGGCATTACATGATTTTAGCTAAACACTTCAGCTTCTGTGAAAACAAATTATTTGTTAATTAATCCCATGATCCAGAACCATGGAGAGAGTCCATGCCAAAACTATTAGCCAAGCATGTGTGTGTGTGTGTATATATATATATATATACACACATATATAAACACATATAAACACATATATATACACATATATATATGTATACACACACATACACACACACACACACATATATATTTAGAGACAGGGTCTCATCATGTTGCCCTGGCCAGATTTGAACTTCAAATTCCTGGGCTCAAGCAATCCTCCTGTAATTGCCTGATATGTTCTTCTTGCCCACTGCACAGATAAACCGAATTCACTGAGACAATAGTATTGCAATAGGGGAAGAGTTTAGTTACCACAAGATAGCCAAGCTAAAGGATGAGAGTTTTCACTCAAGTTTGTCTTCCCAAAGCCTCAAAGGTTAGAGTTTTTCAAGGATAGTTTGGTGGGCAGGGGGCTAGGGCATGGGTGCTATTGATTGGTGGGGCTGAAATCATAGGGGTGTGGAAAACAGTCCTTGTGCACTGAGTCAGCCCTCTGGGTGGGGGCCATGGGACCGATTGAATCATGAGTCCTGGGTCTGGGTGGAGTCAGTTGGTTGCATGAATGCAAAAGTCTGAAAAACATCTCAAAAGACCAATATTAGGTCCTACAGTAGTGATGTTATCTATAGAGGAGCAATTGGAGAATTCACAAATCTTGTGACCTCCAGTGCAGTAAATGATTATGAAAAGGCAAACTACACCTACATTTTAGCAGAATTTGAGCCCCTCCCATAATCCTAATCTTGTGGCTTTCATTAGTCTTACTATGGTGGTTTCAGTTCCCAAACAAAGAGGGAGTCAGTTTCAGGGAGAAACTATTTTCATCCTTGCTTCAAAGTTAAACCACAAACTCAATTTCTCCCATGGTTAGCTTGCCCTGTGCCCAGGAATGAATGAAGACAGCCAGCCGGTGAGGCTAGAAGGAAAATGAGGCAAGCCATGCTAGACTTCTCTCACTGTCATAATCTTTGCAAAAGGCAGTTTTACTCCTGCCTCAACCTTGCAAGTAGCTGGGATTACAGGCTTGCACCACTGTGCCCAAGTCAACACCTTTTATTATACTCCTGTTTAAAAAAGAGTGGAGACTGGAGTATTATATTTTGTTTATTTCCAAGCAAGTGAAAGCCCTTTTCTCTAGCTGCTGATGAGGGTTGAGGAGACAGTGCTGATTATTCAGATTCCTCCTAGAGCCAGCTGGAGCTGGAGCTGGACCCTGGTTTTTAACTAGATTGAGTTAATCTCTGATTAGCCCAATCCCCAGTGCTGCACCCACTGCCCAGGGGCTGATATTTTTGGATCCTATCAGTATTTCAACTGGGAGTACGTTGGGTTTCAACTTCAGATAATTTTGGTTTATAATTCAGCTCTAGTAGTGCCCTAGTATCTAGACAAAATTCTGGACATAGTCTTTCCGCTTTTCATTCCTCCTAGACTGTTGCTTTCTCTGAAAAAATCAGGATGGAATAGTGTGTGTGGGGGGGGTAGGGGGCGGTGGGGAGTAAAAAGGAAGGTTGGATCAAGTCGTTTGACTTTGCATTTGGGGTTCTTCCAAAGTCCAACCCAGTCAGCCAGCCCTCACTACCATTCAAGGTCTGGATGTCTTTCTCATCCATGCAGACTCTCCATCCACAGCCGACTTACTTCTTCTTATCTCCACCAGACTAGGCATCCACCCCCAAGGATGGACGCTTCTGCTCCTCTCCACTCATTGATGAGGAGCCCATTTTCTTTGGACATCAGCTCATCATGGCTTCTTTGCATCTACTGCTCTTAGCTAGATCCACAGAAAACTATGATTTTTCTTTTGCCTCTCTTTCTCTTTTTCTTTCTTTCTTACTTTCTTTCTCTTCTTGCTTCCTTTCTTTCTTTCCCTTCTTTCCTTCTTTCCTTCCTTCCTTCCTTCTTTCCTTCTTTCCTTCCTTCCTTCCTTTTTTGTTACCTTAGGAGCAAAGATTTTTTGTATCCTTCTTCATTCCAACTGTAAGCCGACTTCCCTTCAACTTTTAAAGAGATAAATTTGTCAGTCTGTCACATAAGTGGAGACACTCCACATTTGTTCAAATAAGACTGCCAACAGATAGCCAGTTATAAAAAGGCTTTCCCTCACCCCACCAGCCCTCCATAATAATGCATCTTTTCCTCTTTTATAATCTAAATCCTGAGGCACTGCCATTCCTGACAGCGTTTGTCACTGAAATGCACAGCTGAAGCAGAACGTCTGAATGCAGGGACTGGGTGCTGGGAAGTTATAGGCTGAGAGCAAGATAGCTAAACACAGCCAGTGCAACAATCTTGTTACCAAGAATGGCCAATGTGATAGAGACCAGTGCAAGATGCCAAGGATGATGCAGTTCACACAGAATCACACAGAGTATATTTAAACCAAGTCCAGAAGATATTGTACTCTAACTATGGTTTTGAAAGTGCTTTCTCAATAATTCAGTATGGAAAGATCAATAAGGGACAAGAGAACAAGAATATGTCTTACATATTTTTGGTAATTTCCTTTAAATCTATATGCATACATTGAATAGATTATATCTTATTCAATATTGTAGATAATCTTTCTGGTCTATGTAGAGTTTGGTTTTAAAACTTTATGTTATTTTTAGGCCAGGTGTGGCGGCTCACACCTGTAATCCCAACACTTTGGGAGGCCAAGGCAGGCAGATCATGAGGTCAGGAGTTCGAGACCAGCCTGACCAATATAGTGAAACCCCATCTCAATTAAAAATACAAAAATTAGATGGGCATGGTGCTGCATGCTTGTAATCCCAGCTACTCAGGAGGCTGAGGCAGGAGAATTGCTTGAACCCAGGAGGCAGAGGTTGCAGTGAGCCGAGATGGCACCATTACACTCCAGCCTGGGCGACAAAGTGAGACTCCGTCTCAAAAAACAAAAACAAAAACTTTATGTTATTTTTAAGAAAGATTTGTGTCTACTTGAGACACAAATGACATATGGTTATTATCTTGACTCCTGGTGGAAGAGAATAGCTCTAAACAGAAATCATTCTCAGTTGGTGCAGTCAGATAATAATAGCTACAGAATATTTATCCATTTAACCACATGCCAGGTACTATACTAAGTGCTTCAATATAGTATCTTCGATATCCATAAAACACTGCCAGATTGGTAGGTTTTATTACCATTTTACATTTGAGGAAACCAGCTTAGAGAGGTTAAATAATTCATACATTTGATAAATATTTATGAAACAGTCATTATTTGTAGGAACTGGGCTGGGTGCTGGG